>NC_084800.1:119704896-120329896 GCF_963169125.1 Humulus lupulus | reverse complement strand
TATTTAGAAGTGGTCTCACTACCCAGATAGATTTGAAAGCCTTGAGCCCAACACCCCTCGCTGGGCAAAGGGATAACCTGAGAGTTAGGCCTGAAGAAGTTCCTGAAAAGTTAAGGTCGGTCCACCAGGATAGGCAAGTTCGAGGGGCTTGTGTTGTGGGTCTTTCCGTTAAACATGTGGGCTTGTATTGGTGTTAGGGTCTGTTCATTGGTAAGGTTCAAAGATCCAGAAGGATCCATTTCAGATTTGGCCGGGCCAAAAACTCTCGTATCCAACTGGATGTTATTGGAGGGAATATCCACATTTACATTATAGATCCGAGGAGTCTTTTTGTCATTTTTTCTGCATGAAGAAACATGCAGGGGTGTTTTTTGTTCTTGAACTGTTTCCCTTTCCTTTAATGGGTGGAACATGTTCGGAGGACAGAGCTTGTGAATGAGTTGTCTCTATTCCTTATACCATTTTCTCAGAGGTAACAGGCAGAGGCAGACCTGGTTCATTAGCGAAGCTACTTTTGGTACCCTTCTGAATCACTGAAGCCTCATCTAAAGCACGCATGTTCTCTGTTTGATTTGATGACATAACCTTTCATCTGGTGGCCAAATTTCTCTTTTTTGGAGGAGGAGATCGGAACTCCATTTCACTCGGACCATCATCTTCATCATTTCCTTGCCTTACTTGGGTATTATAAGTTGGAGGTTTGTAGATTTATTTATAGAGGAGGTTTGTTATTGGGAGTATAATTATAAGGGTAGATAATCATTCGGTACCTGTATTTTTGTACATTGTGTTTACAATAATGCTCATTTGATACCCTCTATTTTTAAAGGTGTTGTACCCTAAATTTAGCACGAGTTCAATTACTCAGCTTGGGTACAGATGTCAGGTAAATACGTGGAAAAATAACTAAGTAGAATATCTGGTTACTAACCATGTGATAAGCTCGAGATTCAATCCAGTTTGTACACGGTATACAAGTCGTTATCTGACCAACACTTAAGGTAATAATCGAGCTCGAGACTCATAATGGTCAAACAAAACTTTAGGCATTCTGAACCTACTCTGATCTCAGAGACAGATAGTTGTCAAGCATGAGCTCATGTGAGATATTCAACTCGTGAGGACCTAGATATAACACATACTGAAGGATCCCAAGAGATTCGGGAATTCTTTGTGCGCTCATTAATAGCTAGGCGGTATCATATATCTGTCATTTATTATCCGAGATAGCAGGAGCGTATTTATTCTATTATCAAATCACATCCCAATGTAAATTGGAATAATCTGTATTAATTATATACCATATATATAATTACGCGGTTTATTTACGCAGTGACCCAAACTTGTCCATGGAATTCCTCTATAAATACTAGGAATGTTGGATAAGGAAGGGGGAGGATTTTTTGTATTATCAAAACTCTGCAGAAGTAGAGAAATAAACAGTAATAATATTGACTCGTGGACTAGGTGGATTTTAACCATTGGACCACGTAAAAATTCTGGGCTTTTTGAGTGAATGCTTATCATTTCATTGCAATTTATAATCTAGCACTAATCTACCCATTTTACTTCTTAATATGTTGTTGGCGAAAAATCGTGTCAACAGTTTGGTGCTTTCATTAAGAGTAAATTAATGCTTCACAAGTTCCATTCAACTTTCATTATGGTGGTCACTCGTTCAATGCATGATAATGAGATAGAATAGTTTGGTGGGCAGGAGGCCCATCATACTATTGTTCCCAATGAAAGGGGCCCGGATGTTCAACAATGTCCGGGAAAACAACCAGCGGGTCAGGACGATATTGGAAGTTCAGCATCGCTGCCGCCAAATCCTAACCCAAGGTACCTGATTACCGTCGAGATGGAAAACATCTAGTTGAGTAGTCATCTCGCTAGGGCAAATAGATAGATTGAGGAGGTCTTGGCTTGGTTACCCCATCTTGCAACCAACGTTAATTTCGGAAAGAGGCAAAGTGGGTCTCATAAGTCCCACAGGAATAACCGGCCTAAACCAAGTCGATCTGTCAGAACTGCCATTGTGAGTCTATGCCTTCAGGGATAAATCACTAGAATGCTCGGCCCGCTGATCATCACAGGGGTCATTAGCATGTCAGTCGATCAGTTAAGACTGCGAGCCCAAGCTCGGTGCCTTCTTCACAGATTCCCAGGAATGCCCATAACAATCCACGAGGAAGGGCTGGGACAAGCTCACGAAGGCATAACTCTCTAGCAAATCCCTATGTGCCATGATCAGAGCACCAGCCACAAAGAACTAGGGATGTTGGAGTAGAACCAAGGCGAGTTAATTTAGTCCGTCCTGATGGAATGTGGATAGCCTCGCCAATAAGGCATCCTCCATCACTTGTAAGACAACCAACACCACCTCGTCCCCAATGAGATATTCCATCTCGTGGGGACATTAGGAGAAATCCTCCCCCGTCCGCAAATACTTCTATCCCACGAACGCGTGTTGAGAATCCAGGTCCTCAATCTCAACCACGAGCTGTAAGTTTCGCAAACGGAAGTTATTGGACAGAGAGCCATCGTGGAGGCAAGTACGAGAGCGACCTGAGAAATCATTTGAGTTTAGCACAAAGTCATTGATATGATCCATAAGCTGACCTGGGCGATCATCTGAACTCATAGAGAATGTATCCAGCTCGGGATGAGGATATTAGCTATACTCGACATGAGGGAGGTCTTTCCATAGTACACAACAACAGGAATGTCCCGCATAAGCAAGCTCAAGCTTGGAGGGACAATGACCCATCAAACGCGTATAATGTGATGGGAGTAATTGAATAGCCCCCAGCTAACCTAGGGACTATGGACCAAACCGTTGAGAGACTAGCTCTAATGGAAGAGAAAAATGAAAAGACTCTTGTCCAGGAAGGAAAAAGACGATTGAGACTCAGATGAGGAGCTCGAACCTTTTGCTCCAAACATTGCAGCAGCAACATATCTAGTAGGTTTTAGGATGCCGCACATGTCGATGTTTGATGGAGATGGATATCTATCTGATCACCTCGAAATTTTTAACACCATGGTGATGGCCCAAAATGTCGGGCTCGATCTAAGATATATCTTGTTCCCTGTAACTCTGGCCGGGCCTACCAGGCAGTGATTTAAACAATACAAGAGGCATTCCATAAGCTCGTGGAAGAAATTTTCCGCCGATTTCAAAAAAGCATTCTGAGCTTCACAGGCAGCTCAGGTTGAGGTTGATTCATTGGCCAATGTAAATCAACAACCTGGCGAGACACTAAAAGCATATCTAAGTAGATTCGCCAATGTTGCTGCACGAGTTAGGGATGTTGATGATAACTCTAAGCTCATGGCAATGTGAATGGGAATCCTCTTCGGGGGTGACCTGTGGAAAGAACTCCAAAGAAAAGGAGTTAAAATCGTAGATGAATTCTTGGCCTGAGCTCAGGAATGGATAAACCTGGAGGAGGCACGAGCTTCTATCGTAGGAACTGGCCAGACCCCTGTCCAACCCGTTGGAGCAGTAACGGATGTTGCAGCTATGGCTCAAGCCGTTACCACCAAGGGGGGAACAATAAAAGGAAGGTGAATTGTAACGCCCTGGTTACCCCAAGATAGTTACTGTGAACTTTGAACCGTGCTTAACTCGATAATCGAGTTCTTTGGTTATAAATGTGCTTCTAAGTGCTATTAATAGGTTAAGGTGAAAATTAATCAAAAGGAAAGGATATATTTCATTTAATACATAAAACTGTTCATGGGCCCATAAAAAACATTTACAAGTTATTTACAATCCAAAACGGTCATTACAGTGTAAAATTTACAATCTGCTGACCTTAGCAGCAAAAATAGGGTAAACCCCCTAGTTCCTCTGAGAACTCCTTGGCCGTGGTGGTTAAGCGGCCGCATATGTATACATCCCCACCTAAGCTCTCCAGTCAAGGCTGGGTGAGGTTTTCTTTCCCTTTAACTGCACCACATAGCACCCATGAGCCAAAGCCCAGCAAGAAAACTTAATACTGCAAGAATATAACATCAATCGATTATCATAATAATCATCCAGAGCTTTTAGCCCTAAATAGAAGAGTGACAGTTGTAAAAGTCAATAAGGTGGGTTCTGTTCCCTTTACAAATAAGTGATCACGTCACTAGCTGAAACAAAATAAGTGATTGATAAGAAAGTCACCAATGCAAACCAATCGAGTGATGATAGAGTCACTAATGTGGGTTCCATACCCTCTAGCCATGTGACGATACAGTCACCTGGGCCTTTTGGCCCCGGCTCTGAGAAAGTAGTCATAGAACTAGGCAAGCGCTTTCAGTTTTCATCGAACTTAGGGTCGGTCCGACATTAATGCTCATAATGAGTCATTCAATGTAGATGTCGATTAGATCTAACCTTTTATCGGCTCTTCGTTCATGACGCTTATGCCATTCCTGACTCTTAGGTCAATAACATACAACCAATGCTCAGTACCGCTGTCAAACTTGACTAGTAAGACACAGCTTCACTGACAGTCTGACACCATTGCCGATTCTGACTAGTAAGTCAGTGCCATTCACAAATAAGCAAGATTTTCTAAGCATTTAATATGCTATCAATATCCACATTTAAACACTCAACATGCCTCAATAATAACCATGCATATCATATAGAGGGTGTAGTTTTCTTACCTTTGGTTCGAGCGAGAATTAATAAAAGAACGACCCTTGAGAACGATCAACCTTTTAGTTCTTTGACGGTCACCTGGTCATAACCAATTATGGGATTCCATCAATAAAATGAATAACAAAGGTGCCCGAACCAAAACCTAGCCTCCGAGACACTCAATCCTACTAAATCGGGTAGTAGGATCGATCCCGAGGCCTAACGTTTGAATCCCGAAGCCAAAAACCTACTTTTGGCCAAAATGCCACTAAGGGTCGCGGCCCTCCCTCACCATGCTACAGCCCGCCCCCTCAACCAGAAGTGGCCCCCCTTTCAATTCCCCAGCACAGGTCGCGGCCCTCCATCTCCATGTCGCGGCCCAACGACCCTGCAGCTTCTCCCTTCCTCTTCCTCAAGCTTGGGCCGCGGCGCTCTAGAACAGAGTCGCAGCCCCACCTGAAACTCAACCAAAAACCCTTGTTTTTCCCCTTCGAACTCATTTCAAAACCTCATAAAATCTCTCCCAATATCACCAAGCAACACCACCAACTATTACCACAACTTATCTACCATATAAGCATCAAAACCTAAGCCTTACACTAATCAATACTTCATCAAATTCCCCATTCAATGATCAAAATTCCAAACCTTAAAACCAGCACAAAAACAGAGCAAGGCACTATAAAATGGAATTAGAACCTTACCATAAGCTTGAATTGAAACCTCTTCAATGGTTGAACACTAGCCTAAGACCTCAAGCTTCAAACTCCAAGTTTGAATCCCCAAACTTGCTTCAAAAATTCAAGGGTAGGAGAAGAGAAAGATGATGATCGTGAGGAAGGAAACAAGGCTCTGTTTTAGTTCTATTTCTACATCCTTCAACCTATATATAGCCTAGGTCAAATGACCAAAATACCCTCCATGCTTAAATCCTCTCTTAACAACCCCCAAGGGAAAAACCGTCATTTTCCACCTATCTCGTTAATCATAATTAACACTCTCAAATTCCTGCTATTCTCAAATACCAATAAAATTATATCCCATTACCCCTTAATTCCCGGTAATGCTTTAACCATCAAACCACCCCGAGACTTACCCCAAGCCCCGAGCTTAAACCTGTTATGACCAAACCGATAGTTTGAATTCAAAGATCGTCTCATGCCGAATAGCTCGACCAAATCCACATTTAAATGTGGTCTCAACAACAGTTCACTGACATGCCTACAAATATAAAATTATGCCCAACTGCCAAATTACCAAAATATCCCTGAGATGAAATGTGGACCCATATGCATGCATTTAACATTATATTATAATAAAATACACATAAACATGCACGTAATAGCTTAATGACATAATAAATCAATTATGGCCCTCCCGACCTACTAATCTGACCCTTAAACCTCATTAGGGATTTTGTGGCATTACAACTATCCCCTCCTTACAGAAATTTCATCCTCAAAATTTACCTAAATAGCTCGGGATACTGATTCTGCATATCTGACTCCAGCTCCCAGGTCGCTTCCTCGACCTTGTTGTTCCTCCACAATACCTTAACCAAAGGTATCGTCTTATTCCTGAGGATCTTGTCCTTTCTGTCAAGTATATAGATTGGTTGTTCCTCATAGGAGAGATCTGCCTCAAGCTCCAGATCTTCATAGCTCAATACATGAGTCACATCAAATACATACCTCTGAAGTTCTGAAACGTGAAACACGTTATACACGGCTGATAATGTCGGAGGCAAGGCCAACTTGTAAGCCACTTGACCAATCCTTTCCAGGATCTCAAATGGACCTACAAATCTAGGGTTCAGCTTGCCCTTCTTCCCAAATCTTCTTACCCCTTTCCATGGCGAGACTCTAAGAAAAACATAGTCTCCCACCTGGAACTTCACGTTCCTGCGCTTGGGATCTGCATAACTTTTATGTCTGCTCTGAGAAGTGAGCATTCGAGCTCTAATCTTCTCAATGGCCTCACTGGTCCTCTAAACTGCCTCAAGACCCAAGTATCTCCTTTCACCTGTCTCATCCCAATGAATGGGAGATCTGCACTTCCTACCGTACAACATCTCATAAGGTGCAACCCCAATGGTGGACTGATAACTATTGTTGTAGGAAAACTCTATCAAAGGTAGATATTTCCCTCTAGGATCCACCAAAGTCCAACACACATGCTCGCAGCATGTCTTCCAATATCTGGATCGTCCTCTCAGACTGCCCATCTGTCCGAGGATGATAAGTAGTACTGAACTTCAATTTTGTTCCCATGGCCTTCTGTAAACTCTCCCAGAACTTTGAAGTGAAAGTGGGGTCTCGATCTGACACGATCGACCTCATCGCTCCATGGAGGCGCACAATCTCTCTCACAAAGAGATCTGCATACTAGTCAACTGTATATGTAGTCCTCACTGGCAAGAAGTGAGCTGACTTGGTATAGCGATCCACTATAACCCAAATAGAATCATGCTGACGAACAGTCCTGGGTAACCCCACCATGAAATCCATTGTGATGTCCTCCCATTTCCACTCTGGGATATCGAGAGGTTGCAACAACCCTGTCGGCCTCTGATGCTCAGCCTTGACCTGTTGACATGTCAAGCACTTAGCCAAATACTCTACTACATCCCTCTTCATCCCTGGCCACCAATACAATAATCTCACATCCTGATACATCTTCATGGTGCCTGGATGCAAAGAGTAAGGTGTAGTATGAGATTCATCTAGAATCTCTCTCCTTAAAGCAGTGTCTAACGAAACACATATCTGCCCCTTGTATCTCAGCAAGCCCATCTCAGACACTGAATGATCTATGGATGCTCCAGCCAAAACATCCTCTCTGATCTTGATCAGTTGTGGATCACTCAACTGACCCTCCTTGATTTTCTCCAACAGTGTAGACTATAGCGTAATATTGGCCAACTAGCCCACCAGCAACTCTATACCAGCTCTGGTCATATCATCATCCAACTCTCTGGATATCAGCCTCGCACCATAAATCTGCCCCGGATCCTTCCGGCTTAAAGCATCAGCTACCACGTTGGCTTTTCCTGGATGATACAAAATCTCACAATCATAATCTTTTACTAACTCTAGCCAACACCTTTATCTCATGTTCAAGTCTTTCTGCATGAATAATTATTTCAGGCTCTTGTGGTCTGTATATATCTCACATTTTCCCCATAAAGATAATGCCTCCATACCTTTAAAGCAAAGACCACAGTCGCCAACTCTAAATCATGAGTGGGATATATCTTTTCATACTCCTTCAACTGATGTGAGGCATAAGCGATTACCTTCCCTGACTGCATCAGAACACAGCCCAAACCTTGATGTGAAGCATCACAATAAATCACAAATTTCTCCTGATCTGTTGGAAGACTCAGTACTGGAGCTGTAATCAATCTATGCTTCAGTTCTTGGAAGCTGTTCTCACACCTGTCTGACCACACAAACTTCTGATTCTTGCGTGTGAGCTCAGTCAATGAAGTAGAAATCTTTGAGAACCCTTCCACGAAACACCTATAATAACCTGCCAATCCAAGGAAACTTCTAACCTCAGAAGCATTCTTTGGCTTTGGCCAATCTTTGACTGCTTCAATCTTTGCTGGATCTACCTTAATCCCCTCCTTACTGACAATGTGCCCAAGAAAAGATACCTGAGATAACCAGAACTCACATTTCTTGAACTTTGCAAACATTTCGTGCTCCCTCAGTCTCTATAGAACCAAACTCAGATGTTGTTCATGTTTTGACTCTGACTGACAATAAACCAGGATATCATCGATGAAGATGATCACAAACTGGTCTAGATAATTGTAACGACCCGAATTTGCTAATCGGGCTTAGGGCCCTGATTAGTGTGCCTGGAGGGCAATAAGTGGTTGAATATGCTTATATGTGGATTTATGTGTATATATGATTATGATGCATGTTTAGTTAAGTTAAATACGCATGTGGACCCTATCTGGATATTAGGGGTATAAATGTGATAAATGTTATATATATGTGATATGTCTGTGCAGCACGATCCGAGATAATCCTGGGGAGCGCTTAGCTAGAGAGTCACAACGGGGTTGAGATTCGGACTCGGGGTGAGTCGAGGGGTAATTTGGGTACTAGGTGTTATGGGATTATCGGGACATGAAAATAAATATTTTGAGATATATTTGAGGATAGAATGTCTAGGCGGGAATATTTGGGAAATTTACCATTTTGCCCTCGGGGACGTTTTGGTACCCCGAACCTTAAGGTAACCACATAGACTTAAGTGAATAAAACAAAAAGGGGGAATTGTTTAGAAACCTTAGAAACCGACTCATACTTCCTCCCAACTGAAGATAGCTCTTACTTATCTTTCTCTTTCACTCTCTAAGACAAAACTCAAAGGGGAAACTCAAAGGAATTGGTTAGGAACCAAAGGGAATTCAGCTGTGATATCTTAGGAGCTTGAAGCTTAAGGATTGAGGATCAACCCAGGGATTGAGTTCAGCAAGGTAAGCTCTAATTATTGGGATTATATTGAGAATTGTTGCTGGTTTGCTAGAGCATGCATGTTAGTCAAGCTTAATCTGTTTTTGGGTATTCTGGTAGGATTTTGGAGCAGATTTCTGATGAGTTTTAGTGTTGATATAGAGCTGGTATACATGTGTTATTTATCTGGGTTTGTTAAGTAGGCTTTGAGTGAGTTAGCTTGAGGAAAAGGTAGGGAAGAAGATGGAAAATTCTGGGTTTGGAGGTGAGAGTCGCGGCACTAGGAGGGGTGCGCTGCGGCCCGTGTGCGCGCGCAGCCATGGAAGGCCGAGAAGCTCATGCGCGTCGCGGCGCTTGGTGGGCGCGCCGCGGCCCGTGTGGGGGTCAGTGTGGTGCTAGCCTCTATTTCGAGGCTAGTCGCGGCTCTTGTGAGTGGGGTCGCGGCCCTTAGTACTAATCTGAGTTTTTAAGGGTATTTAGGCTTGGGAACTTAGTGGGTAAGGCTCGGGATGGATTTTATCACCCGGACTGATAAAATTCAAGGTCCCGGAGTTTAGGGTTACGGCTCGAAGTTATTTATTAGATTAGAATTTGATGGATGGACATTGTTAATGTGTTATGACTAGGGATTCGGCGAGGCTCACGTTAGAGGACTGTGCTCGGGGCATCGGTGCTCAGAAAGCTCGGAACTCAGGTAAGAAAACCCTTGTTCCCATAGAGCTTGTGTGCAGGGCTGAGCCCAATGTATTTGAATAGAATTGATATGTAGGGTCGAGCCCAATATGTTAGAACTGTGAGGCATAGCCCTTTAACTGAATATGCTAGAATTCTATACTTGCTTGCTATGCTATGTATATTGTGATGTGAATGGTCGGCTTGAGTCGAGAATGGTGTAGACCGAGAACGGTGAAGGGCCAGGAATGGCATTGGGCACATTGAGTGCAAGGCCGAGAATGGGAAGGGGCCGGGAGCAGCGTTGAGCATGTGGAGTGCGAGTTGCCAGGGCGAGTCCCTAGAAGGATACCTGGGATATCCTCACGGCGTAGTCCGCGAACCCAGGGCTTGGTAAACGCCTGGGACGGCTAGGCATATGTGTTTAGCCATTGATGGCCTGTTTATATGCTTGATATATGTGTTGCATATACTATCTGTTTGTGGGTTTTCTTGCTGGGCTTCGGCTCACAGATGCTCTGTGATGCAGGTAAGGGTAAAGAGAAGATCAACCAACCATGAGTACAGCAGGCATGAAGCGGCGTGTACATGTTTGGCCAGCCTGGCTGCCACAGCCAGAGGATTTTGGGAGATGCTTGTAAATGAACTTCGATTTTGTCGTTTAGCCGACTTAGTACAGTTTTTATGTTGTAAACATTTCTAAACTGTATTTTAGGATCCCAAGTGTCAAACTTTTACGATCTTCAATGATATGGAGTTAATTCTATATTTTTCCTCTGTTTATGGCTTAATTACACTGTTTGATTTAAAACCTCGATTAGCGAGTTGAAAGCACGTTTTTAAACTCACTTGGTAACGGCTCTAAGGAAGTAGGGCGTTACAATAATCCTTGAACACTCTGTTCATCAGATCCATAAAAGCAGTTGGGGCATTAGTCAATCCAAAAGACATGACTAAGAACTCATAATGCCCATACCTGGTGCGAAAAGCAGTTTTCGGTATGTCTCCCTCCTTGACCCTCAACTGATGATAACCAGAACGAAGGTCGATCTTTGAAAATACCATTTTACCCTACAACTGATCAAACAGATCATCTATCATTGGCAAAGGATACTTGTTCTTAATTGTTAACTTATTCAGTTCTCTGTAATCAATGCACATCCTCAGAGAACCATCCTTTTTCTTCACAAATAGAACTGGCGCTCCCCAAGGTGAGAAACTAGGTCTAATAAAACCCAAATCCAACAGCTATTGCAACTGTACCTTTAATTCTTTCAACTCAGCTGAGGCCATTCTGTAAGGTGCTCTAGACATTGGCTTCATCCCTGGTGCCAGTTCTATCAGGAACTCAATTTCTCTGTGCGATGGCAACCCTGGTAAATCTTCTAGAAACACATCCCGGAATGCACAGACTAATTTGGTCTCTTCTGGTCTCACTAGCACGACCTGAGTGGTGTCAACCACACTGGCTAAGAATCCAATGCATCCTCCTTGCAATAGATCTCTAGCCCTCAAAATAGAAATCATAGGCATGCGGGGTCCATGCACAGTGCCAACAAACACAAAAGGATCTTCACCTTCAGGCTCAAAGGTAACCATCTTCCTTCTGCAATCAATGGTTGCCCCATACTACACTAACAAGTCCATACCAAGAATCATGTCAAAGTCAGTCATCACCAACTCTATCAAATCCACTGACAATTCTTTGCCCTCCACTGTCACTGGCAAAGATCTGACCCATCTCCTAGATACTACCAACTCTTCAGAGGGTAACAAAGTTCCAAACCCCACAGCATAAAAATCATAGGGTCTACACAGTCTAACAATAATTCTACTAGCCACAAAAAGAATTACAATAGTTCCTGGAGGGACAACTTATGCCCAGGCTTTGGAGAAGGCTCTTACCGCTGAGGAAGTGGAGAATAAGATATGGAGAGAGAGTGCAGTGAGGAGGGAGGGCCGCAGGGCGGTGCCTCCATATTCTAGTTCTGGTAGGGGAGGTGGGCCCAGTGATTTGAAGATGAAGACCCCTGAGGCTTCGATCGCTCTTGGTCCTGATAGGAGAGGTCGGGGTACTCAGGGCGGCCGTCAGGGAGGCGGTGATACATGGAGGACTTACCCTGAGTGCACGAGGTGCAGAAGACGCCATCCGGGCGAGTGTCGGGCTAAGGCCTGTTATGTGTGCAGAGTGGTGGGACACCTCAGGAAAGATTGCCCGACAGTGAAGAAAGGAGATGCTGGGAAGGTGGACAGCTTGACTCCAGCTCGAGTGTTCACCCTAACGTAGGCAGAGGCTGAGGCTAGTCCCTCGGTAGTGACAGGTCAGCTTTCTAGTGCTGGCATTCCTTTTACTGTATTGATTGACTCTGGTGCTACACACTCATTTGTTTCTAGTAATGTGATTGCTAGATTGTGTAGACCTAGTGAGTATAGTACTTCAGGGTTTGGGACTATTTTGCCTACAGGAGAACTGGTAGTATCTAGGAGGTGGATTAGAGCACTGCCAGTGATAGTTGATGGTAGGGAGTTATCAGTAGACTTGATTGAATTGAGTATGGAGGATTTTGATATGATTCTAGGTATGGATTGGTTGGTTAGATATGGAGCTACCATTGACTGTAGGAAGAAGATGGTGACCTTTGAGCCAGAGGGTGAAGATCCCTTTGTTTTTGTGGGAGCGGTGCATGGACCCTGCGTACCCAGGATATCAGCGTTGAGAGCCAGAGACTTGTTACAGGGTGGATGCACAGGTTTCCTGGCAAGCGTGGTGGATACCACCAGAGTCTCACCAGTAGGACCGGAGGAGACCAGATTGGTTCGCGAGTTCCTGGATGTGTTTCCTGAGGATTTGCCTGGGTTACCGCCGCGTAGAGAGATTCAGTTTGTTATTGAGTTGGCACCGGGAATAGAGCCAGTGTCGAGGGCACCATATAGGATGGCACCAGTAGAATTGAAAGAGTTGAAGATACAATTGCAGGAGCTTCTAGATTTGGGGTTTATCAGGCCTAGTTATTCACCATGGGGTGCTTCAGTTCTATTTGTGAAGAAGAAGGACGGGACTTTAAGAATGTGTATAGACTATCGGGAATTGAACAAGTTGACTATCAAGAATAAGTATCCCCTACCAAGAGTTGATGACTTGTTCGATCAGCTGCAGGGTAAGACGGTATTCTCGAAGATTGATCTTCGATCTGGTTATCACCAACTGAGGATCAAGGATGAGGATATTCCGAAGATGGCCTTCCGAACGCGGTATGGGCACTATGAGTTTCTGGTCATGTCTTTTGGTTTGACCAATGCCCCAGCAGTCTTTATGGATCTAATGAATAGGGTGTTCAAGGATTTTCTGGATCAGTTTGTTATTATTTTCATCGACATCTCGGTGTATTCTAGTTCAGAGACAGAGCACGAGCTTCATCTTCGACAGGTTCTTCAGAGATTGAGGGAGCATCAGTTGTATGCCAAGTTTAAGAAATGTGAATTTTGGTTACCAGAAGTGACATTCCTTAGACATATCGTGGGTGCAGATGGGAATAAGGTGGATCCATCTAGGTAGAGGCGGTTAGGGATTGGCCGAGGCCAAGGAACGCCTCGAAGGTGCAGAGTTTCCTTGGGTTGGCAGGTTACTACAGACGGTTTGTAGAAGGCTTTTCGAAGATAGCAGCACCGATGATAGAATTTCCATGGAAGAATCTGAAGTTTATCTGGTCAGACAAGTGCGAAGACAGTTTTCAAGAGCTGAAGCGACAACTTATTACAGCGCCATTGTTGAGTCTTCCTTTGGGGGAAGGGAAGTTTGTTGTTCACTGCGATGCATCGAGATTGGGTTTAGGTTGTGTGTTGATGCAGAATGAGAAGGTTATATCATATGCATCATGACAGCTGAAGGTGTATGAGCAGCGGTATCCTACCCATGATTTGGACCTGGCAGCAGTGGTATTTGCACTGAAGATTTGGCGGCATTATCTGTATGGGGAGAAGTGTGAGGTATACACTGATCATAAGAGCCTGAAGTATTTCTTTACACAGAAGGACTTGAACATGAGGCAGAGGCATTGGCTTGAATTGGTAAAGGACTATTATTGTGACATTCTTTACCATCAGGGGAAAGCCAATGTGGTGGCAGATGCATTGAGCTGAAGAGGCCCAGGTCAGTTATACAGTTCCACCCAGATCTCAAGGGAGTTAGCTGATGAGATGGTCAGAGCGAGGATAGAGTTGATGGTAGGCCGGTTGGCCAATATTACTCTGCAGTCGACCTTGCTAGAGCAGATCAGGGAAGGACAGTTGGCAGACGCTTAGTTACAGGGGGTTAGAAAGGATGTCTTAGCGGGAGTAGCTAAGGATTATTCTGTTTCTGAGGTTGGGTTACTTCGGTATCAGGGACGAATATGTGTTCCAGCTGATGAGGAGATCAGACGAGAGATACTAGATAAGTCTCATACGATGTCGTACTCGCTTCATCTGGGTACCACGAAGATGTACCAAGATTTACGAATATTGTATTGGTGGTCCAGGATGAAGAAGGATGTGGTGGAGTACGTTGCCAGATGCTTAACCTGTTAGCAGGTGAAAGCTGAACATCAGCGACTAGCAGGGTTGCTTCAGCCTTTGGGTATTCCTGAATGGAAATGGGAGGACATTACTATGGATTTTGTGGGAGGTTTACCCAGGACAGTGGGGCTTCATGACTCGGTGTGGGTGATAGTAGACAGGTACACTAAGTCAGCCCATTTTCTTCCAGTGAAATCGACATATACTGTGGATCAGTGTGCAGAGTTGTATGTGAGGGAGATCGTACGTCTCCATGGGGTTCCTAAGTCCATAGTGTCAGACCAGGATCCTATCTTCACTTCCAAGTTTTGGGGTGGTTTGCAGAAGGCTTTGGGGACTCAGTTGAAGTTCAGTACAGCCTTTCATCCTCAGACTGACGGGAAGTCTGAGAGGACGATCCAGGTATTGGAGGATATGCTCAGAACGTGTATAATTGACTTTGAGGGTCCATGGAGTAAGTATCTTCCGTTGATTGAATTTTCGTATAACAATAGTTATCAGTCAACGATTGGAGTGGCTCCCTATGAGATGTTGTATGGGAGGAAGTGTATATCACCCATTCATTGGGACGAGATGGGTGAGAGAAGATATTTGGGGCCAGATATGGTTCAGAGGACAAATGAAGCTATAGAAAAGATTCGAGCTAGGATGCTCGCCTCTCAGAGCAGACAAAAGAGCTACGTTGATCCTAAGCGTAGGGATGTGGAATTCCAAGTTGGGGACCACGTGTTCCTTCGAGTTTCACCTCTGCGAGGGGTGAGGAGGTTTGGAAAGAAGGGCAAGCTAAGCCCTAGATTTATTGGACCTTTTGAGATCCTGGAAAGGATTGGTCAGGTGGCTTACAAGTTATCTTTTCCACCATCGTTGTCTGGAGTTCATGATGTATTCCATGTGTCTATGCTTCGGAAGTACGTCTCAGATGTGACTCATGTGTTAAGGTATGAAGACTTGGAATTACAGACAGATTTGGCTTATGAAGAGCAACTGGTTCAGATCTTGGATCGAAAAGATAAAGTATTACGGAATAAGACAATTCCTCTTGTTAAAGTTTTGTGGAGGAATAGTAGGGTCGAGGAGGCGACTTGGGAGCTTGAGACAGCGATGCAGGATCAGTATCCCAAGCTATTCAGGTAAATTTCGAGGACGAAATTCTCATTAGGAGGGGATAGTTGTAATGACCCAAATTTACTAATGAGGCTTAAGGGCCTTGATTAGTGTGTCGGGAGGGCATAATTGGAATATATGTGATTTAATGATTTAAAGCATGTTGTATGGCTATTTGAATATCTGAGATGCATGACTATGTGTATTAGTATGCATGTAGGCCCTGATTAGGGTAGAAAAGGTATAATTGTAATTTTGGCCCATAGAGGGCATAACTGTATATAAATGCGATAATTATTGAGACCACATTATTATGTTGATATATCTGTGATCTGTGATTCGAGACGATCCTAGTGAGCAAATTAGCAGAAAAGTCACGGCGGGGATTTATACCCGGCTCGGGGCGAGCCTGAGGGTATAAATGGGAATTTAGAGAATATATTGAGGTTAATTTTGATAATGAGGAATATAATTGGAGATTAGTTAGGTGTCGGGAATTAAGCGGAAAATATTAGAGACATTCGAGAAATTAGCGGGAATTGGGGTAAAATGACCAAAACACCCTAGATGCACTTAAAGATTTAAAATTAAAAGGGAGGGCATTAAGGTCATTTGGCTTGCAAGAGATAAGTATGTTGGGGCTTTATACTTAGTGGTAATTGTAGAAAAAGGTAGAAGGCTGAGGAAAGAAAGAAAAGAAGGAAAAGAAAGAAAAAGAAAAGGAAGGAAAACAGAGCAGTTTTCCTAGGGTCGGTTGGTGATTCTCTAACCTTTTCTCTTCAATTTTCTTGGAGCAAAACTCAGAAGGGAGCTAGGTTAGGCTGAGCAACAAGAGTATTGAGCTAAACTTGAAAGGTTGGCAAAGGATTAGCAAGAACACATCAATATTTGAGGTAAGCCTTTAGAGTTTTCAATTTCTGGTTTGGTTAGTTTAAACTATGGTGTCTAAGCTGAGCTGATGGGAACTTTTGGGGGAATTCAAGCCAAGGAATTGAGGAAGAACAAGCTAAGGAGGGCTAGAGGCTAACATGAAATCGAATTTCCATCAAAGGTATAAATTCTGAACTTTAAACTTTGAAGTTTTGACTGTGTTTTGTTGAATTATGAAGTCTAGGAGTGACTATGGTGAATTTTCGGATTAGAGGTGCATGTGGTTATGATGCTTGGGATGAGTTAGACATGTTAGTGAGCTTGATTTTGAGTTTGGTGAAGTTTTGGTTAAGTTTGGCTCGAAGAAATCGCAGGAAGGGAAAATGTGGTGTTGGCAGTCTGTGACTAGCGCTACAACGCTAGCCTTTGGGCGCTGTAGCACCAGGCCAAGCATGCTGAGGGTATTTTGGTTATGTTTGTAGCGCTGTAGCGCCCTCCAATGAGCGTTGTAGCAATACCGTGTGTTCAGAAAGGGATCTTAGGGTTATTTTCAAGGGTTTTTGACCAAGGGTTCGGGGTTCGATTCCACCACCCTGTTTGGTGGAATTAGGACTTCCCGAGGGCTCGGGATTGGTCCCGAGGCTAGGTTTTGGACTTGAGGTTTGGTGATGACTTTGATCTATGGTTATGATTAGGTGAGAGCTAGGGCTCGAGAGGGATCGTGCTCAAGGAATCAAGTGAACAAAGCTAGCAAATCTAAAGGTAAGAAAACTGCACCCGGTTATATGTTTGTGATGGGACTAAGAGCTCCCGATATCTGTATAATGTCAATGATGGTATTACGCCATGAGACATGTGATAGCGGCCTAAGGGTGCCGTACACAATATTTGCGCACAGGGCGCGGCTTGGCCACTGGTAGCCGAGGACAGCTTAATATTCACTGAGTTTGGTTTAAGCGGGTCGGAGTCAGTGGGATAACAGAGGGTCCGGCCTGAGGGCGCTAACCTTAGTTATCATTGTAATTGATGTATGATATGAGTTGATATGTTTGGTATGCTGAATACTTGGTTATCCTGATTATTTAAATGGTTGAGAACATGTTTATGGAATATGTGTTATTGAATTTTCGGTTGATTGCTTATGCTCTGTTGTTGTGTTTTCTTGCTGGGCCATGACTCACGGGTGCTACGTGGTGCAGGTAAAGGCAAAGGCAAGTTAGACCAGTTCTGAGATGGAGAGCTGCAGGGCTGAATGTACATAGCCAGCTATTCTGTCGCCTTGGCCGAGGAGTGGATCAGGACAAGGATCGTTGAACTGTCTATTTTGCCTTAGTATGGCTAATATTGTATTTAAATCGTAAATCTTTTGTAAGTGATTTTAATTTGATCATTTTTGGGATCCCATGTAAACAAGAATTGATATTTAAAAGAGATGCGACTTTAAGACCAAAATCTTTTAACCCTAGTTCCATTACAGTTTCAGTAGCACGTTTTTAACTAAATGACTTGATTAGCAAGTCTAGCACTTTTATAAACACACAGTGTAACGGTCTTGGCTATCAAGGGCGTTACAGTGAAGCTTCAGCTTCTACTTGTGTCAATGCGAACACTCGAGCTAGGGCCGAGCTGTCCGCTTTCTTAGGTTCTTCCTTTCTTGCCTTAGGGCAATCTTTCTTAAGATGGTCCACTACTCCACACAAAAAGCAGGCCCTTGCCCTACACTCTCCCAAATGACGCCTCTTACATCTAGGGAATTCAAGATAAGACTTACAGGCCACACTACCACTCTAGCGGCCCATTGAAATACCACGGGGTCGCCTATTAGAACCTGGAGCTGGGAAGGTATTAGGAACCTTCCTCTTCTGATCATTGGAGCCTCCACCCCTACCAGAACCCATTAATGGAGAACCTATCTCGCCAGATTTTATTCTCTGCACTCTCAGCTGAGAGTGCCGTCTCAACCACCTGTGCATAGGTAGTAACCCTAGCCACAGTGGTAATACGAACATCTTGGGCTAGTCTAGGCTGTAGCCCCTGGAGAAACCTCTCCCTTCTGGTCCCATCAGTGGGTACTAGCTCCATGGCAAACTTTGCCACTCGAGCAAACTTCAGGGCGTACTCAGTCACTCACAAACTTCCCTGAAGTAAGCTGATGAATTCCTCAGCTTTTACCACCCTGATGGCATCGTTGTAGTACTTCTCGGTAAACAGAGTCTGAAACTCTTCCCAACTCAGGGCATTAATATTTCTGGTCTGGGATATAACCTCCCACCAAATTCGGGCATCCTCCCAAAACATATATGTGGCAGAAGCCACCCTCTCATTACTAGTCACCATCATGAAGTCCAGGATGGTGGTATTCATGCTCATCCACTGCTCAGCTTTAGCAGGATCTGTACTGCCTTCAAAAACTGGAGGTCGCTGCTTTTTGAACCTTTCATAGAGAGGCTCCCATTTGTTACCAACCTCAGGCAGCTGCTCAACTGCTCGCACCTGTTTGGAGTGTGTCCTAAAAGCATGTAAAAGACATTTATTTTTTCTGTGAATAAATAAATACAATGGTTTACTATTATTGTTATATTTAGATTGTTAAATTATTGTTTGAATAATTTTGTAAATATTAGAAAAATTCCATATTCATTATTGAGGATGTGATCTTGTATTAGTACGAGAGAATTAAGATCACGTGAATGAATGAAAATAGTCAACAATAACAAATTAAAGTTATGGAATTCTTTAATTGGAGTTGTAAGTACGGTTTACTGAGTATCATAATGATACAAATAATCTAGATTCGGATTATTGATGTGGTGAGACATCTCGGTAAAGGTGCTTTATATAATATGATTTTATATGACATGGACAGATATGAATTAAATTATTTATCCAAAAACCATTTAACAATAAAGACTTGCAATTCATATCATAACTGATGATCATTTATAGATCAACCTAAATCCTGAGTGTTCATGAACTCCTGTTCATGTTTATTAAATCTTTGGATGCATTCGTTAAGGTCTCTTCATAGAATGAGGCTAATGACTTTTGTTTTGGAGATTTAATATCATGGATGGCTGGGAATATGTATCAACAATATGGAATCTAATCTTTCCTAACAGATCGTATATTAGTTCCCTTAAGGGTTAATTCTGTAACTAAATGATTTTGAGCTCAAATCTATAATTAGATTATAGATTAATTATTCACTAGTGAATTAATGGTACTTAAGGAATAAGAAGTAAATTAGAAAGGTAAAATGGTAATTCTTCCATTCTAATTTATGAACTAATTAATTAGAGGGTTGAACTATTGTAAGATGGTTATATCAATAGACAACTTAAGATAAGATTTCTGTAAAAGTATATCTATAACATAAAGAGTGCAATTCTGAATTTATAGTGGAGAAATATCAGAATTAATAAATTAACTATTATAATTAAAGAGTTTAATTATTTATTTTTAATTTATTGGAGCTTAATGTTATAGGTCCATGGTCCCTGAAATGGCTCAAACAAACACTAACGAAGGTAAATACAAAAAAAAATGGGCAAAATGACTTATTTGATAAGTAAAATATTTTTCTATGCATCAAACATAATTATTGTATAATTATATGTAATTAATTACTTGAGAATTAATTAATTATTTGATTTAACAAAAATATAATTAATTTATTTTTGGGATTTTTGGTATTTAAATAATAATAAAAATTTGGAAAAATCACATGTCATCCCTGGCATGTGGTACACGTGTAGCACAGTGCACAGTCACTGTGCTACACGCATAAGAGACTTTGAGCAGTTTCTTGGTTCCACAATTTTAGTTTTTTAAATATTAAATAAATAATGAGATATTGTAATATGATTAAAATATTATTATTTAAACAAAATCTGATAACTGATTAGTTATTTTCAAATTGTTTAAAATAACTAATATTTTATTTTTAATATATTGGATATATTAAATATATGATATCAGTTTTTCAGAACGTAACTTTTCAGGGATAGAAAAATATCTTGAAATCTCTCTCAGAGAAAGAGAACAGTGATACAAACAAAAGTCACTGTTCTTCACAAAACCTAGGTCCAAATTTTATCAGATCTCATGTGTTGAGAACATCTGATAAATAGATTTTTCCTATTATTTGTATAGCGAGCCCACACTCGTTCTTTGTGTACTGAGAACATTTTGGAAGACCTTGGTGTGAGATCTCAAGGAATTTTCCATACAAAAAGATAGCAGCAAGGAAGGACCTGAGGTATTTTTTTCTATTCATATCTTTGATTCAATATACATATGCATGTGAAGAATTAGATCTAGAAATCTTGTGGAATTAAATTAACAATTTGATTGTTGTTCCGCTGCGTATAATCTCTGATTTGATCAATAAAAACCAACAAATGGTACCACAGCCATCTTCACATATATATATATATTGAATCTGTGTGGGTTTACTTTTATGCATTTATTTATTTTGATGAATGAATGGATGGCTTAATATGATTGAATGCATGGGAATGTTTAATCGTTAATTGTATGGTGTTTTTGGGTTAGGATTTGTTATGATTAGATCATTGTGTAAGCCATTAAAGGGCATAGGATTTATGTAATTTTATTTGGTTTTTGACACCATAAAATTGTAATTCCGATCACACAAAACTCAAAACGAGCCCGGGATTCAGAATTCAGCCACCGCTCCTCCGAGACACTGCCAGGACGTGGTACGGACGGGTCCGTACAGTTCCGTACAGTCCAGTCCCGGTAGCCCCGTTTGACGCCACGTGTCCCCGTCCTGCTGGTCCAGATTTTTTTTTATTTTTCTGTAATTATTCTGTTATTTTTTTTTTAATTTTAAAATGTTAAATATCCTATTTATTAGAATTTTGATATTTAAATAATGTGATAATTTTGTTATCCTAACAAACTTTTTTTTGAAAATCTTATTTCAAAATTTAATTTTAAAAATAACAGATTTTAATTCATTATTTCAGTTTCTAATTTTAATTAAAAAGAAAAATAAAAATAATGATCATTTAAAAGTTTGTTTTAATTAATCAAAATAATTAGAAAACTGTTTTCTTATTATTATTCTGGATCAACAACGACACATATCCTACCGACAGTAAGTAAAGAAGCCCGATGGAGATCAAGGCGAGTTTTATTTTATTTTTTAATTTTATAAAGTGGTTGTAAAATTAGAAATACCCAAAAGCACCCAGTTCAACATTTATTGTTTATTTATTTAAATAATTATTTTCATGTGATTGATAACATGTTCATGCATTTTATGCCATACATAAAAACCCACACAGTCATAATCATGACATTTGTAGAAACATGATTACTAGGATTGTCCTATATGTTTATATAAATTGTTTTGTGAAATCAATTGCATGTAAATCACTTAGTTTTATTTTTGAAAACTTGGTAAAATACACCAATTTTTAAGTCTTTATGACTTAATTTCTTTAAACCAACTTTATTTAATAGTGTTTTTTTTAGTAAAGTTTAGATGAACATAATTGGAAATTTAAAATTGGATATGGACCTAGAAACTCACTTTCTTTCCAATTTTAATTATGTTCATAAGGTTTAAAGATGTTATAATTAATTTGGAATTAATTAGGTTAAAAACACTTATTTCAAAATAGTGAGTGGGAGAGGGTTTATATCTCAAACATAACCCGTGGTCTCCATTATTAATATAACACCGTGAGATATGAATAGTGCCTCGCGACGGCTTTGTTTTCGTCCCCCTAAGGAAGGTGTCTAGACATATCAATAGCAAGGTTATATTTCTTACAAAGATAGGAACTAATGATGTATTTTAGGCTTGACCGACCCTAAGGCGGCATGTCCTAAGTTAAGTCATGAACTCTGAAATAATGGGTTACACTCACAAAGCTATGATTAAGCTTTTGCAGTGGATAATCATAACTTGACCAAACTAAGCGGTACTTTAATGTTCAAAAGAGAGAATAAAGAGTTATTTTAAGTTTTAAACAATAAAGTGTTGACGCGGTTCTTCGGCAACAGATAATTATATGAATAATGAGAGGGATTAGTGCTAAATGATGAACCGTAATAGATGAATGATCTCAAATAAAGATTATAACTCGAATACTTTTTTAGGTGGTTCAAAGGTTAAAATCCTTCTAGTCCACCAGCCAATATTATTGATATATCTCTGATATTCCTTACAGGGTATTTCTTTACAAATTAGAAGCCAACCCTTTGCAACTCCCAGGGTCTCCATATTTATAGGGAGAGGACACCTGGGTGTTGGCAAAGGAGGTCATCTCGTGACCTTCTTGCCCATCATGTCACTTCTGTGACATTCATGATTAATTCCTAAAACCTGACAATGAAGTGTGGTCTAATCAATAGGTAAGGGGGATAATGGGCCGCATGGCCCAAACCAGTCGTGGGGTGCCTGAACACGCACGTTTATGATGCGTGTCCGAGAATTCAAGAATGGATCAGACATGTGATGTCTGATATATGCATGTTTACATTGCGTGGTTGACTTTATAAAGGGTCGGAGGTGTCAGCTCCAACTCGTACCCCGAGCTTGATGTAGCCTCAGCTTGTGGTGTCCACACTACTGACCCGATGCCTTAGTAATCTCACTAAACCTTTGGCTATCTCGAGCTAAAGAGATAGAGACTTGTAACCACAGCTTCGGGTAGGTGGCTTCCACGTGGCTGATAGAATTATTCCATTTTCCAGCTCGCTAATAACCCGTGGATATTTAGGGCGTACATAAAGATAAGAATGTCTTTTAAATTCTCTAAAATTAATTTGACCGACCCTAAGGTGGCACTTTAATTGTTAGAAAATTTTATCGTGGAAATTAATCTTTATTTTATGTGTTTTAATTGTGCTCATGCATCACGTTTAATTTCCAAAACTTTGATATTTGTTTTTCTAAATATAATAATATTTATTTGTATTTATTTATTGCTAGCAAAAATGTCTATTGGTGAATTACACACCGATGCTTTTCTCAAATCCTTGGTTTTTGAACCTGAAAATATGCAACATTGGTTTCGAGGCATGTTGACCATTTTTTCTTATAAGAAGATGATGTCAATAGTCTATGAAAAACCTCCAACAGAACCACCTCTGGCTACTAGCTATGAAGCAGAAGAAAAATATGCAAAATGGATGAAATCCGATCGGTTGGCACGTTATTGCATGCTTTCAACCATGCCTGACGAAACAAAAGAAAAATATATACACTATGACTCAGCACATAAGATGTGGCGCGCAATGACAGAGGAAGTCTTTGCTTAGTGTCATCGTTTATATCAAACGAAAAAGGTAAATAAGATTTACATATATTTTTTCAACTTTGAATAGTAGATTCAAATACTATGAATATCATATTCAAATTTTTGGATAGTAGATTAAAAAATATATGCCACTAATCTATTTTTCTTTTGTTTTTCCTTTTGCAAAATCAGAACCCTGAAAAGGAGGAAGAGACTGATGATGATTTTGGTAGCGAGTAAAGAGCTGGAGAAGTTGAAAAGTAGTTTTTATTTAGTAATTTTATTGTTAGTTGAACAATTAAAAAAATTTTATTTTGTTTTTATAAATTTTAGATTTCTTTAAACAAAGAAAACTACACTCTAGAAATTTGGTTTATTATTAGTAATTTTGATTATTAATGTTTGGAAACTTATTTCTAATTTTTGCATAACATTTATTTCTTTTATTAATAAAGTGGTAATTATTTAAAGAAATTATCTATTTACTTGTTATGCAAATGCTTTGGGATAAACAAAGTTTACATACTTATAATGAATGACAAATTTTTATAATTCTGAATTATTTAAAAATAGCTAATCCTAGATCTATTAAACTGATTCTGATAGTGAAACATATCCATGGCACTTGAGATTGGACCATATTGGTCTAGACAGAATAAATAGGCTTGTAAAGGATAGTCCTTTAAGAGAACCATTTATTGGATCTCTCCCTGTTTGTAAATCCTGTCTAGAAGGCAAAATGACCAAGAGACCTTTCTCTGCTAAAGGTTCAAGAGCCACAGAACCACTTCAGCTAGTACATACGGATGTTGCAATCCACTTAATGTACAAACAAGAGGAGGTTATGAATATTTCATCACTTTCATTGACGATTATTCAAGATATGGTTACCTACACTTAATGCAAAGAAAATCTGAAACCTTTAGAAAGTTCAAAGAATTTCAAGCAGAGGCTGAAAAGTAATTAGGTAAATCAATAAAAGCACTTCGATCTGATCAAGGAGGAGAGTACTCAGATTTTGAATTCGATGACCATCTACGTGAGCATGGCATTCAATCCCAACTCACAACACCTAGAACGCCACAGCAAAATGGTGTTTCAGAAAGACGGAATAGAACGTTAGTAGATATGGTTAGATCAATGATGAGTTTCTCATCATTACAACTGTCATTCTGGGGCTATGCGATTCAATGTGTTCTATACATATTGAATGATGTTCCATCTAAGTCTATCCAAAAGACACCCATATAATTATGGAATGGTTGTAAAACTAGTTTACACCATTTTCGAATTTAGGAGTGTCCTGCACGTGTGCTTAAAGGGAAGACCGAGAAGTTGGAAACACGCTATGAAGTGTGCATGTTTGTGGGATATTCCAAAGAGACTAGAGGTAAATTTTTCTATAATCCAAAAGAAAATAAAACATTTGTATTGGAAAATGCAACTTTTCAAGAGTATGACTATGTTAATAACCACAAACCTCGCAGAAAGGCTGTTCTAGAGGAGATGATCTCGAATGAAGTTGCAAAGTCACTAGCAATAACCAATGAAAAACGGCAAGAGGAAACTGTTAGTTCTCGTCAGAATAGTAGAGAACTTCGTCGTAGTGGGAGGGTTAGTAAGTAACCCATGCACTATGAACACAAAGTTCAAATGCTTGTGTTTGACACAACCAAAGACGATCCATTGACATTTGAAGATGCAATGAATGATTCTGACAAGGAAAAATGGCAAGAAGCCATAAACCAAGAAATGGAATGTAATCCAATTCTGTCTGGGTTCTTGAAGATCCACCTGAGAATATCAAACCCATTGGTTGCAAGTGGATATTCAAGAAGAAAAGAGGAGCGGATGGGAAAGTAGAGACTTTCAAAGCAAGACTTGTAGCCAAAGGTTACATCCTATAAGAAGGGGTTGACTATGAAGAAACCTTTTCTCCATTAGCCATGCTAAAATCCATTTGTATACTCTTGTCCATAGCTGCGTGCATGGATTACGAGATCTGAAAAATGGATGTCAAAACAGCTTTTCTGAATGGTTACCTTGACAAAACCATTTACATGTCTCAACCAGAAGGGTTCGAATTAAAAGGTCAAGAGCAAAATGTTTGCGAGCTTCTTAGGTCCATTCATGGACTCGAACAAGCTTCTAGATCTTGGAATCTTATATTTGATGACACAAGTAAAACATTTGGTTGTTGAACAAAATGTTGATGAACATTGTGTCTATATACAAATCAAAGATGGTCTAGTAGTATTCCTCATTCTTTACGTTGATGATATATAACTGATTGGAAATGACGTAACATCATTATCAAGGGTAAAGAACTAGTTAGCTGAACAATTCCAAATGTAAGATTTGGGAGAAGCCAAGTATGTTTTGGGCATTAAGATTCTTAGAGATAGACAGAATAAATATTTAGGCACTGTCTCAAGTACCTTATATTGATAAGGTGCTAGAACGCTTTAATATGCAAAACTTCAAAAAGGGTGATATGCCAACCAGTTCAGGAGTATTCCTTTCCAAGGAGCAATGTCCCAAAACACCTCAGGAAAAGGAAGACATGAGACAGTATTCCTATGCCTCAGTAGTAGGCAGTCTGATGTATGCCATGTGTGTACAAGACCTGACATTCATTATGCAATAGGGATAGTAAGCCGTTTTCAATCCAATCCTGGATTGAGTCATTGGATTGCTGTGAAGAATATTCTCAAGTATCTTAGAAATACTAGAGATTATATGCTTGTATATTCAGGTGGAGACCTAAACCCCATTAGTTACATTGATTCTGATTTTCAATCAGACAGAGATAGTCGAAAATCGACTTCTGGATCAGTGTTTATTGTTGGAGGAGGAGCATTAGTCTGGAGAAGCATTAAGCAAACCAGCATTTCAGACTCCACCATGGAAGTCGAGTATATAGCGGCTTGTGAAGCAGCTAAGGAGGCTGAGTGGCTCAAAAAGTTCTACTCCGATCTGAAAGTTGTTCCAGAAGTGGAGAAACCACTTGTTCTTTACTGTGACAACAGTGGAACAGTGGCTAATTCTAAAGAACCAAGAAGCCACAAGAGGGGAAAGCATATAGAGAGCAAATACCACTTGGTCAGAGAAATCGTACATAGAGGAGATGTGTCCATTCTGAATTCGTATCAGAACACAACCTGGCAGACCCATTCACGAAGACGCTTCCTGCAAAGCAATTCAAGGGTCATGTACGTAATATGGGATTGAGATAAATGCCTCACTTGCTTTAAGTACAAGTGGGAGATTGTTAGGAGTGTGTCCTAAAAGCATGTAAACTACATTTGTTTTTTCTGTGAATAAATAAATACAATGGTTTATTATTATTGTTATATTTAGATTGTTAAATTATTGTTTGAATAATTTTGTAAATATCAGAAAAATTCCATATTCATTATTGAGGATGTGATCTTATATTAGTACGAGAGAATTAAGATCACATGAATGAATGAAAATAGTCAACAACAACAAATTAAAGTTATGGAATTCTTTAATTGGAGTTGTAAGTACGGTTTACTGAGTATCATAATGATACAAATAATCTAGATTCGGATTATTGATGTGGTGAGACATCTCGGTAAAGGTGCTTTATATAATATGATTTTATATGACATGGACAGATATGAATTAAATTATTTATCCAAAAACCATTTAACAATAAAGACTTGTAATTCATATCATAACTGATGATCATTTATAGATCAACCTAAATCCTGAGTGTTCATGAACTCCTGTTCATGTTTATTAAATCTTTGGATGCATTCGTTAAGGTCTCTTCATAGAATGAGGCTAATGACTTTTGTTTTGGAGATTTAATATCATGGATGGCTGGGAATATGCATCAACAATACGGAATCTAATCTTTCCTAACGGATCGTATATTAGTTCCCTTAAGGGTTAATTATGGAACTGAATGATTTTGAGCTCAAATCTATAATTAGATTATAGATTAATTATTCACTAGTGAATTAATGGTACTTAAGGAATAAGAAGTAAATTAGAAAGGTAAAATGGTAATTCTTCCATTCTAATTTATGAACTAATTAATTAAAGGGTTGAACTATTGTAAAATGGTTATATCAATGGACAACTTAAGATAAGATTTCTGTAAAAGTATATCTATAACATAAAGAGTGCAATTCTGAATTTATAGTGGAGAAATATCAGAATTAATAAATTAACTATTATAATTAAAGAGTTTAATTATTTATTTTTAATTTATTGGAGCTTAATGTTATAGGTCCATAGTCCCTGAAATGGCTCAAACAAACACTAACAAAGGTAAATACAAAAAAAATGGGCAAAAGGACTTATTTGATAAGTAAAATATTTTTCTATGCATCAAACATAATTATTGTATAATTATGTGTAATTAATTAATTATTTGATTTAACAAAAATATAATTAATTTTGAATTAATTTATTTTTGGGATTTTTGGTATTTAAATAATAATAAAAATTTGGAAAAATCACATATCATCCCTGGCATGTGGTACACGTGTAGCACAGTGCACCGTCATTGTGCTACACGCATAAGAGACTTTGAGCAGTTTCTTGGTTCCACAATTTTAATTTTTTAAATATTAAATAAATAATGAGATATTGTAATATGATTAAAATATTATTATTTAAACATATTAGTTATTTTCAAATTGTTTAAAATAACTAATATTTTATTTTTAATATATTGGATATATTAAATATAAGATATACGTTTTTCAGAACGTAACTTTTCAGGGATAGAAAAATATCTTGAAATCTCTCTCAGAGAAAGAGAACAGTGATACAAATAAAAGTCACTGTTCTTCACAAAACCTAGATCCAAATTTTATCAGATCTCATGTGTTGAGAACATCTGATAAATAGATTTTGCCTATTATTTGTATAGCGAGCCCACACTCGTTTTTTGTGTGCTGAGAACATTTTGGAAGATCTTGGTGTGAGATCTCAAGGATTTTGCCATACAAAAAGATAGCAGCAAGGAAGAACCTAAGGTATTTTTTCCTATTCATGTCTTTGATTCAATATACATATGCATGTGAAGGAGTAGATCTAGAAATCTTGTGGGATTAAATTAACAATTTGATTGTTGTTCCGCTGCGTATAATCTCTGATTTGATCAATAAAAACCAACAACACTGATACAGGAGGTGCCTTAGATACATTGGCTACTGCAGGAACCTGTTGTTGCCTCAGGAGGCAGAGTTCTTCTCTCTGTCTCAATACTGTAGCTTGCAACTCATTAAATAACTGCTGCCAGTTCTCATGAGTTGGCTGTGGAATCTGACTCTGGTCATTCTTCTGACCCTGATTATTATTTTGGCCTTGATCACCCTGGCCAGCTGATGAATATGTCTGTCTTGGAATCATTCTTATCAACTTAAACCTTGCTACAATAGTCAATACGGCCAGTCAGGCAGTGATAACTAAACCTCTTGCCGCCTCACGGCCCAAGAGCAAGCAGATAACTCTCATATTCCATAGTTATACAAACATACAGATAGACACATGATTATAGCATTTAGCATTTAACATGTATCAAATAATATTTCACACAAAACAATACTATTAAGCATGCTTCTGCAATATCAGTACTAGTGAGTATGTTCTTGCTAATAACGCAGTATTCATGGCACAGTCTTAATATGGTGTCTCATGTAAATAGGTAAAGCATTTATACTATATTTAAGCAGTTAGATATATAACCACATAAATAATTACCAAACCCTGAGTCGAGCTTGTCTTCAGTGGTGAGTGTACTTGCCCAGCCATTCTACAGGAACCCTAAACCTTGGCACGCTCTGATACCAAGTTGTAACGCCCTAGTTACCCCAAGACAGTTATTGTGAACTTTGAACCGTGCTTAACTCACTAATCGAGCTCTTTGGTTATAAACGTGCTTCTAAGTGCTATTAATAGGTTAAGGTGAAAATTAATCAAAAGAAAATGATATATTTCATTAAATACATAAAATTGTTCATGGGCTCATAAAAAACATTTACAAGTTATTTACAATCCAAAACGATCATTACAGTGTAAAATTTACAATCCGCCAACCTAAGCGGCAAAAATAGGTTAAACCCCCTAGTTCCTCTGAGAACTCCTTGGTCGTGGTGGTCAAGCGGCCGCATATGTACACATAACCACCTAAGCTCTCCACTCAAGGCTGGGTGAGCTTTTCTTTCCCTTTACCTGCACCACATAACACCCATGAGCCAAAGCCCGGCAAGAAAACTTAATACTGCAAGAATATAACATCAACCGATGATCATAATAATCATCTAGGGCTTTTAGCCCTAAATAGAAGAGTGATAGTTGTAAAAGTCACTATGGTGGGTTCCGTTCCCTTTACAAATAAGTGATCACGTCACTAGCTTAAACAGAATAAGTGATTGATAAGCAAGTCACCAATGCAAACCAACTTAATGACCATAAAGTCACTAATGTGGGTTCCGTACCCTCTAGCCATGTGACGATACAGTCACCTAGGACTTTTGGCCCCGACTCTGAGTAACTAGTCATAGAACTAGGCAAGCGCTTTTAGTTTTCATCAAACTTAGGGTCGGTCCGGCATTAATGCTCATAATGAGTCATTCAATGTAGATGTCGATTAGATCTAATCCTTTATCGGCTCTGCGTTCATGACGCTTATGCCGTTCCTGACTCTTAGGTCAGTAACATACGACCAGTGCTCAGTACCGCTGTCGAACTTGACTAATAAGTCACAGCTTCACAGACAGTCTGACACCATTGCCGATTCTGACTAGTAAGTCAGTGCCATTCACAAATAAGCAAGATTTGCTAAGCATTTAATATGCAATCAATGTCCACATTTAAACACTCAACGTGCCTCAATAATAACCATGCATGTCATATAGAGGGTGTAGTTTTCTTACCTATGGTTCGAGCGAGAATTAATAAAAGAACAACCCTTGAGAACGATCAACCTTTTAGTTCCTTGACGGTCACCTAGTCATAACCACTTATGGGATTCCATCAATAAAATGAATAACAAAGGTTCTCGAACCAAAACCTAGCCTCCGAGACACTTAATCCTACTAAATTGGGTAGTAGGATCGAACAAATCCACATTTAAATGTGGTCTCAACAACAGTTCACTGGCATGCATACAAATATACAATTATGCCCTCAACGGCCAAATTACCAAAATATCCCTGAGATGAAATGTGGACCCACATGCATGCATTTAACATCATATTATAATATAATTCACATAAACATGCACGTAATAGCTTAATGACATAATAAATCAATTATGGCCCTCCCGACCTACTAATCCGACCCTTAAACCTCATTAGGGATTTCAGCGCATTACAGGAATGGTGAGGGCGACCAGAGAGGGACAAAGAAAAACAAGTCCGTGGAGAAGTTCAAGCATATCTATGCTACATATATTGACCTAATGGATACCCGAAAGCATATCTTTCTGGCTAATTCTAATCGCCTCCCATGGAAGAAGCCAGAACCTTTAAGAAACCATAGGGCGAAGAGAGCTCCTTCAAAATTCTGCCGATTCCATGATGAGATTGGTCATAACACTGATGATTGTCGGCAGCTGAAGTATGAAATTGAGACTCTCATCCGAGCTGGGCCATTGGCCCAGTATGCCCGAAACCGAGAAGTTCCCAATCAGCCCGCCAGGTTGAATTCTCAGTCAGTCCTAGAAGCTCCGATAGGCCAATCTGGAGCTCAAGCAAATCAGGTCGATCCTCCTCCAATAGTAGGAGGAGATATAGCCACTATTGCGGGAGGACCTCATTTGGCGGGCATGAGCAGCAGGGCCCAAAAGTGGTACATTAATGAGTTGAAGGCTCATAACGGGGTGGAGTTCGTCCCGGAGCAACGGTTGTTGAAACAACATCGATTGCAAAAACAACCAATCATTTTCATGGAAGAGGACGCCAGCCACGTCCAATTCCCACATAATGATTCGCTGGTGGTAACCGTGCAGCTTGCCAACTAAAGTGTAACGCCCTGGATAGCCAAGACCATTACACTGTGTGTTTATAAAGGTGCAAGACTTGCTAATCAAGTCATTTAGTTAGAAAAGTGTTATTGAAATTATAATTGAACTAGGGTTAAAAGATTTCGGTCACAAAAGTTACATTTTCTATAATCAAATACTTTTGTACGTGGGATCCCAAAAGTAATAACATTTAAAAGATAGTTTACAAAATTTCAGGATATAAGTACAACTACTAGCCAATCTAAGGGCAAAACAGACATTTAGGCTTTTCCCGTCCTGTACCACTCCTCAGTTGTGGCGGATGATCAGCTGACTATGTACATTCAGCTCCAAAGCTCTCCAACTCAAGACTTATCCACTTTTCCCTTGCCTTTACCTGCACCATGTAGCACCCGTGAGCCAAGGCCCAGCAAGAAAACAGAATAACAAAGCGTAATCATCAATTAAAAAATCAGAAAATTCGTACAGTATAACCATATACTCAACAATCCAAACCATTCACATAACCACACATTCAACATACTAAGCTCATCAATTCACATTAATAACCAATTCACATATAATAACCAGAGTCGACACCATTAGGTCGCATCCCCTAATCATCCCACTGACTCCGACCCGCTTAAACCGAGCTCAATGAATATTAAGTTGTCCTCAGCTACTAGTGGTCGAGCCACGCCATGTGCGCAAATATTGATTCCGGCACTCTTAGGCCGTTTATCACATGTTCCATGGCATAATACCATCTATGACATCATACAGATATAGGGAGCTCTTAGTCCCAATATAATCACATATCCGGGTGCAATTTTCTTACCTTTAGATTCTGATAGCTTGATTAGTGAAACCGACCCTCAAACACAATCCCGTCCAAGCCCTAGCGTACACCTAGTCACAGCAATAAATTAGAATCAACACCAAAATTCAATTCCAAAACCTAGCCTCGGGACCAATCTCGAGCCCTCGGGAAACCCTAACTCCACCAAACGGGGCGGTGGAATCAAACCCCGAGCCCCCGGGCAAAAACCCTAAGAAATAACCCAAAAATCCTCTTCTGGAAACAGGGTAGTGCTACAGCGCCCTAAAGTGGGCGCTATGGCGCTAAAACCAGAGCCAAAATGCCCCAAGCACCCAAGCCTAGCGTTGTAGCACCCAAGGGCTAGCACTACAGCGCTACTTCCAAAGCCAAAATGCCCAGATTTGTCTCCTTCAAATTTCCTCGAACCAAAAGCCCCTAAAACCTTTCCAAACTTCAACCAAACATCAAAACAAGCCTACCATCATCTATAACTCACCCCATAAGTCCCAAAAATATGAAATTCAACCACATGCACCCCAAAATAAAGAAACTACCATGATTGAGCTTGAAGTTCAAAAACTCAACAGAAACCATAACAGCCCAAAATTCAAGTGACCAAGTCTAGAGTTTCTAACCTTCAATGGGGAAATTCGACCTTAGGCTATCCTCCACACCTCCTTAGCTTTCACTCCTCAAAACCTTATCCTTACTTCCCTAGAATTCCCATTAAAACCTCAGCTCAGAAATCCATTTCAACACCAAAAGCAGAAACTGAAGAAAGCCTTGAAACTTACCTCAATTGGGTGAGTAACTTCTGCTAATCCTCAAGATTTATCAAGAGCCCTAGCCCCAAGCTCCAACCCAAATTCTCCCTGAGTTACAGCTCCAAAATTCCTCAAGAGATGAAGAAGAAATTCTAAACCGAGAGAGAGAAAAAAGACTTTTGTTTTTCCTTCTTTCTTCCCTTCTTTCTTTTTCATTCAGTTTCCTTTAGTTTCTAAACATTCCACTAAGTCATAAAGAAGATTGATACTTATCTCTGTTTTAGACCAAATGACCAATTTGCCCTCCCATTTAAATCCTAAGCCTTTAATCCTTTAAAGGGCATTTTGGTCATTTGTTCCCAATTCCCGCTAATTCCTCGAGTATCTCTAATAATTACAGCTTACATCCCGACACCCAACTAATCACCAATTATATTCCTTAATATCAAACAGCCTCAAATATATATCCTAAATTCCCATAAATACCCCCAGACTTACCCCGAGCCAGATATAAATCCCCGCTGTGACTTTTTCACTAAACCGCTCACTAGGATCGCCTTGAGTCACAAGCTGCAGATATATCCACATAATAATGTGGTCTCAACAATTTATCACATATATTTGCATTTATGCCCTCAACGGGCCAAAATTACGAATATGCCCTTATAACCTAATCAGGGCCTACATGCATACTAATACTCATAATCATGCTTCTCACATATTCGAATAATCATGTAAGCATGCTTATCACATCATCATGCATTTAATCATTTAAATCACACATAATCTAGTTATGCCCTCCCGGCACACTATTCAAGGCCCTTAAGCCTTATTAGTAATTTTGGGTCGTTACAACTATCCCCTCCTAATGAGAATTTCGTCCTCGAAATTTACCTGAATATCTCGGGATATTGATCTCGCATCGCTGACTCAAACTCCCAGGTAGCCTCCTCAACCCTACTATTCCTCCATAACACTTTAACTAGAGGAATTGTCTTATTCCGTAGAACTTTATCCTTCCGATCCAAAATCTGAACCGGTCGCTCCTCATAAGACAGATCTGTCTACAATTCTAGATCTTCATACTTCAACACATGTGTCGTATCTGAGACATACTTCCGGAGCATAGAAACATGGAATACGTCATGAACTCCTAACAGTGATGGTGGCAAAGCTAACCTGTAAGCCACCTAACCGATCCTTTCCAAGATCTCAAAAGGTCTGATGAACCTAGGGCTTAGCTTGCCCTTCTTTCCAAACCTCCTCACCCCTCACAGTGGTGAAACTTGAAGAAACAAGTGGTCCCCAACCTAGAACTCCATGTCTCTACGCTTAGGATCAGCATAGCTCTTCTGTCTGCTTTGTGAGGCGAGCATTCTAGCTCGGATCTTCTCAATAGCTTCAATCGTCTTCTGAACCATGTCCGGCCCCAAATACTTTCTCTCACCCATCTCATCCCAATGAATGGGTGACCTACATCTCCTCCCATATAACATCTCATAGGGGGCCACTCCAATCGGTGATTGGTAACTATTGTTGTATGAAAACTCAATCAAAGGGAGATACTTACTCCACGATCCTTCAAAATCAATCACGCACGCTCGAAGTATATCCTCCAAAACTTGGATCGTCCTCTCAAACTGTCCATCAGTCTGAGGATGAAAGGCCGTGCTAAACTTCAGCTGAGTTCCCATAGCCTTCTGTAAACCACCCCAAAACTTGGATGTAAAGATATGATCTCGGTCTGACACAATAGACTTAGGAACCCCATGGAGACGTACGATCTCCCTCACATATAACTCTGCATACTGATCCACTGTATATGTCGTCTTCACTGGAAGAAAATGAGCTGACTTGGTGTATCTGTCCATAATCACCCACACCGAGTCATGAAGCCCTATAGTCCTGGGTAAACCTCCCACAAAGTCCATCGTAATATCCTCCCATTTCCACTCAGGAATACCTAAAGGCTGAAGCAACCCTGCTAGTCGCTGATGCTCAGCTTTCACCTGCTAACAGGTTAAACATCTGGCTACGTACTCCACTACATCCTTCTTCATCCAGGGCCACCAATATAACGTCCGTAGATCTTGATACATCTTTGTGGTACCCGAATGAAGTGAGTACGGTATAGTATGTGACTCATCCAATATCACTCATCTGATCCCCACATCAGCTAGAACACAAATCTTCCCCTGATACCGCAGCAAACCAACCACATAAATAGAATAGTCCTTAGCTACTCCCACTAAGACATTCTCCCTAACCCCCTGTAATTGAGCGTCAAGCAACTCCTTCCTTAATCTGCTCTAGCAAGGTCGACTGTAGAGTAATGTTGGCCAACCGGCCCACCACCAATTCTATCCCTGCTCTGGTCATTTCATCAGCTAACTCCCTTGAAATCTGGGTGGAACTATATAACTGACCCGGGCCCCTCCGGCACAACGCATCTGCCACTACATTGGCTTTCCCCGGATGGTAAAGAATATCACAGTCATAGTCTTTTACTAGTTCCAACCAACCTCTCTTCCTCATGTTCAGGTCCTTCTGTGTGAAGAAGTACTTCAAACTCTTGTGATCGGTGTATATCTTGCACTTCTCCCCATACAGATAGTGCCGCAAAAACTTCAGTGCGAATACCACCGCTGCTAACTCCAAATCATGGCTTGGATACCGCTGCTCATACTCCTTCAGCTATCATGATGCATAAGCTATAACCTTCTCATCCTGCATCAACACACAGCCCAAACCCAACCTCGACGCATCGCAATAGACTACAAACTTGCCTCCCTCCGAAGGAAGACTCAACACAGGTGCAGTAATAAGTCGTCGCTTCAACTCTTGAAAATTGTTCTCACACTTTTCTGACCAGAAGAACTTCAAATTCTTCCGTGTCAATTCTTTCATCGATGCCGCTATCTTCAAGAAGCCTTCCACAAACCGCCTGTAGTAACTTGCCAAACCGAGAAAACTCCGAACCTCCGAGGCATTCCTTGGCCTTGGCCAATCCCTAACTGCCTCCATCTTAGACGGATCCACCTTAATCCCGTCTAAACCAACGATATGTCCAAGGAATGTCACTTCTGGTAGCCAGAATTCACACTGCTTAAACTTGGCGTACAACTGATGCTCCCTCAATCTCTGTAGAACCTGCCATAGATGTCGCTTGTGCTCTACCTCTGAACTGGAGTACACTAAGATGTTGTCGATGAAAATAATAACAAACTGATCCAAGAAATCTTTGAACACCCTGTTCATTAAGTCCATGGAAGGCTGCTGGGGCATTGGTCAAACTAAATGACATGACCAGAAACTCATAATGCCCATACCTCGTTCGAAAAGTCGTCTTCAGTATGTCCTCGTCCTTGATCCTCAGTTGGTGATAACCAGATCGAAGATCAATCTTTGAGAATACCGTCTTACCCTGCAGCTGATCGAACAAGTCATCAATCTTTGGTAGAGGATACTTATTCTTGATAGTTAACTTGTTCAATTCCTTGTAGTCTATACACATTCTCAGAGTCTCGTCCTTCTTCTTCACAAACAAAACTGGAGCACCCCATGGCGAGTAACTTGGCCTGATGAACCCCAAATCCAGAAACTCCTGTAACTGCATCTTCAATTCCTTCAGTTCTATCGGTGCCATTCTATATGGTGCCCTTGACACTAGCTCTGTTCCTGGTGCCAACTCGATAATAAACTGAATCTCCCTACGTGGCGACAACTTTGGTAAGTCCTCAGGGAACACATCCAAGAACTCACAAACCAAACTGGTCTTCTCCGACCCTGCTGGCGAAACTCTAGTGGTATCCACCACACTAGCAAGAAAGCCTATACATCCAACCTGCAGTAAGTCTCTGGCTCTCAGCACTAATATCCTGGGTATGCGGGGTCCACTTACCGCTCCCACAAAGACAAATGGATCCTCGCCCTCTGGCTCAAAGGTCACCATCTTCTTCCTACAATCAATAGTAGCTCCGTATCTAACCAGCCAATCCATTCCTAAAATAATGTCAAAGTCCTTGATACCCAACTCAATCAAGTCTACTAACAATTCCCTACCATCAACCATCACTGGTAGTGCTCTAATCCACTTCCTAGAAACTACCAGTTCCCTTGTAGGCAATATCTTCCCAAACCCCGCAGTACGGTACTCACTAAGTCTACACAATCTATCAATCACCTTACTAGAAACAAAGGAATGTGTAGCACCAGAGTAAATCAATACAGTAAAAGAAGAACCAGTGCTAGAAAGCTGACCTGTCACTACCGAGGGACTAGCCTCAGCCTCTGCTTGTGTCAGAGTGAACACTCGAGCTGGAGTCAAGCTGTCCACCTTCCCTACTTCCCCTTTCTTCACTGTCGGGCAGTGTTTCTTGAGATGTCCTACCACCCCGCACACATAACAAGTAGCCCGACATTCGCCTGGATGGCGTCTTCTGCACCTCGTTCACTCAGGATAGCTTCTCCATGAATCACCGCCTCCCTGATGGCCACCCTGAATACCCTGACCTCTCCTATCAGGACCAGGAGTAGTCAAAGTATCAGGGGTCTTCCTCTTCAGATCACTAGGGCCTCCGCCCCTACCAGATCCCAAGTATGGAGGCACCGCCCTGCGGCCCGCCCGCCTTACTACACTCTCCCTCCAGATCTTATTCTCTGCTTCCTCAGCAGTAAGAGCCTTCTCCACAGCCTGGGCATAAGCTGTCCCCCCAAGAACTGTTGTAATCCTCACATCTCGGGCTATCATAGCATTAAGCCCTCTGATAAATCTGTCCTGCCTAGCTGCATCAGTAGGCACAAGATCTGGTGTGAACTTCGCAAGTCTGTCAAACTTCAGGGCATATTCTGTAACTGTCATGCTGCCCTGAACCAGCCCCACAAATTTATTCACCTTCGCTGCCCTGATGGCAACATTGTAGTACTTCTAACTGAATAAATCTTTGAATCCTTCCCAAGTCAAAGTAGTAACATTTCTGGTCTGTGATGCCACTTCCCACCAGATAGGGCATCCTCTCTCAGCATATATGTGGCATAGGCCACTCTGTCATGTCCTTCTACCATCATGAATTCCAGGATAGTAGTAATAATAGTTATCCACTATTCGCCCTTCAATGGATCAGGTCCTCCCTCAAAGATTGGGGGCTGTTGTTTCCTGAACCACTCATACAATGGCTCCCATTGGTTCCCAACCTCTTCTGGCTGCACAACTGGTACCACTACAGGTGGCACAATAGGGGCAGCACTCCCTGACGGAGCCTGCTGTCGCAGATTTTGGATCTGCTCATCCTGGCTCTGTAGCCGTGCTTGCATGTCTGCCATAAGTTGCTGCCAGTTCTCAGGGACTGGCGGAGGGGTCTGGCCCTGGTCATCATCTCTTGACTCAGACCTACTGCCGGTAAGTTGTACAGATCATCTTGGACGCATAGCTATCCAAGTTAATCTGCAATCAATGACTTAGCAGTCAGACTATGATGACAGGGTAATAATCCTTCCATGTTCCACCATTAGGACTCAAACATTCACCAATCAAGATATAACTGTTTATCCAAGTATTCATCCATATATTCATTCACATGCATAGATTTGCTTATAAGCATGCCTCAATATCATCACACAATAGTCAAGGGCCAGGCCCTATCAGTATCTCATGCTTCCTATTATCATACAGATATCAGCATTCATATTCCTTTCTAATAATTTAAACATATAATCATGTATATAGAATTACCAAACCCTGAGTCGAGATTGTATTTCGCGTCAAATGTACATGTCCAGCCAGTCTTCAGGAACCCTTAAACCTAGGACTCTTTGATACCAAGTTGTAACGCCCTGGATAGCCAAGACTGTTATATTGTGTTTTTATAAAGGTGCAAGACTTGCTAATCAAGTCGTTTAGTTAGAAAAGTGTTATTGAAACTATAATTGAACTAGGGTTAAAAGATTTCGGTCACAAAAGTTACATTTTCTATAATCAAACATTTTTGTACATGGGATCCCAAAAGTAATAACATTTAAAAGACAGATTACAAAATTTCAGGATATAAGTACAACTACTAGCCACTCTAAGGGCAAAACAGACATTTAGGCTTTTCCCGTCCTGTACCACTCCTCGGCCATGGCAGCCGATCAGCTGACTATGTACATTCAGCCCCAAAGCTCTCCAACTCAGGACTGGTCCACTTTGCCCTTGCCTTTACCTGCACCACGTAGCACCCGTGAGCCAAGGCCCAGCAAGAAAAAAGAATAACGGAGCATAGTCATCAATTAAACAATCAGATAATTTGTACAATATAACCATATACTCAACAATCTAAACCACATAACCACGCATTCAGCATACTAAGCTCATCAGTTCACATTAATAACCAATTCACATATAATAACCAGGGTCGACACCCTTAGGTCGCATCCCCTAATTACCCCACTGACTCTGGCCCGCTTAAACCGAGCTCAATGAATATTAAGTTGTCCTCAGCTACCAGTGGTCGAGCCGCGCCATGTGTGCAAATATTGATTCCGACACTCTTAGGCCATTTATCACATGTTCCATGGCATAATACCATCTATGACATCATACAGATATAGGGAGCTCTTTGTCCCAATATAATCACATATCCGGGTGCAGTTTTTTTACCTTTAGATTCTGATAGCTTGATTAGTGAAACCGACCCTCAAGCAGGATCCCATCCGAGCCCTAGCGTACACCTAGTCACAACCATAAATTAGAATCAATACCAAACTTTAATTCAAAACTTAGCCTCTAGACCAATCCCGAGCCTTCGGGAAGCCCTAATTCCACCAAACGGGGTGGTGGAATCAAACCCCGAGCCCCCGGGCAAAAACCCTAAGAAATAACCCAAAAATCCTCATTAGGAAACAGGGTAGCGCTACAGCGCCCTAAAGTGGGTGCTATGGTGCTAATACCAGAGCCAAAACGCCCCAAGCACCCAAGCCTAGCGTTGTAGCGCCCAAGGGCTAGCGCTACAATGCTACTTCCAGAGCCAAAATGCCCAAATTTGTCTCCTTCGAATTTCCAAGAACCAAAACACCCTAAAACCTTTCCAAACATCAAAACAAGCCTACCATCATCTATAACTCACCCCATAAATCCCAACAATATGAAATTCAACCACATGCCCCCCAAAATAAAGAAACTACCATGATTGAGCTTGAAGCTCAAAAACTCAACAGAAACCATAACAGTCCAGAATTCAAGTGACGAAGTCCAAAGTTTCTTACCTTCAATGGGGAAATTTGACCTTAGGCTATCCTCCACACCTCCTTAGCTTTCACTCATCAAAACCTCAGACTTACTTCCCTAGAATTCCCATTAAAAACTCAGCTCAGAAATCCATTTTCAACACCAAAACCAGAAACTGAAGATAACCTTGAAACTTACCTCAATTGGGTGAGTAAATTCTACTAATCCTCAAGCTTTATCAAGAGCCCTACCCCCAAGCTCCAACCCAAATTCTCCCTGAGTTACAGCTCCAAAATTCCTCAAGAGATGAAGAAGAAATTCTAAACTGAGAGAGAGAAAAGAGACTTTTGTTTTTCCTTCTTTCTTCCCTTCTTTCCTTTTCTTTCAATTTCCTTTAGTTTATAAACATTCCACTAAGTCATAAAGCAGATTGATACTTATCTCTATTTTAAACCAAATGACCAATTTCCCTTCCCATTTAAATCCTAAGCCTTTAATCCTTTAAAGGGCATTTTGGTCATTTGTTCCCAATTCCCGCTAAATCCTCGAGTATCTCTAATAATTACAGCTTACATCCCGACACCCAACTAATCACCAATTATATTCCTTAATATCAAACAGCCTCAAATATATATCCTAAATTCCCATAAATACCCCCAGACTTACCCCGAGCCAGATATAAATCCCCGCCGTGACTTTTTCACTAAACCGCTCACTAGGATCGCCTTGAGTCACAAGCTGCAGATATATCCACATAATAATGTGGTCTCAACAATATATCACAGATATTTACATTTATGCCCTCAACGGGCCAAAATTATGAATATGCCCTTATAACCTAATCAGGGTCTACATGCATACTAATACTCATAATCATGCTTCTCACATATTCGAATAATCATGTAAGCATGCTTATCACATCATCATGCATTTAATCATTTAAATCACACATAATCCAGTTATGCCCTCCCGGCACACTATTAAAGGCCCTTAAGCCTTATTAGTAATTTTGGGTCGTTACACGAAGGGTCCGAAGAATACTGGTGGATAATAGGATCTTCGTATATTTACTTTTCAGGTCCACCCTAGAAAAAATGGGACTGTCCGTATCCAATTTGAAGGCGACCTCGATGACTCTATATGGGTTTTTGGGTGAAGGAACAGCGGCCATATGGACAATAGGACTAGTGGTGACATTGGGAGAAGAGCCACGAACTGTCTCCAAAATACTCGAGTTCTTGGTAATCGATTTTCCAGCCGCATACAATGCGATTTTGGGTCGACCCACGCTGATGGAATTTAAAGCCATAACATCGATTCGACACCTGGCAATGAAATTCCCCTCAGCTTCGGGGATATGCACAGTCAAAGGCAATCAGCTCGCTGCCAGAGAATGCTATAGCATTTCTATAAAGGGAAAGTCACAACTCGAGCAGCAGGCAACGGTAATAAATGACGGAGGTAAGGAGTCCCAGGAAGTAGAAGTCACTCGTGGGTTGAAAGAACCTCAACAAGAAGATGATAATGAGGTCGTCCAACGTGACGACATTGATCCGCTGATAGGCGAAGACAGGTCAGAGCTCAAAGCCATAGAAGAGCTTGAGGAAGTGAACATTGACCCCAAAGAAGCTTCAAGAGTCGTAAAAGTTGGAAAGAATCTTGAAGCTTCAAGAGTCGTAAAAGTTGGAAAGAATCTTGAAGACAAAAGAAAGAAGGAACTGGTCGATTTCTTACAGAAGAACCTGGATGTTTTCGCCTTGTCGCATGAGGATATGGTGGGAATCAGCCTGAATATAATAATGCACACATTAAATTTGGACAAAAACGTGCCTGTAAAATCCCAAAAACAGAGGCTTTTTGGAACAATCCGAGCTAAAGCATTAGAGGAAGAAGTAGCTGGGTAACTAAAATGCAGGTTTATCCAGGAGGCAAAATACCCGATCTGGGTGGCCAATCCCGTGTTGGTCCCGAAGCCGAACAGGAAGTGGAGAACCTGTATATACTTCTCCGACTTAAACAAGGCTTGTCCTAAGGACTGTTTCCCACTGCCAAGGATTGATCAGTTAGTAGACGCCACGGCAGGTCACGTGTTAATGTTCTTCATGGACGCTTACTCTAGATATAACCAGATCACAATGAACCTTGTGGACCAAGAGCATACCAGTTTCATGACCGAGCATAATGTATATTGTTATAAAGTTATGTCGTTTGGATTGAAAAATGTTGGGGCTATATCCCAACGCTTGGTCAGCAAAATGTTCGCTAGCCAGATCGGGAGAAACATGGAGGTGTATGTCGATGACATGCTTGTCAAGTCAAATACTGCCAATAACCATGTATCCGACTTGGAAGAATGTTTTGGAGTATTAAGGAGATATGACATGCAGCCGAATCACCATAAATACACTTTTGGGGTGGCATATGGAAAATTTATGGGGTTCATAGACAACACAAGGGGAATAGAGGCGAACCTTGAAAAATTCAGATCGTTGTTAGACATGCCTTCACCTAGGTCGCGTAAGGAAGTTCAAATCCTAACTAGAAGGGCGGCGGCTTTAAATCTCTTCATTTTGAAATCCACTGACAAGTGTCTGCCATTTTACAACTTGCTCAGAGGAAACAAGAAATTTGAGTGGACCGAAGAATGCAAACAGGCATTCCACGATCTGAAAATGCATCTAGCTGAACCCCCGGTATTATCCAAACCGACATCTAGAGAGTCTCTGTTTCTTTATTTGGTCATGACAGAGAGTGCAGTCAGTGTCGTGTTAGTTCGAGAAGAAGACCGTATTCAGAAACCAGTGTATTATGTAAGCAAGAGGCTTCTCAGAGTTGAATCATGGTACCCACTGATAGAGAAGCTGGCATTATGCCTAATTTTGGCTTCCAGAAATCTCAGACCATATTTCCAATCCCATTCTATCAGCGTCTTAACTGACCAACCTTTAAGGCAGGTATTGCAAAACTTGAAACGTCGGGATGTCTTTTAAAATGGGTCGTCGAACTTAGCCAGTTTGAGATATTATATATGCCACAAACTGCAATCAAGAGTCAAGCCCTTGCTGATTTCATGGCTAAGTACATTGGTTTTCAGGACGAGCTCATAAAGGAGCCAGTGCAGGAATTATGGAAAATCTTCGTCGATGGATCGTCAAACGAAAATGGATCTAGAGCTGGGATAATCTTAATCTCACCTGAAGGACATCGGTTCCATACATCTCTTAGATTCGATTTGAAGCATCCAACAACGAAGCAGAATATGAGGCTTTATTAGCAGGGCTGAGGGTGGCAATGGAGCTAAAGGTGAAAGCCATCCAATGCTATAGTGATTCCCAACTCGTGGTAAATCAGATATTGTGAGAATATCAAGCACGAGGCATCAAGATGGCGCCCTATCTGGCTAAAGTAAAGGGGGAATTGTCTAACTTTGAGTTTAGCTCTATTGAACAGTTACCCCGCGAGCAGAACTCCAATGCTGACGCTTTGGCACGACTTTCTACAACCAAGGAGGCTGAAACATTGAATGCAGTACCAGTGGAATTCTTGGAAAGCCCAAGTGTAATGGGAGCAATGGTGGAGGTCGGAATGATTGACATAAGACCGACCTGGATGACCCCTATAATGGAATATCTTGCGACTAGAAAGTTGCCTAACGAATGAAAAGACGCGAGAAAATTACTTTATCAAGCTCCACGGTATGTAATAATTAATGGAATTCTGCATCGGTGAGGTCATTCCTTTCCCCTCCTACGATGTGTTCTGCCCGAGGAAGCCAGAACCATTTTGCAAGAAATACATGAAGGTTTTTGCGGAGATCACGCTGGGGGCAAAACTTAGCACTGAAGGTATTGAGTCATGGCTATTTCTGACCCACTTTAATGAAAGATTTGATCTCGTATGTTCATAAATGCATCAAATGCCAGCGTTTTGCCATAGTTTCCCGAGCTGCTCCAGTCGAGCTAACAATGATTTCATCCTCGTGGCCATTTGCAGCATGGGGGATTGACCTGATAGGTTCCCTACCTATGGGGAAATGAGGAGTTCGATATGCAGTGGTGGCAATCAATTACTTCACGAAGTGGGTAGAAGCCGAACCTCTGGCAACCATCACCTCAAAGAGAGTCCTGGATTTCGTTGTAAAGAATATTATCTGTTGATTTAAACTCCCTAAAAAGATTGTATCAGATAATGGGACGCAGTTCGATAGTGATCTCTTCACAGAATTTTGTGAAAGATACGGCATAACGAAGAGTTTCTCGTCGGTAGCATACCCACAAGCCAATGGACAGGTTGAGGTTGTAAATAAGACCCTCAATGCAAGTCTGAAGAAAAGATTGGACGAAGCCAAAGGATTATGGCCCGAGCAGCTCCTGCAAGTACTTTAGGCCTACCAAACTTCTCATAGAACCTCCACGGGGCATACTCATTTTTCCCTAAAATTGAGAAGTGAGGCCATGCTTCCGATTGAAGCAATGGTGGCTACTCACAGGAAGAGGACATTTGATCAAGAACATAATAACAAGCTACTTAGTGCATCTCTCTATCTGATCGAAGAAAAACGAGAGAAATCGCAATTACAGCTCACCCATTACCAACAAAAGATCACTCGTTATTTCAATTCAAAAGTCAAGGGACGCAGACTCGGATTAGGCGATCTAGTTCTCCGAAGGGTCTTTTTGGCGAATAAAGACCCCAAAGATGGTGTGTTGGGCCCGAACTGGGAAGGACCATACCAAATCGTAGAGGTATTACGCGAAGCAACTTTTAAGCTAGCCCGATTAAATGGAGAAATAGTCCTATGGACCTAGAATGCTCTTCATTTAAAAAAGTATTATCAATAGTATTATTATCAATGTAAGGCTTATTTATAAAATTCATTTCAAATAAATGACATATATAATTGAATAACCACTTCTTAGTTTTATTATTGCAAGCTCGTGCTCTCACATTGTAAAAGCAACCAGGAAAGTTTATACGTTCTGGTTACTTGGGGGGTACATAACCGAGGTGAGTTTTTGAGAAAATTAAGCATACTCTGATAAGATTAAAAACTTAGAAGCTTGGAAAAATTGATTATTCAACGACTTTTTAAAGCTCAAGTTTTCAATAAATCTAGCACGAACTAAGTTTGAAAAATCATCTACAACCCTGGATATAACCAAGTCGAAAGCTTAGAAGCTTGGAGAAATTGATTATTCAACAACTTTTTAAAGCTCGAGTTTTTAATAAACCTAGTGTGAACTAAGCCAAAAAAGTTTATTGAAAACCCTGGATATAACAAGGTCCGAGCCCTGAGTCCTAACAGGTATAATACTATTAAGTTATTAAAAACCTTGAATATAACTAGGTCTGAGACTTGATTCTTAACATGTATGACACAAATAAGCGAGCAAAATCTTGGATACAACCAAGATTGATAAAATCTATCTTGATCTAAAAGTCAATCCCTAAGATTTTGAATGTACAAGAGTCTAAGGATTCATAAACATGAGAAAATAATAAAGGAAAGAAAAATAGATCAAAAGTTAGATGTATATTCAAATAAAAAATATATATTGTCACATCGAGGAGAAAAAACCTCAAGCTAAGCCTGAAGGCAATCGTTTTAATCCTAAGGGATTGTTATGGAAACTTAAAAAAAATTAGTTACAATAAAAATCTTGAAAAAATGTCATTTAGCTCCGTCAACATGCTCCACTGAGGTGACCTCCTCACCGTCTCGCTCTACCGCTCCGGAAGCCTCGCCAGTCTCCGAGGGTTTCTGCGAAACTCGAATCTTGAATCTAGCAAGATATGGGTCTCATAGCTCAGGATGCATGAAGGAGAATTTCCCGTCCTGGTTGAAAGCCCAACAACGATAAAAAATCTCCTCCATTGTCGACGAGGATATTGCAGCTTCCTCTTTGGCCTTATCCTTGGCCTCGATCAGCTTCGCTTTGAGTTCGTCGTTCTCGGCCTGAAGCTGATCAGCACGGTGACTCACCTCCATGACCTGGGCCTGAGAGGTGGACAGTGCAGCCTTAGCAGACTGCTCACCCTCTTGAGAAGAAATGAGAGTAGCTTTGGAAGCATGCTCACTCTCTTGGGAAATACTCAGGGCGTTCTGGGCGACCTGCTCACTCTCTTGAGCAGCTGTTAAAGCAGCTCGTAGTTCCTCATTTTTGGTTTTAACATGAGCTATGCTTCGGTATTGAGCCAAGACAGACTGCAAAATAACGAAGCAAGTAAAAAAAAACACATAATAAAGAAAAAGAATAGGAAAGGTTAGAAGTGGGAAAAGGACTCACGGTGAGGTTCATCCCCATGGTAGATTCAATGACATCTTCCGGGTTGCGTTCTTCTATGGCCCTCAGATCCATGTCACTAGCTTTGTATGAATGGCCCACCATGTGACTCGTTGTCTCGTACATGATACCTCAAAAAGCCTCAGAGATCTTGCCCATATTGTGTGGCTCGATCGGTATCCAAACGAGAAGAATCTCACTTCGGACGGGGGCCTCAGTTTGAATCACTTGGGGATGTGAGGGAAGCATATGTCGAGGAGGGGGAGGAGGAGCTTGTTGGACAGTGACAACTGTTACCGGAGCTGGGGGGATTTCTCTTGGTGGCTGCTCCCGGGCAGTGCTTGCACCTTTACCCTTAGGAGGGGATTTTGTGGTACCCCCCCCCCCCCCCCCCGTCTTAGGGGCGGTCTTCTTTGCCACCCTGGGCCTTTTGACCATGGGACCAGCTCTGGACCTTCCGGCCCTAAAGGCACTCCTTAAATCTGGAGCCCCCGACAATTCCATTTCTTCACCTAGAAAAAGAGCAAACAGAAGATTCAGTTCACAGGATAAATGCTTCAAAAATATTATAAGTACAAAAGAAAAATATAACGAGAATCCTACCCTCCGGGCTAGGGGAGGAATCTACTACGATCAACTCGGGTGTATTGACTGGGCTAGGTACAACCTCCAATTCTGGGATTAACGGAGGGGAGGGGGAATCTATAGCTACGATCTCTTGGATCCTAGGGGGTTCAGGTCCTTCCTCGGTGCTGGACTCACCTACATACTGCCTAAAACCCAAAGCAAATGCACCCTGGAGTAGGGAAGGCCAGGTCCTACGGTTGGTCCTATACTCTTCAAAGATGGTGGATCTAAAGTTTAATGTGTTGTCGAGTATGAAGGATCCTTTGGGATAGCTATGATCATAGCGTACCACCAAAGATCCACACATTGGAGAAGGGTTATGTTTAGGTCTGGATTGGTAGGGTGATGGTTAACGAGCTGGTTAGAGTTAAAACAGATCAGCCTATAGCTGGCAGCTACCCGATCTAATTCTCTGAAAAGGTATGGGTTACCTTGGCCGGAGGGGCTGGCTGTTGCCCTGGATGCATCTCGTTCAGGATCGAGCCCTTGATTATCTTCAGGAGCTCGTCTTTTTCGCACCAACGGTGCCACATCTTCTTCCTCCTCGATGTCCTCGGTGGCTGGTAAAGCTCCTTGAGTAGAGGGGAGCTCGGGGATGAAGGGAAGTGGAGCTTGGGTCCTCAAAGCTAAGGTTTGACCCTTGCTGATTAATTTGCATGCCACCATGGTGGCGTCGTTCATGATTTGGTGATAGTATTTTTCTCGGGGAGGAAGGCTAGAAAAAGTCTCGTACTGACCCCTGAGGGTCTCAGATCGTCTTGTCCTCGCGAATATAGCTGAACAAGGAGCAAACTTAATCAGAACATATATAAAAAAATCATGATGGTGATAAAAGTTCACGTGCTGAATTCATAAAGATAGAAGACTTATGAGGACGGTTGAAGTACCGATGATCACAATTCTTGAACCCATTCAACATAAAGAATAGATCCTTATAGTCATTTGGGTGGTTGGGAAGCTCGATGACAAAAGTGGAGTTCGGAAACCAAGTAAGGTAATAAAATCCGTCACCTCGCCCTTTCTGGTCAGGACTAGCCTTGAGGCAGAAGAAGTATAGGATATCTGCTGGAGTAGGGACCTCCCACTCGTGCCTCAGAAACAGATATTTTAATCCTGCCAAAAGCCTGTAGGAATTTGGGGAGAGCTGAAAGGGAGCCAATTTAACGTAGTTAAGAAAATCTTTGAAATATTGGTCCAATGGAAGGAAGGCACCGACCTTTAGGTGTTCATCACTCCAAGCACCGTAGTCGTCTTGGAAGGGGGCACAGCTCCGTTCCCCCTCAAGTGCAGGTCGAGCGATGAGACCATCAGCTCCCATCTTGATGTTGTGACTCAGTAGGATCTTGTTCACCTTCCCCTAGTTGTTATCCTCGAGACTATATGCTCGGCCTCAAAAAATGCATTGGGGTCAACAACAACCTCTCTCTCCACCACAGGACCAAAGTGTGGGATGGGAGAATCAGAGGTGACCTTCTTGCCTTTGCCTTTGTTTTGGGTAGATGAGCTCGTGGCATTCTTCTTGGGAAGCGCCATGATTCAAATCGCCTGATGAGAAAACGACCTAATTAGTAGGCGGCCTAAGATGGTCTATAGCTATGATCATGGAGGTACGGAAAACGAAAAGGCCTAATTGGACTACTTTCAAAATTTGAAAGCTCATACGAGCTAAATTTTTCCCTAGCTTCAACGCGTGGTCCCACGCGGTATCCTAGGCCACGCGCCTTGATTTTTTAAAATCCCCAGATACTTTGGGATCTGCGTGTCAGAGCCGTCAGACCCATTACTTTCCTTTTGAAAGCGGTTTAATGCAAAATTGCCTAAGGAATCGTAACCCCTAAGCTACCTAGGATTAAACCTAAAACCCTTTCGATTTCTACACCCCAAACAGGTATTCAAACCGGTTTTCCATTAGGGTTTTCCCATATTAACCCAGAGAATTGCCCAGATTTATGAATATCTTATTTCTAAACAAGTTTGGTTTCATTCGTGTGACCTAAAACTGAAGCCCATTTCTTATTTGCACTCAGAAATAGCCGAACGATATTGAACAACGAGCATTTTTCGAAGTAAAAAAACTCACTAGAAATTGAAGAATAAAAAAAAATTCAAACCAAGTGATCAAATACTTACAGAAAATAAGTTCGATTCAAGGAAAATATCGATATATCCACAGGAAGCTCCTTGAAAGCTTCTGAAGGTCTGAGAGGCGATGAAGGTTTTTGGGGATTCTAGAGAAGAAGAAGGAAAGATTGAGTGTTTGAAAGGGAAATTTTTCAATATAAAGGTGGTGAGGTCTCAGGACTGGTCACCCTATTTATACGTAAACTACGAAAATTAATTCGGACCATTCAATTGGGTTAGCTCGAGATCTAAGGATCAAGATTAAATAAACCATACGGTGACAAAAAGTTGACAGGACAGTTGTTTCAGTCCTTGAAACCCGAATGGACGCCAATTGTAGGAAGTCACGTGTCCAATACTTGAGTAGTGGGCAGGCATGATTTTATATGACAGAAGTCTAAAAGCCCCTACTGGGTATGTCAGAAAGTGACGACATCAAACAGGAATAGGAGCAGGAGCTTAGGGGGAAAATGTTGTACCCTAAATTTAGCACGAGTTCAATTACTCAACTCAGGTACAGATGGCAAGTAAATATGTGGAAAAATGACCAAGTAGAATATCTGGTTACTAACCATGTGAGAAGCTCGAGATTCAATCCAGTTCGTACACGGTATACAAGTCATTTTCTGACCAACACTTAAGGTAATAATCGAGCTCGAGACTCATAATGGTCAGACCCAACTTTAGGCGTTCTGAACCTACTCCGATCTCGGAGTCAGATAGTTGTCACACACGAACTCGGGTGAGATATTCAACTCGTGAGGACCTAGATATAACACATACTGAAGGATCCCAGGAGATTCAGGAATTATTTGTGCGCTTATTAATAACCAGGTGGTTCATATATCTGTCACTTATTATCCGAGATAGCAGGAGCATATTTATTCTATTATCAAATCATATCCCAATGTAAATGGGAATAATCTGTATTAATTATATATCGTATATATAATTACGCGATTTATTAACTCAATGACCCAAACCTGTCCATGGAATGCCCTTATAAATACTAGGAATGTTGGATAGGGAAGGGGGAGGATTTTTTGTATTACCGAAACTCTGCAAAAGTAGAGAAAGAAACAATAATAATATTGACTCGTGGACTAGGTAGATTTTAACCACTGAACCACGGAAAAATTCTTGGCTTTTGAATGAATGCTTATCATCTAGCACTAATCTACCAATTTTATTTCTTAATATACTGTTGGCGAAAAACCACGTCAACAAAAGAGAAATTTCATGTTCTATGCATGATAAATAAGTGAAATTTTTTAATATGCCAACATAAGTTACTACCCCAAATATATGACAATTTCAATTTTTTAGACAAAAATATCCTTAACATTCAAACACTCATTTTCTCTCTCTCTCTCTCTCTCTCTCTCTCTCTCTCTCTCTCTTATTCTAATCTTGTAGATCTTGAAAAAATACCAAAAATTTTAAAAAAAAATCATCTGAAACGAACATTTGAGTGAAAAAATATGAACCTCCAAAGTTTTTGTCAAATTTCAGTGCAGAGCATCGAAATTGCATCGAAAAAGCATCGTTTTGGCCAAAAATCAAGTTTTCATGATTGCATCGAAAAAGCATCAAAACACCATTTCGATGCTCTTGCGATGCAATCATGAAAACTTGATATTTTTTTGGCTAAAAAAATGTTTTTTTCGATACAAAATCGATGTAATTTCGGTGCTCTTGCAATGCAATCATGAAACTTGATTTTTGGGCAAAACAATGATTTTTCAATGCAAAATCGATGCAATTTTGATGCAAAATCGATGGTGTTTCGATGCTCTTGCAATACAATCATAAAAACTTGTTTTTTTGGCCAAATCGATACTTTTTCGATGCAATCATGACAACCTTTTTTTTTTGGGCAAAACAATATTTTTTTGATGAAAAATCGATGTTTTTTTAATGAAAAATCGATGTGTTTTGATGCTTTTGCGATGCAATCATGAAAACTTGATTTTTGGCCAAAACAATGATTTTTCGATGCAATTTCGATGCTCTACACTGAAATTTAACGAAAACTTTGGAAGTTTATATTTTTTTCACTCAAATTTCATTTCAGATGATTTTTTTAATTTTGGTATTTTTTCGAGATCTACAAGATTAGAGTAAGCGAGATAGTGAGAGAATGAGAGACGTTAGAGAGAGAGAGAGTTTGGATTGAGAGAGAAAATGAATGTTTAAATATTAGAGGTATTTTTGTCCAAAAAATGAAATTGTCGTATATTTGAGATAGTAACTTATGTTGGCACATTAAAATTTTTCACTAAGTTATCATGCATAGAACATAAAATTTCTCTTTTTAAATCGTACATATTTAGTACCATGTATTTTGAAATCGAACATAAATATTATCATAAACTCAAATTTAATTAATAAAATTTTACTAATTTAATCAACTGCTAGCAATAATATAAGTTTCAAATTCAAATTTAATTACTTAATTTCATATAACTAATGACAGTTTGGTAATCTTGATAAAATTTTATTTATTAAATCTGAGTCTTAAGATACTAAATATGAATTATTTTAAAATATAGAATACTTCAAGAGCATAATACACTGTAGTAATTGAATAATTTCTCGTATTATTATAATAAATGAATATGGAATATCTTAAACTATTAATAAATCTTTTAAGTCGCATTTCAATCCTATTAAATGGTTTTTGTATACATTCCCTGGCGGCTGTATCTGAGGTGGCAGAGTGTGGTTTGTAGTTCATTTGTGAATCCTCAAGGCCCTGTTATAGCATCACTGCCCAGTCCTTATTACCACTTCGACATAAACCAAGTCATTCTGACTAAAAATTTCATTTTCACTCAGAATATCATTAAAACGGCAATCCAGAAAGAGAGCGGGAACGAGAAAGAAGCATGGCAACTGGAACTATGGAGGTCTTGCTTGTGAATGCAAAGGGTCTTGGAGACACTGATTTCATTGGTACATTTGCTTTTCTCTCATTTCTAATTTCTGGGTCTTGTCACACATTTTATTAAGCATTATTTAGTAAATTTTTTAGCTGTTTTTATTCACAAATCCCCAAAACAAACGATGCCCTTGCCCTTCTCAGATTTTTTCTTTTTCTTTCTGAGTTAATATTTTCTTAATGTTTGTTTCTCTATAAAATTGGTAGGTGACATGGATCCTTATGTACTGATTCAATTCAAAGGGCAAGAGTGTAAGAGCATAGTAGCCAGAGGTTAGTTAGTTTAGTAACTTTAGTTCTTTTTTTTTTTTAAATACTCATTATATAATATGAATGTTTCCACAAACTGATTTTTTTTTTTAAATGTTAAGAACTTTCTTTTATTATTAATCATTATTTTGTTGAAGCAAATGACTGTGCCGGATTATGTTTTATAGTTGTTGAAGCTAATTATGCATTTATGTATATACATTTCACAACAGAAAGAAAAATCTTAGATGTAAAATGATTAGGAATGAATATAAGGTTGTAGATGAAATGAATTGCCTAATTTTTTTTTTTTACAAAGTAGACTGAAAACTATTGAACAAAATTAGGGTCTTACATCTAGTGATTTCTTTTCTCCCTATACTTACCAGTAAAGAAAACTATTAAAGATCAATGTGAAAACTTTTGCTCATTATCCCACAATTTTTTTTCCACAAGCCATCAGACTATGCTGCTCTAGAGCTTCATTAGTTTTGTGATTTAAACGCACTAACAAAGTCATTTATTTAACTACTCTAAAAATGGTGAGCAGGACAGGGCAGTAACCCATCATGGAACGAAAAATTCAGCTTTAGGGCAGAGTATCCAGGTTCTGGAGACAACTTCAAGCTCATCCTCAAAATTCTGGACAAGGACACTTTCTCGGCTGATGATTTCATCGGCCAAGCTACGTAAAAAAAACTACTCCTAGCTTGCACATTCAATAATTTTGGTCACGGGAAATCTTGTTTTCTAATTCCAACATTTGATGGGAGCAGGATCTATGTGGAGGATTTATTGGCATTAGGAGCTGAGAATGGAGCTGCTGAATTACATACTCGCAAATACAGTGTCATCAGCGCGGACCAAACTTATCGAGGAGAGATTCAAGTTGGTGTAACTTTCACCATCAAGGTATGCTTACTTTCTTCTTTGTAAGAATAAATCAGTTGGCTTTGCAATCTAAATCTAATTGATAAAAATTTTAAGATAACACAATATTACTTCTGTGGTAGTGGTAGATATTTATCAATGATGTACATGAACTATTAGTTTAAATTTAGTGGTGTGATCATATTTATCATTGTTCTTACTTGATATTGTGTAGGGAGAAGCGAAAAATGATGGAGGAAAGTTCGGAGGATGGAGGGAAAGCAATTTCTAGTTTTCCTTTGTTAACAATGAAATTTCCTTTCTCCTCGTTTTCGGTGTCTAGTAGCTAGTGACATTTCGTTGGAGTCATTAATAATGCAATTGTTTTTTAATTAAATTAAAAAAAAATTAGTTGTATTGTCATTCTGTGCTCCAAAGTGTAATTCCCAACAAATTTAAAATCATTGGGCTTAGAAAGGACATAGGTCAAAGAGAAGAGACTGCCCTCTCAAATTAAAAAACTTTAGTATGGTTTTTTTTTAAGGAGTAACTATTATGGTTTAAGGCCAACATATATAAATTTATGTACATATTTATATAAAACAATAGAGAATGTATGCACACATTTTAATTTTCACTTTTAAACAAATAATTCTCTTTTAGAAACAATCAAGTATAATTAACTCTATTGGTATAGATTTTTGTTCCTAGTGTTGTGAAAGATAAAATGATGAAACTCAAAGCAGTCATTACTATGCTTGAATGTTAGACTTTGTCTTCGGGTACGGTACCAGCTTCAGGAAGATCAAGTGCCTTCTCCCTTAGGAAAATGTGAGAGGGGTGTTATAAGATGGTATTTGGCTATGGTATGAGGGCAAGACCGAAGGGCATCCATTGGATATCTCTTAAAGAAAGAGAGTCTGATTGTCAAGCATACAATTGGAATGAAAGGAACGGAAAAGTATCCCTTTCATTTGGCAAATGGAAGGTGTTGTCTGTGTTTTTCGCGTACGACAACGTGACCTAAATGGATCGTGTCATTTAGCCCTCTTCGGAAGCTAGAACCTAATATGCGGATGTCGTTTCCATCTCTACCGGAGAACATGCACGGTTGGTTATCAGTGAGAGCCATCTCCCAAGAACTTAGGCAGGGAGTGGCCTTTTAAAGCTCTTCGAGCACGTGTCAACTTATTAAGCTCTAAGAACCCTTCCTCCATGAAAGAAGAGCACCCTTGCTAAGTGTCAAGCAGAGAGACACTCGGGACCACAGACACCTATCTCACACTTATAGTGGCTGCAGAGATCGTGTTGTCAATTCTCTAAAAGCTACCACTCTGACAAGTACCAGGGGAAAGATGCAGCTACCACTCTTACAAGTACCATGAAGAACATTGTGACGCCTCACGTCACTATGGCTGCTTTCTGGAATAACGACTGGCCCTACAAACCAACACGAGTCTTTTCAGCATGCTTTGTCCTCACTCACATGCTTCCTAGGAAAACCTTCCAGGAGGTCACCCATCCCTAGATTACCCCAGGTCAAGCACGCTTAACTTTGGAGTTCTCAAGTGATGGGCTACTGAAAAGAAGATGCATCTTGTTGATGTAGGTAATACCCATCAATCCATTTAAGCTCTCTTCAACTGTGTAGTCCCATACCTACACAGTCTTAGAATCATCACACTTGACCTTCCCTAGGCGGTGTGGGATTGCACAGCTTACCCGGTCTTTCCCTTTACGGATCACGGGATTCTGACTGTCACAATCACCCCCCCCCTCTTACGGGCCCGACGTCCCCGTCGGCCACACTTCCGGTTGGGTCAAGGCTCTGATACCATTTGTGACGCCCCACGTCACTATGGCTGCTTTCTGGAATGACGACTGGCCCTACAAACCAACACGAGTCTTTTCAGCATGCTTTGTCCTCACTCGCATGCTTCCTAGGAAAACTTCCCAGGAGGTCACCCATCCCTAGATTACCCCAGGTCAAGCACGCTTAACTTTGGAGTTCTCAAGTGATGGGCTACCGAAAAGAAGATGCATCTTGTTGATATAGGCAGCACCAATCAATCCATTTAAGCCTTCTTCAACTGTGTAGTCCCATACCTACACAGTCTTAGAATCATCACACTTGACCTTCCCCAGGCGGTGTGGGATTGCACAGCTTACCCGGTCTTTCCCTTTACAGATCACAGGATTCTGACTGTCACAAACCTTTCCCTATAAAGCAGTGTGCTTGACATCCTCGTATTGAGCATGCCAAATATCTAATGGGGCCCACAGACCCAATTTATGGGAAGGAAATCTTCATTTATGTATAACTAATCTCATTATGGGAAAATCATTGTAATCAGCTCCCATTAATGAGCTTAATCCTCTCAATCTCCTATAAATAGGACCAGGGTATCACTTGTAAAATGATCACAATTTTAGTACACGTAAAAACACTCCTTAATTTCTTAGAGAACTTGAGCTTTACAAGTTCTTCATCCTCAACACAACTAACTCGTGGATTATGGCTAATTGATAGTCTCAACCACGTAAAATGTGGTGCTTGATTTCTTTATTTACTTTAAGCTTTGCATTTTATTTCTAGTTGACAAAAAAACTAGTCAACATTTTAGTACTTTCATAGAGAGCTTGAAGAAAGCTAGATTTCAACAATGGTGAATACAAGGAACTGCTCAGCTACAAATGACGACCTTCCACCCGCACCTAGTGGAGAACAAGGATGCCAACATCCAATAGGCATCTCGGAGGTGGCGGGTAACGACAGAGATGGCAGAAACAACGATTCATCACGTTCCACACAACCCCAGCAACCGCCAAAGTGGTGGTTCTGAGAAAACAAGTAGCCTCCCAACAGAGAGAAATGGAGGCACTGAAATCCAATATCGCCGCCTTGCAAGAGCTGGTGAATATGATGAGGGCCACCTTGGCCGCTTGAGGACTTTAGGTGGACCCTCCAACTGACGTGTCACTTGCACCTCCAGGTAACGTGGGAGAACAAAAGGCTAACACTCATCACAAGCGGAAGAGGACCCGCCGAGCCATAGAACCCCAAAACATCTCTTTAAGAAGAGTCTTTTATTTGGATGTGATCCTCAGGTCTCGAGGAGAACCCTAGACCCAATTTGTCCACGGAGGCCCGAACTTGCCGCCTAGGTGCGTCATGACAAACAACGCTAGGCCATGGAAGAGGCAACCCTTTTTTCTCCAGCGACCTCGGGAAAATCCACGACTGGGAGCACACAAGAGGGAAGTTTCCATGGACTGAGGATGTCATATCAGCATCTCGGTAAATAATGATTTCTTGGACGAATCAAACGGAGAAACAGAGGTAGGACATCCTAGGGAGGGTTGTTAGGATTGGTTAAAATACAAAGTCCAAGTATTCTTACACAAGCTAGGTATAAAAAATTAAATGGTTTCACACAGTGAAGATGTGAGATTTGAGTTTTTGTTGTAGGCATTTAAAAATTGTATTTTTGGGTCCAAAGTGATACATTGGTGTATCTAATGATGCCCAAAAAGTTTGGGAGCATTTGGAGGAGTTTAAGGTCAATTTTGATAATTTTTACCTGCCTAGGTGGCATTGTGTCGCCACCTTAGAGACGTTGCATCACCTAAAACTTAGCGTTTTGGTGATGCCCAACAGGTGATGCAACACCTAGTAGGCGATGCATCACCTATAGACAGGTGACGTGTCCTTACAGACACATGCTTTAAGCTCCAACATAAAAGGGTTAGACTTAATGACGGTGCCTACAATATAAAATGGTTCTTGTAACACCTTACTAATCCAGAACCGTTACACTGTGTATTTTAAATAGTGCTTAACTCGCTAAACGAGTAATTTGGACTTAAATCGTGTAATTAAAACTAACCCAAGGATTAGCTATTAAATTTTTTGGTCAACAACAACCATTTCATTAAAAGGTTTAGGTTCGTACACAGGATCCAAAAAGAGTTTATAAACTGACACATAAACACAAAAGTTGGCCGAGGCGGCAAAATCAAGGTTCAACACTAGTTCCAGCAAGTAATCTTGACCGTGGCAGTCGAGCAGGCCGCATATATACACTTTGCCCCTTAAGCTCTCAAACTCAGAGTTGGTCTAGCTATGCTTTGCCCTTACATGCACCATAGAGCACCCGTGAGCCGAGGCCCAGCAAGAAAACCTTACAAGGCATAACAATATCCAAATATTCAAAAGCAATAGACACATGCTTCTCAATTATGCAATACATTTATTCCAACCATATAAATTTGTAAATATATTCCACATTTTACAAAGATGTTCATTTTAATCATATAATCAATTATATGACCCATGAAAATAGTCCTGCCGAACGGCCTAATCGAGCTAGATGCATACACAAGCATTCAACTTGCAGTTCATGTCGGGCAAGTGGGGACCGCACCATTAAATGTACTTGCCTTCAATTACACGACCAAGAAACAGTCTTGTCGAGCGACCCAATCGAGCGAGATGTCTACTCGAGCACCTCCAAACTAAACTCGCTTTCACGACCTTCATTCCACACACTTTTCCAATCAGCTCCATGCTCAATGCGATGGCCGCGGACCCCACGTTCAACATGTTGGCCGAATATCGGTTATATCATACATTCACCGACAGTTCAAGGTTGATTGGATACCAAATTCAATCTAAATAAGCGGCCATTGAGCCATACCGGGGCTCCCTTTTCCTATTCCCTTTTTAACTAACCTTAGAGCTAGTCAGGCGTACCACGCGCTTTATATTTTAGGCGGCCATAGGGTCGTACAAACGTATATCACGCTTTTGGGTTGGCCTAGCCACATCGACATGCATTCAGTATGGTATTGCCACCCTCGACTTATAAGCCGAACTTTTCAATCAGATCTCGATTGCCCTAGCCACATCGGCCTGTGTTCAGCACGCTGTTGCCACCCTCGACTTGTAAGCTAAGCATTTCAATCAAATATGATAGATAACGACATCGACCTGCGTTCAACATGCTATTTCCGCCCTCAACTTATAAGTCGAGCTTTTTAATCAGGTATATCATATAAACAGTCATCATTTAACACAGATATGCATAGTGCAATCAATAGATTTAATAAAATACTCTAAGTATGATTATAGCCATGTTCGATAACTGGGGCTCAAGCCCTAACCATAGTCTAGGTGCAGTTTTCTTACCTCAGATCCTGAGTGAATAGCGTATGATGACCCCAAATACGGTCCTTTCCTCCCAAACCTAACGGTTCACCCTAGTCACAACCATAACAAGGAATAACTATCAAGAAACAAATTAATAAAGGCTTCCGGACTGAGTCCTAGCCTCTGGGACCCTGAATTCTACTAACTCGGGTAGTAGAACCATTCCCGAGTCCTTAGGTTTGGGTTCCCATAACCCAAAACCTAATTTCTAATTTCTCCCCAGTTAGAGCCGCGACGCTCAACAAGTCAGAGAGCCCCGAGCCCAAAACCACAGGGTAGGCGTCGTGACGCAGCCCACCTAGCGCCGCACGCACTAAGGCGATTCAAGGCATCTCCCTGTCTCACTGGGTTCATGAGGGTCGCAGCGCCCTAAGAATAGCGCCGTGGCTCAGCCTATTGAACCCAGAATTAGAAATCGCAATCCTCCCTAAAATCATCCCAAAACTTGAATTTAACCAGTTTCATCCACAGAAATGGTCTCAGCATCTCAAAAACATTAAAACCAACCTTAAAACTCAATCGAAACTCCATTAAACTTAGAATTCAATAAAGCTTTAAAAAAAACTTTAAAACCAAAACTCAAACTTAATAAAAACTTGAATTACCTTAGATTCCTTGCCACAATCGTATCCTTTAGCTATTAGAACACTCAGCAGATTCTAATTCCCAACACAACTTGCCTCCAAACTCAAGGAAATCAAGAGTTTCCTCAAAAAATTTAAACCACTTAGAGAGAGAGAGAGAGAGAGAGAGAGAGAGTAGCTTTACAATTTTTTATGAGTTAATAACTCAATCAATTGGCATATATATTCAAATGGTCCAAATGACCAAAATACCCCCACTCACCAAAATCTCTTTCTCAAAGCCTCTCAAGGGCAAAAACATCATTTTACTCCCTCGTCTCACATTATACTTATAATTTCCAATTAATTCTGCCAATCCTGAAATATCACTATTTTTCCCAAAATACGACCCATACTCCAATGAGTCCCGGTAACTCACCGAATTACCAAAATACCCCTTGGCTCACCTCGAGCCGGGTATCCATCCCTATTGTGACTCTACCGCTATCTTGCTCAAAAGGAACGTCTTCTGCCGAATATCTCAAATATACACACATAACCATGTGGACTCAAGCATATAACACAAAGAATTAAGATATACTCACAATTGGTTAAGATTACGAAAATGCCATTTTAATTGAAACGGTCCTATAAGCACATGCAATACACTTAAACATGCATAATCAGTTATATTATAAGATAACTTATATAATTCATATAATATTCAATAATGTTACATAAAATTCGACTTATGCCATCCCGACACCCTAATCAAGGCTAAGTCTTATTATGAATTTTGAGACGTTACAATTTTCATAGAGTTTTGATAGACATGATCATTCTCTCAAATTTCTCTCTAACCTCTCTCTCTCTCTCTCTCTAGCTCTCAATATCATAAGTTTTCTCCAAGAATTTTATAGAGAAAGTGTGTAATATCCCAAAACTCCTAATAAGGTTTAGTACCTTGGTTAGTGTGTGAGGATGGCATAATTATAAATTATATGATTTTAATTAAATATATGTGTGATCATGTGAATTATATGAGTTATATTATGATATGACTACTTATGCATGTTTACATGTATTACATGTGCTTAAAGACCCGCTTTTGTTAAAAAATGCCATTTTCGTAATTTTGACCCGTTGATGGTACAATTGTAATTTTATATGTTATGTGTTTGAGACAACATCATTATGCGGATATATGTGTGATATTCGACATGAGTCGATTCTTTTGAGAAAATTAGCAGAAAAGTCACAATGGGGATAAATATCTGGCTCGAGGTGAGCCTAAGTGTATTTTGGTAATTTGGGAAAACAACCTGGATTTATTGGTAAATGGAATTAATTGGGAGAATAATTGGGATTAATGATTTAATTTAGAATTAGTGGTACAATTTGAGGTTTAGTGGTTATTTAGCCAAAATGATCAAAATGACCTTGGCTTAGCTTTGAGGGTAAGCCAAAGCTAGGGGCAAAATGGTCATTTGACCATTAGTATAGTCGACCAAGTGCTGGCCACTTGGTTCATACACATTCACCACTTCTCCTCTCTCTCTTAGTTTCCCTCTTTGAGAGGTTTTGAAGATTATGTGTACTTGAGCTAGTCAAGAAGAGGTTAGGGAGATTTCTTGAGGAATTTCAACTTTCAAGAGGATTAACAACTGATTTCAACCTTAGGCAAGCAATGAATTTTGAAATCTCAGATCAGGTAAGGACCTTTTCTTTGTTCTTCATCTTTTTTGTATTGTTCTTGGGTGCTCTTGATGCAATTTGGAGGTCTTGAGTAAATATGAGTTTTGAGATTGTTGGGTTGTGTTTTTTGGTAGGTTTAGCTTGGGGAAGAGTATGGAAATTGTTTTGTAGCCTCTTTTGACTTTGATTGTCTTGATTTTAAGGTTAATTCCTGGATTGGAGAAGAGTTTGAGTTTGAAAAACTCAAAGTTAAGATTATTGGTATTTTTGTGTCTTTGGATGTTTTGACGAGGTTTTAGTGTTCTTGGGCAGTTGGGTATTATGTATTGGGGTTGAAATTGCTTTGAGATTTGGTTGGAAACTCGATTTGGTGTTTTTTGGAGGTCTTAGGTTGGTTATCGGTGAGTTTTGGGTCTGAGAAATTGCATTGAAGAAACCAAGAATTCTAGGTTCGCGTTGTGGCGCAGCTGTGCCACAAATGGGTGCCTGTAACGTCTCAAATCACCTAATAATGCTTAGGCCCTTGATTAGGGTGCCAGGATGGAAAATTATGTGTTTATGTGCTATATATATGTGTTATTATATGATTACGTGAGTTATATTATAATATGACTAGATATGCATGTTTATGTGTATTAAATATGTATGTGGGCTTGTTTCTTATCAGAAGGAAAATTTTCGTAATTGGCCCATTACGGGTATATTTGGAGTATATGTGCATATATGTGATATATGTGTGAGACCACATTATTATGTGGATATATTTAGGTTACTCGGCACGAGGAGATCCTAGGGAGCAAGTTAGCGGGAAAGTCACTGTTAGAAAATATATGTTATTACTCAATGGAAAAGTGGAAAAACCAAAATACAACTCTATGCAAAGAATACAATAGACATGGTAATTGATTAAATAAATATTACAACTCAATTACTCAAAACACAAGTAAATTGAAATAAGAGAAGGAAGGGAATTATAAGAACTAAAACCCTAAAACAAAATATACCAATAAATATGTAAATAGGAATAAGAGAAGAGGATTACAAACTCAATACACTAATAATACAAGAAGAACAATAGAATGAAAAGATCAATGGAAAACACAAACTCTCACACAACCAAAGTGTAGAGTAGTGGGGATCACCAGCTTGAACAAGGTTCAAAGCCTTTGTCCAAAAACTTATTTCCCCCTATTCTCTAAGCACTAAGGGATCTCTCTAGGAAATAACTCTCTGGAATTATCAAGCCTCTATGGTGTATTTTCCATCCAAGTGCTTTGTGGATGGAAAATGGTGTGTCTTACAAGTGAGCATTAGGCTCCTATTTATAGAGTTTGAGATACCCCTTTGAATTTCAAATTCCACCAACCCCCATGGCTGTTACCAATGTTTAATCGGATGTTTATGGAATTAAAATGGAGATTTGAGAGTTATTTGGGATATTAGAACCGTTCAATTTGGAAAAAACTAAAAAACCAAATAGGTTGTCAGCCTCACTGCCCGCGATCAGGACTTTTCAGTGGCCGCGACCATTGGCTTCTGTCCCCCAAGCCACAGGCCAATTTCAGCACAAAAAGTCATTTTTCCAAAACGTTCCAAAACGTTCCAAATCCTTTCCCACATGATTTTGTAACCTCCAAACACCTATTGGGAGTTAAAAACATGTCTCTAACAGCCATATGTCATCATGGCTTTGTGAAATCCAATCTCAAATGTGTAACATATAATATACACATTATTGGGTAATATTTGGGAGTTACAAATTTGTAACTGATTTTGTAACTCCAAAATATGTCACATTTGGGCACACACATGTGTCTAATTTTTGTGACTCTCAATAACATGTTACAAGGTGTGACAAATCACATTTTGTCACATTATTTAATATAATATTATATTATATGAAATAATATAACAGTCACATCAAGACCAATACTCGACTCGGGGTGAGTCAAGGAGTATTTTGGGTATCTAGTACATTACAGGGATATTGGGTAATGAGAATAAATATTCGAGGATATATTCAAAGTTAGCGAGATTAGGAGGGAATTCATGGGATTTTGACAATTTTACCCTCAGGGACGTTTTTGGTACCCCAAGCCTTGGGATTTGCTTAAGGTTACTTGAACTCTAAGTAACCTCTCATAAACTGAAAAACACGTTCAACTCTCTCCCGTTCCCTCATTTCTGCTCGTTAGCATTTTCGAAGGAAACTCGAGTTTTTAGAGCTCGGATTCAAGCGAGGTTAGAGTCATAACAATTCTAGGGAGCATTAGAAGCTTGATAACCTAAGGATTTAGCTGGCTAATGACTTAATAAGAGGTAATTTAAGCTTTAAGTTTCTCAGTTTTGTTTTCCTTGAGTTCTTAAGCTTTGATTGGATTTTAAGGTTTTTGTTGAGTTTTTAATCTGTTTGAAAGAGGGTTTTGTTGCATGGGATGTTTGGATGATGCCTTGGGATTGAATTATGGGTTCGGTACTGTTTGGATGGGTTTTTGGAGGGATTTGGCTTGAGGAAAACGGAGAAAAACTTGAGTTTTCATGTCGAGTCGCGACCCAAATAAAGGAAAAGGGAGTATTTGGCTTGAGTTGAGAAACATAATGAGCTGACTCATTCTTCTCCTTTTTCAGCTTGTTTTCCTCAGCCACACACTTCGAAATTAGGTCATTTATGCTCCATGCTTGATTATAAGTCTTGTAGGCTGTCTTAATGAGACTGAAAGATGCACGAAGAGCATTGAGAGCATGATGAATAATATAGGAATCAGGGATCTTTTAGCTTTGACTGAACATTGACAATTTTCATAATGAAGTCCCTTACTCCTTTAGTTTCATCATACTTGATGGTTTGAATCTCATCCATAAGAGATCCAGTTTCAGCATTCTCACCAGTGTCATACAATGTGCCCACATTAGTTAAAAACTATTTGGCATTAGTCATCTCAGGCAGACCACTCAAATGATGTTCAGGAATCGATCTTTTCTTAGCTACAAGATTGAGGCGATTTGACTTTTCCCATTGTGCATGGAGAGTTCTCTGGGCAGTAATGCTCGCATCAGTAAGAGCAGCAGGTTGATCTTCATGCATGCATAGGTCCAAGTCCATGATTCCTAAACTAAAATCCACATATCGTTTCCACTTCTTGTAGTTGGACCCAGTCAGAATTTGAATTGACTCATTGTTGTTGTTCACAGAAAAAGAAACTACAAGATAAAAGGAAAATGACAAAACTTGATTAAACTATGAGCATATCAAGAAAATATATAAATAGAGACAAGATGGCCATCACAAACTCCCATTTGGGGTGAGAATATAACACACATATGATCTATTTCCATGAAGTTAAAAAGAAAAAAAAATATAAATTAAAAATTTATTACAAATAAATTTTCAAGGCATATATATTAATTCAAACCGAAAAAATACACATGAAAGATTATTATCTTTGGGCAAATAATTTTAAACATGCATTATAATCAACACATTTCATGAGACATTAATTAATATATGTAATTACCTCATTTGGACAAGTAATTATACATATCAATTATCCAAGAAAAATATTTTCTATTAACTCATGAAATTTGGCGATAAAACAATCTTTGAAAAATAATATAATTAAATCACTTTGATGATAATAATTATAATATTTTCAACCAAATTCCAAAAAAAAAAAAAATACAAAAATATTGTTCATTAAATTTATGAATGATCAAAATAATGTGTCCCACCATAACACATTATTTAGTCATCAAATAATCAAGTTTGGCACTTTAGAACAACAAAGAATTAATGATTTATTTATAAAAATTAAAACCTATTGTTTGAGTGTAGAGTATAGGAAAAACAAAAGTTGTTCCAGAGAGTGAGTATGTTCAAAGGAACGAACAAATACCCAAATAATTTTCTGTGATTTAAAGTTTTCAAAAAATATGACAAGAATATTTATTATGATTTAATACCTGCAAAAATTGTATTAATTCATTAATAATTATTTGTTGATGTCAAAAAAATAACTACAAATCACAGAATAATCAGAAATTAAATTCTAATGAATTTGAAAAAAAATAGTCAAAAAACGTTGCTCGGAAGTGCCGCACTCACCCCCACTCTCTGCTACAGCGAGTGGGCGTCGTCGGAAAAGGTTGTCTTCAACCTCCAGCAGTCTGAAAATGGGTCGTGCGACCTGGTCGAGTCTGGCGGCATTTCGGCCAGAAAATGGGTGGTTTTGAGCGATTATTTGAGGGGTTTTCATCCACGGATCATGAGCAATTGATTTATGGGGTTTATTTAAAGAAAAAAAAAGAAATTAAATGTAGATCTAAGAGATTATATTTGAAAAAAAAAGTTCAAATATTCCGGTAAAATAATGGTAAATAGCTGAATCTATACAAAATTAAAGCATGACATATCTTCCACAAACAATAATAAATACATACAATAACCATTAAATTGAGATATAACAATTTTTTAATTTCGAAATTTATGAAAAAACTCTAAAATTTTAAATACAAAATTCTTCATCAATATGTAACGAAATTAATCATATAATATGTGAACAGAAAGGTAATTTCGAGGTAAACAAAACTCCTAATATTTTAGGATCTAACGATAAAAATTTCAACATAAAATAATAACAAAAATTATTTAGGGTTTGTTGACCCTTGATTTGGCTAACGACACGGAGTCAAATGTACGACAAAAGATAAAACGACAATTAAGAATTTAATCCAATGGAAAAGAAGAAAACACCAATGATTTATAGTGGTTCGGCCCCAAAGAATAGTAATGACCTACGTCCACTTAGTGCTATTATTAATATTGAATCTCAAAGCCGTGATCAAAGAACTAGGGTTCTTGAGTTTCACAAACCTTGGAAGAAATACAATGAAATGATGGATAATTGCACTATAGCTCTCTTTCTCTCTCTATCTTAGCAAAAAGATTCAGGGATCAAAAGTCCCTTCCTTGAGCTATTTCATGCATATTTATAGGCTCAAGGAGGGTTACACGGGCCAATGGGCCATATCTTTCTTTAATAACTGCGTATCAAGGTAATAATGATGAAATATTCAATGCAATTATTATAAGATTACTATCTTAGAAGGAAACAAATCAAATTATACGACCATCCTAGTCGTATCTAAAAGTTAAGCCTTGATGAAGCGATGTGCTTCTGGTCGATAGTCGAACAACACTTCTGCCATATGTCAACCACGTGCGAGAAATCTTTGTCACGTCATCCGCAGCCGTTTTTTGGATAAACATGGTTCAACAATGATTAATCTTAATTTAGGTTAAACAAAAAATTATAGGTCCTAAATCATATACAACTGGTGCTCTCATACCACATGTTAGTTATTCATACAATATCTTATCAATAAATTTATAGATAACTTAGAACACAATAAATAACTAAAGAATATAGTAAACATACCTGATTCAGTCAAGAAGAAAACGTAAATTATTAGTACAATATAACAAACTAAGCCTTCCTCTTTAACCCCTCTATTTCTACCATATCTCCTTCATATATATATATTATATATAAAGTCAGGGAGAGAGAGCCTTTTCATTAAAGACTTCTGCATCAACTAGCTGGAACATATTACTAAAATTAAATGGCTAATTATTTATAACCCATATTTTATAAAACATGAAAATAAATAATGCTGTACAAATAAAAGTCTAACAAAGTCGCCCATTTCGATCTTCCCTTCCGGCGAAGCCGAGACCCATATCTCTCACGGTAAACTCATATCTCTGAAAGTTTTTGAAACTTTAATCTCTAAAACTTTCTGAAAATTAGTTCATAGTGAAACTTTCTGAAATTAATTTCTGAAAACTTTAACGTCTCATAATCTCTCAAACAAAGTTGCCGCTGAGTCGAATCTTTGGGAGGACGAACACCCTTTGTCTCACATTGAACTCGACCATCTATCCGGGTGAACTTGGCTTACTATCTTGACATCCATCTCAGGTTTGATTCACAGTGAACCTTGTAAAACAAGGTTCTGAAACTTTATATCAATATTAATGAGTTCTGTTTTTTTCCCTCTTCCAACAAGTGCTAAGGATTCACTTATGTGGATATTGAATATTTATCTCAACTAATTTTTTTTTATTGCTTTTATATACACGTATCTGAAAATGGATTTTGAAACCATTTATGAGTGGGTTTTGAGTTGAACTTCAGTTCCAATTTTGATGGCTATTTATATTCCATATGCCTTGTGTTATTTCTATAAATGATGGAACACTAAATAGATTTTTTTTTTTTTGCATTTGCATTGGTCTGGACTTATATGCACATACCTCTCAGCCACACCCTCGCGAAGTCACCACACCTTTCCCTCACTCACGGCCTTACCTCAATCCCGACGTGTGCTTCCCCATCGGCGCGCCCGTTTACTTTCAGCACAGTACGTAAGCTCCTTTCTATTTCTCTTTTGCTGAGTCTGAACCTGATGTAGTTTTGAAATGTATTTTACTATATATGAGTCGTTAATAATCTGAAGAAAAAAAAATAGGTGTTAATAATTGATTCTTGGACCTGTATATGAACCTACTGTAGCTTTCTCACTTTTCTGAATATTGCAAGGCCTCACAATCCTCGCTTCTATACTTAATTGTTACTTGTTATAGACCTATGTACTTCAAAGTTTTAATATTTTTCTTGAGAAATTATTATGCTTTGTATTGAATAAGAATCAATACAAATCTATAAATATGTTTGAGATTGTTGAATACGTGGCTGAGATTTTGTATTATTATATACTTTATGTTATATGCATTCTTTCTTTGTTTAATTAATATATAATTTGTGTTTGAGGGGCTTGGTATTTACGAGGACGCCCAACAGAGACTTTGAAAATTGGACTGGGAAATCAAATTTAAACTTTGAATCTTTAGGGATTTTGTTTTATGGGGTATAGAGCTATATCTACTCAAGTGATTGATTTCAATCTGTGTTTGAAAATGGTTTTTTGATTGGCAAAAGATGTTGAATAACTCATGTATTGAAGTTGTTTGTGATGTATTTGATAAAATGTCCGAGAGATATTTTTACTTTTTTTTTTCAAACCTCATTGGTTTTAGTGTGTATTAGTACAACAACATCATTTGATTACTTTATTGATTAGTCTTTGAAGCTTACTGTAGTAAAAGAATAATTTTATTCTGTATTATTTTCATAGAGTATAGGGGTATATATATACATACATAGCAGCTAAATAATTCAGAAGAGGAAACGATACCTAGGAAAATAAAATACAGCTGTAAATAGGAAATATGCAAAGCAATAAATCTACTAACTAGGGAAAGAAAGCAGTAATAAATACACTTGAATATGTATCGACATCTTGATATTCTACACTCCCCCTCAAGATGGACGATATATGCTTGTCAAACCAAGTTTGGAACTCAGATCCTGAAAATTTGGACGATGTAGAGCCTTAGTAAGGATATCAGCAATCTGAAAACGAGAAGGAACATGCTTTAGTGAGATTATTCTGCCTTCAATTTTCTCACTTATAAAATGTCTATCAATTTCCACATGTTTTGTTCTATCATGATGGACTGGATTTTTGGCTATGGCAATAGCAGCTTGATTATCACACATCATTTCTATGGAGCCTTCTACATTGATTCTGAGTTCATCCAACAGTCTTTTTATCCAGATCCCTTCACATATTCCATGAGCTAAAGCACGGAATTCCATGAGCAACCACCTGTTGCTTTTTACTTCGCCAAGTAACCAAATTACCCCATACATAGGAGCAATAGCCAGAGGTTGACTTTCGATCAATTGGGGACCCTGCCCAATCAGCATCTGTGTAAATTTCAAGCGAGTGATTGGGAGATTTCTTAAACATGAGACCTTTTCCAGGATCCTTTTTGAGATATTTTAAGATTCGATATACAGCTTCCATGTGTCCCTCTGAAGGATTGCTCAGGAATTGACTAACTATACTGACAACAAAGCTTATATCAGGGCGAGTATGAGTTAGATAGATCAATTTACCCACAAGACGTTGGAACTTCCCTTTGTCTGTCACTATTCCTTCACCACGAGGCTCCAATTTAATGTTAGGATCCATGGGTGTCTCTACAGGTTGGCACCCACTCATTCCCGTCTCCTTTAGAAGGTCCAAAACATATTTCCGTTGAGAGACAGAGATACCATGACTGGAACGAGCAACTTCCATTCCTAAGAAGTACCTCAACTGCCCAAGATCCTTGATCTCAAACTCCTTAGAAAGCAAGTTCTTTAGATGATTGATTTCCTCCTCATGATTTCCAGTAACTACTATATCATCAACATACACTATCAATAATGCAATTCTATTGTTGTATGAGTGTTTGACAAATAAAGTATGGTCAGCTTGACATTGTGAGTAACCATCTATTTTAAGTACTCTTGCAAACCTTTCAAACCAAGCACGAGGTGATTGTTTGAGCCCATAAAGAGATTTTCGAAGTTTACATACCTGGTGCTTAGAGTGGTTACTTTCAAAACCTGGCGGAACATCCATATATACCTCTTCCAAAAGATCTCCATTCAAGAATGCATTTTTAACATCTAACTGATACAATGGCCAATCTTGGTTCACAGCAACAGATAAGATGACTCGAACTGTGTTTAATTTGGCTACAGGAGCAAAGGTTTCCTGATAATCGATCCCATAAGATTGAGTGAAACCTCTAGCCACCAAACGAGCTTTGAATCTTTCTATGCTCCCATCAGCCTTTTGTTTTACTGAAAAGATCCATTTACATCCTACAGTCTTCTTTCCAGGAGGTAAATCAGTAATCACCCATGTCCCATTCTTTACAAGGGCTTGGATCTCTTCTAGAACAGCAGCCTTCCATTCAGGTATCAAAAGAGCTTCATGAATAGTCTTGGGAATCTAAATTTGATCTAGGGCTGAGATGAAAGCTCTGAAGTTCTGAGACAAACTTGAGTATGACAAATAATTTTGAAGTGGGTGTTGAGTGCATGACCTGACTCCTTTTCTCTGAGCAATTGGCTTGTCTAACTCTGAATCACACTCAATACGAGGGTCAAGTTCAGTTTCTTCTTGCACAATCTCAGGATTGATTGGTCTCGGATCGGACTCATGGCTTTGCTGAACTGGCACAGGCTGTTCACAGGTTTTCCTTCTTGTGTAAACCTTGATATTATTTTTTGGAGAAAGAAGGGGAATAGATTGAAATGGAGGTTCAGGATGTGTAGACTTAGGACAAGTACTAGTTGATGGTTGGTCAGGATGTGTAGACTTAGGACAAGTACTAGTTGATGGCTGGTCTAGAGGTGTTGGAATTGATGAATGAAGTTTATGAGTATTTGGCAGATTCGAATCTATAAACCATTCCCAATTCTGTGATTCATGGCTGTAGTTCTCCCCCTGAATCGCAGAGTTGGAGAAGTATGGAAGGTGTTCAAAGAAAGTTACATCCATTGAGTGAAAAAATTTCTTGGAAGTAGGACAATAACATTTGTATCCCTTCTTGTTGGGTGAGTATCCAACAAAGATACATTTTGTGGCTCTTGCATCCAATTTACCTCGATTTTGACTATGGATATGAACAAATACAGTACATCCAAAGACTTTGAGAGGAATTTGCGAAGCCAAGTGAGATTTTGGAAAGTATTCAAGGAAAGTTTGCATTGGAGTTCTGAACTTTAGAATGCTAGAAGGCATTCTATTGATAAGGTAGGTTGCAGCAAGAACCGCTTCCCCCCAAAATCTCTTAGGAACAGTAGAAGTGAAGAGCAATGATCGAGCCACCTCAAGCAGATGTCTATTTTTGCGTTCTGCCACTCCATTTTGTTGTGGTGTGTCCACGCATGAACTTTGATGAACGATCCCATTAGAAACAAGGTAAGGGCCAAGAGAGGAATTGAAGAAATCTCTTGCATTATCTGTTTTGAGCACTTGAATATTCATTTGGAATTGGGTTTGAACCATAGCATGAAAGTTTTTGAAAATTTGACTTGTTTCAGATTTTTCTTTCATAAGAAAGGTCCAACTTAGGCGTGTGTGATCATCTACCAATAACAAGAACCATCTGGCACCAGTGATATTGGATATTTTTGTAGGTCCCCAAATATCACCATGAATGAGAGAGAAATGATGAGATGATTTATAAGGCTGAGGAGGATAGTTGCTGCGGGTATGTTTTGAAAATTGGCAAACATCACATTGGAATAGTTTTGGATTTTTATTATTGAATAACGAGGGAAACAAGTGCTTTAAATACATAAAATTAGGATGACCTAATCGTTGGTGCCACAACATAATTTCACTATCCTTACTAGACTCAAAACTGGCATTTTGACACTGATAACTAGGAACACGACATGAAGAGGAATTGTTTCCTTTGAGGATGTATAAGCCAGAGCAAAGTTCAGCATTGCCAATCGTCCTCCCCGAATCCAGATCCTGAAAAACACAAGAGTTTGTCAAGAATTTAGTTTCACAGTTCAAATCTTTATTAAGTTTGCTAACTGAGAGCAAATTACAGTCAAGATCAGGAACATATTGCTCCACATGTTGCTTCTGCTGTCCCGATCTCGTCTTGGTTTCCAATCTGGTGGTTTGCCGTGCAGCACCCAACAAGTCTCCTTGTAGTGCCCAGGTTTCTTACAATGATCACACCATGGTCTACCTTTACGAGACCGATTGTCATGATGTTGAGGCCCCCCACGACTATTAAACGCTGTTGAATCGGGTATGACCTGAGTTTTGAGGGCTACCAAGGCTGATCCTTCCATTTCTATAGCAGATTCAGGCTGTCCCATCATCACTTTCCTGCGACTTTCCTCTCTACGAACCTCAGAAAAAACCTCCCGAAGACTAGGTAGAGGTTTGGTACTGAGTATACGACCTCTCACTTCATCTAAGGATTTATTAAGGCCCAAAAGAAACTTGAAAACACGTCTTTTCTCAGTGATTCGTTTGAATTGGTTGCTGTCATCTGGACACCTCCACTCATAAATTTCAAAGAGATCTAGTTGCTGCCAACATCGATTAAGGGCAGAGAAGTATGTGGTAACAGAGTTTTCACCTTGTCGAAGGTCGTGGAGGAGATTTTCCACATGAAACAATTCAGAAGTATTATCTTGGCTGGAGTAAGTATCTCGGGCAGCTTCCCAAATATCTTGTGCTGTTTTGTAGAGAAGAAAATTCTCGCTGACTTCAGTTGTCATTGAGTTGATTAGCCAAGACATCACCAAGTTGTTCTCAGCACGCCAGCTCCTATATTGCGGGTCATCAACACTTGGTTGAACGACAGCCCCAGTAAGATAGTCGTCACGTCCTCGACCACTGATGAACATCATAACAGATTGGGACCATTGAAGATAATTCTGATCGTTGAGTTTGTGACTGGTCACAGGAATAACAGTGCTATCTGATGGGAGCAAAGTGACCGGAGTCGAAGGTTTTTGAAAATTAGTGGTGGAAGAGGAGTCGCCACTCTTTGGAGATGTGTTTCCACCATTTGCCATTGAAGCAAATAGCAAGAGATAACAAATAAGGATGAAATAATGATAAAGAGTAGTTGACAGAAGGGCTCTACTTCTGAGGAGCAGAAGCTCTGTTTTGGTTAGTGAAAACAGAGGTGAACAGAGAAGCCAACTATGGCTCTGATACCATGAAGCTTACTGTAGTAAAAGAATAATTTTATTCTGTATTATTTTCATAGAGTATAGGGGTATATATATACATACATAGCAGTTAAATAATTCAGAAGAGGAAACGATACCTAGGAAAATAAAATACAGCTGTAAATAGGAAATATGCAAAGCAATAAATCTACTAACTAGGGAAAGAAAGCAGTAATAAATACACTTGAATATGTATCGACATCTTGATATTCTACAGTCTTAGACCTGGTTATTGTGATGTATTTAATCCTTCTTTTGCAGAAAGCTTTATTCTTGAAGCATTTTTTGACTGATTAGGAGATACAAATTCCATTGCTAATGTCAAGTGGCTGGTCGTCTGTTTCAGGTCTGAAACAAACTAGTTAGTTGCGGCTTACAAAGAAATAATAGTGTTTTAGTTCTTTAATTTTTTTTGTGCCAATTCTTGTATCCTTAGCAGTTGCCTCTTTCCCTCTCTGTGTTGGGTTCTATTCTTTCCCCTCCATATCAAGGTTTCCTTAGAAATACATACCTAGCTCTTTGGGATTCTAAAGTGCTTGGTTGTTTTGTTTATTATTATTTTTATTTTTTGAGTTAAAACATTGTTAGTTTGGGATGTAATTTGAGATACCACATTGTTTAAAATATTTCAAAAATTAGAAAAATAGAAATATGCTTTAGTTAGTTTATTTTATTGAGTGGCATTATACTTGCTAGATTATCGTATATGTTTTAGAGATATGCTTTTTTTGAGCTATATTATCGTAGTAATTAAATTTGAAGGTATTAGATTGTTGGATTTTTTTGCCAATTTAAAAGCCTTGAAGTGTTAAAAACTTGTTAAAATGCCTTAAAGTGTTAAATTAGGTTGTGGGATTCTTGCATTACGTGTTTGATAAATTAGCATACTTGTTATTCTTTCTTTTTCAAAGTTTATGGTAGTTATTGTGTTTCTTATTGTTTCTGTATAATCTTTGTAATTTTAGAAAATTGAAAAGAAAAATCTTGCATGAAAGTTATGACTAATCTATGGCTTACAAGTTATGAAATGATTAGCTAGTTGCTTTATGCTAATATTTTTTTTTGTAGTTGATTGGAGTAAATGACATACATACATTTTTTTCGGTAGGATTTGAAGCCAATGATCTCCAATGATCATTTATATATTCTTCAATAATCTAGCCTATGCACTTTTGCATTGAGACATGTATTTATTACTTATTTTAAAGAACTAAGACTAATTATCGAAACCACGGGGAGGTGTCTTTATTCTTAGCACTAAATGCTTAGAATTTAAAACTCAAATTTGAACAATATTCTGTCATTTTTTTAGGTATCGATTGAGTTATGTGTATATATATATATTTATGGTTTTAACAGATTAATATTTTCAGTGGCCTTGAAAGTACACTATTCTCAGCATATTACCATTTGAAGAGTCATAAAAGTTGTCAGGTATAACATTAATTTAAGTTACTTGATCATATAACTATTTTCTTTTGGAACTAATATGGAGATAAATATCTTTTGATTTTATTGTCTTTTGCATGATGTTTTCCTCTTCGTCATAGGGGTTTCGAAGGTTTTGAATTTCAAATGACATTGTTTATTAAAATTATACATATTCATTGAGTTTTTCCAAGGCGAATGACTCTTTTATATTATTTTCCTTCCTCATGGTAGATTGCTTGAGTTTGTAGGCTATATGTCAAATGCTTATTGAAGTGAGTTTCTCTTTACTTTTAACAGTCTGTTTAGTTTGTTTGTTTTTTTTTAAGAACATAGCTTCAAAGTTATAGTGCACTTTGTTGCATGAAGTTTAAGCATCCAAAAGATAAAGAAGAAAAACATGCTATTTTTTTTATCAAACTTAAAGTATGCTTTTATGCAGTGACGAATTTGTAATATCAGGAAATGCAGACTTGTAAGGAGAATTCTTAAGAGCTTATAGGTTTGTTTGACTATTTCTTACTTACAGCTTTTGTGAGTTTTATTGGATATTTTTTTGTCATTGTCAAAGGGTTTTTTGAATTTTTTCTATGGGTTATTAGCAGCGTTAAAGTAGTCTGTTCCTTTCGTGTTTGTCAAAACTAGCTGTACAGTCAGCAGTTTGACTAACTATCCTTGGATTGTTCTTGTATTTGTGTTGACAACCTATTATAGTTCTTAGTTTCCTTTCAAGCTTTGTGCTGTTACAAAGTCGTTCCAGTCTATGTTAACTTTGGTAATGTCTCGAATTTTCTATTAAGGCTGAGTGCCTTGATTATTGTGCCAGGAGGGCATAATCAGATTTATATGTGGAATTAATATATGTGTGATTATGTGACATATATCAATTTTATGGTAATATGAATATTTGTGCATGTTTATGTATATTAAATATGCATGTGGGTTTGTCCTTGTTAATAAGGGCATATTTGTAATTTTGACTTGTTCAGGGTATAAATGTAATTATATGTGTTATGTGAATGAGACTACATTATTATGTGGATATATTTGTGATGTGTGGCACGAGGCGATCTTAGTGAGCAATTTGGCAGAAAAGTCACATCAGGGGTTAATACCTGGTTCCAGGAGAGTCTAGGGTTATTTTAGTGATTTGGTGTATTACCGAGAATATTAGAATTTGGAAGATTGGTGGAATTAACCGAGAATTGTGAGGTTTAAATTGAGAGTAGCGGGAAATGTGGCAAGAGATGGTGTTGCCCTTGAGGGTGTTAGAGAACAAGACACAAGCAAGGGGCATTTTAGTCTTTTGTCAAAGGGATGGACTTGGCCTTGGCCTTGAGCATTAGACCTTTGTAGAAGCTGAGGCAAAGAAGTTAGAACAACACTCACATCTCCCTCTCTTTTTCTCTCTAAGTTCACACCTCCTCTCTAAGGTAAGTTGGAGTTTTGAGATTTTGGGAGTAGAATTCATGAGGTTAAGGCTTGGAGGCTTGGAGGCTTGGAGTTGGTGCTAGGAATTCATTAACAAGCAGCCTAAGGTTGTTCTTATCAGTTGAGGTAATGTTTTCCACCCCTTTAATTATGAGTTTTTTGAAGTTTTAGAGTGTGCTTGAGTTCTATAACTCAAGAGCTGAATTATGGGTTTTCGTTTAAAATTTGATGTGTTTTAAGGGTTGTCTATTGTTTGTCTGAGCTGCCGAGTCCATTTATGGGGTTGGATTGGGCTAAATATGTGTTTAGGGGTGGATTTGGGGGACTTGCGATTTCTGAAAGTCGCTGTTTTTCTGAGATCGCAGGGCGCGCCGGCCCTCACGAACTCAGAAGCCAGGGTAGTTCTTTGAAACTGCCATGGCGTCGCGGTGCTCGGTGGGTTGCGTCGCGGCCTGTATGCAGGAAATTGAGGGGGTGGGCTCTCTTACTTGAGGAGGGCTGCGATGCTTGTGAGGGGCGCCGCGGCTAAAAATAGGGATGTTAGCCACATCGGGTTTTTGAGTACGAGAACTAAAACCTAAAGGCTCGGGAAAGATTCTACTACCCGATTTAGTAGAATTTGAGGTCCCGAAGGCTAGGAATCAATTTTGAAACTTTTGATTGGTGTCCTTGATGGATATCCATTATTATGTTGTGAGTAAGGGTATCGCAAGACTCGGGAAGGAAAGGATCGTGCTAATTGTCACCCTACCTTATCGTAGAGGACTTGAGGTAAGAAAATCATTTCTTGCACCCAGTGTAGGGCGTGCACCCCAATTGTAGGGCACAGAAGGAAGTGTGCCATGATACTGTTATAGTTGAATGTTTGTTGTGAGTGAATTTATGCTATTATAATTGTTGGTATTGAATGTCTGGTCGGGAGACCGTTAACGACATCACATGTGTAATGTGCGCCGTAGTGGCGAGGCCATAACGCGGACCTGGGATCCGCCACAGTGGCGGGGCCATTATGAAGATGGAATGTCCATCCACTCGGCATGAGTTGTATAATGTTTTGAAAACATATTGTTGGAAAGTTTATGAGTATGATGTGGTTATAGAGTATGCAATATATGATAATGTTATCTACTTATATGTATGATTACTGGGTTTTCTTGCTGGGCCTCCGCTCATGGGTGCTTCGTGGTGCAGGTAAAGGCTATCTGAAACCTATATTTATTTTTGTATGAACTTATATTTATTTGAAACCTTTGGGATCCCTTGTAATTACTTAAGCTTGTAAATGAAAAGTCTTAACTTTTTGGCCAAAACTTTTGAGACTTAAACCGTCGACTAAACTTAATTACACTTTCAAGTCTAAATGACTCGCTTAACAAGTTAAGCACTATTTTTAACACACGATGTAACGTGCCTGACTATTCAGGGCGTTACAACTTGGTATCAGATATGCTAAGGTTTATCAGTTCTTGAAAATTGGCTGGGTATGTACACTTGCCACTAAAGATAAGCTAGACTTAGGGTTTGGTAACCTATCATATAATTATGTGCCTAATTGTTTAACTGAAATATTTATATATATATATATGCCTTATCTGCATGCTACAATAGAGAGAATGATGTATATAAATGTATTTTGTGGGAGTAAGACTTGATAATTGATGCATGAACGTTATAGACTTGTGCCTTGATATGCGTATTGTATGTGGCTATTATGTTGTTTGACCCTGCTCGTGGAATAGTTCTTGATATGAATATCATGCTTGGTAGGTTAAGTCGTTGACTGTGGACAGATTCAGAAGTTATGTATCATTTGCAACCCTTATACTAACTAGACCAGGCATTGTTAGTATAAGGGTTGCAAATGATAGTCAGGGCCTGAACCCTCCATCTGCCCCTGGAATTGGTAACAGATGTTTGCTGGCATGCAAGCAAGAGTGCAAAATCAGGAGGAGGAGATTAAGTGGTTGAGACAGTGGGTTCCGTCAGGGAATGCTACTCTGTATGTTTTGACAGCAATGACACTAGTTTCGATTCAACCTGAGGGTGGGAACAGATGGGAGCTACTGTATGGAAAATTCTAGAAGCATTACCCTCCAGTTTACGAGGGAGGCCTGGATTCGTTCAGAGCTGAACAGTGGATGAGCATGATTAGCTCTATCATTGACTATATGGGAGTAGTAGGTAATGATAGGGTGGCTTGTGCCATGTACATGTTGCGGGGGTTGCTCGAACGTGGTGGGAAGTGGTATCTTAGACCCGGAATGTTGTCATGATGGGTTGGAAAGAATTCAGGAAATTGTTCAATGAGAGGTACTACTGTCACACAATTCGAATTGTGAAGAGCAATGAGTTTATGAACTTGGTTCAGGGTAGTAAGACGGTGATAGAATATGTCAATGAATTTTATGGGTTGGCCAAATTCGCTTTTGATTTGGTACCAACAGATGTGGCCTGGAAGGAACGATTCATTCGAGGATTAAACTTTGGGCTAGCCCAGAGAGTTGGGATCACTCCAGTACATGAGATTTCTACCTACGCTTAGGCGGTAGGGATGGCCCTTGCTATAGAGGACGCATGAGATGAGATATAGAGTGGGAGTGTCAAGGGCATGGTGCCCCCATTTGCGAGATCAGGTAGGGGCGGAGGCCCTAGTAACCAGAAAAGAAAGACCCCTAACGGTTCTACTTCTCCTGGTTCTGACTGGATGGGTCATAGTATTCAGGGTGGTCGCCAGGGCGGCAACAAGGTCTAGAGAAGTTATCCAATATGTGTCAGGTGCAGGAGACGCCATTTGGGAGAATGCTGAGTGAAGACATATTTTCTATGTGGAATAGTTGGGCACTTTAAGAAGGATTGCCCGAGATCGAAGAAGGGAGAACCAAGGAGCCATATAGCTCAACTCTGGCTCGAGTGTCTGCCTTGATGCAATCAGAGCCCGAGGCTAGTCCTTCGGAGGCAGCAAGTCAACTTCCTAGTTCCCTTTCTTTTATATTGTGCTGAATGAGTCTGATACTATGTATCTCTTAGTAGAGACATAGATAGGTGGCACCTGCAGTATGATTATTATGCTCTGGGGCTTGAGATTTTAGTGTCTACCTAGGAAAATTGGTAATTTTCAGGAGACGAGTCAGAGTATTATTGGTAGAAAGTTAGCTATAATAATTGATTGAGCTGGTTATGTGAGGATTTTGATATGATATCGAGTCTGGATTAGTTTGCCAAATAAGGGACAACCATGGACTGTAAGAAAGGATGGTGACTTTTGAGTTTAAAAGGGAAGGACTCGGTTGCGTTCACGAGATGCCTAGCTACTATGGTAGGTACCACTAGGGTTATATTAGTTAGACTAGATGAAAATTGGATCAGTCAGTGAGATTTCATATGGGTTTACATGGATTCGCTGGGATCATTGTCGCGTCAAGGAATTGAGTGTGCTACGGGATTAAGGCATGGATAGAACTGGTATCAGAGACATCATGAAAAATGACGCTAGCTGAGCAGAAAGAATTAAAGGTTCAATCGAAGAAGGTATTTGACTTAAGGGTTGATCAAACGGAGCATCTCATCGTGGGACATATCAACACCATTTGTTAAGAATGAAGGATTCATTTGCTCGATTGCAAGGTAGGAAAATGCTCTCAAGAATTGACCCTTGATCTGATTATTACCAGCTGAGGATCAAGGAAAGAGACACGCCAAGAATTACCTTTCGCACCAAGTATGATGTGATGGATTATCAGTGAAGGCTCTTGAACTGACCAATGCTTCAACGCCACACGTAAATTCAACAAGTAGAGAGTAAAGAAATGGTGTTGGCAAGATGTATTTGGGTTGATCGAGAATGTTTTGGATTACTTCTGGTTAGGAATGGAACACGAGTAATATTCTCGCTGATACTACCGAGGCGGAGGAAGCGGGAATTACAGGTAAGGTTCCGGAAGGGATAAGTTCCAATTTCTCTAGAGGATATTCAAGGTTACATTATAGGAAGTGATGGGATTGTGTATGATTTAGTTAAGATAGAAGTCATAAGGAATTGGCTAAAGGAATGCCTTAGGGGTTAGAAGCACGGTGAGACCGATAGACTTTTACTTGAAGCATCTTTGATGATTGCCATACCCTTGACTGAAGTAACGTAGGAACCTAAAGTTTGTCTGAATGGATAGTTGCGTGCCAAATTTTCAGAAGTTGAAATAAGGGTTGATTAGCTTGTCATGGTATTGGAATATGCATGTGATAAAATGATACAGGAGGACGACACGATGGTCACTGTCCTTACTTAAAATGTGGAGGTATAGTGCGGTGCGTCAAGGACTAGGGTGCCCCCATTTGTAGGCTGAAAAGGTGATGGTCACATAGATGTTCTACATGGGACTTTGAGCTGACGACACTTGTGGAAAAGAAGTGCGTGCACTTGCATAAAAGTTAAGGCTTTTTGTCACCCATAGGGGGTTGACCATGAGACAAAGGCACTAGTGGGAACTAGTGAAGGACTCACATTGAAATCCTTTATTACCGAGAGAAAACTAATGTGGAGGTTGACTCCTTGACTGAGAAAGGTCCGTGCAAGTTGTATGATTCGTAATGGACTACAGTAAAGTCAGGTGAGGTAACGACCGAGATTGGTATAGAATTCGTGTTTGACAATTGGCAAATATACCTCTATGAACAACGAAATATAGAGAGAAAATCTTGTAGGAATGGTTAAGAATCCTACTATTTTTAGCATAGATAGGTTAAGATATGAGGATCGGATGAGTGATCGAATGGACTCTAGCATTGAGATAAAGATTCTGGATGAGTCTTATACTATTCCTTATAATTGTTGTGTCCAGGAAGTTTGAATGGGTGTTAAGACCTAAAATTTGTATACTGGGAGGCGCACTACCTAATCTTTTAGTAAGTGAGAGATGATGATCAGAATCCATAAAGACTATTATGACTCTAAGGTATCCTGGAGTTAGTATGGATGATATAGTTATGGACCGTAAGGGTGGATCACCTCAGATTGCAGGTGAGATGAGTGGATACAAGAAGTGGTGATTTGACATATTGGGTTAGCACACTCTAGTTTGTGTGAGCGAGTTATCATAAGAATGAGTATGTGTGAAGGGAGACCGTATGTCTCCATGGGAGACTGAAGTCGATAGTGTTTGATTGAGACCCTTTATTTTCTAAGTTCTGAAAGGGTTATAGAGGACGATGAGTATAAGATTGGGATTTTGAATTATTGGTTACCATCAGACAAACTGATAACCTGAAGGAATGACTCAGACTTTAAGAATTTTACCTCGAATGTGTAAGTTTTTAGGATAACGAGACAAATACGATTTTTTGATTGGATTGTCATGGTGATGAATATCGGTTGGCATCCAAAGTGATTCTAGATAAGATATTAAGAGATAGGAAATGAGAATTACTTATTCCAGGGAAATGAGATGAGGGACAAGAAATATCCTAGTTCATAATCGATTTGGAGGACCAATGAAGTTATTAAGGATTGTTAGGGTAGAAGTGTCTGCTTATCTAAAGGGACATAAGAGTTCACAAATTTAAACATGGGAACATGGAGTTCCAGGATTTGAGACTTTGTACTTCTCCGAGTATTGTGGACTAAAAAGGATAAGATAGTTTAGGAAAGAAAGAGGAGTTTCGACTCTAGATTTGATAGATTTATGAGATCCTAATAAGGATTAGGTCTGGGGCCTACAGATTAACCTTACCCTAGCATGGGTAGAGGCTCATAAGGTGTTACTGGTGCCAATGTTAAAGAAGAGGTGTTGGGTACTACTTTGATTGGGTGAAGAAACTCTGGAATTTCAGTGGAACTTATTGTGTAAGGAAAAGCCAGTGGGAATCCTAGATAAAAGAGATAAAGTCTTACAGAATAAGACTGTCACTCTAGTGAGGGTGTTACAAGGAGATAGAAAGGTAAATGACTAGACTCTGAAGCTATAGTAAGATTTGCGGGATTAGTATCCAGAGATGTTTGAATAGATTTCCAGGACGGAATTTCAATAGGAAGGGAATAGTTGTAACGTCTTGAATTTGCTATTAAGGTTGCCTTGACTATTGTGCCAGGAGAGCAAAATCGAATTTATATGTGGAAATAATTTAATATATGTGTGATTATGTGTCATATATGAATTTAATGGTAATATGAATATTTATACATGTTTATGTGTATTAAATATGCATGTGGGCCCGTCCTTGTTAATAAGGGCATATTTGTAATTTTGACCCGTTGAGGGTATAAATATAATTATATGTGTTATGTGAATGAGACCAAATTATTATGTGGATATATTTGTGATGTGGCACGAGGCGATCCTAGTGAGCAATTTGGCAGAAAAGTCACATCGGGGGTTAATACCCGGATCGGGGAGAGCCTAGGGGTATTTTAGTAATTTTGTGTGTAACCGGGGATATTAGAGTTTGGAAGAGTAGTGAGATTAACCGGGAATTGTGAGGTGTTAATTGAGAGTAGTGGGAAATGTGGCAAGAGACGTTGTTGCCCTTGAGGGCGTTAGAGAACAAGACTTAAGCAATGGGCATTTTAGTCTTTTGTCAAAGGGATGGACTTAGCCTTGAGCATTAGACCTTTGTAGAATCTGAGGGAAACAAGTTAAAACAACACTCACAACTCTCTCCCTTTCTCTCTCTTGCTTCTCACTTCCTCCCTAAGCTAAGTTGGGGTTTTGAGATTTTGGAAGCAGAATTCTTGAGGTTAAGGCTAGGAGGCTTGGAGTTGGTGCTAGGAATTCATTAACAAGCAACATAGGGTCGTTCTTATCAGTTGAGATAACGTTTTCCACCCTTTTAATTATGAGTTTTTAAGTTTTAGAGTGTGCTTGAGTTCTATAACTCAAGAGCTGAATTATGGGTTTTTGTGTTAAGTTTTGATGTGTTTTAAGGGTTGTCTACTATTTGTCTGAGTTGCTGAGTCCATTTCTGGGGTTGGATTGGGTTAAATATATGTTTAGGGGTGGATTTGGGGGACTTGCGATTTCTGAAAGTGGCTGTTTTTCTGAGTTCGCAGGGTCGCGCCGCGGTCCTGTTCTTGTGGCTTCGCGGCCCTCACTAACTCAGAAACCAGGGTAGTTCTTTGAAACCGCTGCAGCGCTCGGTAGGCTGCGCCGCGACCAGTGTCTAGGAAATCGAAGGAGTGGGCTCTCTGACTTGAGGAGGGTCGAGACGCTTGTGAGGGGCGTTGCGGCTAAAAATAGCGATGTTAGCCAATTAGGGATTTTGAGTATGGGAATTCAAACCTAAAAGCTCGTGAAGGATTCTATTACCTGGTTTAGTAGAATTTGAGGTCCCAAAGGCTAGGAATCAATTTTGAAACTTTTAATTGGTTTAGTCCCTGATGGATATCCATTATTATGTTGTGACTTGGGGTACTGCAACACTTGGGAAGGAAATGACCATGCTCATTTTCACCGTATCCTATCGCAAAGGACTTGAGGTAAGAAAATCATTTCTTACATCTAGTGTAGGCCATGCACCCCAATTGTAGGGTACGAAAGGAAGTGTGCCATGATACCGTTATAGTTGAATGTCTGTTGTGAGTGAATTTATACTATTATAATTGTTGGTATTGAATGTCTGGTCGGGAGATCGTTAATTGCATAACATGTGTAATGTGCGCCGTAGTGGCAATGCCATAACGTGGACTTGGGATCCGCCATAGTGGCGGGGCCATTATGAAGATGGAATGTCCATCCACTCGGCATGAGTCGTATAATGTTTGGAAAACATATTGTTGGAAAGTCTTTATGAGTATGATGTGGCTATAGAATATGCAATATATGATAATGTTATCTGCTTATATGTATGATTGCTGGGTTTTTTTGCTGGGCCTCGACTCACGGGTGTTTCGTGGTGCAGGTAAGGGCAAATGAAAGCTGGACGAATTATGAGTTGGAGAGCTATGAGGGCGGCGTGTACATACTCAGCCTGCTCGGCTGCCACAGTCAAGATATTTTGGGGAACATGAATTTAGTTGAAATTTTGCTGCCTGGGTCGGCTAAGTCTGTATTTATCTTTGGATGAACTTGTATTTATTTGAAACCTTTGGGATCCCTTGTAATTACTTAAGCTTTTAGATGAAAAGTCCAACTTTTTGGCCAAAACTTTTGATACTTAAATCGTCATTTAAACCTAATTACACTTTTATGTCCAAACGACTCGCTTAACAAGTTAAGCACTATTTTTAACACATGGTATAACGGGCCTGACTATTCAGGGCGTTACAGTTTTTGTGTTAAATTCACTTTTTGTTTACTTAGTTAGGCATATATTTTTTAGAAGCATTAAAGGAGATGCGTATTTCAGATTCTAGAGTGCTGAAATATTGGTTGATTAATCTTCTGGATCGTTATTATAATACTGCTATATATTTACATATTATTATGATTTTAGTTTTGATGAATTGCTTAGCATTTTCATGCAGTTTTGATAATTTCGCATGAGCAATAAAATTAGCTTAATTCAATTTTAGTTGTTGGTTTTTGTTGTCACAGGGAAGTTAACAAATAAATTATTTCAAGTAGCTCTTTTATTTAATCTATAAACTTCTATATGTAATTTTTGTTTTTGTTTCAACTAAAATTTATTTTTTGCCACCTAACTTGACCCTAATAAGCCACCTTTAGGAATATATGTTAAGGAAAGATTACAATAGACTCATCAACGAATTTTAGCTCAATTCAATTTTAGTTGTTGGTTCATATGGCTTGATGATTTATGCAAAGAAATTTCATATGGTAGACCACAGTTAGCTTTGTATTCTCTCAACTAGTTAAGTTTGCTGACTATATTCTTTTCTCTTAGTCATTGCTAGAATTTTGATGGGAATCAATAGCATGATTAATTTTATGTATTTCGCAGGTTCAAAAGATGAAAACTGAAACTGGGTTGGACTTCAATGACCAGATTATTACGTTGGAAAACAAATATCACCAGGTGAGATTATTAATTTGAATTAAAGGGGTAATAGATTCTCTTTTGACCTGACATAATAAATGCACTATTTTAATGTAGTTTATACTGCTAATGGATTGTTATGAGTAATTTTTCTTTCCCATAATGTTTTATTTCAATATTGTAGTCGTAGACAATTGTTGATATTGTGAATTAGGTATATACATATGATATGTATATATATATATATAATCATATAAAAGACCTGCATATATAGAAAGAAAACACTTAAGGTGGTACACTTGATTCATATATATAATCATACGAAGACTTGGTCCATAAACACTTGATTGATTCATTCATTTATCCATTAAGTATTGCAGGGATTATTAAATTGCTATAGTGTTGTGATTAAATTTGTTGCAGTTTTTAATCTTGTGACATAGCATAGTTTAAATAACGTGTCTTCTAATTGATGTATATATATAGTGTCTTTTCACAGATTAAGAGAAAGATTGGGAGGAATGAAAAAAGTTACAAGTGGAAAATAGTCAAATCCTGGTCAGACTTCATTGGTAGAGTGCGACTTTTATATCAATGATGATGAAGGAGTATTGCTTGCATGAGGCACCCATTCGATAGCTAACTACTAATGCATGTATATTTATAATAGTAGAACTACAATTCTATTCAATTTAGTTTCTAACTTAATTTTTATTTTGATTTTTGTAGTGTGGTGGGAAGAACACATATAATTGTGAGAAAATCAATGAAACTCTAAATGAATGGGCAGCTATGTAACATCCTGGATAACCAAGGTCGTTACACTGGGTGATTATAAAGGTGCAAAACTTGCTAATCAAGTCATATAGTTGAAAACGTGACCCTAAAGTCGTAGTTAGGTTAGGGTTAAAAGATTTTGGTCATAAACAGGAAATTTCTCATTAAAATAAACGTTTAATACATGGGATCCCAAAACAGGTTTTAAAGGACAGTTTACAAAATTTAAAAGTTTATGTACAACCACAAGCCACTCTAATGGAAAAATAGGCACTTTAGGTTCTTCTGTCCCTGTACCATCCCTTGGCCGTGGCGGCCGATCAACTGACTATGTACATTTTTCCCTAGAGCTCTCCAACTCATGACTGGTCCACCTTGCCCTTGCCTTTTCCTGCACCACGTAGCATCTGTGAGCCAAGGCCCAGCAAGAAAACCATAATGCAAAGCATAAATGATACAGACAAACAAATAATCCACAAGGCTGTTAACCAGGTAATCAGCACGCCTTAACAGTCACATTGTCAGAGAGGTCAAACAATTATTCATAAACCAATCATCCCAGTATTAAACAAGTTATAATCATCAGAAAACAATAATAACATATCAACATTCATCATACAATACTCAGGGTCGGCGCCCTTAGGCCGCACCCTCTATTTAACCCACTGTCTTCGGCTCACTTAGGCCGAGCCCAGTGATTATTTAATTAACCTCATCTACCAATGGCCGAGCCACGTCTTGTGCGCAAATATCAATTTCGGCACTCTTAGGCCGTTTAATTCATGCTGACATGGCATATTATAATCATACAACAATCACATTCAAATATAGGGAGCCCTTAGTCCCAACAATCACACACGGGTGAGTTTTCTTACCTTTGATTCCGAGCACTTTAGTTAATAGAGACGACCCTCGAACACGATCCTGTTCCGAGCCCTAGCGTACACCTAGTCACATTCCATAAATAATACTTTGATGAGTTTGAATTCCAAAGGACAATCCTGGGACCAAACTCACACTCTCAGGATCCCAAGTTCTACTAAACGAGGTGGTGAACCCATCCCCCGAGCCCCCAAGCGAAAACCCTAAGAAAATACCCAACAACTAATTTTAGGAGGCTGAGGAGCGCTACAACGCTACTAGGTGGGTGCTACAGTGCTAGAGTCAGAGACTCAAGCCCCCCAAAAAATGTGGCCTAGCGCTGTAGCTCTCCCAACCTAGCGCTACATCGCTACATTTAGAATATGCATAATTCTGGGTTTTCCCCAACGAACTTTCCTGAGCCAAAGCTCCATAAACCCACTCCAAACTTCAACTAAACCCAAAATTTACCTTATAACTCACTATACCTCAGCTAAAACAACCTAACAACATCAAAGAATTGGCTACAAGAATCATCAAACGCAGAAACTAAACTTGAGCTTTGAAGCTCAAGAACACCATCTAAACCAGAAAATTCAGATAAACAAAGTTAGAAATTATTTCCTCTGATGAAAGAATCCGACCCTAGGTTGCCTTCAATGTTCCTCTCAGCTTTGATTCCACCAATTCCAAAGTTCAAAACCTTAAATTCCCATCCAAAACCAACTTAGAAACCACTCTCAACAAGGTTCAGCAAACCCAGAAAAAACCATAAATCTTACCTTAATTTGGAAGCTAATTCTAGTTGAACTCCTTAGCCACTCCAAGGATCAAAGTCCCAAGACCTAGCCTAGAATTCCTTTGAGTCCACAACTTCAAAATTCTCAAGGAAGAGTGAAAGGAGAAGAAATCGCGAGGAAGAAGGAGAGCTCTATTTTTCTTTCCTTTCCTTTCCTTCAGTTTCTACCACTTTCCCTTATGTTCTAAAAAGAAACATCAAATATATCAAGTATATCTCCTAATAACCAAAAATACCCTTTTTCCCTCCCAATAAATCCAAATCATTTAATCCATCTAAGGGTATTTTGGCCATTTGCTCCCAATTTCCGCTAATTTCTCGAGTGTCCCTAATATTTACCACTTAAACCCCGTCATCTAATTTATCATCAATTATTTTCCCCAATGTCTAAAAATCTCCAATATATTTCCCAAATTCCCAGAAATGCCCTTAGGCTTCCCCTGAGCCAGGTATAAATCCCCGTCGTGACTATTTTGCCAAACCGCTCACTAGGATCGTCTCGAGCCATAAGCTGCAAATACATCCACATAATAATGTGGTCTTAACAATTTACCACAAATAATCACATTCATGCCCTCAGCGGGCCAAAATTATAAATATGCCCTTATAAGCTAAACATGGCCCACATGCTTATTAATACTCATAAACATGCATTTCATACATCCACATATTCATAAATGCATGCTTATCACATAATCATGCATTTAATAATTTAAATCATACATAAACCAATTATGCCCTCCTAGCACTCTAATCAAGGCCCTTAAGCCTTATTAGTGATTTTGGGTAGTTACAAGCTAAGCTAGATTAGTGGCACAAGGGTACACTCAAGTCGAAGGGATTGACTTTGATGAAACATTCCTTCTAGTTGCTCGTCTTGAATCTATTAGGTTGTTATTAGCAATTGCTTGCTTCATGAAATTCAAATTACACCAAATGGATGTTAAATCTGCATTTCTAAATGGTATCTTGAATGAAGAAGCCTTTGTTGAACAACCTAAGGTTTCAAAGATCCTCATTTTCCTAATCATGTGTTCAAATTAAAAAAGGCTCTCTATGGCTTAAAACAGGCCCAACGAGCATGGTATGAAAGATTAACTCAAGTTTTAGTTAACCATGGTCACCACAGAGGAGGTGTAGATAAAACTCTATTTATAAAAAGGGTTACAAAAGACATGATCATTGCTCATCTATATGATGATGGTATTGTTTTTGGTTCTACATCTAACTTTGAAGTGCAGAAATTTGTTCAACAAATGAAGGAGGAGTTTGAGATGAGCATGGTAGGTGAGTTAACCTATTTTTTAAGTTTGTAGCTCAAACAGTTAGAAGAAGGGACATTTATCTTTCAAAATAAATATGCCAAAAATCTTGTTAAGAAGTTTGGTCATGATTCTGCAAAATTCACCAAAACACCAAAGGGCACAAACGTCAGATTGACAAGGGATGATCAAGAAGTCAAAGTAGATCCTACATTGTACAAAAGTATGATTGGGAGTCTTCTCTATCTCACAGCAAGTTGGCCTGACATTTGCTACAGTGTGGGGGTTTGTGCAAGGTACCAGGGAAATCCAATGGAGTCTTATGTGTCAGCTGTAAAAATAATAATTCACTATGTGTACAGTACAATGGCATATGGGATTTGGTACTCTAAGGAAACTAATCCTAACTTGGTGTGTTTTAGTGACGCTGAATAGGAAGGTAACACTGATGATAGAAAAAGCAAAGAGGAGGATATTTTTATTTGGGCAAAAACTTAGTGTCCTTGCTGAGCAAAAAGAAAAATTCTATGTCGCTTTCCACTACTAAAGTAGAGTACATTGTTTCAGAAAGTTGTTGTGCCAAACTATTGGGGATGAAACAGATGTTGGTTGACTATGGGATTTAAATGGAAACCTTAACCATATACCGTGACAATACTAGTGCAATAAACATATCAAAAAATCTTGTTCAACACTCACACACAATATATTCACAAAAGCTCTTGACTCGGTTCGGTTTGATTCCCTCAAGAAATCCTTGGGGGTTTTTGTTATTTAAATTATGTTGCCATTGTTGTTGTTGCCTTACCTACGTGATTCTTGATTTGTTTTTGAAATTTTGTGTTAACCATCAATGAATGAATAGTTTTCATAAAAGGAGAATTCATTATTTTGTTTTGACTTGATTTGTGTTGTTACAGAATCTATGGTTTGGAATAAATGCATGATCCTCCTCAAAATATTCAAATAAATTATATGGGTTAAAAATGAGCATTTGATTTTAATTAAGTTTATTTTATCACTCACCATTCTAGGATAGAGCTACCTACATTGATGTGTGAAAGTCAGCCTTGAGTAACTTGGAACCTTGTAATTGGGAATTATGTGGAGGATACACTACCATTGAAAATGGCTACCATCAGTAGCGTCCATAATGGTTACAAAAATGCAAAAGGCTGCAATTGCCAAAAATGGCAATGAACCCTCAGAAAAAGGCGAATTCAAGAAAATACCTCAAAAGAACAATGTGCTTTTGCTTACACTGCACACACTAATGTTTGATAAATAAATCAAAAGATTCTTCTTCTTTTTTTGTCTCATACCATATTGATTTTTTTTTCTAATATACTATGTGACTGATCTTATTATTCAGATCCGGATTCTGTGCCATAACAATGACAGGTTGATTTAATAATTTATTCTCCCATTTGAAAAATATTTCTTTGATTTTTTGTTAACATATATTTTTTTAAAAAATAGATCTTGATTTTCCATTAATCACGTGATACATGGCAGCTAGCTTTAGTTTGGTATTTTTTTTTAAAACAAAACAATTATAAATAAATAAATATATATAGAATAATTAAGGGAATTTTTCTCATGAACCGTGTCTTAGCATTTCTTGTGATCTGTCTCAATATTGTTTTCAATGGGTGCTTTATTGTTCAAATTTCAGTAATTAATTGGATATTTTTGGTTAATAGTGAGTGCTTGTTTAAAAAGGAAAGTGTTTTTTTGTTTGTTTTGTGATTATTGCCGAAAGTTTTAGTCCCATTTTATTTGTTTCCATTTTTAACGCATTTCATCATCCATAAAATCCTACTTTATTTGGCCTGTTTTTCTCACTCGTGCTCCTCCTCTTCCATATTCACTTTGCTTTCTAAAAAAAAAAAAATGGCTCGCAACAAACACTCCACTCCTTCCAAAGCCAAGAAATCTACCAGAGAGACTCCATCCAAGAACCCTATTGATTGCCCATCCGCCTCCGTGCCTTTGGCGTCTTCTCCAACCACACGTTACAAAACTCTAGCACGAAAGTCCACTTTCCCTGTGAGCTCCGTGAAACCTCTTGAGATTCCACCTGTCTCGCCTTTGTCGAAGAAAGCCTTAGGTTCGTCCTCTGCACCAATCTCACCCTCCGCATCTGCAAGCCCTAAATCATACTCTGCAAAATCAGTTGATGAGGGTGCCAAATCCGCAGACCCTCCTGGTTCGAAAAGAAAGAAAGCCCTAGCCTACAAAAAGGCCTATGTGAAAAAGGCATGAATGATTGGGGCATCCAAATTGAAGCCTTCTCCATCCAAAGAGGTGGAATCACCCTCTCATGAAGAATCTGAAAAAAATAATTCCTGAAGCACTGAGATAGAGGATGAATCTGGTTAATCGAATGATGTGTCTGATCCTTTAGAAGCTGAGTTTGAAGAAGATTCTGGTGAGAATTCGAAGGAGACATCCTCAACTTCTGATAAGGATTCCATTGTTCCTACAAACTCCTCTCTTGATGCTACAAAGGTTCATGAAGAGAAAAGGCAAGACACTTTGTTGTTTCTAGCCCCCTCGGCAACAAAGGTACCACCGAAAACTTCAAAATCAGGTGTTATTTTCAAATCTCACTCTCATCTGTTTTGCTATAATGGCAATGAACGTGATATGCCTCTTTATGCACATCACAAGTTTATATGTGAAAAGAACTATGATATGACATCTCATAGGTGCTTTGGGGTTGTGGATTGGTTACAAGAGATGGGTTGGATTGATTCCTTGCAAGGATTTTCTGGCTATGTGGATCGGGTAGTCAAGGAATAAAGTTCCCCATTGCTTGGAAAAGTGTATGTCCAGGGCCATCTTTTCTCTTTCACTACTGTTGACATTGCAGCTGCTTTGTAAATTCCCCATGGAGTGGTCTCTGAGGATTTTGATTTGGAACTCGAGCACTGTCATATTGATAAGTAATCTCACTCACCAATGTGCTATTTTAATGAGGTTTGCTCTTTCCAATGGGTTACCTTCTTTCAATCCTTCTATTATCTACCAAGACCTTGCTATGTTGTTATTTAAGATTGGAACAGTTGTACCGGTGGATCTTGCTTCTCTTCTCTTGGAGCAAATTATCTCTTTTCTGAGGGGGTAAAAAGAAAGGATTAAATTTGATCTTCGCTAAATTGATATACAAAGTTCCGACAACTCAGAAGGAGATTCTCCTTCCTCATGAATCAGTTGAAGTTACAACTCCTGGTCTGACTTTTAGGCCCTCGAATGGAGAGACGCTTCCAAGAAGCAAAAGACAATGGTTCTGCCTAGTGTCTATGTAGGAACTGGTTATGCATCATCAATTCCTTAGGATGTTTATGCAAAATTGGAGGCTTTAGATAGCAAGATTTCTACAGTCATTCCTTGTGTTGAAAAAGTGGATGCCACTCTACAGTCAATTCTCCAACAGCTTCAGGCAGCCTCCACCAAGTCCACTTAAGTTTTATTATAATAAACTTTGTTTTGTGTTTCTTTTAAAATTTGGCCTCTTTCATAGACAAAAAGGGGGATTAGTATTAAATGTTTAAAACTGCTTCTCTGGACCCTATATTTTTAGGGGGAGTATTTTTTCTTTGTACAACTCTGGACCCTTTGTTTCAGGGGAGTTGTTTTATGATTAATTGTTGTTAGTTTTTTTGTTTTAAACTAATAGAGTTGTTGCAGGTTTTCAACATGTGAAATTTTTGTTTCTTAAAAAGCCAAAGGGGAGATTGTAAAATCCTCTTAAATTGGTAAATTAAGAGACAAATATATTTTAATTGTTTCCTTATTTTTCTGTGATAAAATTGTGTATGAGCTGGCATTTATTGCTGTATTTAAGCTGGAGAAAATCATAGTTTATTTTCCTTTTAATTCTTCATTTAAATAAGAAAATCTAAAAAAAAGGTAAGTTTTGTTGTAAAACATTCCATCTTGATCTCTGCCTATTTATTCCTAATTTTCAAGGATAAAAAATCATACACGTGATTGAAATCTTGGTCCTTGTGAGTTTGAACCTCGATTGAATTATGTCTTGGAACATTTAATCCTGAAACATGAGGATCATATCTGCATTGACGAAATCTGTATCTCATCTTGCAAGATTTATGTTGTACGAGGTTTTTGAAGATTTCAAATATGCTCATTTAATAATTGATATCTTTGAAAACCTGGCAGCAACGAGTTTTCTCTTCTATAAATAGGAGACCATTTGCCTTTTGATTCTTTAGTTCTTCTATTCTATAGTTTCGTCATATCTCATCCGTGAGAAGAGTTTTTTTCTTTATGTTCTTTGAAAGGAATTCCTTGGTATAGCTTTCACTTTCACTGGTTATTTTTTTTAGTGCAGGTATCAAAGTATTCGTGACACACACTACCTTCGGGAGAAGGTACGTCCAAGACTCACTTTGGGATGAAGTGAGCATTCATCAACAAGCAAGAAAGGATTTTGACCTCTTGGTGAATTTATAAAGATTGGATCAATAGAGTGAATACTTTTAGATTGCGTCAAATAATAAGAGGGACTCTATTTTTTCTTAAGTCAAGTCTATTGTATTTGTGATACTTTATTAATCAATCTTCTTCTTTGGGTATGTGCCTCGTGGACTAGTAGTATTCACAAGGATACTAAAACTACGTAAAAATTACAGTGTCATGTTTCTATCTTTAAGTTTTCTCTACCTATTCGAAGTATATTTTGATTAATCGGCATACTGTTATGATTGATCAAATATTATTCTCTTTAAACATTTTCTAAAATTTTGGCTTTACTCAGAATTTTTTAACAACAAAAGTTGGTAAAATCTAAAACGTACTTTCAGAACTGTAGAGCCATGGAGTAGAGGATTTGGTATTTATCAGTTCCACAATGCAAGTCGTACTTCTAACATGATATATTTATGGAATTCTTCTATTCTTAATGTTGGTTATTTTATTTTGTGTTTTGTCATGTTAAGTTTTTTTTTTATTGAGTTATTGAAGTTTTTGGAGATTATGACAAATATTGAAGTATGAGTCATGATAACTGATAAATTTTTAATTTTTATTGTTATTTTAGTGTGAGATATTAATTTTTACAATTAGTACTTTTTTTTTATATAAAATGACAAGTTTATATTATTGTTATTTTATTCTTAAAATTTCAATACTCACATAAATTTTAATTTGTTGGTGTTTTTTGTAGGTTGTTTGCAGTTATCCTTTAGAATGTGTGATTTTAACGTTGACTTTGGATTGATCGTCATTTTCATATTGACTATATTCTCTTATAGTTCTTTGTATTTTACTATGTTAGGTTCTTGATTAGGGAATAATACAAGTTTGTTGTCCAATTTTCCTAGGGTGTTCATAATCAATGTTTGTTATACTCATTGATTAGTTGTGCATGCTCTTTGGATGGATGATAACTTTTATGCCTAGATGACTTTTCATTCTTAGGATGGATGTATTACACTCTTATTATTTTTAATGAAATATTTATTACTGCAAAAAAAAAAAATGTAAAAGGGTGAAAAAATTGTTGCTAAAGGTTTGGTTTTTTTACCCTTTGCCTCACATTCATACAATAAATTGATTTTAGTGTTGATTAATGTAAATACTTATATAATGGAGTATATTCTTGTTCTTTCTTTTTTTTTTCTTTTGTTATTTTTGTTTTTGGTCTTTTTCTTGGTGGAGAGGCTTGTTGTTTCTCTCCCTGTTCATGAATTAATGGTTTGCAAAGTTTTTTTTTTGAGGTCTGCTCATAGGGTGGCTTCGTTGTTGTTTAACTTAATGTTTATTTTAGTTTGCTTATATTTTATTCTTTATTACTTAGTTATTAATAGTTACGTCATTATTTAACCATAAATAGTTACATTAATTTTACTCGTGAAATTATTAAGAAGAGGAGTACGAAACAATGAATAATCTAGCTCTCATATTTCTTCAACAATCCCATAGTATGTCAATGTGCCTGAAATTGTGTTATTATCTTTGAACTGGGAAAATATATAGTTTATGCGAATATATTTCCTCCACTATTTTGAATCAGTCGAGCATCATCTCTTGACTTAGTATGAAATCATTTCCCCCCGACAATGTAAGCTTGGTGGTTTATTACTTCAAAGCTTGCTCCAAGAGATATGCGCTTCAACTCATTCGATACTCCATGGTTTTATTCTCCCAACTTTGTTAAAATTGTATTCTTCAGCCACCGACAAAATATTTTATTATGCTCATCGATAATCCATTTTTGTTTATTTTTAACTTTATTTAGAATCATCCATTGCAATAACTCCATGTGATCACTAAAATAGAAAAAAAATACTACAAACAAGTATAAATAACAAAAATAAAATTTCTACTGTAATATATATGATTGAAAGGTATTCTCTTTAAAATAAATTACTTACATTATATATGATTGAATCTCAGGAATATATTGCATCACAACTAATTGAGCTTGATCTAATTCTGTCCAAGATACAATGATCACTGTTTTGTTCCCTCGTAGTCCTTTATCAACCCCATCTGAGTTATTTCGTGATTTGTTGTTTCTGATTGCCTCAACCCCACCCATGTATTCTTAGATAATTCCACTGCATCTTCCAATATACAATAGTCAACCATACTAGCTTCAGGATGAAAGTGATTACGAACGTAACCTTTCAACACCTTCATATTCATTTCAAATGGATACATCCATCTCCCCCAAACTGCTCCACAAAACTTGGCTTCCCTTACTATATGAACCATCATATGTATCATAATGCCAAAGAAGGATGGCAGAATTTTTTTTTCAAGGTTGCGTAGAGTTTCCACTATCTTACCATGCAATGCATCCAATTTTTTCAATTTGAATTCTTTTCTGCATAAATGATTGAAGAATATGCAAACATTCGTCAAACAATCACTACAAGAAAATGTTCCTACTCCAACGATATCTATTGGTACGACATCGTTGTCGTAGCATAAAAACCCACAAAACACGACGTAATAAAATATATATTTTTTATTAATTTGCTTAATTTACTCCCTATTGCGACGAATTATCGTCACCATAGGTTCTCCATCTTTGGTCGATTGAGAAGGCAGGAAATGAATTCAGTATAGTCGCTATAAAGCATGAAAATTTTGGCAATTCCTTCTTGCAGGTGTCTTTGTTCCTAGCCAAAATATCTACCTCTATAGCGACGACATGTCGGGGTACTATATAGAATGTATGTCTTCCCAAAATTATTTGGCGATGACATGTTGTCGCTAAAGAGTAGATAGAATCATAGGGTTATGGGTTTCATTAAATGAAACGACACTATTTTGTTCTATAGCAACGACTTGTCGTCGCTTTTTGTCATCGCTGTAGGGTTTGCTATTAATCAAAATAGAATCCTTCTTCTCCCCATTGTGCCGACTGTACAGTTTTGGGTTTGCGATTTCAGTCGCACAACTGTCGAAATCTTTGATTTCACCCCTCATTTTGGGTTCAAATCCCCATTTTGGAGCCATTCTCTCAATATCTTAGCCCTAAGGTATGATTTCCCCCTTTTTTTTTTTTAAATTTTCTTTGATTTTTGGGTGGATAATTTTTGTTTTTGTTTTCTTCCTCTATTTTTGATGCAGTGGTGGCGACCCAAGGGGCGGCAACCAAAGCTTTCCGGTGGCGACTTAAGCGGCGACGACCCTAGCTCTTCCACTGTAAGTTGTTGGATTTTTTTTTGTGTGGTCGGTTATGTTAAATTGTATATCATTGAATGTATTGATTTTTTTTTTGGAAATGAGACCTCTTCCTCTATTTTGGCAGGAGTAATATTGACACAAAATTAGGTATATATTGTTGGGAATTGTGCCCTAAAAGCAATTGTAGTAGACAATGGTTTTAATGAAATAAAAAAAATGAATTGCATTATTGTATATATGTAGCTTATGTATTACATTATTGCTAATAATATTAAGTAAATATGAGAAAATTTCGAAGTTCATCTATGTGGTCTCAATCTCATATTGGTATAAGAGGATCGAGATTGAGATAATGAACTTAAATAGTTCGCAGTAAAATAAAATTATGGAATCTTTAGATTAATTACTGCTAGTACGGTCCACTAGTATTATGAATACATGTGACCTAGATCCAGGTTACAAGTGTAGTATGATACTTTAGTGGAGGTACTTTGCATGCTTAGAGTATGTAGAACTGGACTAGATGTGTTTTAATAATACTTGTTTAAATACCGTTTCATAGTATTATAAAACACATCAACTAATGATCATATTGCAAAATGCCCTAATATAATACTTTGTAAAATATTTGCATGCTCAAAATTTTATAGAAGAAAAGCCACTTATTATAAAAATCCCAGTGGGGCCTTGTTAAAACAGGCAAGTTGGGCCCAATAGTTTAAAAAGAAAATAATAGTTTTTATGCAACGTTTTTCAAAATAATTAAAGTCTCACTGATAAGTTTTGAAAGTTTAAAATAAACATAACATTATTCTTTAGAAATTGGTGTTAAATTGATCGTTCTCTCGTCCATAGGATGTCCCCACGCCATACACACCCTGACGTTGGGACTCCCCACATCACCACGTGTGCTACAGAGAAATCCTATTTGCTACCTGGAAGGGAAAGTAAGGGGGTGAGCTAAAAGCCCAGTAAGGAAGTACAAACAATACACAAGTAAACACAACAAACATATTCACGTTCATACATCGTTATACATCATACTTAACTTTATCATCATACGTCATCATCATAAACATCATTATCGTTATACGTCTATGACATCCAACGTCTCCCAATGGTAGATGTGGGACACATGGCACGTCTTCCACTGGGAGACGTTGGATGTCCCCACAGACACGGGTTTAGACCCCCAATTTTCAACGTCTCCCTGTAATTTTAATGTCCTACAATTTTAACAATTAATAAAAAAATTAAATGTCTCCCAACGTAAGACATTTAAAATCCCTCATAATTTTTAATGTTTTACACCATTGATGTAAGACATTGTAGGGAGTCATTGAATGTCAAAATTGTTGTAGTGGGGTGAGCTAAAAGCCCAGTAAGGAAGTACAAACAATACACAAGTAAACACAACAAACATATTCATGTTCATACATCATTATACATCATACTTAACTTTATCATCATACGTCATCATTATAAACATCATTATCATAAACATTATCATCATAAACATCATCATCATAACCATAATCATCATCATAAACTTCATCATCATAAACATCATCATCATCATATCTTTGTGAACATGGTCCGCTAACTTGTCAATGTCTCATCTTGAGGTAAACAAGATCTCTGGTCCTTGAATAACCTCGGTGCGTCCGCCCTATGAGTTACATCTTTATATCCTTAGTAAGTCGGGTTACGTCTTCATATCATTAGTAACCCCTTTTGTTGTGTCGCGTTCAACACGCTAACAATCATTACATATCATACAACATACTGAAATACATGCAATACAGTCATATCAAAGCCAAGGAAAACTACATGAATTTCTTACAATCATCATATCATATCAAAATAGTATTTCATACATGGCACATCATCATATATATCATTTATATTCACACAACCCGATCTTACTGTTCATAGCATAACAAATAGAATTCTATCTAACTTCCTTACCTTAGGTTCGAGCAAAGCAAAAATTGACAAACTTCACAACGAGCCTATAACCATAATCAAATAGCATTCTTTAGCATCACATAAGACTTTCTCGTGCCCAACTCATATACCCCATGTGTGCATGGGTCATGCACACATGGTGAAAACTACACATATTTTCCAAACATGCATATTTATACATAAAATCACCAAAAGAAGGGTAGCTAACTATTTGGTACCCTGCGTTTTTGTAAAGTATCATTTTGGTACCCTGTGTTTTTGTAAAGTATCATTTTGGTACCCTGTGTTTATAATAATATTTATTTGGTACCCAATATTTTGAAATCGTACATATTTGGTACCTTGTATTTTAAAATCGTACATATTTGGTACCCTGGACTCAAATTTAATTATTAAAAATTTACCAATTTAATCAAACTGCTGTCAATTATATAAGTTCCAAATTTAAATTTAATTACTTAATTACATATAACTGATGGCAGTTTGATCATATTGACAAAATTTTATCTATCAAATTTGAGTTTAGGGTATCAAATATGTATAATTTTAAAATACAGGGTACTATATGATCATTATTGAAAACAGAGGGTACCAAAATGATACTTTGCAAAAACATAGGGTTCCAAATGAGTAAAGTCCACCAAAAGAATAATGCAACTTATACTTATTTTACATGCATGGTTTTTAAGTAAAAATCATATGGTTGAATATTAGACATATTTTTTAACGTAAAAGTGCATTTGCATGCGATATGCATACGTGGGAACGTTGTTAAAAATGATAATTTCTACGCGCTTATTTATATCATTTGCAAAATAAGGATTTAGCAACATACTTTCTTACCATTATTTATCTTATTAAAATCACTAAGTTAATTAAACCTCTTAAAACATTATTTTATTTCATAAAAATAAATATATTTAGCCATTTAAAAATACAATATATTCATTTATTATTTTTAAATTACATTGAAATAATAAAGGCTTAAATTTATTTAAAATACTTATAATTATCATGTTTCATTAGAAAATAACAATCTTATTTAAATTAAAAAAAAATTATGTGAGAAAAATATAATTTTTAGGTATGGGAAAATATATTTTGCTTGTATCATTTTAAGACTAAATTTTAAGTAGAATAAATTCATATGTGATAATCAAATAATTATTTTTAATTTATTAAACTAAACTTTCAGCCACCATTTAATTTATTTAAAAATCACAAGTGAATTAATCTCAATATTTTTCTTAATTAAAAAAATTAAAGAAAATCATATCCATTAAAATGAACATTCATGGTTACATTTAAAAATATCATTTTTAATATTTACATAGTTTAGGTGTTATATTATTTCAACCAGCACACAAACTTTCTTTCATTTAGAAGACCCTTCAACATTTTTTACCAAAAATTCCAACAACAAAATAAACTCTAAAAAATCACCATCTTGAAATTAAAATCTCATATTTTCTCTAAAAATATATAAAAAAATATGTAGGTATTTATTTGAGTAAAAATAATAATTTTAATTTAAATTAAAATACCCTTTTAATTTCATAAAATCATCATAGCACTTGCAAAAATATTTATGCTTGCAAAACATTAATCCCATCATATTTTACACCACTTGTTCACAAAAATCAGCAAGCAATATTCATCATAATATTTATTTCAAACTCATGCTTTTCAAAACTCAAATATGAATATTGATGTACCACCAATACATCAATTTATAAAGATTTAAGACAAATCCTTTCATTTAACCAATTAGCCTAGCATGTTCTTGATATGCATGAGTGACACAAAAAAACAACAACTCATCATGCATGACACCCTATAGGTCGAAACCCCATGAATCACAATTCTCACATATTAACAACTTACCCCAAACTCATAAGCATGTTTACCAAAATTTTACATGAACATATGAACCCTAACATGTTTCTACACCTCTTTTAAGTATTCCAATATTACCATTAGCATGAAATATATGAATCAAACCATCTCAAACCATACATCTTCTCTATATAATAAAATAATCATAATCATAAAATCATTGATTTAACATAACCATGAGAATATAACCATAAGATTTCATACTTCAAGTACAGCCAAAAATTTCTATTTATGCTTGCCCATATACACCACTCGCCCAAGTATACACAAGCACACAAAATCCATAAGCCCACACACCTAGACCACTCACAAGAGTACAAATTTTCATAGCGACTTGTTTATAGAAAACTACTCATATACAAAACCTACATCCATATTTTCTTTCATGCTCCTATAGATTTAACAAAATAGAAACATGGAGAATAATTAGAATACATAGAGGCAAAAATCCATTCCAACAACCAACAACTTCTCAAAATAAAAATAGAGATCATATAAGTGATCATAACAATAACAGGACTAGAGATCCCCTTTACCTCTCTTGCTAATAATCAAGACCAAAAATGGCAACCACTCTTGCACAACCTAGGGTTTTTGAAACCCATATTAAGAAAAAGAAGAAATAAAACTTAGGATTGAGGGGAAGAACCTTAGACTTAGAAAATTAACTCAAGGATCAAACAAGACAAGAAACCTTACCTAGATTTTTCAAATCCTTCTCCTTCTTGCTTTCTTTCTCCTTCTCTCTCCTTCTCACGTTCACTCTTTCTCTTTCTCTCCTCCTAGCCGACGATTCCAAGGCACAAAATGGCCTCATCTTTTCTTCCTTTCCCTTTTATCTAATCTAAGGCAATAACTAATCCAAATAGAAAAAACGGTAAGTTTCCTATTTGTCTATATTTTCATTCATTTTATTTTTATTTGATTTTTCTTAATTGGAGGAAAATAAAGAGTGCATAAAGATGACAACTCTTTTCTTATTTGAGCTAATATTCATCCAATCAACTCACTCCATTCACAATCCAAAAAAGGAAAAGAAATCCTCCATTCCCACTATTGCCTTACACGTTCACACATCTTTCCTCTTTTTTTTTTTTTCCTTTTCTTCATTTTAATTATCTAAAATAGTTCTAATAAAAGGAAATAAGAGTGTGTAGAAAATTCTATGCAAGTGCACCATACAAACATGCACATGCACACATTCAATCACTAGGGTGCATCATTACCTACCATGCACCTTGGTGCATTCAACCAAAACTCAATTATTCACAAATAAAAAAAATAAATAAACAATTAACAATTAAACTCACAAAATTCTACCAAAAAATTCTAACAATTAAATAAAACAAAGCACAAAATTTAATAACTAAAAAAAAATTGGTTCGCTACACATATACAAACTGATCTTAATCATGAAGTTACTATGAACTCCTATATATATTACTTGATCCTTTGATTCATGCATTATGGTTTTCCAGAATGATTAGGCTAAGAACAATTATTTTGGGGACTCAATGATGTATTTGGCTGGGGACATAGTTTAACAGATATGGAATCTATACCTTCTTATAGATTGAATGATGATTCCCTTTTGGGTTGGATTTTGGAACTGAAAAGGTTATTGACGTAAAATTCATAAACAAATTGTGATTTAGCCTTCACTAGTAAAGTCAATGGTACACTAGGAATCAAGATATAATTAAAAGGGTGAAATGATAATTGTATTCCCATTTAATTATGAATCATCAATAGATGATTAATTTGTATGTAATGATTATATTAATGGACACTTTGTGGTTACAATAAAGTACTTAGTAAATATATGTCTTTAATTCTCAAGAGTTCAGTCTCATATTTATAATGGAATAATAATGAGATTAATAAATCTGATATTGAATCAAAGAGTTTTGGTTAATAACCTTTTATTTATTGGAGCTTGGAATTAGAGGGTCCATAGGTTCGCAGGGCGGCTCTATCAACACTAATCAAGGTAAGAGTTGATACAAGGATTGGAATGAGCTATTTGTGAGAATGTTTATTCTTCGAGATAAATGTGCAATTATGTGATAATTGAAGTTGCACAATTTATTATTGCATTTGTGCAATTTCGAAATTGTGTAATTATTTTATTTAAGTGTGAATAAATAAATGCACAGTCAAAATTGGTTTGATTATTATATTCATTTAATTCATAATAAGATGATGATGAAAATTAAAATTTTGAATTATGAAATTTATGTTGTTATCTTTTTCCTTAAAAAGATCATACCTTATTTGAATATCAAATTATTAATTAATTAAAAGTAAAAATACATGAAAAATATTTCAGGGATAGGCCACACGCATAGGGCTTGGATTGCTCTATGCGTGTGGCACATCTGATTTTATCAGATATTGATTTTTTATTTTTATTTTTCAATTAATTAATTAAACATTTTAAAAGGGGTTTTAAATGAAATGTTAGATTTTTGTCTATTATCATTATTATTATAAAAGGTGAATGCTTTTCCTTCATTATTATTATTATTATTATGGTTATAATATCTATATATTCTATTTGATAGAGAATAGAAACAACAAGTTTATGACAAGTTTTATATAGAGAAGAAAAACTATCATCTTTTTCACAAAAAGAAAACCCTTTTCTCTCTAGCCTATAATCAAAAGTCTCATGTGTTGAGAATACTTTTGATTCACAAAATTGATCCTTGTTCTCTATGTGCCCACCCATATCTTGAGGTGTAGAGAACGTCTTGTGAGATTTAGGTGTGAGTACTTAAGCAAGAATAGGAAGATCGAAACATATATGAAAAGATTCAAGGATTCTTGATAGGCTACAAGAAGTAAATCATTTTCATATTATAAATCATATTCATATTATATATTGATTAACATATTACATATTAAAAGATCCTCATATAAAGATTATTTATATGCATTTTTTTGTTGTATACCATTATTGCAATTTTCGCTGAATCGTTCCTAACAATTGGTACCAGATCTAGGTTTAATCCCAGCATATGTTAATTACTATGTGGGTATCATATGTATTTTTATATTATGTGTAATATATAAATGAATGGATGTTTGTGTACGAATAGTTTATGTTCTTAAGAGTTGATTTTCTTAGTGTTTTTGGGTAAGAAAATGTTCTTAATTTTTTCTAGATATACAAAAATTGCAAGCCATTTTGGGGCATAGGAATTTTGTAATTTATATTAAATTCTGTAATGGTCCGAGCCCCGAGCACAAACCCCGAGGCTCGAGACGCTGCCCCTGCCCATGCGCACCCAGCCTGCACCCCCCCTGCTCCCCTACGTGTGCCTAGCGCCCCTGCTCAGCAGCCCGCGCCCCTGCCCAACGCCCATGTCCCTGCGCCAACACCCCTACGGCCCAGCCTCCTGCACACCTTCAGCCGTAACCCACCATTGACACACCCATTAGTGTTTGTGTCATGCAAACCCTAATGGATGTGTAATTATCCATTTGGGCTATTTTAAGCTCAATATAATTAAAAGTTTTTTAATTATAAATTTTGAGTTAATTGTGATGAGTCAAAATTCCAATTGGGCCTCAATAACTTGTTGGGTATTAAAACCCAAAGTTTGATCATTTTAAAATTTGTTTAAAATAATTAAAAGGTTATTTAACTCATAATGGTTAATTAAAATGGTAGTGGCCCACAGACTAAAAGAGAATGTCCAAGATCGAAGGAGTTGCTCTTTATTAGGCCTTAGTTAGTTTAATTATTTTTGTGTATTTTTTGCAAGTGTTGTAATTTTCTAGAAATACTCAAAACACCCAACCTGCTTTTATTTATTTATTTATTTATTTGCTTGAACATGATTAAATTGGTTTATACTTTATCATGCATAATAACATGCCATCCATATTACCCACACAGTACATATTAAGTATGCATATTTTTAAAAACATGCTTAGGATTGATTATTTGTTTTTATTTGATAACTCATATAATTAATTTAGTCTTAATTAGTTAAGATGGTAAAAAGAATTTAAATTTGTTTATTTTCTTATTTAATAAAATTGTTTTATTAAATAAAATATTATTCTATTTAAAATGGAAAAATAAAATCTAGGGCACGATTATTTATTTTGCATAATTAGATTAGTATTTATTAGAATATCATTTGGTAAAATTAATTTAATTAGTTTTACAACCAAATTAAAAAAATATTGATTTTGAGAAAAACACAATTTTTTTTAATAGTGAGTGGGAGAGGGAATTATGACAATAAGTCCCATGGTCTCCATTATTGGTTGAACACCGAGAGGCATAGTAAGGGCCTCGTGTCACCTCCGTTTGCAGCCTCCCTAAGGAAAGGCTTCCGAATATGTTTATTTTATCTAAAGGTTGACTTCTCTTATGAGAATAGGATTGGTGATGTATTTCAAGTTTGACTGACCCTAAGGCACACTCTTGAGTTAAGTCATTGATAAAAAAATAATGGGTTACACTCCGAAGATGTATCTAGGCTTTCGAGCGTGAAGAGTGCATCTTCACCAAACTAATGGTAATTCCTAAGTGAAAAGAGAAAAATGAGTTTTTATGTTTTCACTTATGGAGTTGAGATCTTGTCTCAAAGTTGATTTGTGATTAGTCTAACCTACCCTAAGGCGGTCCATTAATTTTCAAATTAGCCTATCATGGATTAGTAATAAATTTGTTATGTGTTGCATTCATGCATCATATTTACTATTCCAAATATAAACTGATATTTATTATATGCATTAATTCATTATATTTCATTTTTAGCAATATGTCCAATCCAAACCCTTTAACTGCTTTACTTGCTAATGAGAAATTGACTGGTGATAATTACATGAAATGTTGATCAAACATGAACATTGTTTTGATATGTGAAAACCACATGTTTGTTCTTAATGAGGAGTGTCCTAAGGTTCCGCTCTCATTGCTGCCCAAATTGCAAGAGAGAAATATGACAATTGAATCTTATCTAACAATAAGGCCAAATGTTATATGCTTGCTAGTATGAGTGATGTGCTTAGAAAGAAGTTTGAAACTATTGAAACAACCTACGAGATTTGGAAATCTCTACAAGGCATGTTTGGCCAGCAATCCGATAAGTGCAGACATGATGCTACTAGAAGCTTCATGAATATAAAAATGAAGAAAAATGTTTCTGTCAGAGAATATTTCCTCGACATGATCAACATATTGCACGATGCAGAATCTATGGTGCGACCATTGATGAGAGAACTCAAGTAAGTGTGATACTTGAATCTCTCACACCAGCTTTTGCGGCATTCACTACCAACTATGTTATGAACAAGTTGGAGTACTATATGACCCAACTGCAGAATGAGTTGCAAACTTTTGAATCTCTAAAAAAAAGTTCCACTATGGTTGAGGAGGAAAATGTTACCGAAACCAAGCCTTCCACTTCAAATGGTAACTCAAGGAAGAGGAATGGTGGCCAAGGAAAGGACAAGGAAAAGGACAAACAACTAGAGAAGAGCAAGAAGTCTTCCAAGAAGAATAATTTTGTAAAGAAATCCAAAAAGGAAGCACTGAAAGGAGCATGCTTTCATTGTCGAGTTGACGGTCATTGGAAAAGGAATTGTCCTAAGTACCTGGCTGTATTGAAAGACAAAAAGAAGGGTAAATTTGATTTACTTGTTTTAGAATTTTTCTTAGTGGAAAGTGATTTAGCATCCTGGATAATTGATTCTGGAGCCACTAACCATGTTTATTTTTCTTCTTAGATTCTTAGTACTTCAAGGAAGTTGGCTCATGGAGAGGTGACCATGAGAGTTGGAAGTGGTCAGGAGATCTCGGCAGCTGAAGTTGGAAAAGCTCGCCTAGATTTTTATAATAATAAATTTATTGTGTTGGACAATGTTTATTTTATTCTTGGATTTACTAGAAATTTAATTTCCTTATCAAAATTGCATGAACAAGGCCTTAATATTTCTTTTAATAATAATTCGATTGTTATTTCGAAATATGGTTTTGACATTTGTTCTACGAAGTCTAAAGGTGGACTTTACAAGTTAGAGCACAGCGTCGAGCATGTTTATAATTCTAAATTATTTAAAAATGCAAATCCAAGATATATTAAAAGACATAAGACAGATTCTGATAGTGAAACATCTGTGACATATAAGATTGGGACATATTGGTCTAGACAGAATTAACAGACTAAGAAAGGATAATCCTTTAAGAGAACTATCTATTGGTTCCCTCCTAGTCTGTGAATCCTGCCTAGAAGGCAAAATGACTAAGAGACCTTTCTTTGCTAAAGGTTCAAGAGCCACAGAACCACTTCAACTTGTACATACAGACGTTTGTGGTCCACTAAATGTCCAAGCTAGAGGAGGTTATGAATACTTCATCACTTTCATTGACGACTATTCAAGATATGGTTACCTGTACTTAATGCAAAGGAAATCCAAAACCTATGATAAGTTTAAGATTCCGAGCAGAAGATGAAAAGCAATTAGGTAAATCACTAAAAGTACTTCTATCAAATCGAGGTGTAGAGCAATTAGATAATGAATTTGAGGACCATTTGCGTGAGCATGGAATTCAATCCCAACTCACTGCACCTAGAACGCCACAACAAAATGGTGTTTCAGAAAGACGAAACAGAACCTTATTAGATATGGTTAGATCGATGATGAGTTACTCATCATTGCCTTTGACATTCTGGGGTTATGCAATAAAATGTGCTCTATACATACTCAATGTTGTTCCATCTAAGTCTATTAAGAAAATACCATTAGAATTATGGAATGGTACTAAACCTAGTTTACGACATTTCCGTATATGGGGTTATCTTTGTTGGGCTTTTATGCCCTAATTAAAACCCAATTTCTTTGTAATCTCATTTTTTTATCAATAAAAGAATTGAAATCAATTTTTGACTTGGTCAATCACTTTGCTCACATATTTTATGTTCATGATTATTTGTTTAATATAAACTTGTATTAAATCCCGAACATATAACTAATCATATTTATAGTGACATAATCACAGTGGAATATAAATATGATTATATGTTCAAAATAAGTTAGTCCTAAGATTACTCAGTGCACAATATTTAAACTGACTTGCCAATCTATGATATGATCTACTTACACATCACTGTGTTATGTTCTTTCCAGAAAATTAGCAAAGTAGATAAGATTGGTTGTATTTGTTACATCGGACTGGACCAACATTGACAGTAGATAGGATAAGTAAACATACCGTTATTATCTATTCTAGTCATATCATATAGTTGATCATAGGTCAATTCGATCTAAATTCTCAGTGGTTAGTAGTCTAACTGATTGTATTATTTGAGTTCTTTGACATGTTCGTTACCAGCTTACCCTACAGACTAGCCCATACTTACATCTTGGGAACTCTGTAGTATAATTGAGTTGGAGTGTTAATCATAGATATGAACATCTATAACTTCTAATGAATAAGTAAAACGATGGTTTAGTTTTAGTTTGGTTCAAGGTGCTAAATGATAGAGATCTCATTTCAGTAATTAATATTAGTTTACTAAAATATCATCTACGAGGAACTAAGTGTTTTAAGGATAAAATACAAAGAAGGGTAAAATGGTATTTAGTCCCATCTCATTGTAGAATGTCTATAGAGGATTGAGTGAAAATTATGGTTGTAACAATGGATCATTAATAACATATCTATATTGCTTATAGAGCGTTCTATGAATTCAAGAGTGCAATTCCGAGTCTTTAGTGGAGTCATGAGGAATTAATAAGTTAGTAAATTTATTTGTTAGATTTATGATAACTTATTGGAGCTTGATTCCATAGGCTCATGGTCCCCACTGTACCTTGGATAAAATTATCTAGATAGTCTCAATTAATTGATTTAATTATTAATTAGAATTATCAAAGTTGACCAGGTCAATTTTGGATAGATTCACAAAGTTATACAATTTAGAGAAGAAAAGAGATTTTAGGGCATATTTAATTCAAATTATAAATAATTAAGTTGATAAAGGATTTAAATAATTATTTAATTAATTAATCAATAAAAAATAATACAAGACCTATTTTTAAGTCCAACGGGCTTATAATTAAATGGGAAATTTCACAGGTCTTAAGCCCATGGGAATTTCGAGCTAGGGCTGATAATTGGCTATTATTTTATTAATTTTTTTAATTAAAATATATGACCTTATTGAGTCTATAAAAGGAATGCTAAGTGAGAGTTGAAATTAGACTTATTTTTGAAAAGATTAGAAGATCTAGTCTTGATGCTCTACGTTTTAGATTCTCTCTACAACATAAGTCATTTTCTAAGCCTCAATTTTTCTCTTCTACTCTTCTTCTCTTTGTATCTATCTCATATGTTGAGAATTTCCCACTCTAGTCAAGGTCATTCTAAGGGTACTTTGGAAGGTTGTGAAGAAAATTGACAATCGGTTCAGTTTCTTGGTGATACCCTGCGACAGAATGGATACAAGGGTTAGAGAAACTGAAGGAAGGACTCACTCATTCTGCTGCACAATAATGTAAGTGTTCTTATCATTATCTCTGTATGAATTCAATTTTAGAAACATGTTATAGGTTTTCTCATATTAATTTGTTTAATATAATATTTACATGAAAATAAACAAAGTCCTATATAAATTTTACCAACAGTCCTACACACGTGCTTAAAGGAAAGGCTGGCAAGTTGGAATCACGCACTGAAGTGTGAATGTTTTTAGGATATTCCAAAGAAACAAAAGGTGGTATATTTTATAGTCCTAAAGATAATAAAACGTCTGTATCTACAAATGCTACTTTTCTAGAGCATGACTATATAAATAACTAGAAACCTCAAAGTAAAGTCGTACTTGAGGAAATGGTCTCAAGTAAACAAGACCAATCGCCAGTAATGGCAAGAGAGAAATGGCCAGAGGATATTGCCAGTTCTAGTCAGAACAATAGAGAGCTTCGTCGTAGTGGGAGGGTTGGTAAACAACCAATACGCTATGAACAAGAAGTTCAAATGTCTGTGTCGGACACAAACAAAGATGATCCATTGACATATAGAGATACAATGGAAGATTCTAAAAAAGAAAATGGCTAAACATTATGGACCTTGAAATGGAATCAATGTATTCCAATTATGTCTGGACTCTTGAAGATCCACTTGAAAATGTTAAACCTATTGGTTGCAAATGGATATTCAAGAAGAAAAGAGGAGCAGATGGGAAAGTAGAGACTTTCAAAGCATTGCTAGTAGCAAAGGGCTACACACAGAAAGAAGGAGTTGATTATGAAGAAACTTTTTCACCTGTGTCTATGCTCAAATATATCTGCATACTCTTATCCATAACTGCATGCATGTATTATGAGATTTGGAAAATGGACGTAAAACAACTTTTCTGAATGGCTATCTTGACGAAATCATTTACATGTCTCAACCAGAAGGGTTCGAAGTAAAAGGTCAAGAGCAAAAATTTTGCAAGCTTCTTAATTCTATTTATGGACTTAAACAATCTTCGAGATCTTGGAATCTTAGATTTGATAAAACAATAAAAACGTTTGGTTTTAAACAAAATGTTGATGAACCTTGTGTTTACAAACAAATCAAAGATAAGATTGTGGTATTCCTCGTTCTTTACATTGATGATATTCTACTCATTGGGAATGACATAGAAACATTAACAAAAGTAAAGAAATGGTTAGCTGAGCAATTCCAAATGAAATATTTGGGAGAAGCCAAATATGTTTTGGCAATTCAGATCTGTAGAGATCGAAAGAACAAAATTTTGTCACTGTCTCAAGCAACTTATATTGATAAAATGCTAGAACGCTTTGGAATTCATAACTCCAAGAAGGGTACTATGCCTACTCATTTAGGAGTTAAATTTTCTAAGGAAAAATGCCCACAAACACCTCAAGAAGAGGAGGACATGAGATAGACAGTATCCCTCTGCCTCTGCAATAGGTAGTCTAATGTATGTAATGTTATGCACTACACCTGACATTCGTTATGCAGTAGGGATAGTCAGCCGTTATCAATCCAATCCTGGATTAAGTCATTGGCCAACAATAAGGAATATTCTCAAGTATCTTAGGCATACTAGAGATTACATGCTTGTGTATTTAGTTGGAGACCTGAACCCTACTAGAAATACTGATTTTGATTTTCAATCAGACAAAGAAAGTTGAAAGTCGACATCTGGATCAGTCACACTTGGAGGAGGTGTTTTAGTTTGGAGAAGTATTAAACAAACAAAGAAAGTTGAAAGTCGACACCTGGATTAGTCACAATTGGAGGAGGTGTTGTAGTTTGGAGAAGTATTAAATAATCCAGTATTGTAGACTCCACCATGGAAGCCGAATACAAAGCAGCTTGTGAAGCAGCTAAAGAGGCTACATGGCTCAAGAAGTTCTATATTGAACTGGAAGTTGTTTCAGGCATGGAACAACCACTTGTTCTGTACTGTGATAACAGTGGGGTAGTATCTAATTCAAAGGAACCCAGAAGTCATAAGAGGGGAAAGCACATCGAGAGGAAATATCACTTGATCCGAGAGATAGTCAACAAAGAAGTTGTTGTTGTTTTGAAGATTGCCTCCGAAGATAATCTTGCAGATCTGTTCACAAAGACTTTATCTATTAAATCTTTTCAGGGTCATGTAAGAAGCATAGGGTTAAGAGAAATGCCTCATTTGATTTAGGGAAAGTGGGAGATTGTTGGGAATTGTGCCCTAAAAGCAATTGTAGTAGACAATGGTTTTAATGAAATAAATAAATGAATTGAATTATTTGATATATGTAGCTTATGTAATATATTATTGCTATTAATATTAAGTAAATATCAGAAAATTCCCATGTTCATTTATGTGGTCTCAATCTCATATTGGTATGAAATGATCGAGATTGAGATAATGAACTTAAATAGTTCGCAGTAAAATTAAGTTATGGAATCTTTAGATTAATTACTGCTAGTATGGTCCACTAGTATTATGAATACATGTGACCTAGATCTGGGTTACTAGTGTAGTAGGACACTTTAGTGGAGGTACTTTGCATGCTTAAAGTATGTAGAACTGAACCAGATGTGTGTTAATAATACTTGTTTAAATATCATTTTGTAGTATTATAAAACACATCAACTGATGATCATATACAAACTGATCTTAATCCTGAAGTTACTATGAACTCTTATATATGTTACTTGATCCTTAGACTCACGAGTTACGGTTTGTCAAAATGATCAGGCTAAGAACAATGATGTATATGGCTGGGGACATAGTTTGACAGATATGGAATCTATACCTTCTTATAAATTGAATGATGATTCCCTTTTGGGTTGGCTTTTGGAACTGAAAAGGTTATTGATGTCAAATTCATAATCAAATTATGAATTAAAATTCACTAGTAAAATCAATGGTACACTAGGAATCAATATATAATTAAAAGGGTAAAACGATAATTTTATTCCCATTTAATTATGAATAATCAATAGAGGAATAATTTGTATGTAATGATTATATCTGTTATCCCTCAAAATCCAAGAGATGACGTGACGAATGAGAAAGCGGCACGTGGCATCACAAGTCATGGAAAAACGACATAGTATTGAAAAAAGACAAATGAGGAAAAAAGGATAGGTCCAGGACCTATAAGGAAGTCGACCAGGCCTAAACCCCCTAGGGTGGTCTGAAGGTGGTGGTCTGCTTGGCCCCAGCCCCTAGGGGTGGTCGGCCTGGCATGCTCAAGAACTGCATGGGGTGATCGGCCCACCCTATTCTTCATAGGGTGGTCAGCCTAAACTCCCAAATACACTTTGCTGGATAAAGTTCATGCTTGTTCAAGCTGAAATCAACAGGCCTAGCACCTAGAAGATCATCAGGCCTAGCACCCAGAAGATCAACAAGCCTAGCACCCAAAGGGTCATCAGGCCTAACACCTAAGCTCTAAAGGGTCATCAGGCCTAGCACCTAAGTCTCATAGACTAACCAAGACTTAGTGTTTTCCCAAAGGTTTCAATCGTGCATCGTCAACAATGATCCAGAGAAACAACAAGAAGACCCATGATCTCATAATCATGGGGAGGTGGACACGTATCTCCACTCACAATGATCGTGTAGCAAACCACGATCCCAAGTCTTGCTGATCATGTAATAGCCCCTAGGTACTATAAATAAATGACCCAAAGATTCATTTATGAGGGGACAATTTTTAGACGAATATTTTTTGGGGAGAGACTCTGGCAAAATTTTGTGACAAGTGAACTCTTCAGTTCATATTTGTAGTTGCCAATCGAGTGATTCAATACTAAAGACTAAGTGGATTAGGTTATTACTATTCATTAGAACAAGGATAAACCACTATAAATTCCTGTGTGTTTGTTTAAGATATTTATACTCTGTCATATATTATGTTTATTTCATTCAAAATGTGTCATATACCGTACATACGATCGTTGGCCAATTTCACAGGTCAACATTTTGGTGCTTTAATTGAGAGTACGAAATCAAGAAACACACTTTCATCAGTTTTACGATGCCTCAAAACCCAGTTAGAAAAAGAAGACGACTTCGAGGGATTTCACCACTCAGGATCCCATCGATCCTGTTAACGAACCTCAAGTGGAGGTTGGAGATCAACCTTATGCGGAAGATCCATAGGATGTTCACCAAGAGGAGATGGTGCAATTTCTGGCGAGGCAAGAGACCTTTGCTGCAGAACCCTCCAGAGGTCGACTATGGAATGAAAACTACGGGAGATAGATGAGTAGGTCCAGAGGATGATCCAGAGGGAGTAGGAAGCTTATCGGAGGCACCAGGAGACTGGTGTGGCCTTAGAGGCGGCCACCCAATTAGTCCGAGCTAACGCTGAAGCTGCTGCTCAAGCGATGAGGGAGGCACATGCCAAAGCAGCAGGGATGCGAGATAGTAGTAACAGGGAGTCCCAAGGGAGGAGTCGAACCCCAAGGACACTCTCAGAGCCGCTTTCCCAGAGACAGGATGAAGAGGCCCAGTCCAAGACTGCATCCTCCATGACTAAGAAGAATAACACTTCATCTCAGAGTAAGAGTGTTACCAACACGAAGGCCCCTTCCCAGGGGGATAGACGAAAGGGCACAGGAATGGAAGGTCAGACATCTGAGAGGCGTGACAGGAATGGAAATGGTTGCTCAAAGTCTCATAGTCATGTAGGAGGAGAGGCTCGGGGGCAGGATCGCGCCGGCAAGAGCAACGCAGACCTACCACCCTTACACCTTTAGTCTCACAAGGAAAAGGATTTGATGAACAACACCAATTCCATGTTCGATAGGCTCGGGAAAGATGCACAACCTCAGGAACTGAGGGAGGTCATCAATAGGAGGACTAGCGCTCAAGATGGGGTACCAGGGACGTCTACCCCACCTGGAGCAGCGATCCCATCAGCAGTGCAGGCTCAAATAGATGCACTCACCATAGTTATTTATGGTCTGACAAAGAAACCTTCCAATATCGAGCTGGCTCATAGAAGTGGGAGTCCCTTCAATACCAAGATCCAAGCTTCTCAAACCACCACCAAAATACAAGACCCCAAAATTTCCAACATACACTGGGAAGGAGGACCCTACACGATACATTGGGAAGTTCGAGGATCAGACTGAGTTACTCGGTGTGGAGCATGATTATAGGTGCAGGGTATTCCCAACCACTGTCTCTGACTCAGCTCAGGAATGGTATTGAAAATTCAAATATGGATCCATCACTTCCTGGGAGCAGTTAAGGAAGGAATTTTTCAAGGTCTTTAGTGCCGGACAGATTCAACCAGTTTATGCCAATCAGCTAGCTGACATCAAGCAAGGGAAGGATGAATCCCTAAAGAACTACATCCAAAGATTCATGAGAGAGGAAAACTGAGCATCCACGGTAGGAGATGAAGGGAAGTTTGTTGCCATCTCGGTATGAATAATTTATAGTAGTCCCGTGTGGTATAGCATACACAGGAACCCCATCAACACCTTGTAGGAGTTTCTGGACCGAGCAGACAAATACATGAAGCTAGATGACGCTATCATGAAGCAAGAAAAAGGCATAAAAGATCAAACCACTATCAAGGTTGGCAAGAATGGAGCAATCCCTCAGGGAATCAATGGGAGCAACGGTAACAAGAGGATTACCTCAGGGGCCGAGCAGAGTGGAGAAAAGAAGGCTAAGTCAGCACCAATCGACAAACAGCCTAAGCATCAGCCCTACTAGCCCAAGTTCACCAACTATACTGTCCTGACTACATCAAGGGCTAAGATTTACTTGGAAACATACGAGGAAGTACCATACTGAAAGCCACCACCCTTACGCTCAGAAGGAAAGAGGGACAAGAACAATTTTTGCCGTTTCCATAATGACTATGGGCATGACACAAATGAGTGCAAATAGTTGAAGGATAAGATAGAGTTTCTCCTCCGATCAGGAAAACTTTCAAGGTACCGAGTCAACATCGAAACCCCAAGTTGGAATCCAAAGTTCCCATTGGATACCATATGTGGGGGGCCCTACATAGCAGGCAACATTAACAATGCTCGTAAGCGATATGAAAGGACCCTAAGACATGAGGTAGGGGAGTCTTCCCATCGCATGGCAGTCAAAGAGCGGTTTCCAAAAAATCTAAAGTATGAAAGTGAAACTCTCACTTTTACGAAGGATGGTGCCAGGAATGTGAGGTTGTCCTTACCATTCAAATCGTCAATGCCCGAGTGAAGAGATGCTTGGTGGATACGGGAAGCTCAGTAGATATCATCAACAAATCATCCCTCGAGAAGATGAAGCTCACGATCTAGGACCTGACACCTTATTCCCAAGTGATATATGGGCTCACGAGAGAATGCCTAGCACCAGCATGAACTATTAGACTACCAGTCACGATGGGGGATGCCCCTAGGCACGAGACTGTGATGACAAAGTTCCTGGTGGTAGATTTCTCATCGGAGTACAACGTAGTGCTCAGGAGACCCCTCCTGATGGCATTACACACAACAATGTCTATCTGGCATCTGTCTTTGAAGTTCCCCATAAGCGCATGGCAAGGATGCGTACAGGGTAACCAAAGGGAGGCACGAAAATACTATAATGCGTCAGTGGTCAAGGCAAAGAAAGGACCATGCGTAAAAAACATAGTAGTAACCTGCTGTGAAGGGAATGAAGAAATCGATAATGTATTCAACATGGAAGTTGACGTTGAAAGAAACACTCTACTAGAGTTAGGGGCTCCTTTTAACGAAGATTTGTTATTATAGCAAGTTTCCCAAAGCGAGGGAAACGATGTCGATCCTCACTTTGGGGATGATGTCATGGGGGTAGGACTAGTTAAAGATCTTGACGAAGTCCTACTAGATGAGGAGGACTCGACTAGAGTAAACAAAGTCAGGAAAGAGACAAAGGTGGAAATTAAGGCACGGTTGGTAGAATTTTTGAAGAAGAACTAGGACGTCTTTTCCTGGTCACATAAGGACATGGTAGGAATTTCATTATCCATAATAAGCCATGTCCTCACTGTGGACAAAAACTACCCATCGGTGCAACAAAAAAGGAGACTACTTGACAAAGACCGATCTTAAGCCCTGAAGGAGGAGGTCGAGCAGCTCAAGGAAAACAGTTTTATAAGGGAGGCCTACTACCCAAACTGGGTATCAAACGTCGTGTTGGTCCCAAAACCAAATGGGAAATGGAGGACATGCGTGGACTTAGCAGATCTGAACAAGGCCTGCCCCAAAGACTGCTTCCCATTATCCAGAATATACCAACTGGTCAATGCAACTACAGGACATGAAATACTGTCATTCATGGATGCATATTCTGGGTATAATCAGATAAGTATGCACCCTCCTGATGAGGAACATACCAGCTTCCGGGCAGACAAGGGATTGTACTGTTATAAGGTAATGCCATTCGACTTGAAGAACGCAGGAGCCACCTACCAATGTTTAGTGAATGGCATGTTCTAAGACTTGGTCGGCAAAAATATGGAGGTATATGTCGATGACATGTTGGTCAAGTCCAAAGAATTTGAAGGGCATGTTCAAGACTTTGAGGAATGCTTTGCAGTACTTAGAAAGTATCACATGAAGTTAAATCCTCTCAAGTGCTCGTTTGGAGTTGGTTCTTGTAAGTTTCTCAGATACATAGTAAAGTCACGTGGAATTGAGGCTAACCCCTAGAAGATCAAAGCATTGATCGACATGAAGTCACCTACCACAATCAAAGAAGTGCAAATCTTAACAGGGAGAGTAGCTATCCTCAGTAGGCTCATCTAAAAGTCTACGGACAAGTGTGTCCCTTTCCTTAACTTACTAAGGGCCAGAAAGAAGATCCAATGGACCAAGGAATATGAGAAAGCCTTCCAAGCCTTGCAGGAGCATCTCGCTTAACCTCCCATCCTAGCGAAGCCAACAGATGATGAAGTACTATTCATTTATTTGGGAATCACCGAGCATGCAATAAGCGCTGCTTTGGTGAAAGAAGAGAACATGGAACAACACCCTATCTACTACATCATAAAAGGCTAGTATATTCAGAGTCTAGGTATCCCCCTCTTGAAAAGCTAGCCTACTATTTAGTAATTGCCTCTCGAAAGCTGCCCATACTTCCAAGCTCACTCAATTTGAGTCCTAACTGATCTACCGCTACGACAAGTTCTTCAGAAACCAAAGGCCTCAGCACGATTTCTAAAATGGGCAACGAAGCTAGGACAATTTGATATCACTTATCATTTGAGGACGGCGATAAAAGGACAGGCATTGGTAGGCTTCATAGTCAAAGGCACCAATCTTGAAGACCCTTCCTACCAATCAGAGAATGGAGATACCGAGAAGGAAGGAGATACTCTCGTACGGAAGCTATATGTTGATGTAGCATCCAATGAACACAACAGATGCATGAATTATACTGATCACTCTGGATTCTCAGATTTGGATGCAACACTTCAAACAACGAGGCTAAGAACAAAGCATTGTTAACAAGATTATGCTTATCTCAGGATGTGCATGCACAGTCCCTGGAGATATTCAGCGATTCCCAACCAGTAGTGTACCAGGTACTAGGGGAGTATCAAGCCAAGGGACTTAGGATTGTGCAGTACTTGAACAAGGTGAAGGAATTGTTGACACATTTCAAGAGATACTCGATTACACAAGTCCCGAGGGAGAAGAATGCCAATGCTGATGGCTTAGCTGTTGGAAATATGCCCTGAAAGCATATGTAGTAGACATTGTTTTATGAAATAAATAAATAAATTGAATTTGTTATGCATATATTTTATGGACTATATTATTCTGTGATAATATTATGTAAATATCAAGAAAATTCCAAAGTTCATATATGTGATCTCAAACACGTATTGGTACGGGAGGATTGTGTTTGAGATAAATGAACTTGAATAGTTCGCAGTCAAATAAAGTTATGGAATCTTTAGATTAATTACTGTAAGTACGGTCCACTAGTATTATGAATACATGTGATCTAGATCCGGATCACTAGTGTGGTAGGACACTTTAGTGGAGGTGCTTTATATATTAGAGAATATATAGAAGTGGACCAGATATGTTTATTAATACTTAGTTAAATACCGTTTAGAAGTATTAATTAAATATATCAACTGATGATCATATACAAATATATCTTAATCTTGAAGTTACTATGAACTCCTGTTTATGTTATATGAGTTCTTTGATTCACTTGTTAGGGTCTGTCAGAATGATCAGGCTAGAAACTTTTGTTTTGGGAACTCATTAATGTAGATGGCTGGGGACATAGTATACAGATATGGAATCTATGCCTTCTCGCAAGAGATTGAATGATGGTTCTCTTAAGGGTTGACTTTTGGGACTGAAAGGTTATTGAGCTCAAATTCATAATTTAGTTATGAATTAACCTTCACTAGTAGAGTCAATGGTTCTTAAGGAAACAAGAGATAATTAAAAGGGTAAAACAGTAATTTAATTCCCGATTAATTATGAACCATTATTAGAGGGTCAAGTTGTATGCAATGATTATATCAATGGACGCTTTATGATTATAAAGTACTCAGTAAATGAAATGTCTATAATTACAAGAGTGCAGTCTCATATTTATAGTGGAATAATCATGAGATTAATAAATTAAGATTATTTAATTAAAGAGTTTAATTAATAATCTCAAATTTATTGGAGCTTGGAATTATAGGTCCATAGGTCCCCATAGCGGCTCTATCAACACTGTTCAAGGTAAGAGTTGATATGAAGGGAAAATAGTTTAAAGACATATTTAAGAAGAAATTTGTTCTTCAGGCCAAATATGCAATTATATGATAATAGTGATTAATTAATTAATTACAAATTAGTTGTAGTTAACAAAATTAATTAATATTTAATTATTGTATAATTTTCAAAATTATATTAAATAATTAAATTAATTTTGAAATTTAATTAAATAATTAATTAATTATAATTTTTGAAATTATAATAAATTAAATATTTATTTTCGAAAATTTTGGATTTAATTAATTGGTAGAATTAATTAAATATCTCTATTTGAGTGGGAGATAATAATCTGATAAGTTCAAATTGGATTTGAATTTAAAAGATTAATATTTATTCAAATAATTAATTATATTTGATAATTAATTTGAATTAGTTATCAGATTGTTAGATCTTATCTGACAAAGTAATTTGAATAAATAATTAAATAAAAATTGAAAAACCAACATCCCTAAAATTAGGGAAGCTACACGTGCACACACAGTCCATGGACTGTGTGTGTGGCGTGTAGGGCAATTTCAGGGATGAGATTTTTATTTTTATTTAATTAATTAATTAATTAATGGATAATTCAAAAATTAGTTTTTGGATTTTTTCATTATTAGAATAATTAATTAATTAAAAAGTAAATTGTAAAATGGTTAGAGATTTATTTTTTTAAAATTGAATATTTTATTTTAAGTATGACTAATCAGAAAAATATTAAGATAGAGAAGTGAGACAACTCCGAACATTCGCTCTGTGAAAAATAGAACGATAGTTTTCTCTCCCTGAAAATAAAGAACCAATTCTCAGGCCTATTCTCTTGATCTCATGTGTTGAGTACATCAATTAGAATCACAAATAAACTATCCTTCATTCTCTAAGTGCCCACACATTTCTTGAGGTGTAGAGAATGCTTTGGAAGATCTTGGTGTGAGTACGTGGGAGCGGCTTGGATAGGAAGATCGTTCTAAATACGAAAAGATAGCATGGATACTTGATAGGCTTCAAGAGGTATGAATTCTATCCTTATCTTGTTTATGATTAATGTATGTATATTAATGGATCCGCATATTTAAAGGTAATTTAAATATGTTACAAATTTTTTTTGTTGTACACTGGGCCAACCATACCACCATTCTGCTGCGTATTAGGAAACTCGTTCCTAACATTAGCCAAGCTTGCTAGTGCCAAAGAAGCGGACACCCCGAATGTCATTATCGTCAAATACTTGGCGGAAAGAAGCATAACCAAGCAGGAGGCACTACTTGTTGAGTTAGGAGATACATGGATGGCCCCTATTATTAACTATCTCAACCAATGAGTAAAACCCAATGATCGGAACAAAGCAAGGAAGTTGGTGAGACAAGTTGCACGATATATGATAGTCAAAGGGGTCCTGTACCGAAGAGGGTACTCCCTACCACTACTAAGGTGCGTTACACCAGACCAGTCGAAGTTGTTAATGATCAAGGTACATAAGGGGGTTTTTGGAGATCATGCTAGGGGGTAGAGCCTATCAAAGAAAATCTTAAGACAAGGATACTTTTGGTCAATGATGAACGAAGACTCGATGGAGTATGTCAGAAGATGCCACAACTGTCAGATGTTCTCAAAGATACCCCGGGCGACACGTAATGAATTAACACAAATGCAAAGCCCTTGGACCTTCGTTGTATGGGGAATCGATCTGATCGGGAAGCTACCCACGGAAGGGGAGGAGTCCAATTTGCTGTTGTAGCCGTAGACTACTTCACCAAATGGACTGACGCAGAACTGCTTGCCACCATCACCTTGAAGAAAGTCTTAGACATTGTGGTGAAGAATATCATATGTCAATTCAGTCTACCAAAGAAGATAGTATCAAAAAATGGGACTCAATTCGACAGTGATATGTTCACCGACTTTTGTATGAGGCATGGAATCTCAAAGAGCTTTTCCTTGGTAGCACACCCCCAAGCTAATGGTCAAGTAGAAGCAGTGAACAAGACTATCAAAGACACTCTGAAGAAGCGCCTTGAACAAGCTAAAGGATCCTGGCCAGAATTACTTCCGAAGGTCCTATGGTCACATCGAACAACGGCTCAAACAACGACAGGCCATACGCCATTCTCTTTGGCATTTGGGTATGAAGCCATGTTATCAGTTCAACTCACTCCCCCATCGCATAGACGAGAGACATACGATCAATGGAGGAACCATCAACTAATAGAAGAGTCGCTCGATTTAATCAAAGAAATACAAGAAAAGACAAGTCTCAGAGTAGCAGCACACCAACAAAAAGTGGCCAGATACTTCAACTCCAGAGTGAAAGATTGAAAATTCCAAGTTGGAGACTTAGTACTCGGGAGGGTGTTCCTAAACACTAAGGACACTGCAGCAGGGGTACTAGGACCTAATTGGGAAGGGCCATACCTTCTAGAGGAGGTGATCCCACCAGGGACATACAAGATAGCTCGACTGAATGGAGAACTAATAAAAAACTACTGGAATGGCGAACACCTCCGTTTGTACTATCAATGAAGCTATTCAACAGCGACACAAGTTTTAATTTGCAAATGTATTATTTTCAAATTATCTATGTAGCAGCCATTGTGCTTCAATGAATGAATGAATTTAATTTCTTAAGTTTCTCTCAATTCTTTAAATTACATTCAACAAGAGACAGGTCCTAGGACCTTATCACCATTATGGATCGTGTTCAATCTTGGTTCTTGAGGAGCCTATCGACCCATACGATCCAAAAAAGAGACTGGTCTTAGGACCTTGTCGCCAAATTATTTGATCATGTTTGATCCTGGTTCTTGACGAACCTATCGACCCACACAATCAAAAAGAGAGACTTGTCCTTGGACCTTGTCGCCAAATTAATGGATCATGTTCGATCTTGGTTCTTGAGGAGCCTGCCGACCCATACGATCCAAAAAAGAGATTGGTCCTAGGATCTTGTCGCCAAATTATTTGATCATGTTCGATCTGGTTCTTGAAGAACCTATCGACCCACACGATCAAAAAGAGAGACTGATGCTAGGACCTTGTCGCCAAATTATTGGATCATGTTCAATCTTGGTTCTTGAGGAGCAAATCGACCTATACGATCCAAAAAAGAGTCTGGTCCTAGGAGTTTGTTGCCAAATTATTGGATCATGTTCGATCCTCGTTCTTGAGGAACCTATCGACCCATACGTTCAACAAAAGAGACTGGTCCAAGGACTAGTCGCCATCATCAGATCATAATTGAATCTATTCCTTGAGGGACCGATCGATAATTTGATATAAGGCTCATTACAGGCTCGATTAGCCCATCAAGACCCGATTGGTCCAACTTAGACACTTCTGTCTACAATCATTATAACGAGTACATCAGAGATTACGTAGATCGTGATTGACACTTGCTACACAATCTGCATCTGTGTATAGGTATCATTACTACTGAGTATAAAATCCATCACTCGACCACCAATGAGGGACAAGCATTTGTTGCTTGCATCATTAGGTGAAAAAGATAGTACTATGTGTCTAGACACCCGAAGCAAGGCATGGTCAAGTAGCAAGTGACCAAGGCTTTTAAACCCATGATCACTTGCGGGGAATATAATACATACTGATCGGGGTATACACAAGCAATGAGGAGGTGACCTTAAGTACTAAGCAAGCTCAAGTTTTTCTAGGACATTTGTTCAACATATGTTCTGAAAGTGCAAAAACAAAAACAAAAACAAAAAACAAAAAACAAAAACAAAAAAGGCATTGGTAGGGAGACTCCTAGCCATGACCCTTAGAGGGTGATCAGCCAGTCCATTAACCCTATAGGGTGGTCGGCCTATCACCCAGGGGGTGATCAACCTGACCATTTTTGTTCATTGTGATGTATCGTTACTACTCACATTACCATGGTTGTTAGCATGAAAAACGTAAAGGAGCAAGGTTAGTATACTGATACATGAACCAATGAGGGTTGTGACTTGATATACTTAGTAAGCATTGGAAATAAAAACTTTCAATCAATACAAAGAGTACTCATAACAAAAATGCATAAAGGAAAAAAATGTCATATGTAAAAATTGTCAAGTACAAGGTGCCTCACCAATGGAACAAATGGAAAGATAGAGTAAAAGACCAAAAGGAGACTAACTAGGGCGAGGAGTATCATCTAAAAGATCACCCTGAGACTCAATAGCCTCATGAGCCAGACACTTCCTAAGCTCCTTCGCTCGCATCTTCTCTGGAAGGAAATCCAAGTTTAGGCCTTTTTTGGACTTCCAAATCAAGTAGAAGCCAGAGAAAGCTGTCTCTGAATACTCCTCTCGAGCCTTGTCCCGAGCAGCCTTGTCCTCTTGCTCCTTCCCTATGAGAGCATCCTCCTGCAGTTGGTCCATGTCGGAAATCAGCTTCTCTTTCTCAGCTTCAGACTGTTTAAGTTGATCAACAAGTTTCCCCTCCATCTAGGTTACCCTGAGAGTCAACTCAGCCATTTCCTGCTTTGTAAGCTCCATGGTACTGCGCAGAGTGCTGATCTCTTCATCTTTCAAAGCAATGTCAGCATCCCTAGAGCCAAGAATGCGTCTAACATCCAGAACCTCATGGTAGACAGCTTCAAGCTTAGAGCGAAGGATGGAATGCGTAGAGGTATACTCTACAGACCTATCATAGACATGGGAGACCAACATCAGCACCTGCAAAAAAACATACAACTGTTAGATAACGTAAGCACACAAGCTAACTAGACAAAAAGAAAATTGTAGAGGACTTACACTCTGAATGTCAAGGAGTGACTTCATAAGGATGGTGCTCAAGTCTTCATTCTTAATCCCATTAAAGGTTGTTGTCGTTTGCTTCAGATGGGATGCTTGGTCCATGATGGCACCAAAATTCCGTATGGTAGACTGGTGTAGCTCAGATAAGGGAGCAGCCGCAGAGGAGGGGGCACCCGCATTAGTAATACTGGGAGGAACCGTCGTAGGCAAGGATGGCTCTACCTCTGCAATAGGACTAGATGCCAAAGGAGTCGGAGGAGGCACCTAGGGATGAACCTCCATTATCGACTCAATCTTAACCCTGGCCCTCTTGGCTGTTCGGACGGAAGGGCTAGTCTCGGTTGGAGTCGACTTGGGTGTGAACAAAGCAGAACATATCTGAACCTGCAAAAGAAGATCAAATATTAGTAGGATATCAAATACAGATGAAACATAAAGTAAAGATGATAAAAGTGTCGGGCCTTTTGAATGAGATTCAGGTTCGAACGTGACTTCATCAAAATCATCTAAAGCAAGCAGTGAGTGCGTAGATGAACCCACCACATCACCCTCCTGTCCAGCTAGCATGGGCAAAGAGGGTACCTCCTTTATATGAATAGGTCCCGGGGAGTCCATGGCGTTCACAGGCTTAGGACCTTCTTCACCTGAAACATCAGCAATAGTAGAAGGAAACAACCCAACCTTCATAAGGTTCTCTGAAGTAACGAGGGTCTTGACATTCTTCTCCTTGAGGGTCATGGCAATCAACGCCTTAGCCCTAATAGTCATAGCCTGGGTCGGGGGCGGTCTATAAAAAGGTCTGACGTGCTTAAACTTGGAGTAGTTGGCCTTTGCATCCTTAGTGAAGAAATAGTTGTCGGCATATCTAAACGCCTTGCTATTTCCAAAGATATATTCCAAGAAGATTTCAGTTTCCTCACTCGTATAATGGTGGAAGTGGAAGTACCCCTGAGTTGCAATGAGAAGGGTTCGTCTTCAGATCAAATAAGTAGTGGATCTCATGAGGTACTTGAGTAGCCCATTTTGTACGATGATAGATAATGTACAACGCAGATAATACGAAGATCACATTGGGAGCTAGCTAAGAGGGAATAATACCAAAATAATCTGCCATGCTCTGGAAGTATGGATGAAGAGGAAGTATGGCGCCAAACTTGATGGCAGAACGTGTCCAGATGCACATACCCAAAGGGGGGTCCTCAGCTCTATCATCTGGACCAGGGATAGTAATAGAAATGACAGAAAGTTCAAAGTTCTTCCTTAAGTTCTTTACCTTCTCTTCCGTCATGTGAGAGGTAGCCCCTTTGAGCCAAACCACCTCATAATCAGCAGGGCAAGGATTCTCAACCGGTTTCCATATGATCTCACTTCAAAGGTGGCCCCAGAATCTAATGAGTTGTCGAGTTCTCTGTTTTGCTCTCACCATTAGGCTATACCTTTTCAAGAAATCTTCCTCACTGAATAAATATAAAGCGGAGCGAGGGAAAATCATTTTCACCCTTTCCAAGAACTCTTGTGGAGTATGCTCGCTTACAGACTTATCTGACAAAGAAGAGCTAGACATCTGCAACAAATGAAAAATAAAGAGTAAAATTAGTACATCAACATAATGAAGCCAATAGCTGGAGGCATATCCATTACTAACGAGCAAAACTGAAGAAACTGAAGGAAAACAAATTTGGGGTCCCGAGTGGTCGGCCTATGGTTAGGCCGACCAACCTAGATCTTGGATCCCTGGAAATCGCCTAGGGAGTATGGTGGTCGGCCTATGCTAAGGTTTGGGCCGACCACCCAGGCTAGGGAACCCTAGAAATCGCCCAGGACATGGGAATGCAGTCTAGAGTTTGATTTTGTAACCCTAAAAATTGCCCAATCATAGTGTATATAAGCCTGGAAATCACCCAGGGTAAGGAAGCCCTACGGGTGATCAGCCCATGATGGAAGCCCTAGGGGTGGTCGACCCATGATGAACTTCACAAGCCTGGAAATCGCCCAGGCTAAAGGAGCCCTAGGGGTGCTTGGCCCATGATGGGATGTGTAGGCCTGGAAATTGCACAAGGCAAGGGAAACCATAGGGGTGGTTGGCCCATGATGGAATTTACAAAGCTGGAAATCGCCTATGCATGGATCTGAAACCCTAGAAATCTCCTATGCCTAGATGTGAAGCCTTAAAAATCGCCATACCCTAATTTTTATAAGCCTGGAAATCGCCTAGGCCAGGGAAACTTAAGGGTGGTCGGCCTAAGGTTTTACAAGCCTGAAAATCACCCAGGCTAGTTAATCTCAAGGCTGGTCGACCTTGGTTATAGTTTACAAGCCTGAAAATTGCCCAAGCTAGTGAATTTGAAGGTGATCGGCCTATTAACCTCTAAACCCTAGAACATCACACAAAAAGAGGCAATGATGAAACCAATATTTTGTTGAAAACAAGTTTTTGGTTCAAACAAGTCAATTGCTTTGAATCAAAGTACAACAAAGTAAGGAAATTCAGACAAATTCATCAAAGACGTAAAGATTGGGGAAGAATACTTACCAAAGAAAACATATGCAGAGTTGATGAAGAATTGGATAATTCAATAGCTCAGAATTTCTTGAAGGAGGCGCATGAGTCAGGGGTCTGACAAGTGAGGCCTTACTTATAGCCTCTCAGACTAACCATATTTTTAGGAATGCAAAATCCTTGAAAAATATCTAGTATTGTTAAAAATTCAAATTCCTTGAAAAATATCTTATATTTTTAGGAATTCAAATTCCTTGATAAATATTTTGTATTTTTAGGAATTAATATCCTTGAAAAATATATTATATTTTTAGGACTTCAAAATTCCTTGAAAATATACTAGATTTTTAGGAAATTAATTTTCCTTGTAAAATATAATTATTTTAGGAATTACAACTATCCTTGAAAAATATGTGCTGAGCAAATTATCGATAGTTGATAAAAGTACTATGTAATGTCCTGAGGGACTTTGCTGTTAGGGTATTGCTACGATATGTTTCTCGGGCCAGATCAAGTTTACCTTAATATTGAGCACAGTATGATAAACTTGGGAGAAAATGTTATCCCACAAAATCCAAAAGATGACATGGCGAATGAGAAAGTGGCACGTGGCATCACAAGTCATGGAAAAAGGACAATGTATTGAAAAAAGACTGATGAGCAAAAAAAGATAGGTCCAGGATCTATAAGGAAGTCGACCAGGCCTAAACCCCCTAGGGGTGGTCGGTCGGCATGCTCAAGAACTGCATGGGGTGCTCGGCCCACTCTATTCTTCATAGGATGGTCAGCCTAAACTCCCAAATACACTTTGCTTGATAAAGTTCACGCTCGTTCAAGATGAAATCAACAGGCCTAGCACCCAGAAGATCAGCAGGCCTAGCACCCAGAAGGTCATCAGGCCTAGCACCCATAAGATCAACAAGCATAACACCCAGAGGGTCATCAGGCCTAACACCCAAGCTCTAAAGGCCCATCAGGCCTAGCATCTAAGTCTCATAGACCAACCAAGACATAGCATTTTCTCGAAGGTTTCAATCATGCATCGTCAACCACGATCCAAAGAAACAACGAGAAGACCCACAATCTCATAATCATGGGGAGGTGGACACGTATCTCCACTCACAATGATCGTGTACCAAACCACGATCCCCAGTCTTGCTGATCATGTAATAGCCCCTGGGTACTATAAATAAAGGACCCAAAGCTTCATTTATGAGGGGACGATTTTTAGTTGGATATTTTCTGGGGAGAGACTCTAGGCAAATTTATGACGAGTGAAATCTTCAGTTCATATTTGTAATTGTCAATCGAGTGATTCAATACTAAAGACTAAGTGGATTAGGTTATTAATGTTCATCAGAACAAGGCTGAACCACTATAAATTCATATGTGTTTGTTTAAGATATTTGTACTATGTTGCATATTATATTTATTTCGTTCAAAATGTCTCATATACCGTACATACGACTGTTGGCCAATTTCACTGGTCAACAATATCAATGGACACTTTATGGTTACAATAAAGTACTCAGTAAATATATGTCTTTAATTCTCAAAAGTTCAGTCTCATATTTATAGTGGAATAATCATGAGATTAATAAATAATATTATTGAATCAAATAGTTTTGGTTAATAATTTTTTATTTATTGGAACTTGGAATTATTGATTCATAGGTCCCCGGGGCGACTCTATCAACACTAATCAAGGTAAGAGTTGATACAAGGGTTAAACTGTGAATGAGCTATTTGAGAGAATATTTATTCTTTGAGATAAATGTGCAATTATGTGATAATTTAAGTTGCACAATTTATTATTGCATTTGTGCAATTTCGAAATTGTGTAGAAATAAAAGAAATTGATTTTAATCAATTATTTTATTTAAGTGTGAATAAATAAATATGGATAGTCAAAATTGATTTTGATTATTATATTCATTTACTTAATAAAAATATGATGATGAAAATTCAAATTTTAAATTTTGAATTTTGAAATTTAAGTTGTTATCTTTTTCCATAAAAAGATGATACATTATTTGAATATTTGATTATTAATTAATTAAAAGTAAAAACACATGAAAAATCAAAATCTTATTTTTCAGGGATAGGCCACACGCATAGGGCTTGGATTTTTCTATGCGTGTGGCACATCTAATTTAATCAGATATTGATTTTTCATTTTTATTTTTTAATTAATTAATTAAATATTTTAAAAGAAATTTTAAAATGAAATGTTAGATTTTTGTCCATTATCCTTATTATTATAAAAGGTGATTGATTTTTCTTCATTATTATTATTATGGTAATAATGTCTATATATTCTATTTGATAGAAAATAGAAACAACAATTTTTTGACAAGTTTTATACAGAGAAGAAAAGCTATCACATTTTTCACAAAAAGAAAAACCTTTTCTCTCTAGCCTATAATTAAAAGTCTCATGTGTTGAGAATATTTTTTATTCACAAAATTGATCATTGTTCTCTATGTGCCCACTCACATCTTGAGGTGTAGAGAACGTCTTGGAAGATCTAGGTGTGAATACTCAAGCAAGGATAGGAAGATCGAAACATACACGAAAAGATTCAAGGATTCTTGATAGGTTACAATAGGTAAATCATTTTCGTATTATATTTCATATTCACATTATATATTGATTAACATATTTCATATTACAAGATCCTCATATTAAGATTTTTTATATGAAAAATTTTGTTGTATACCATTACCGCAATTTTCGCTGCACACTAGGAACCGTTCCTAACATATATATGTATGTGTATGTGTATTTTTTTTTTTATATATGTATATCTATATAAATGGGAATGTGTTTTTGTTAAAAAAAAGAATATTTTTATAAAATATTAAGGTTATCAAAGTTAATTAATATATTGAAAATTAGAAAAATAATTAGTGAGTTATTTTTTATTTGTTTTATTTTTGGTGTGAAAATCTTATTTTTATTTTGTAAATTATTAAGATAGTTTATTTTAGGAGGTAAAATTTTTATATGTTACAGTCAATGTTAGTATATTTATTTTATTAATTTTGATGATACTTTGTAATTTGAATTTGTTTGAAATTAGTGTGTTGGGTTAGGTTAGATTAGTTTTCCAATTGTATATATGTTAGGTTAGATTTTTTTTTTGAATTGTATATATGTTAGGTTAGATTGATTTATTTATAATATGTTTTTTGTTGTTGATTTGGGAATTAATTTGATTTTATTCATTTTTATGTATGTTATGGGACTAGTTTTGTAGTTTTTTGCAGATTTTAATTTTTGGGATAGGTTAAATTACCATTGTTATGCTGCCGAAATTTTAGTAGATTAAAATAACAAAACATTACAAAATAATTATAAAGTTAGTATGATTAAATTTTTTAATTAATTTTAAAGTAGTTAATAAAAATTCATAAGAAATTATAAAGTGGAAATTAAAATAATAATTTGATAATAATTCAATAATTTAATAATAAATATAATTGGTAAATTAATACATTTATAATTAAATATTTGTTTATATAGTGAAATTTCATAAAATATTCATAAAATTTGATAATATATATTCATAAAAATTAATTATTTATTCATAAGATTGAATAAAATTACATAATTTACTTTAAAAAGTTAGTACTTTGGTGATAAAACACTATTACCAAATAAATGTAGTTTTTATTATTATTAGACTATTTTTCACTTAAAGTAGTTACGACGATTGATAAGAGTTGACTAACAAATGGACGGTGTAACTCTAATGAGTTTTGGAATGGTCTTCAAGCATTTATACAAATTGCCAAGAATCATGTGAATTCTTCGAGAGAAGTGAGGTACCCATGCAATCAGTTTGTGAATATGCTGAGTCAGAAATTGGATGTTGTGGAGGCTCACATACACATAAATGGGTTTCTACAACAACATGTAAAGTGAACTTACCATGGTAAAGTTGATATTCCTCCAGTAGTGGACGGCAGGGCTCCAGTGACAGATGAGAGGATTGACATCAACAATGATTTTATTGGTGAACAAGACACTAATGAAGAAGGCGTAAATGAAGGGATTTTAGATGGTGATGGCAATAGTGCGAAGAATCAATTTGATGACCTGTTTCAAGAGGTTGAAGCTGAGTTATACCCTGGTTGTACTTGGTTGTCTTCCTTGAACTTCTTGGCGAAGATGTTGCACATGAAGGTAATGAATAAATGGACAAATATTTCATTTGATGAAGTTTCAAATATTTTGAAATTTGCATTCCCAAAGGAGAATAAGTTTCTGACTTCGTACTATGAATCTAAGAAAAAGAGAAGGAAGTTAGGGTTAGGTTATCAATCAATTCATGCTTGCAAGTACGATTGTTGTTTGTTCTCGAAGGAGCATTCCCAAAAATGATGTTTTCCTATATGTGGTGAGAGCAGATGGGTTGACAAAGACACAAATGAGAAAAAATTCCCTAGAAAGTTTTGCGGCACTTTCCTTTGCTCCTAGGCTCAAGCGTCTTTATGGTTTAAGGCATACAACAAAGGATATGACTTGGCATAGTACGGGACGATCGAAAAAAGATAGTGTGATGCACCATCCTATTGACGGGGGTGCTTGGAAACAATATGATTCCAGATATCCATATTTTTCCAAAGAACACATAAACATTCAATTGAGTTTGGCTGGTGATGGTTTTAATCCATTTGGTAACATGCGTCTGTCTTACAACATGTGGCTAGTAATGTTCTTCACATAAAATATGCATCCTTGGTTATGCATGAAAGAGTCATCATTCATACTGACCTTGTTGATTCTCGGTCCAAAATCACCTGGGAAGGACATGGATGTCTTTTTTAGGCTTGTGGTAGATGGATTAAAAATGATGTGGGATGAAGGATTTCAAACCAGAGACGCTGCAACGAACAGTGTGTTCAGAATGCGTGCAACACTATTATGGACTATCAATGATTTTCCGGCCCATAGTAGTTTTCTGGTTAGAGTGGCCAAATATATATGGCATGTCCTACATGCAACGAAGACACTCCTTCATGTCGTGTAATTGGGAAGACATCTTATGTTAGTCAAAGAAGATTCTTATCTTCAACACATAAGTAGAGGAAGAGTGTCTTGTTTGATGGGAAATATGAAAAAGACGTCCTCCAAGAAAATTCAGTAGTCAATAAATACTCCAACAATTAGTACATGTTCCAATTCGTTTGCCGGGTAAACATGTCAATTTTGGAGGTGTGAAAAGAAAGTGATATCAAAAAAATCTAAATTAAAGTAAGAAGAGTATTTTCTTTGAACTTGATTACTGGTCAGAACTTGAACTGAAGCACAATTTAGATGTTATGCATGAGGAGAAAAATATTTGTGGCAGTTTACTCGGTACTTTTCTTATGAATGAGAAATCTAAAGACACCACCAACACATGAGTAGACTTGAAGAATTGGGGTATTCGGGAAGAGTTACTGTAGCCTCCCAAATTTGCTAATAAGGCTTAGGGCCTTGATTAGCATGCCTGGAGGGCAATAATTGATTTAATTACGTTATATACGAATTTGATGATTATGTGATTAAAAATGCATGTTTAGGTGAATTAAATATGCATGTGGGCCCCATTTGGCTATTAGGGGCATGCTTGTAATTTTAGCCCGTTGATGACATAAATGTAATATTTTTGTATATTGTGATTGATATCACGAGTGAGTGGTGATATATTTGTGATGCACGATCCGAGACAATCCTAGGGAGCAGTTTAACTAGAAAGTCACAACAGGGTCAAATACCCGGCTTGGGAGGAGCCTAGGGGTATTTTGGGAGTGTTATATGTGATCGGGAATTACCTGGTAGTGGGTAGAAATTTAGCAATTATTTGGACATGTTGGGATTTAACGGGGATTTATAGGAACACTCGAGGAATTAGCGGGATTTATCAAATGACGAAATTGCCATTGGTGGCACTTGAGGGTTTAGATACGCTTAGGGGTATTTTAGACTTTTTGGCTAAGGGATAGGCTTGAGCTTTGGCTGCTGAGGTTCTAGGAGGGGATTAGAAGGAGCAAAAGGAAGACTCTCACACACACACACTCTCTCTCTCAGTCGGTTCTCACACTCTCTCTTTGTTGTTGAAGAATTTTGGAGAACCATGAGGATTTAGGCTGAAGAACTGGTGGATTGGAAGCTCAAGGACTCAGGAAATCAGCTCAGGGTCAAGTACAATTCAGGGGTAAGCTCTTAAACTTGGTCTTAAAGTTGAATTTTGTTAGAATTATAGGCTTGCATGAAAATGGGTTCTAAGTGTGATCTTGGATGTTTGCTGAGTTTATGGAGTTTTTGTGTTGACTAAGGTATGTGAATAAGGAATTCAAGTTCAATTATGAGTTTAATTGATATTTGAAGTATGAAATTGGGGTTTAAGCTTGAGGAAAATGCAGAAAATAGCTGGGATTTCTGGGTTTGGGGGCTCGGGCCGCGACCAGTGTGTGTCGAAGAGGCTGGAAGCCTCTGTCTGCCCAGGCACGCCACGACCCAATGTTTGGAGCGCCGTGACCCGGGTCCCTCAGCAGAGAGGCATTTTGCCTCTGATTTGAGCATGCCGCAACACTTAAGGGGCTAGGCCGTGACTCAAATGCAAGATATTGGTTGTTTGAAGGTTTTTAGTTCGGGAACCCAAATGTTAAGGCTCGAGAAGGATTTTACCACCCGGTTTGGTAGAATCCAAGGTCCTATTGTACCAGTAGAGCAGGGCATGGCCCTATTGTTTGTATTGCAGGGCATAACCCTATTGATTGAATTGTAGGGTGTATGTAACGACCCGAATTTGCTAATCAGGCTTAGGGCCTTGATTAGTGTGCCTGGAGGGCAATAAGTGGTTTAATATGCTTATATGTGAATTTATGTGTATATATGATTATGATGCATGTTTGATTGAGTTAAATGTTCATGTGGGCCCTGTCTGGATATTAGGGGCATAAATGTGATAAATGAGATGTATGTTGTATATGTGTGATATGTCTGTACAGCACGATCCGAGACAATCCTGGGGAGCGGTTAGCCAGAGAGTCACAACGGGGTTGAGATTCGGACTCGGGGCGAGTCGAAGGGTAATCTGGGTAGTAGATAAGTTATGGGGTTATTGGGACATGAAAATAAATATTTGGAGATATATTTGAGGATAGAATGTCTAGGCGGGAATATTTGGGGAATTTACCATTTTTGCCCTCGGGGACGTTTTGGTACCCCGAGCCTTGAGGTAACCCTTTAGACTTAAGTTAAATAAAACAAAAAGGGGGAACTGTTTAGAAACATGAGAAACTGACCCACACTCTCTTTGAACTGAAGATAGCTTTTGCTTTTCTCTCTTTTTCACTCTCTAAGACAAAACTCAAGAAGAACCTCAAAGGGAATTCTTGGTGCAAACTAGCATAAGCAAGGGGTTCAGCTGTGATAACTTAGAAGCTTAAGGCTTGAGGATTAAGGTTCAACTTCAGAGGTTAAAATCAGCAAGAGGTAAGCTTTTTCATGGAAGTTATGCTTAAGTTTCAGCTGTGTTTCCAAGCTTTGCATGTGGGTAGGAACTAGGCTGTTTTTGGGTGTTTTAGTTGTATTTTTGGAGCAGATTTCTGTTGGGTTTTAGTGTTGATATTGAGCTGGAATGATGGTGTTATTATCTAGGATTATTAGCTTGGTTTTGGTGGAAATTGGCTTGAAGAAAGGATAGAAAACTGATGAGAAAATCTGGGTTCGGTGTCGAGCGCCGCGGCCCTAGGAGGGGTGCGCCGCGGCCCGCATGCGCGCGCGGCCATGGGAGGCTGAGAGATTCATGCCCGCCGTGGCGCCTGATGGGCGCGCTGCGGCCTGTGTGGGGGTCAGTGAGGTGCTAGCCTCTGTTTCGAGGCTAGTCACGGCTTTTGTGGGTAGGGTCGCGGCCCTTAGTGTCAGATTGGGTTTTAATGGTATTTTAGGCTTGGGAACTCAAGGGGTGAGGCTCGGGACGGATTTTATCATCCGGATTGATAGAATTCAAGGTCCCGGAGGTTAGAGATTGTAGCTCGGAGTAATTTATTGGGTTAGAATTTGATGGACAGATATTGTTATGTGTTGTGACTAGGATTTCGGCGAGGCTCACGTTAGCGGACTGTGCTCGGGGCATCGGTGCTCAGGAAGCTCGGAACTCAGGTAAGAAAATCTCTGTTTCCATAGAGCTTGTGTGTAGGGCTGAGCCCAATGTGCTGAATGGAAATGATATGCAGGGCCGAGCCCTATATGCTAGAATTGCAGAGCGTAGCTCTTTATCTGTTTATGCTTGAATTCTGTATTTGTTATTATATCGTGTATGATATTATGCGTGTGATCGGCAAGAGCCGGGAACGGCGTGGGGCCGGGAACGGCGTCAGGCACGTTGAGTGCAAGGCCGAGGACGGCAAGGGGCCGAGAGCAGTGTTGAGCACGTGGGGTGCGAGTTGTCAGGGCAAGTCCCTAAAAGGATACCTGGGATATCCTTACGGCGTGGTCCACGAACCCAGGGCTTGGTAAACGCCTGGGACGGCTAGGCCGTATGTGTTTAGCCATTGGTGGCCTGTTTACATGCTTGACTTGTGTATTGCATATGTTATCTGTTATGGGTTTTCTTGCTGGGCTTCGGCTCACAGATGCTCTGTGGTCCAGGTAAGGGTAAGGAGAAGATCAACCAACCATGAGTACAGCAGGCGTGAGGCGGCGTGTACATGTTCGGCCAGCCTGGCTGCCACAGCTAGGGGATTTTGGGAGATGCTTGTAAATGAACTTAGACTTTGTCGTTTAGTTGGCTCAGAACAGTTCTGTGTTGTAAATATTTTCTAAACTATGTTTTGGGATCCCAAATGTAAATTTTTATGATTTGCTATGAAAAGCTACTTTCTCTAATGTTTTCCTTTTTAATTATGACTTAGTTACACGGTTTGACTTAAAACCTCGATTAGCGAGTTGAAAGCACGATTTTAAACTCACTTAGTAACGTCTCTAAGGACGTAGGGCGTTACAGTGTATCCCTATTGTTTATGTTTAGTATATGTTTAAATATTTGTTGATATTATGCTATGTAAAGCATATTTGTGAGTGAACGACGAAGGCTGGAAACAGCGAAAGTCGGGAATGACGAAGGCTAAGAACGGCAGGAAGTCGAGTACGGCAAGGGTCCGGGATCGGTGTTGAGCACGCATAGTGTAGGCCATTAGGGAGAGACCCTCCTAGGATGCTAAAGACATCCTCTCGGTGAAGACCGCGAACCCAGGGCCTGGTAAAGCACTTGGGACAGCATGGCCGCTATATGTTTAGCCTATTGGCTGCTTTGTTATATGTTGTTGATAGATATGCATATGTTATCTGTTTTGTGTTGAGTTTTCTTGCTGGGCTTCGACTCATGGGTGCTCTATGGTTCAGGTAAGGGCAAGGGAAAGGTCGACCAACCATGAGTATGGAGAGTGTGGAGCGACGGGTACATGTTCAGCCTGCCTGGCCACCACGACTAGGGTTATTTTGGGATGATATAATGTATTAAGTTGATTTGTCACTTAGGTCGACCTTAAATGTATTTTGAGATGTAAAGTATTTTCTGAACAGTATTTTGGGATCCTAAATGTTTAACTCTTTATGTTTTCAATGAATGACCATATTTTTATATCAAATGCCTTAAACGACTTTTTGAACAGTTTAGCCACACTTTTATCCTAAAACCTCGATTAGCGAGCTAATGGCACGTCTTTAACTCAGTTAGTAACAACTCAAAGGAAGTAGGGCGTTATAGTTGCACCTCAAGGAAGACGGTGCCAAGTTGATCAAACCACATCCTATGTATTCTTTCACACCTAGTGATAGAAGGTTTTTTGTCAGTTCATCAAAGGAGTTAGACTTCTTGATGGTTTCAGTTCAAATTTCTCTAAGAAAGTGACTGACAATGATGGCAACATTACTGGGTTGAAATCCCATGATTGTTACATTCTTATGGAATGTCTGTTGCAAGTAGGAGTTCGAGGTTGCTTGGATAAGTCTATTTCCAAGACAATCATTGACTTATTCAATTCTCCTTTAATTGTCGTGACGCATAGGAAATTAGCTTCCCAACATGCATAAGAACACAACCTAACCATTGTCTAGAAAAATCACAGTAGATTACAAACTTCTCTTGATCTGATGGAAGACTCAAAATTGGAGCAGTGATCAATCGTTGCTTCAATTCTTGAAAGTTGTTCTCACACTTTCTGACCATACAAACTTTAGGTTATTGCGTGTTAACTTCATCAATGGTGTACTAATTCTGGAGAACCCTTCAACAAAACACCGATAAGACCCTACCAATCTGATAAAACTTCTTATCTCTAAAGTGCTCCTTGGCCTTGGCCAATCCCTGACTGCCTCAATCTTGGTCAGATCCACCTTAATCCCGTCTTTACTAACAATGTGGCTGAGGAATGTCACTTGAGGTAACTAGAACTCACACTTCTTGAACTTGGCATTATCTTTGTGCTCCCTTAGTCTCTGTAGTACCAACCAGAGATGTTGTTAATGCTGAGTTTCTGACTGAGAATAAACCAAGATGTCCTCGATGAAGACAATCATGAATCTATCCAAATAATCCTTGAACACTATGTTGATCAGATCCATAAAAACTATTGGGGCATTAGTCAACCCAAAGGACATGACTAAAAAATCATAAAGCCCATACCTCTTGCGAAAGAATTTCTTTGTAACATCCTCCTCCTTGATCCTCAGCTGGTGATATGGTCGAAGATCAATCTTTGAAAACGCTATCCTACCCTGTAGCTAGTCAAATAAATGATCGATCCTCGACAATGGGTACTTGTTATTGATAGTCAGCTTTTTCAGCTCTTATTGATACACATCCTCCGTGACCCATCCTTCACCTTCACAAACAAGATTGGCGCACCCCACGGTGAAATGCTAGGCCTGATAAACCCCAAATCAAGTAGCTCTTGTAATAAAACTTTTAATTCCTTCAATTCTACTAGGCCCATTCTATATGGTTCCCTGGACACTGGTTCTGTCTCTGGCGCCAACTAAATAACAAATTCAATCTCTTGGTGAAGGGGCAACCCTGGTAAATTGTAGCATCCCAAATTTGCTAAGTAAGGCTTAGGGCCTTGATTAGCGTGCCTGGAGGGCAATAATTGATTTATTATGTTTATGTGAATTTAATAAGTATGTGCTTAGAAATGCATGTTTAGGTGAATTAAGTATGCATGTGGGCCCCATTTTGTTGCTAGGGGCATATTTGTAATTTTAGCCCGCCGAGGGCATAAATGCAATATTTGTGTATATTGTGATTGACATCACGTGTAAATGTTGATATATTTGTGATGCACGATCTGAGACAGTCCTAGAGAGCGGTTTAGCTAGAAAGTCACAATGGGGTCGAATACCCGGCTCGGGAGGAGCCTAGGGGTATTTTGGGAATATAACTTGTGTTCGGGAATTATTGAGTAATGGTTAGTAACTTATCAATAATTTCGTATGTTGGGATTAAATGGGGATTTATAAGAATACTCGGGGACTTAGTGGGATTTGGGTAAAATGACGAAATTGCCCTTGAGGTTAGTATAAGAATTTTATAAGGGGAAAGGGCAAAATGGTAATTTGGCCTTAGGAGTAGATAGACTTGGCTGAGGAGAAGTCATTCATGCTACTTACACTTAGGCATATATTTTAATTTTCTGTTGGATATCTAAAGAAAGCCAAAAGCTAGGAAAGGAAGGAGAAAAAGAGCTGATCTTCTTTGGGGTCAAGGAAGGAACTCAAGGTTGAACTTGGGGAGAAGTGAAGTTGGGGCAACTAAAGTCAAGCATAGGCCAAGATTAATTCAGAGGTAAGACTTCATCTCTGATTTTGAGTCTCCTTGCTTGTTCTTGAGAATTTGGGGTTGGATGTTGAAAATTGGATTTGTGGGATAATGATTGTGAGGATTCAGCTTGGGAATCTAAGGATTTAAGCATGGAATTAGACTTGAAAGTAGCTCAGGGTCGAGTTCCTGCTTGAGGTAAGAATTCCATGCATTTCTGAAGTTTATATTCTTATTTGGTTTAAGTTTTCTGGAGTGTGGTTTGAACTTTGTGAATGGTAGTTTAGGTTTTATGAAGTTTTAAACCATTAGGTGATTTTTGGGTTTGATTGAGTGTTTGAGTTTGTTGCTGTGTTTCTGAGTTGCTATGCTGTTTATTTAAGGTTTTAGGCCGAATTGGGACTTGGGTATACTTTGGTAGTGATTTGGATGAGTTTTGGCTCGGGAAAAATGTTGGGAAAAACCCAGTTTTCTGGGTTCGCGTATGAGCGCCGCGGAACTGGGTTGAATCAGGACAGGGGAGCCCTGCTGGGCGTCGCGACACCTATAGGGCTCTGTCGCGGCGCTAGGCCATTTTCAGGATATGGGATTTTGTGTTTTTAGGGTTCTGGCTCAGGGGGCTCAGGGGATGCTTTCGCTATCTTGTGTGGGGGAATGGAAGGTCCCGAGAGCACGAGATTGGTTCCGGGGTACAATTATGAATTGGTTAGTAACGAGAGTGTTACTTGTGTGTTGTGACTAGGTTTTCAGTGAGGCTCGGGTTAGAGCACTGTGCTTGGGATTTCGGTGCTCAAGAAGCTCGGGACACAGGTAAGAAAACTGTTGTACCCGAAGAGCAGGGCGTGGCCCTAAAGTTTGTATTGCAGGGCACGACCCTATGTGATTGTGATGCAGGGCATAGCCCCATTGATTATGTTTATGTGTGTTAAGTATTTGTTAAATTATGCTATGTGTGCATATTTGTGAATGAACGGCAAGGGCCGGGAACGGTGAAGGCCGAGCACGGCGAGGGCCGGGAACGGCGAAGGCCGAGTATGACAAGGGGCCGGGAGCAGCGTTTAGCACATGGAGTGCGAGTTGCCAGGGTGAGACCCCTATTGGATACCTGGGATATCCTCACGGTGTAGACCACGAACCCAGGGCCTGGTAAAGCGCCTGGGACAGCATGGCCGTTATGTGTTTAGCCGTTGGCGGTTTTATTATATGCTGAATGATAGATATGCATATGTTGATTGCTTGTGTGGAGTTTTCTTGCTGGGCTTCGGCTCACGAGTGCTCTATGGTGTAGGTAAGTGTAATGCCCCAACTCCAAGGACCACTACAGTGCACATTGTAAACAGTGCTAAACTCGCTAATCGAGTCATTTGGCCATAAACGTGTATCTAAGTGTGATTAGCGGTTTAGGGATTAAAAACTTCGATTGAGGTGTAACGTTTCACTAGAACGTTTACTGTATACATTGGGATCCCAAAAATATAATTTTAGAGTCTACTTCAAAAGAATATTTACAACAGGCCGTTCTAAGCGGCAAAACAGGGTTCAACCCTAGTTCCACTTTCAAACCTCGCCCAAGTATTGGTCGAGCAGCTGCATATGTACACGTCATCACCTAAGCTCTCCAACTCAAGGATGGTCCAACTTCCTTTTTCCTTTACCTGCACCACAAAGCACCCGTGAGCCGAAGCCCAGCAAGAAAACTCATATGCTTAAAAATAGTCATATCATGATATCAATTCATATCTGGCATGCCTAGCAATCATAGGTCTATTCAGCATGCAAATGAATTCAAACAGATGCTGGGGTATCCAGGATAAGAAAACCTGGCCTTCTGATTGGAGGACTATCAAGTCAATCCTAATCAGATGAGTGTCGTAACACTAGAGGTTCTGATAAACCATGCTGAGTGACCGACAAGCGAATCACTAACTCAAGTGGAAGGGTGGCTGTTGGGTAAGCCTCTAACCTTCGATAGGTTCTGGTAAACCATACTGAGTGACTGACAAGCACGTCACTAATTCAAATGGAAGGCTAGCTGTTGGGTAAGCCTCTAGCCTTCAACAGGTCCTGGTAAACCATACTGAGTGACCAACAAGCAAGTCACTGGGGCCTCAGTGCCCAAGCCATGCATATGATGATCAAAATGATCATGCAGAGCCCGTAGCTCTGATCAGATGAGTGAATATCACTTTGAGGTCCTGGTAAACCATACTGAGTGACTGACAACCAAGTCACTAGGGGCCAGTGCCCATTTCCTGCAATGGCTCTACATGACTAGCCTTTGGCTAGATAAATGCTTGTTTATATTCATCGAACGTGAGGTCGGTCCTGCATTAATGCTTTTGGAGTCATTCAATGCAGAGGGTCGATTAGGTCCAATCGACATAGCTTGCACTACTCACTGGGGTTGTCATGACTAGTGAGACAGCACAATGTGGCCAGTGCACAGTACCACTGCCGAACCTGACTAATAAGTCACAGCTTCACAGTTGATACTAGCACCTTTGCCAAACCTGACTAATAAGTCAGTGCCATGCACAAGTAAGCAATGCTATCAATATGTATCATATGCCAATTATCCAAGAATAGGGCATTCAGCATGCTTACTAAACAGTTGCTAGCATAATTATAATCATGCACAAACACAGAGACTCAAGCTCTGACCAATCTCATATTCATCATTCATGGCATGCCCTAATCACATGTTTCTCATGCATCACATGCATCACATTTAACCAACCAGCATGCCTCAATAATAATCATACGCAAATGGGCAAGATTGCCAAGCATTCATTATGCTATCAATGTTTACATTTAAACATCCAACATGCATCAAACATAACCATGCATGTCACATATGGGGTGCAGTTTTCTTACCTTGGATCCAAGCACAGGTTACCAACAAATGAGCCACAAGAACGATCCCGACTCCAAGCCTCTAGTGATAACCTAGTCACAACCATAATATAAAACCTCATCAAAATGAGTAAATAAATACTTCCAAACCCAACCCAAGCCTCCGAGACATCGAATCCCACTCAACTAAGTAGTAGGGTCGATCCCGGGCCCTTAGAGCTAAGTTCCCATCACAAAAACCACCATTTAGTATTTTTTTTCCCTTAAGGGCCGCGGCCCGCCCCCCTAGCAGAGCCTCCTCCATCTTCTTCAAGCTAGGGCCGCGGCGCCCAAGAACAGGGCCGCGGCCCAACCTCGCACCAGCCACTTTTCTTCGTTTTTTCCATTTTAAAACCTTCCAAAAACCCATCCAAAAATTTCCAAATCACTAAATCAAAGTTCCCAAACTTCTCAATGGTCTAAAACCACCAAAACCTGAAGCTCAAACAAACTAAAAACTCAACGATTCACAAAATCCAATTCAAGCTTAAAAACTTTTAAAAACTTAAACTTGAATTACCTCCGATTGAGTTGTTTCCAACTAAATCCTCCGGTTAATAAGCTTCTAATTCTCCTTAGGATTGCTATGCCTCGATCCTTGCTTGATTCCGAGTCCTAGAACTCAAGATACCTTCGAAAATGCGATCGGGAAACGAAAAGGGAACTTTTAGGGAGAGAGAACGTACATAACGTTCTTTTTATTTTCTTAAAAGGTTACTTCAAGCTTAAGTAGCTTCCAATAAAACCTAACGCTTGGGGTCCCGAAAACACCCCCGGGGACATTATAGTCAAAACTTCCAGAATTTCCCCCTGATCTTACTAACTCCCAATTTATCACCAAATATTAATTCCCATTACCCTATAACCCGGTAATGCTCTAAATACCCCTTGACTTACTCCGAGTCAAGCTTAAATCCCGTTGTGACTTTCCCACTAGCTTACCTCCTAGGATCGTCTTGTGCTGGGTAACCCTGGCATAACCAAATAATAACAAAGCACCACACCCATTTCACATATATGCCAAAATTGCCCGAAATGGCCAAAATATGAAAATCACCCAATTAATCACAAATGGGTTCACATGCATATTTAATACACCTAAACATGCATATTATCATTAAATAGCATAATAAATCAATTATGGCCCTCCCGGCCTCCTAATCAAGGTCCTAAACCTTATTAGGAAATTTGGGGCATTACAGTAAGGGCAAGGGAAAGGTCGATCAACCATGAGTATGGAGAGCGTGAAGCGGCGTGTACATGTTCGGCTTGGTTGGCTGCCACAACCAGGGGTATTTTTGGGAGATGTTTTGTATTAGTCTGAATTTTGTCAATTAGTCGACTTTAATCACATTTTGAGTTGAAAATATTTCTAAACAGTATTTTGGAATCCCAAATGTTCAACGCTTTATACTTTCAAGGAATGATTATTTTTTTTAAGTTATATGATTTTATTTACAGTTTAGTTACACTTTTAACCTAAAAACCTTGATTAGCGAGTTAATTGCACGTTTATAACTCACTTAGTAATGGCTCTAAGGAAGTAGGGCGTTACAACTTGGTATCAGAGCGAGCCAAGGTTTATGGTTCCTGGAGATTGACCGAACATGTACGCTCGTTGCCAGTGACAAGTTCGACTCAGGGTTGGTTGGTAAAGATTGAATTATATGCTTGATTATGTGCTTGAGTGCCCTATTTGCCTGATTATTTTATATAGAGCATGATGAATGTGTTAACATATTCATGATGCCAGGGCATGGCCCCTTGAGTGTTATATGTTATTTGTTTTATGTGGACTGCTGTTTATGGTTGGCTAATGTGAATTGGGAGGTGGTTTTGGATGTTGTTATCATGCTTGATGAGTGGCGTCATTGATTGCAGGCATATTGTTGAGATGCCTCGACAATCATTGAGACTCCGCGGCAGTAGGGCCGAGGATGACAACCAGGGTCAAGACCTTCCACCTGCATCACAGAATTTGCAACAGATGTTTGCCAAAATGGAAGCTAGACGGTATCGAACAGAGGAAGAACTTCGACAGCTGAGGCAGCAGGCCCCTCCTCATGCCACTGGGTTGTCAGTTCAGCAGGCTGTGGCGCCAATGCCAGTTCAACCTGTTATGGAGAATAGGTGGGAACCTTTGTATGAGAGGTTCAGGAAGTATCATCCTCCCACCTTCGAGGGTGGACCAGACCCACTGTGGGCAGAGCAGTGGATGAATATGATTTCCTCCATCTTGGATTTTATGAGGGTTGTAGGGAACGAGAGGGTAGCTTGTGCCAGCTACATGTTCAGAGAGGATGCCCGCATCTGATGGGATGTAGTGACTCAGAGAAGGAATGTTGCAGTTATGACTTGGGAAGAGTTCAGAAGTATCTTTAATGAGAAATATTACAATGTTGCAGTCCGAGCTGCGAAGGTTGACGAGTTTATCAACCTGACTCAGAACCGGTTGACAGTTACTGAGTATGCCTTGAGATTTGACCGGTTGGCGAAGTTTGCACCAGATTTGGTGCCAACTGATTCAGCCAGAAGGGATCAGTTTGTGCGGGGGTTGAATGTTATGATCACTCGTGATGTTAAGATTACTTTGGATCCAGAGACTATTACATATGCTCAGGTAGTGGACAAGGCCCTTACGGTTGAGGGAGCCGAGGATCAGATATGGAGAGAAAGCGTTGTTAGGCGCGATGCCATGAGGACAGTACCTCCTTTTACTGGATCCAGTTGGGGTAGTGGCCCCATTGAACATAAGAGAAAGGTCCCAGATTCTTTTGTTCCTCCTAGCTCGGATAGGAGGGCACGAGGTGCTTTTAGTGGCCGTCAGGGCGGGGGTGACAACTAGAGGAGTTTTCTAGTGTGTCCTCGATGTAGACGTTGACATCAGGGAGAGTGCAGGATCAGGGCCTGCTTTATCTGTGGGAGTGTCAATTATCTGAAGAAGTACTGCCCATTAGCCAGGAAAGAGGAGCCGAAGCAGGGCGGTAGTCTAGCTCCTGCCAGAGTATTCACCTTGACTCAGACTGATGCGGAGGCTAGCCCCTTAGTTGTGACAGGTCAGATTTCTAGTGCTGGTTCTTCTTACACTACATTGATTGATTCGGGGGCTACCCATTCATTTGTATATGCTAGGGTGATTGATCAGCTGTGTAGACCTAGTGATTTGTATGCTAGGGGTTTTCAGACTTTGTTGCCAACTGGGGAACTGGTAGTCTCTAGGAGATGGATTAGAGCATTGCCAGTAGAGATAGACGGTAGGGAATTGTCTGTTGATCTGATTAAGTTAGAGATGGATGACTTCGATATGATTCTAGGGATGGATTGGTTATCGAAGTATGGGGCGACGATTGACTGCAAGCGCAGGATGGTGACTTTTGAACCAGAAGGGGAGGTACCCTTTGTATTTGTGGGGACAGTTAGTGGACCGCGAGTACCTATGATTTCTGCACTGAAGGCTAGAGACCTGATGCAGGAAGGTTACATAGGATTCCTAGAGAACATTGTGGATAACTCTAGGGTTGTGTCGGTTGGACCGGGTGAGACCAGATTGGTATGTGAGTTTCCAGATTTATTTCCAGCAGACCTGCCAGGGTTGCCGCCACAGTGGGAGATTGAGTTTGTTATAGAGTTGGCGCTAGGGGTGGAGCTAGTATCTAGGAAACCTTATAGAATGGCTCCGGCAGAGTTGAAGGAATTGAAGATTCAGTTGCAGGAGTTCTTGGATTTGGGGTTCATCAGACCGAGTGTAGCACCAGAATCAATCAGCACAGTGTAAGGAGAACCAACACTAGAAATCTGACTTGTCACTACTAAGGGACTAGCCTCAACCTCTGACTACGCCAAGGTGAAAACTCGAGCTGGAGTTAAGCTATCCGCCTTCTTTGGTTCCTCCCTCTTCGATCTCGGGAAAACCTTCCTAAGATGAACAACCATTCCACATAAAAAGCATGCATTCACTTGGCATTCTCTTAGATGGCATCTCCTGCAACTAGCACACTCCGAATAAGTCCTCCAAGTTCAATTGCCGCTTTGGTGGCTAGACTGAATGCCCCAGGCCCTTCTGTCTGGGCCTAAAAGTGTAGAAGTGTATGGGTTTTTCCACTTCTGGTCACTCGGGCCTCGCCCCAACCAGATCCTGCAAACAAAGGTACCACCCTCCTTGTTTCTTGCCTAGCGGTGCTCTCACACCAAATCTTATTATGTGCGCCTTCTCCATTACCCGAGCATAAGTCGTAACTCTAGGTATGGAGGTGATCTTGACATCTCAGGCAATCATGGCATTTAGCGCTCGAACGAACCTTTCATTTCTTGTTACATCAGAGGCGAATTTTGCCAACCTATCAAACTTTAGAGCATATTTTGTTACTGTCATAATGCCCTGAACCAGTTTGGTAAACTCATCTGCTTTTGCAACTCTAACTTCATCATTGTAATATTTCTCATTAAACAAGTTCCTAAACTCTTCCCATCTCAGTGAAGTCACATCCTAAGTTTGGGATACCACCTCCCACCAGATGCGGGCATCCTCCCGAAACATATACGTGCCACATGCCACTCTCTCATTGCCTGCCACTCTCATAAAGTCCATAATTGAGGTGGTCATACTCATCCACTACTCAGCTCGCAGTGGGTCGGACCCTCCCTCAAAGGTAGGAGGGTATTGCTTTCTGAACCATTCATATAAAGGCTCCACCTATTCTTAGCCCCTGGTTGTTGCTTTAAAACAAGTACCACAGCAGGTGGCACAACTGATGCAGCGTTCCCTGGCGGAACCTGCTGTCTCAAGAAGCGGATCTCATCCTCTTGTCTCTACAATCTGGCCTACATTTCAGCTACAATCTGCTGTCAGTTCTCAAGGGATGGCGAAGGGTTCTTAACCTAGTCATCATCTCTAGCTTGGATCTCGGTGCCAACTAGTCGATCTGATTGCCTTCGATGCTTTTGCGATGCAAAATCGATGGAATTTCGATGCAATCATGAAAATTTTATTTTTAGCCAAAATGACGAAAATCGATGCAATTTTGATGCTTTGCATTGAAATTTGACGAAAAATTTGGAGGTTTATATCTTCTTACTCAATGTCTGTTTAAGATGATTTTTTTTTTAAAAATTGGTATTTTTTCGAGATCAATAATATTAGATCATGTAAAATCTTAAAATTTGTATGTAGAACATACAATTTTTATAATTTCATTTTGAATCATTAAAACATAAAAAAAAAGATGAAGAGAAAGATTCGATGGGGTGCTTCAACGGTGATGGAAAGTGCCGGCGCAATGGAGATGATGGTAGTAATGTCGGCGATAGCATGGGGAGGTGGTGCTCTGTCGCCGTGGGGAGGGTGTGGTGAGCGTGAGTGATGGAGAAGGGGGTGAAAGAGAGAGAGAGAGAGAGAGAACTGTGTGTGATGTTGAATCTGATATTTTTAGGCTTTTTTTTTTTTTTTAAATGAATGGAGTATTTTTGTCCAAAATATGGTAGAAGTCACATTACTAAAAGGAATCTTTATGCTGGCATATTAAAAAATTTCACTATGTTATTATGCATTGAACATGAAATTTCCCTTTAAAAAATAATTTCCAAGGAAAAGGTATGAAACATCACCGTGTTTTTTGATATATAATTTTTTACATTTGACACAATAACTATACAATATAATTAAGTACATAATATTCTTGTTCTACATATTTATATATATATATAGGAAATTTTTCTTATAGGGGCATCATTTTAAGCCTTACAGGAGGGGCTCTCAGTGTTCTCGACCCATGAACATTTTTCGGTGTGATTTTTTTATGACCGTGTATATTGTAGCTATTTAGAGCATCCTGCAAATTTTTTATAAAATTCTGAATAGTTTAAAGTACCGAAAACTAAGTTCAAACATGTTGTTGCACGCGTGACTAATTTTTTTTTATGCACGTGGAAAGCAATAAGTTTGAACCTAGTTTTCGGTACTGCAAACTATTCAGAGTTTTCTGAAAATTTGCAGGATGCTCTAAATAACTACAATATATACGGTTATAAAAAAAATCGCACCGAAAACTGTTCACGGGTCGAGAACACTAAAGAGTCACACCAGTAAGACTTAATACCATAATTGTCATATATATATATATAAATATATATATATATATTATAAAACTATTTCCGAATACACTTTGATTTAAGTTGAGTGCGTACTGTCCATTTTTATACAATAGTTAGTCATAAGTTTTTAATATTAATAAAAATATGACATTGATATATTAATTGTTACTGAACCACCTATTCCAAAACCATTATGGACAAAAAATTCCAGAAAAGAAATGGATAAAATATACTATTTAATGAATATTTGCATACATTACATTTGTCTTTCCTTCTATATTTGCAAACATCCCTACTATAATATCTTTGAAATTTAAACTTGAATATCATATCTTGATGATATGGGAAAAAAGAAAATTATTTTGAAAAATATTATTAATAATAATTGAAATAGTACGTTTTAGCTAAGGTTTTCATTTGTCTTTCCTTCATATTATTAGCTTTGATATGAGTGGTTAATTAAAGACAGTGGCATATTTTTAATAAAAATAAAGACTACCTATTATATAATAATAATCTACATTGTCCGATGGAATTAACATGTGAAGACATTGCCTAGTTCTCGCTTCCATAATCCCATTTAGGTTTAGGGTATTTTTAGTATTGTTATTTATTTTTTTTTAAAAAAAGTTGTGTTTTTAAGAATGAGAAATTAAAACTGTTAACTGCCTTGTTCATTATCAACATTAAAACGAGAGATCAAAGAAATAAGTGATACGAACACAATAATTTTTACGTGGTTCGGGTTATAAAAGAACCATAGTCCACGAGTCTATGATATTAAGAGTATTGGAAGCTTTTTATGGCAAGTTTCAATGGTGTATTCTCAGGTAGCGTTTAGATTGCTCTGAGTACAATGTGCTTTCTCTATAAAAAACTGAACCATTTACAATGAGACTCCCAGCTCTATTTTAGAGGCTAAAGTGATTAATACTAATCATTTGTAATTAATATATATTCTTCCAATTATTGGGGGATTAATACTAATTCAATGCATTGAGCTACATTGAATAGAGACTATGGCCCAAGTGAGATCCGCGAGGCCCACTGTGGAAAGGTACCTACTTTATGGGAACATGCCCCAGGTTTTGTCAGGGCATATTGTACGTATCTCCGTGTCAGACGGTGTAGTGGGAGTGTGAATTGTCGAGTTGTACAATCAACAACACTGTGGAAGGATCACCTAAAAGGTTGTCAGGTACTCCTCTGATGCTGCAAACCCGCATTGGCTGACACTTGATTTATCTTTTAGATACCGAGGACAAGGTCCTCAACCTGGAAGATAACTGATGGTAAGAAAAATCGTGGACTGCCAAACAACTCTCGAGGCATGGCCTTGGAGAGACATCCATAGCTCTCAGGGCATGGCCACGGAGAGACATCCGTGTCCTTTCTTTATCCGAGGGGATTAATCCCTAACTGAGGGATCAACCCTCCGAAAACTGATCCCTGAGGTATGGCCTCATCTGAAGGAGTACAAGTCCTTGCCACATGTCCTACTCCGACTGCCACATGTCCTTGCAATTAATGACTTCTACTGACGGACAACATTTGCCCCCCAAGTCTCTACTCACCCTCGGACAGTGGAGACTTAAAACTGGGAAAACTCGAATAGTCCACAGATTTAAACGTTTGGACTTCTGCTGATGTCTCTACGAGATTGCCTGCCACGTGATGAACCCCCATTGTTGGGCCCATCAATTCGTGCAATTAATAAAGGGTCAGATCCGTGGCCCGAAACGTCTTTTCCGTACCCTAGGTGTCCTTTCAGCTTATAGTCGAGATTTTCTTTTTCCAATGCCAATGATCATAATCAGCACCTTTCTGATCTTTGGCCCTTGGATCGTTCTTTAGTACCTATGTCCTAGATAATCCGATGGTCGGGGTGAACTTACTTCGCCCCCAAGCACTAGACCTATAGAAGGTCGAGAATCAAATTTTCAACGTTATTTCAGGCCATTTCAAATTTCTTGTGCCTTTGACTCTTCAGCCTCTCAACCCATTTTATGGCACTACATCCTCTCCAACCCTCTTTCCATTTTGGATGACTGGCATGAAGCCTCGTACTTATGGGTAAATGGTAAGAGGTTCTTCAGAGTTCGTACTCGATTCAGCATAATCCGATGCTACATTTCGAGTAAGTATCCGTCAACTATGACTTTCTGTTTTCGTGTGTGTTTGAGAATTTAGGATGCATGCTTAGGGGTTATTTTTCGAGCCTTTTAGAGGTTGTTTTGCCTAATTTGTTGTTGGAAATGGCTTAAATGGCCCATTTAGGTGTTCTGAAGCGTTTTGGGGCGTTTTTCCTCATTATGTGTCTTCAATCGGAATCTGGAAGATTTCCAGATTTTGGCGATGTTCATCATTTCTGATGGTGTTCATCTTTTCCGGTGGTGTCTCTGGTGCCATGTGCTTGGCTTCGAGGACACCCAGTGTCATTAGTCTATTTCTTCCTCCTTCCCCGAGCAGTTGTCTTTGGGGTTCTCGTTTTGGCCTAACTTTCTTCGGGTCAAGGCGCTAACTGCTTGGTGTTTGTTTTCAGATGTACGATGAGCTTCATCAGCTCCATCAACAAGGGTTCTACACCTTCAACACCGAAATCCTTCAAATGGCCCGAGAAGTGGAACAACGCCCCGATAAAGGGAAACAAGTGGCTGATAGCAGCCAAGCTCTCGTGGTATGGGAGAGGTCGAAACCAGCGGCGACGAGACCTCTCAGGGCTAGTCTCTCGGAGGAGGAGGCCAATACAGACCCAACACCTTCGGACTCACCCTACCCTGCCATAGGGTTCGAGGCGATAGACATCCCAAACAAATTATGGCATAAAGGCGCCTTGCAGCGGATCATCAAGAACTACAACGTGGATGATAGAGAAATACTTGTGCGCCTAGCTCGGGAGGACGAGAGGGCGCATGAGAGCATTCATGGGCTCGGGCCCTGGAGTGTCTCTCATCTTCAAGCAGGTGCAGCTCTGCTGTGCACCAATATTATGTCGACTTTCTTAAAATTATCCCCGAATGAATACCAGGTGCTGGGAAGGTTGTATGTATTGTACAAGAGGCAGAACTGGCCTACTCTAACCCTAGCCGAAATAATGTACATCTACAGTATCTACCAATGCATGAAGAAGGGAGAAAATGGGGATATTACACCCTAAAAAAGCACACGGTCCCAGGGAGAGGCTACAAGGCTTCGTGTGGCAACGAGAATCATGCTTGGGCTTACAAGGACCAGTTCTTTTGGGCAGATGGCTTCCCGACAAGGACCAACCCCACACTACTCCTGGACTTCACGACAGTTGGCAGTACTTCTGTCCTTACAAAAATTAGTACGATAGTGCATAGTTCGGGACTCATCCTTGTCCGCGTCGTCTTAATCAGGTCTATTTCATCGCACTCCATTCGTCGACTCTTTCTACGAAAGACTTCAGGCGATGGGATCCATTTGTCCTGAGGAGCTAGAGCGTGGGTTCCTCGCCACCGACATCCACCTCAGATGATACAGGCTGTTGCAGACAAGGCAAAGTATAAATCCGATGGTGTTAACAAAATTACGAGATTTGAAGCAATCTCGAAAAGTGTCAAGAATACACACGGAGTACATGGCGGCCAAGGCACAACACCAATATTTACAACATCTTAGCGAGGAGCATACGGAGAGTGTCCTCGCTATTAAGGCAGCTGTCAAAGCGAAGGAATATGAGGAACTTGAGGCGGAGCTCAAGGTGGGAATCAAATCATCTTCCATGCCTCAAGGTAAATCTTCGATTACACTTTATTACCTTAGGCGTGTAGGGGAGGGAACTAGTCCGCAGACGAATACCAAGATTACCAAGATCTCCTTAACATGTTTCTTCGAAAATTAAGGAGGAAGAGGCACCCTCAAGGCTTCGTGCCTCTTGATGAGTCAAAGACCATCCACATCTCTTGGTTTTGCCAGTATAAAACCAACTTAATGCAGGAGATGGGTCATATTGTACGTGAATTTGCTAATACTATCCTCCATTCTAAGGAGCCTGATTGTGGTGGGGCTCCCGAGGAGTTTTATCTTTCTTTTCTGCACGTGTTTTATTCTGTTGGGGTTTTCCTTTCATTTATCGGGATTAACCAGGGTGTTTCCTTTGTGCAGACAGTATGGGTATTTTTGACTTCGTGCATTCAAATGTCAAAGGGTGTCGGAGCCTTCTGGCCGAAGGAACCCATCATTCCTTCTCATCGTGAAGAGCTAGAACCTCTCCTCATGGGGAGAATAGGAGACAGGGCCTTACCACTTGGCACAGACTCGTGCAGGGAATAGCGGCATCCTTGTGCGAGATGTCCGCCGGCAGCTTCATTCGTTGCGGCAGTGACAATGAGGTGGCACTGGTGGCAACCAGCCACCACGCTTCCACTAGGGTAATACTTGATTTCTGTTCAAGTTCAATGAATATTTTCTATCTTTCTGGCTGACTTGTCATTCTTATTTTATAGATTGCAGCCCTCAATCAACGACTTGAGGACCTAGTGCTGACGCAGACTCTTAAGCTGAAGAAGACTCGGGAGGAGCTGGCTCGTATCCAGGTGGAGCTTGCTCAACTTCAAGAGACTCCAGTCCCCCTGGGGGAACATTCACAGCTCCAGAAAGAGGTGGAGGACACCAGGGCCCGTGTTCGAGAAGTGGAGGACCAACTGTTCATGGAGAGGTTAAAGTTGTTGCCTTGGAGGAAACATCCTCCAAGTTACTGGAAGAAGCCGCAGGCCACACATGGACCGTGGAGGAGGAACAAGTTTGAGTCTGCGAGGAGCTTCGATTGAGCTGGGTGGAGTTTGGAGCCTGTGTCGGTGAGCTGGGAAAAGCTAAAGGGGAATTGGCCGAAGTCCTCGATGTGATGGCCGAGGACATGCTCTTCATTACATGGCAGAGAAACAGAGACATGGATCTCTCGTTCACAGAGGTTCCCAACATGAGGACTAAGTTCGAGGCACTCCTCGAGGTGGACACTGCCCTCGCGGCTTAAGAGAGAGAGGCCTCGGGGGCGGGTCGGGCTCCTGAGGATAACCCAGTGATCGAGTTGGTGGTAGAGGCGCCACTAGGCAAAGGCCCCTAGTAATTTTGCCTTGTTTAACTTTTTTTCTTTTTAAATTGAATAGGCATGCATGCCATAGTTTTTTTGGGGTATAGACAATCAACGCTCAAGCCCCCGAGCACAGTTGTAATTATTTTCCAATTTAAGAACTATGTAGCTTGCCTTACTTTTTCATTTGATTTGGTTCTCTAAATTCAACACAACCTAATTGCCACGAGAATAAGCACTCAAAACACTTTAAACACTTGGTTCTATAAATTCAACGTAACATTATTTCCACGAGAACAAGAACTCAACCCATTTTAAACACCTAGTTCTATGAATTCAACATAACATGACTGTCATGAGAACAAGAACTCAAACCACTTTAAACATCTGGTTCTATAAATTCAACTTAACACATCTGCCATGAGCACAAGAACTTAACCGTTTTAAAGACATTGTTCTATAAATTCAACGTAACATGACTATCACGAGAACAAGAACTCGAACCACTTTAAACATATGGTTCTATAAATTCAATTTAACATGACTGTCACGATAACAAGAACACACACCACTTTAAACACCTTGTTCTATAAATTCAATATAACATGACTGCCACAAGAATAAGAACTCAAACTATTTTAAACACATGGTTCTATAAATTCAACATAACATGACTGTCACTAGAAAAAGAGCTCGAACAACTTTAAACATCTGGTTTTATAAATTCAACATTACATGATTGTCATGAGAATAATAACACATACCACTTTAAACACCTAGCTCTATAAATTCAACGTAACATGACTACCACAAGAACAAGAACTCAAATCATTTTAAACACATGGTTCTATAAATTCAACGTAGCATGACTATCACGAGAACAAGAACTCGAACCACTTTAAACATCTAGTTCTATAAATTCAACGTAACATGACTGTCACGAGAACAAAAACACACACCACTTTAAACACCTAGTTCTATATATTCAACATAACATGACTGCCACGAGAACAAGAACTCAAACCATTTTAAAGGTTATTCTAGCGTTTAGTATCTCTTGTAGGCACATAGTCCTAGAAGTAACTTTAACGAGAAATTTACTATTGGTCCTAACTCGACGTTCTGTGTCCCCGCAATCCAGAGATTCAGGCTTTCAGGGGTCCTTGCACGTGAAACTGATCGTGAAAATATGATATATACACAACTGCACGTAATCGATTCAAGTAATATATGATGAGTAAAGTATCGTTCCCTCAAGGACTAAATAATTTTTAACATCCAAGTACCACTAATTGTTCTTTAAATTTCTATTTGGCAACTAAGAGTTTGATTTTTGAATTTAGTTTTAAATTTGAAAATACTTTTGTTGACGCGGTTCTTCGCCAACAGGTAATTAAGAAAATAAGAGAAAGAGATTAGTGCTAATGTTGAACTGAAACAGATATATGATCTTAGAAATGAAAAGGTGACTCAAGACACGTTTTTTAAGTGGTTCAAAGGTTAAAATCCTTCTACTCCACTAGTCAGTATTATTGCCGTCTACTGGATATTTGATTACAGGGTATTTCTTACAATAGAGAATCCAACCCCTATTAACTCCCAGGGTCTCCATATTTATAGGAGAAGGCACCTGGGAGTTGGTAAGAAGGTCATCATGTGACCTTCTTACCTATCATATCAACTCTGGGACATTCATGATCAATTCCTAAACTTGACACATAAGTGTGGTCAAATCAATAGGTAAGGGGATAATGGGCCGCACGGCCCAACCCAGTCGTGGGTGTCTGAATACGCACGTTCATGCTGCGTGTCCGAGAAGTCAGAGATATATCAGACACGTGATGTCTGATATATGCACGTTTACCTTGCGTGGTTGACTTTATAAAGGGTCATAGCCTCCAACTCTAGCTCGTACCACGACCTGGAGACTTAACTCGACCTTCGTCCTTCAGAGCCTGGGCTCAATCCTTAAGCAACCAGAGGTGAACCCTTGGATTACCTCGAGCTTATGATGGCAGCTCCGGTTTTGGGGATGTCCACGAGATAATCATGATTAGGTCGCAGCTCAGCTTGCTAATCAGCCCATGGGAAAATCAGGGCGTACATCTGCCCCCCAAGCCCCTGTTCGTGGTATACGACGTCGGATAAGGCCACAGTAGGGAATTTTAGGCTTCCCCATGAACTCTTCACATTCCACACTTTACATAGGCACCTAATACGTGGAACATCGTGGTTGGAGACGGTACGTCTTCCGAGAACCGCATTTAATGGCCTAGCCTATGCCCAGCCGTCGTTTCGTATTTCGAGTGGAGGGCCTTGGATCCCACATCAGGGCCATCCAACGACCCTCTTTACGTGACCCTTCACGTATATAAAAGGGGTGGCCACCCTACGCATGGGCCACCCTTTCATTTGAAATTTCTCAGAAATTATCTCCTTCTTCTCTCTTCATCTCAGAAGAAAAACCCTCTTCTTTCCGACTGCCATTTTTAGCGTTCCAGAAGCTCAGGCGTAAGGACTCCTTCAAAGCTTTGGAAAAAAACACTCCGACGGAGCTCCCATCTAGTCGACACCTTCATCCACCCCCCAGCCAAACGCTCTGTAAGTCTCTTGACTGTGCATGTTTTGAAAATATTTTTCACTGTAGCTTAGGTAAATATTTACTGTAGCCGCATGCAAGGGTATACTGGTTTTTGTGGGTATGAAGGGTGAAAGCCTTTTAGGTTAGGGTATTTTTGCTGTAGGAAATCGTTTAGGAACATGGTTTACAGGATGCATTTTCTGGGCAAAATTTCTGGCCAGGATTTTTGGTACATTTTGGGTGCAAAACTGGGTAGCTTAGGGGACACGCCTCACAGGCGGTTTTGCCCTCCTTGCCTACTGAAACTTTCCTCCCAAGGAAAATTCTATCCTGACCCTCCTGACACACGAATTCCGAGCAATCTGGGATCTATTGGGAGCACAGGTGCGTGTTCATAGAACCGCGTGGTGTCACTCTCCACGGGCTGGGCTTACCTCAGCTCGTGCAAAGAACACTTCTTTTGATTCTTCCTTATCAGGTCGCCTTTTTCTAAAATTTCTTCTTTTTTTTTTGTTTCTGTATGATTGCCAACTCTTGTACTAACCATATTTTTGTTTTGATAAAAGAGATGTCTCAGCCCGAGGAGAGTCCGCGAGGTGCGTTCGCCGGGGGGAACCCCTCAGCTGGGGCCGCTGGGCCAAGGATGAAGAGGCTCCGGACGTCCAAGCACGCCGCCGGGACCCCCGCCAAGTCTCTTGCAAAGGAGAAAGAGCAGCCCCCAGCTGTCCAGGTCATGGGAACGGTTCCTCCTGCTGCAGGGGGGAGCAACATGCCCCCGCCTCCTCCGCGGGCTCCGGCCCTCGTCCAGGACGCCGGGGCGGAGCCCAGGGCTTCGGCGATTGTACCTTCCGAGGTACGCATCCCAGTCAATCCCCAGGACCTGGAGAAGATTCCAGAGGCCTTCCGGGGAACGGTGTATGAATCGGCGAACTACGCCGTCAGCCACATATACAAGTTCAACGAGAAGGAGCTCAGGGCCATCGAGACAATGGGACCGGTGGGCGTGATGGAGTCTTCTATGGGCATGACCCTAACGGTAAGCTGACTTTACCCTTTTATGGCTTTTTGTTATCATGCCTTGCCCTGTGTTTCTTTTCTCCCTTCTTCTTTTTTAAGGCAATTGTCCCTCATCTCTCGCAGGGCGTCGTTGCCCTTCACCGTAGCATCGCCAGAGCGAAGGTTCAGCTCAAGGAGATGAAGAGCGAGCACCAGACTTCTCTGTAGGCGGCTAAGGATGCCTTGGCGGCCTCGCAGGCCGAGTTGGAGAAAACTCACCCAAAGGTCCAAGAGCTCGAGGCCTCCCTTGCCACAACGCGGACAGACCTAGATGCCGCGAAGGCTGAGGCCAAGGCCACCCTGGAGGCCGAGCGGACAACTTCAGAAAAGGCCTTGGAAGACCTGTTCTACCATTGCTGGACCTAGAATCCAGACACTGGCTTCTCCTTCTTGTCAGCGAGCCTCTGGGAGCGCTTGCTGGTGAAGTTCCAAGCTCGCCTCGATAAAGAAGTGCCCTCCGAGGCCGGGGAAGGCTCCGGCGCAGCTGAGAAGGGCGAGACAGCGACCTCCAAGGGGCCACCTGGCGGAGCTTAGGGCCTTCTTCTCTTGTGTCCTTTCCTTCAATATTTTTTAATATTTCTTGTGTAATATTTTTCATGAGGTGCCTCCACCTCGAGACAATTTGACTCAATTTTATTTTTAATTGATTCTCTCCTTTGCCTCTACGCATTTTGGTTACAATTTTTGAAAAACTTAGTTCGTGTTAATCTTTATCTATATCTCGAGCTCTTTAGGAAGAACAATAATCAACAGATTTAAATCAACTTCTAAGTTTTATGACCTGGTTATATCCAGGAACTTAATTTGAAAACTTAGTTCGCGTTAACTTTTATCCATATCTCGAGCTCTTTAGGAAGAACAACAATCAATAGATTTAAATCAACTTCTAAGTTTTATGACCCGGTTATATCCAGGAACTTAATTTGAAAACTTAGTTCGCGTTAACTTTTATCCATATCTCGAGCTCTTTAGGAAGAACAACGATCAATAGATTTAAATCAACTTCTAAGTTTTATGACCCGGTTATATCCAGGATAGGACTTAGTTAGCATTTATCCTTATCAATATCTCACGTTTTTTAAGAAAAACAACGGCAATCGATATGAATCAACTTCTAATTCGTTAAGGAGACCTGGTTATATCCAGGTACCATATGCCCCCCCAAGTAACTGGGAAAGGGTCTTTCGTGGTTACTTTAGATTACACTTGAAAACATGTACAAATATAAACAAAAAGTTGATTCTCATTGCTTAATACATAAAAAATGGCCTTCCAGGCCTTACAAGTGAATCATTGATAATATTTCCTTAAATGGATGGCGTTCCAAGTCCGTGGGACTGCCCCTCCATCAAGCCGAGCTAACTTATAAGTTTCCTCCTTAATGGCCTCGATGACTTGATATGGTCCTTCCCAGTTCGGTCCCAAGACTCCATCTTTGGGGTCCTTACCGGCTAAAAAGACTCTTCTTAGGACCAAGTCGCCAACGCTGAAGGCGCGCTTTTTGACTTGGGAGTTGAAATAGCGAGTGACCTTCTGTTGATAATGGGCGAGCTGGAGTTGCGAATCTTCTCGCCTTTCATCAACTAGGTCAAGGGAATTGCACAGTAGCTCGTGGTTGCGGTCCTGGTTGTAAGACTGGATGCTATGCTAGAGCACCTTAATTTCCATGGGGAGGACTGCCTCACTTCCAAAGGTCAAGGAGAAAGGAGTATGACCCATCGGAGTCCGATGCGAGGTCCGGCATGCCCATAGGACCTGGGGGAGCTGTTCTGGCCAGAGCCCCTTCGCTTCATCTAATCTCTTCTTGAGGCTCGCCTTTAGAGTTTTGTTGACAGCTTCGACCTGGCCATTCGCCTGAGGATAGGCCATGGAGGAGAAACTTTTCACAATTCCGTACCTTTCACAAAACTCGGTGAACAGGTCACTGTCGAACTGAGTGCCATTATCGGAAACGATCTTCTTGGGCAGGCCGAATCGACAGATAATGCTTTTAACCACGAAGTCAAGCACTTTTTTGGATGTTATCGTCGCCAAAGGTTCTGCCTCAGCCCACTTCGTAAAGTAGTCAATGGATACCACGGCGTAACGGACCCCGCCCTTTCCAGTAGGGAGGGCGCCCACCAAGTTAATCCCCCAAACTGCGAACGGCCATGGGGACGAGATCATCTTCAGCTCGATCGGAGGAGCTCGGGCAACTACGGCGAATCTCTGGCACTTGTCGCATTTCTTCACGTATGAAATCGAGTCTTTGGACAGAGTTGGCCAATAATATCCTTGCCTCAGGACCTTTAAGGCCAAGCTTTGCCCCCCAGTGCGGTCTCCGCAAAAACCCTCATGCACCTCCTGCAGGATGGCCTTTGCTTCGCCTAGAAGAACACATCGGAGGAGAGGTAGGGAGTGCCCACGTCGGTATAACACTCCATCTACCATCGTATACCTAGGAGCTTGATACAGGACTCGTCGTGCATCATTACGTCCTTCAAGCAGCTTTCCCTCGACGAGATACTCCAGGATGGGGGTCATCCAGGTCGGCTTGGTGTCGATCATCTCAACCTCCGTCCTGACTTCTTCTATACTTGGTTTCTCCAAGAATTCTATTGGCACTAACCCCAAGGTCTCCGTCTCCCCAGAGGTGGCGAGCTTGGAAAGAGCATCTGCGTTAGCGTTCTGCTCTCGAGGTATTTGCTCGATCAAGCCTCATTCAAATGCGGACAGCTCGACTTTTACCTTTGCTAGGTAGGCAGCCATTTTGGGTCCCCGTGCTTGATATTTGCCCAGAACCTGGTTTACCATGAGCTGGGAGTCACTGAAGCACTGGACGTAGCTCGCCTTCAACTCCTGGGCTATCCTCAGCCCGGCCAGCAAAGCTTCGTATTCGGCCTCGTTAATAATTAATTAAATAATTATTCAAATCCTTTATCAAATTAATTATTTATAATTTGAACCTTGATTTAAACTTATTTCTTAATTTAGATACCAATTTCTCTTAATTAATAAATCTGCCATAATTTCTCTTTTCTTCTCTAAATAACATAACTCTATAAAACTATCCAAAATTGACCTGGTCAACTTTGATAATTCTAATTGATAATTAAATCAATTAATTTGGGACTATCTAGATGATTTTATCCAAGGTACATGTAACAACCCGGTGGAGATCAACAACTAATGAACACCTTCCGTAGGGGGTTGAATCAAAGCATCTCGAGGCCACATTAAGCTATTGACTTTGTTAAACCAACGGTGGAGATCGAATATAATTCTTAAAATAAGCTCATTATAAAATTAAAAATAGTATTTTTATTATTTTTCAAAAATTAATGACTGGTTCTCCAAAAAATTGTAAGATTAAAATTTTTAAAACCAAAGTCTTATAATTTCCTATTAATTCTAAAATGTCACATTGAAACAAATTCAATTAATTTGTTGCTAATAAATTTTTAGGTTTAACTAATATAATGAACAAATCCAATTAATTTCCAGCTCAGGTGAATGGGCTTTAACAATTGGGCTTGTATGGAGGAGGGCTGGGTTCAGTATGTCGTTCCCACTACTAAGGCCCCCAAACTTCCATACAAGGTCCAAAAGACAGGAATTTAAACCTTCATTTTATTAATTGTTATTAATTGATTAGGCCCACTTTAGTCATGCAAAACAAATGGGTATTCACAAGTGGAATCACCCACAAGAGAGGAATTTAAACTTTACATTTTCTAATAGGCCAAAATAGAACCAATCATTTTATTTGGCAAAATCCATATATCTAACAACACATATGGGCCACTATATGCTTCTAAGCCCAATTGCAAAATTACCACATATAGTGCAAACATACATGTTATAATTGGATGTGCCTAATCATGTTACTATATGAGCAATTCTATGAATTTATGCAAAAAATACCACAATTTATTTCATTTGCAAAAATACCACAATTAATTTATAGAATTATCAAAAAATTCAAATTAATTAAATTTTTACAAAAAATAAGTCAATTTAAATGAAATTTATCAACAACTAACAATAGTTAATTTAAATTTCATTTATCAACAATCAACTTGGTTTTAGGTTTATTTGAAAAAAAATATTAATTTAATTTAAATAGGATTTATCAACAATTAACCAACGTTAATTTAAATCCCATTTATTTAAAAAATAATTTATTAATTTGTTGAAAAAAATGATATTTTTCAAAATTTAATCAATTTAAAATTTTAAAATCAATATCTTAACTGTTTTTCAAAAAAAAAAAAAATCTTGTGCTGTTACAACAATAAGCTAATATTTTAACCATTTAAAAAAAATATTAAAAGTTATAACAAACCTAAAATATCTTAAAACAGTTAAACAAATTCAAATATCCATGAGAATATCTAACTAACAAATTTCAAATAATTTAAATATTAAAAACTATAGAATAAACAAATATTTATATTTTCAAATAAAGATTTAATAAAAATATCAAGTATTTAAAAGAAAATATCTTAAATATATAACATCTTAATTATAATATTTTAATATATTAAAAAATTTTAAATTAACTTGTTATTCTATTTTTAAATTTGAATTGGAATCTTTGAGAAATTATCCAATTATTTAAATCTCAACTAACAAAAATATCTTATTTTAAAAAAAAACATTTTTAAATGCAAAAACAAATCTCACATTTTTGGCTTTGATTATAAATAATCAATTTTCACAATTTTTATTTTCTTTAATTTAAGAAAAATGGGATGAACAGTATGTAATGACCCAATTATTTTTAAGACCTTGGACCATTAAAACTACTAGACATAGCTACTATTTTAGATAAAACATACATAAGAAATAATCATAACTTTATTAAAACACCAAAATAATATTGTGCATATTACAAAATAAAATACAAAATACGGTATTGTTATACCCAAAAAATAGGAAGATGTATCCTAGGAAGCTAAGGGGAATGCATTCTAGGAGAGTGAAGGGGAATGGTCCTAGGAGACCCCAAGGAGGATGTGGTCCTAGGATACCCCAAGGAGAATGTGGTCCTAGGAGACCCCAAGAGAGTGATCCTAGGAGAACCAAGGGTATGTAGGAGGTAAGCCTCCCAAGGTTTTCTAAGTGTTGGCTCGAACGTGTCCAAGGTAAGTAACTAAGGAGGAGGAGTCTCATGCAAGGGAATGGAGACTTAGATTTTGATAAGGAGATCCTATACAATGTTCGATCAGACATGTTTGGGAGATGCTAAAGGTGAGGTTGCCTCAATGTTGTCCAAGGTGAGGTTGCCTCAATGTTGTTCAAGGTGAGGTTGCCTCAATGTTGTCCAAGGTGAGGTGCCAAGGAGGTTGCCTCGGACCACCTTGGTCCGAGGAGAAGCCAAGGAGATTGGTTCAAGGAGGAACATGGCATGCTAGAGGAGAGTGCATGTTAGAGGAGAGAAGTGCATCTCCTACCACCATGCACGTTCAACCCACCAAAAACATGTCCTACCACCATGCATATCCTACCACCATGCATGTTCAACCAGCACTTGCATGGGTAGTGAGTAGGAGGTGGACCAATTAGCTAGAGGAGACTAAGTCAGACACAACTTCAACAACATACGCGGGAATCTCTCATTCTTCCCACAAATGGGGAGTTTGTTACATTTCGAATTTTGAATGTTTATTTGTAATATAAATGTAATAAATATAATAAAATATCCCGATCATAAGGGGATATCAGTTGAGGATCCCAGACCTATAAATAGAGAGCTTATGGGATGAGAGAGGGGCTTCTTCTGCTTCTTCTTTCTAGAGAGAGAAAATTGGGTCTGTCTATTCTAGAGAGAGAAAGTGCTGAAATTAGAGAGAATTCTTGTATTTTCACAATCTATACTGAAAAAACTCAGTTGGCTCAGTCCATCTGATCTTGAGTATAGGTCTATAAATTACAGCTCTAAGTGGATTAGGCTATTACCGACAATCGGGGCTGAACCACTATAAAAATCTCTTGTGTGTTCTTTATTTTCTTTATTATACCGTCTGTGTCGTTTACATTCTCTTGAAGGCTTGTCGTAATTGATGTTCTCACGTCGTTGGCTAAAAACGCAGTCAACATTTTGGTGCTTTCATTGAGAGCCTGAAGAGAAGAACAGCCAGTCCCTGAAGCAAGATGGCGCCTAAGAACACCACTGCTGCTTCCAAGAGGACAAACTCCTCTAAAGAACCTGCTAGATCTGAAGGTCCTAGCCCACAATATCATGAGAATGAGCCTAGGGTCATGCTTGAGGACGTGACTCCAGGAGTTGAAGAGCTCCAAGAGACCATGGGGGCCTTCCAGGAGGAGATGGCACAATTCCACGCTAGGCAAGAGGCGTTTGCTGAAGAGATGGCCAGGCAAAGAGCTGCCTTAGAGCAGCAAAAACGCGATATGGAGGCCAGAAGTGAAGAGCTCAGACAACAACAGGAGGAGGTCAATCGGAAACATCATGAAGCAACGCTTGCTTTGGAGGCAGCTACCCAATTGGCCCAAGCCAATGCCCAAGCTGCAGTTCGAGGAGGACCCCCTCCAGGAGCAAGGACCACAGAAGCTGGTGGTAGGAGCAATGATAGACCAAGGAGGGGTGGTAATAACCCACCTGGTGAGGGAGATGGAGTCCGATCGTACACTACCTCAACCCAAGGGGAGCACTCTAGAACCCCCTCCAAAATTCACCGATCGGGCAGTAAAAAAACTCCGCCTGGGCAGGAGCAAAATAAAGCTCCTAGAGAGAAGAGGACCTCTCAGTTCAAAGATGGGCATGGTGGGGATGAGGCTGATAGTCATCCCACCAACTAGTCAAAGGAAAAGGAGGACCACAACCCACGAAGGGGAGAAAACTGCCCAGAGCGCACCAAGAAGCCTCCATTGCACCCCGACCAGCGGCGTAGCAGGAGAGAGGAAGTCCCATGTAGTAAGCCCGCTGGGAAATCGAAGAGTACGGTGTTTGATCGGGTAGGAGAGCATGCTTCTCAGAAGGATCTAAGGGATGTTATCACCAACAAGAGGAGGACCGTCCCGGTCGAAGGGCAAAGTCTGGACCGTCCTACCAGTCGAGTAGAAATACTTGATGGTGGCGCCCCAGATGGTAATGCCCGACCAGGCGGTCAAAACCTTGGAACCTCATCAGTTGCACCAGCTATCCAAGCCCAGCTTGACATGCTAGCTGCTGCAGTGCAAGGTTTGTCGAAACGACCTTCCGAGATAGATTCGATAGACTACCGGAGTGGTAGCCCGTTCTCTGCTCGAATAAGAGCAGCCCAACCACCAGCAAAATACAAAGCACCGGTACTGCCAATTTATACCGAAAAGGCAGACCCGATAAGACATGTTGGGAAGTTTGAGGACCAGATGGAACTACTCGGAGTGAGTGATGACTATCGGTGTAGAGTCTTCCCCACCACCTTGACGGACACTGCCCAAGAGTGGTATTGGAGGTTTAAACCAAACTCCATTACCTCTTGGGAGTCATTCAGGAAGGAGTTTTGCAGACAATTCAACACTGCCCGGACTCCACCAGTTTATGCCAACGACTTGGCAGATATCAAACAAAGAAAAGATGAGTCTCTAAAGAGCTATATACAGAGCTTCATGAGAGAAGCCAATAGAGCAACTGCTGTAGGAGACGAAGGGAAGATGGTTGCTATATCTGCTGGGATAATTTATCGGAGTCCTCTATGGGACAGCATCCATCGCCATCCAATTTCAACACTTCAACAATTTCTTGACCGGGCGGAAAAATATATGAATTTGGATGATGCAATAGAGAAAGGGGAGAATGACATAAACAACCCAGGCAAACCAACTGACTCTCCTAGTGATGGTGGAAAGAAGCGTGGAAATAATGGGTCTGACCACCATGAGGAAAAGAAAGCAAAGTTGAGTTCAAGTGAAAAACCAACCAAGTATGAGCCTCAATTTACCAACTACACTACTCTCTCAACCAGCCGAGCAGAGATATATCTTGCTAGTCAAGAGGAGGTTCCTTACAAGAAGCCTCCACTCATCAGGAGAGAGATGAGGAAGAGAGACATGAACAAGTATTGTCGCTTCCATGAAGATTATGGTCACGACACGAATGAATGCAACCACCTCAAGGACGAGATAGAATTTCTTCTCCGGTCGGGCAAGTTGAAGAAGTACCGAGCAGAGACACCCCAAGGAGAAGGAGGTAGAAGCAACTCCGGATTCAAGCGACAAAAATCTCCACCGTTGCAGCCTGGACCTGTGGACTTCACCGTAGACACTATATGTGGAGGTCCACCCTTAGCTCAGGAGAGCAACGAAGCAAGAGGAGGAGTATGCTGAAGAGGAGTGTTAGGAGCAAGAATCATTGGAGTGGCGTGAACATAGATCGTCGAAGGAGATATTATTTTTAAATACCGCTTTCAGAGTGGTAGCTTGGTTTCGAGTTTTTTAGACTTGTTATTTAAGTTTGGTGTATGAACTGGTTATTTGCTAACCAGTCATTTTATTTTGAACAATTTTGGTTGTTTAAGACTCGTTGTTAGACATGTTTTGTCATTTTTAATTTACGAGTAATAAAAGAGACTACACGCAGCGTGGTCGATTCTTGCTACAAATATGCATGTGTGTTAGTTATCCGAGCAGTGTTCAACTGGTCGATGTGTTCAAGCAGTGTTCAACTGCCTGAGTATTTTCCATATATTCTATGTGTTTCACGAGTAGTTAACTGCTCGAACAGATTCAGTCAGGTAGCAAGTGACTAAGGATCTTTCAACCTCCAACCACCTGGGGGGCACATGGGGTATACTGGTATATAACTTAACACAGGCAATAAGAGCACGAGTTAATATATCTGTTTCTAGGCTGACTTGTAAATTTTCGAAGTCCAAAAAGGCCATTAAGCTAACTTGCTTGGCAAAGCTTAAGTAACTTGGAATTTTTAAAATCTCAAGTTAGGAGCAAATATTCGTGTGACCATAAACATCATGCTCATAAAATGTTAGAGCAATAAAAGTGTGAGAAAGTATACTTAGCATGGACTTATGAAATGTCTAAAATTTCTAAGTTAGAAAACTAAGTACTCATGCGAAAATGTAAGGCATACACCAGAGTGACTTTACTCTTCACAAAAAACTTATAACTTTTTAAGTCTAGATGAGACTTAGAATGTTTTAAGTTAATAGAGAGAAGTAAAGTATAAATGCCAACAGCTACAAGTTTAGCTCCTCAGGTGCAAAGTTTTCTTGCTCAGGAGAGCAAATACAACTTCCCTGGTTGGCTAAGCATGTATCATCGATCAACTTCCCTGGAGTGAATCAAACAAATGCATGCAAAATAGATGCTACATGGTGAAAATTTTTCCTTGGGAGGAGAAGTCAAGTTTTCACCAAGATTGATTGAGAGAAATCAATCTCTCAAAATAATTTTGGGAGGTTCAAACAAGGTGCTTTGATGGTTTTTCCTGGACGTACCTAAGAGTGCCTAAAGGTGAAATGTTTGAAAAAATTATAGCATGGAGTATACCATGTTTGGTCCGAAAGGTGTGTCTAGTTCCAAGGAGAAGCGCCCAAATGGTGATGCTGCATATGTCCGATCGGATGTGCATACTTAGAAGTCTGGCTACTGTTCCATGCATTGCATTCATGTCAACACGGCTTATGCCTGTTTGTCCATGCTCACGATCAATACAGGTGCTTAAAATGTTTGAAAAATGTGGTGTCCAAGCATACCTTGAGATGGCCGATCGGATGCATGTTGATCCAAGGAGCATCTCACCTACGTCCAAGGATCTAGGTCCAGATATTGGTGCCTAAGGTGCTGCATCTGAGGAGGAGAAACACGCTTGAGTGGTTGGAAGCTACATTATGTCCGATCGGATAGGACATGGCCGAGTGGATGCCATGAGTGTTCAGGTAGGCCCGTGTGCATCCAAGCCAAGAAGAAGTAGCTGCGTCCAAGTAGATGGACCTTGGCCAAGGAGAGGCCACAAAGTGTCCGATCGGACATAATTGGAGAAGGCCAAAGAAGGCATGGCTCGGACCCTAGCACATGCATGCCAAGAGAATATACCTATATCTCAGCCAAGGAGAAGCCACAAAGGGTCCGATCGGACCTTAACTTGAGGAGCCCCTAGATGGTTGGCTCGGACAAGCCCGAGGAGAAAACCATGCATGTGTGCCAAATGCTTGGCTCGGGCCATGTTGGAGGAGAAGCCAAGTCATTGGCTTGGACCTTGGTTCAAGGAAAGGTCATGAAAGCTTCGATCAGATTATGTTCGAGAAGAAGGCCATGCATGTGTGCCAAGGGTCCGATCGGACCTTAGCTTGGTGAGCTTCCAAAAAGATTGGATCGAACCAAGTCCAAGGAGAGGTCCCATGCATGCCCAAAAGATAAAAGATAAACTCAAGAGTGCATGCCTGCCTTGTGTCTAAGAGTATATGCATCCGATCAGACATGATTGGAGGAGCCAAGAAGTGTCCGATCGGACCTTAGTTTGAGCTTCCAAAAATTTGTAGATGGGACATGACCGAGGAGAGCCAAAACAATGGCCGAGCGGATGCCATAAGTGTTCAGGTAGGCCCGTGTGCATCTAAGTGTTGGTGTCCGAACAACTAGGCTGCATCCGATTGGAGATGGTGGGCTGTTGTTAAGGCTTGAGGCGTGCATTTCTTTGAACGAGGCGAGTGATCACTTCCGATCGGGCATTGAAAATTTTAGGCAATTGTGTAGTCCAATCGGACCACACTTACCTATCTTTGCATTGAAGTGCCCGACTTGGCAGCAGACTTTGAACCCCCTTAAACTCCCATGCCCGATCGGACATCCTGGGGGACTTCACGATGGGCTCGCGTGGAGGCAAAGCTGGACGTTTCCTTGGTCAGGCTGTGTCCGATCGGACCATGTCATGAAAGCTCCGATCGGACCATGTCCAAGGAGACCATGCATGCGTTCTAGATGGTTGGCTCGAACCAAGTTCAAGGAGAAGTGCCATGCATGATTGGACTTAGATTTTTGCCAAGGAGAGGCCACACAAGCTTCGATCGGACCATGTCCGAGGAGAAGCCAAGTCATTGGCTTGGACTTTGGTTCGAGGAAAGGCCATGGAAGCTCCGATCGGACCATGTCATGAAAAGCTCCGATCGGACATAGTTGGAGGAGCCTAGTGCGTGGCTCGGACCTATCCAAGGTGAGCTTCAAGGAGATTGGCTCGAACCACCCTAGTCCAAGGAGGTGCAAGAGTAACCAAATCGAGGATACTCAACAACCTGTCTCTATACTATGATGATTTTGCAACATATACAAAGGAAGCTTATGTTTTCATTGTATCAAGAAAATAGAGTTTGAAGAAGTCACAAGACAAGTTCAAGACAAGTTCTGTCATGGGAGTTTACGGGAAAGTTATCAGCCAGATAGGAGCTTTGAGATGACCTCGAGAACATTTTGCTAAAAGAAAAGTTTATCATACGAGAGAAATCGTGTAATAAACTTGGGGGGCAAATGTTATACCCAAAAAATAGGAAGATGTATCCTAGGAAGCTAAGGGGAATGCATTCTAGGAGAGTGAAGGGGAATGGTCCTAGGAGACCCCAAGGAGGATGTGGTCCTAGGAGACCCCAAGGAGAATGTGGTCCTAGGAGACCCCAAGAGAGTGATCCTAGGAGAACCAAGGGTATGTAGGAGGTAAGCCTCCCAAGGTTTTCTAAGTGTTGGCTCGAACGTGTCCAAGGTAAGTAGCTAAGGAGGAGGAGTCTCATGCAAGGGAATGGAGACTTAGATTTTGATAAGGAGATCCTATACAATGTTCGATCAGACATGTTTGGGAGATGCTAAAGGTGAGGTTGCCTCAATGTTGTCCAAGGTGAGGTTGCCTCAATGTTGTTCAAGGTGAGGTTGCCTCAACGTTGTTCAAGGTGAGGTTGCCTCAATGTTGTCCAAGGTGAGGTGCCAAGGAGGTTGCCTCGGACCACCTTGGTCTGAGGAGAAGCCAAGGAGATTGGTTCAAGGAGGAACATGGCATGCTAGAGGAGAGTGCATGTTAGAGGAGAGAAGTGCATCTCCTACCACCATGCACGTTCAACCCACCAAAAACATGTCCTACCACCATGCATATCCTACCACCATGCATGTTCAACCAGCACTTGCATGGGTAGTGAGTAGGAGGTGGACCAATTAGCAAGAGGAGACTAAGTCAGACACAACTTCAACAACATACGCGGGAATCTCTCATTCTTCCCACAAATGGGGAGTTTGTTACATTTCGAATTTTGAATGTTTATTTGTAATATAAATGTAATAAATATAATAAAATATCCCGATCATAAGGGGATATCAGTTGAGGATCCCATACCTATAAATAGAGAGCTTATGGGATGAGAGAGGGGCTTATTCTGCTTCTTCTTTCTAGAGAGAGAAAATTGGGTCTGTCTATTCTAGAGAGAGAAAGTGCTGAAATTAGAGAGAATTCTTGTATTTTCACAATCTATACTGAAGAAACTCAGTTGGCTCAGTCCATCTGATCTTGAGTATAGGTCTATAAATTACATCTCTAAGTGGATTAGGCTATTACCGACAATCGGGGCTGAACCACTATAAAAATCTCTTGTGTGTTCTTTATTTTCTTTATTATACCGTCTGTGTCGTTTACATTCTCTTGAAGGCTTGTCGTAATTGACGTTCTCACGTCGTTGGCTAAAAACGCAGTCAACAGGTATGGGTACCCATTGTCTGATAAAACATAAAACATAAACTTTTAAATACTAGTTGCAGAATTACATCAAAAACATAATTTAAAAGACTAAAAATAAATAATGTCGTCCTCGATCGACACGCAGTCCATTGAATCCCTTCATCCTTAACACACAAGCCAAGCTACCAAGAATCCTTCCACCTCCATATCTATTTTCTGCATCACACTAAAAAATAGAGTGAGCCTAATGCCCAGCAAAGAAAAATCTATTAAAACATACATCATAAGACTATAACATAAACATATACTATAAAACATATGACTATAAAAAACATATGACTATAAAAAACATATATCATATAAGACTACAATGGCCATTATACTTCTTGGGGCTTGTTAACTAAGCAATTCATATGCCCATAAATCTGTGGGGCTTGCTATCTAAGCAAGTCATATGCCCATAAATTATTGTGGCTTGCTAGCTAAACAAGTCATATGCCCAAGGACTATAAAACATATTCTTGGGGCTTGTTATCTAAACAAGTCATATGCCCAAGGACTATAAAACATATAACATAACATATATCATATCATAGCATAAAACATATCATAACATAAACATATAAACACATATATCTAACCTATTTTCCTTACCACAAGTCGGGATATTTGGGAACAAGAATGAGATTTAGAAACTCCTATAAACCAACAGTAGAAAAGGGTGAGAATCTTTAAGAATAAAGATGAATGTGGGAACTAAACCATCAAGAAGAAACTTACCAAGAAGGACCTTAAGTTTCAAGAACTTAAATACCTAATCAAGAATCAATAACAAGAGTTAGGATCTGAATAAAAGAAACTAAAGAAAACTAAAGAATTATAAAGAACTGGACTTAAGGAATAGCAATACCTTGAATGACCTTATGAATTGGTCTAAACCTCAATACCAAAATCACACTATTTCTCACTTCCCAAGTGTTTATAAAAGCTTAGAATGATAAAGCTTTAACCCTAAACCCAAGTGTATCTCTCTATAATAACACTAGCACCTTGGATGCTCTGATCAAATGCTTGAAGAATGAAGAAAATGGCTGAGTACTAGGTCTTATTTATAGACTTCAAGGAGTAAAACTAACCCCTTTTAATTTGAATAAATAAATGATTATAAAATGAAAAAGATTTGAATTTTCGTTCAACTGGCGCCTAGAACTCGGTCAAAATCATTCAAAGGCAGGTCTAAGCGGTTAAGGGTATTTTTAAAATTCAAAAAGTCAAACTTTCAAAGCTATACTCATGGAGCCGATATATCGCCCACCCTAGGCGATATATTGCCTCTCTTAGTATTTTTGAGGTTTGTTCAATCATTCGTGCAAAGGCGATGTGTTTTCCATATCTTCCGTAGGGGATATATCGACATACATTGAAATATTAAAAACGTATTTGCACTTTTTCAACATAATTTAAATTGGATAAACAACTTTGACTGAGTCATAATACGATCCTAACAGCTGCTGGAAGGTTCTAGAGCTTCTAGATCTTTCTTTTATTAAAACTATCCATCGAAAATACTTAATTCCTTAATAATCATGATTATGACAAGTGTCACACTCTTATTAGCTCTATCTAAACCATAGGTTATAATAAATATATATCTATGACCATCAACATTAATCAAACCTTATGTTATAATTAATATTCTTAAACTTATAAAATCCATAACTGTTGCTATGAGTTTCCAACTAAGTCCCAACTTAAACCAAAATCCAGGGTAACTAACATACAACTGTACATTCTGGGACTCTACACAGTACCTGTGACGGGTACTGTACATTCTGGGACTCTACACAGTACCTGTGACGGGTACGCACATTCTGGGACTCTATTAGCTAGCTAGCCTAAGTAAACATTCTGGGACTCTACACAGTACCTGTGAAGGGTACTGTTCATCGTGGCTGCAGCTGGGAGTGCGCGCGTCTGCATGCACGCGGGGCGCACGGGGTGCACGCGCAGTGTGCACGAGGAGAGTGCGCAGTGGCAAGGTGCACGCGTAGGTGCACACACACATGGGCAACCAGAGGAAATTTTTTTCTGAATTTCTTTTTTTTTTTGAGCAATTTTTCAAACCAAAAAAACGTTTTCTAATTAATTTTTACCATGTTTTACACAAAATAAAGCAAATATAAAAATTAATGACATAGAAAGCACAACAAAATAAACTAAAAATTTCTAGATATCACATAAAATCAATATGCTTCATAAAACACATGATCTAACAATAAACAAGTTAATATGAGACAACCTAGAACATGTTTCTAAAATTGAATTCAAAGAGAAATAATGATAAGAATACTTACATTCACTACTACAAAAACACCTTTTTAGGATACTTTTTTAGGGCACTCACCTAGATGTGAGTCATAAAAACAACTCCTAGACTTTTTAGGACTCGCGAGTCCTTACAGAATTTCTTTTAGGGCGCGCGGAGCGAGTCCTAAAAACTATGTGTGTCCTAAAAGTTTGAGTTTTTTTTTAAAACAAACACCTCCTGGACTTTTTAGGACTAGCGTTGCGAGTCCTAAAAGAATGTTTTTAGGACTCACATTGCGAGAACCAATCCTAAAAGTTTGAATTTTACAAAATTTCAAATTCTCTCCAATTTTTTTAACTAAAATTTTATTATTTATTAAATCACGAAGAAAAATGTAACACAACAGCCCATTCTCTCTCTCTATCTCCTTGCTCTCTTCCCTCATTTCTCTCTCTCTCACGAACTCCACAGCCAAGCCACGGACGGCGGTGCTCTGGCCACTCCCTCCTAGTTAGCGTCGGCACAATGGATGCAGAAGGTCAGTGACCTTCGACCCCTGCGAGCCCAGCCCTTCACGTGTCACCCTCCGCCGCCTAAATTCGCTCGAAGTCGTGGTGGTGCTATTTTTCCCAAACTCTTCCGAGCATTTTTCGACCGCCTCAAGCCACCCCGACCCAAACAAACACCGCCGGGGCATTACTTGTGCTTTGGGCATCAAAACCCACTAAATGATTAATCATTTTCCCGAACCACCACCGTGAGGTGGTGGCGCCACCGTTAATGTCGGGGCTCCAGTGGGAGCTTTGGCTATTAATTAATTTTTTAAAAATTACGAGTCCTAAAAAACCTCTGTTTTTAAGGCTCTCAAATACAGGACTCGCGCCTCGCGAGTCCTAAAAATCATTTTTTGTAGGAGTGATTATACGCAGCGGAATGAATGAGTCCTTCCTTTAGTTTCTCTAACCCTTGTATCATTTATGTCGTAGAGTATTACCAAGAAACTGAACCGATCTTCAATTTTCTTCACAGCCTTCCAAAGTATCCTTAGAATCACCTAGACCAGAGTGGGCAATTCTCAACACATGAGATAGATACAGATAGAATAAGAGAAAAGAACAAAGTGGCTAAGAAAAGGACTTGTGTTTAGAGAGAATCTAAAAGCTATCAGAAACTCAGTGTTTGTCATCTTGTGACTCATGTTTTCTTCTCTCACTTAGCACTCCTTTTATAGACTCAATTAGGCCATTTAATTTAATTAAAAAATCAATAAAATAATATTCAATTAAAAGTCGTAGATCAAAATTATCATGGCCATTAGGCCCGTGAAATTTCTCATTTGATTATAAGCCCATTGGACTAAAAATCGAGGCTTGTATTATTTTCTATTGATTTAATTAATTAAATAATCATCCAAATACATTATCAAATTAATTATTTATAATTTGAACCTTGATTTAAACTTATTTATTAATTTAGATACCTATTTATCTTAATTAATAAATCTGTTCTAATTTCTCTTTTCTTCTCTAAATAACATAATTCTATGAAACTATCCAAAATTGACCTGGTCAACTATAATAATTCTAATTGATAATTAAATCAATTAATTTGGGACTATCTAGATGATTTTATCCAAGGTACAGTGAGGACCATGGGCTTATGAAATCAAGCTCCAATAAGTTATCATAAATATAACAAATAAATTTACTAACTTATTAATTCCTCGCGACTCAAATAAAGACTCAGAATTGCACTCTTGAAATCATAGAACGCTCTATAACAAATATAGATACGCTATTAATTATCCATTGTTACAACCATATTTGTCACTCAATCCTCTATAGACGGTCTACAATGAGATGGGACTAAAATACTGTTTTACCCCTTATTGTATTTTATCCTTAAAACACTTAGTTCCTTGTAAATGATATTTCAGTAAACTAATTTAATTACTGAAATGAGATCTCTATCATTTAACACCTTGAACCAAACTAAAAGGAAACCGTCATTTCACTTCTTCATCAGAAGCTATAGATGTTCATATATATGATTAACACTCCCACTCAATTATACTACCGAGTTCCCAAGATGTAAGTATGGGCTAGTCCATAGGGTAAGCTGGTAACGAACAAGTCAAAGAACTCAAATAATACAATAAGTTAGAATACCGAGCACTCATAATTGAGATTGAATTGACCTATGGTCAACTATATGATATGACTAGAATAGATAATAATGGTATGTTTACTTATCGTATCAACTGTTAATATCGGTCCAGTCGGATGTAACAAATACATCCGATCTTATCTACTTTACTAATGTTATGGAAAGAACATAACACTATGATGTGTAAGTCGAACATATCGTAGATTGGTAAGTCAGTGTAAATATTGTGCACTGACTAATCTTAGGACTAAATTATTTTGAACATATAATCATATTTATATTCCACTGTGATCACATCACTATAAATATGATTAGCTATATGCTTAGGATTTAATAGAAGTTTATATTAAACAAATAATCATGAAAATAAAACATGTGACAAAGTGATTGATAAAGTCAAAAAATGATTTCTATTATTTTATTGATAATAAATGAGATTACAAAGAAATTGAGTTTTAATTAGGGCATAAAATCCTAACAGTGACTTGGTCAGTCATTCGGGGCATTTAGGCAAGTAACTGAGCCAAAGCCATCACCTCATCATCATGATTCAAAGCTCGCGAATACCTGTTCTACGAGCTTCGTGAGGTACCACCCGAGTAGGGCCCTCCCAAGATGGTTCCCACTCAACCGTTCACCGGAGGAGGTCATTGGGCCACTGGATGTTGTGGGACTACAAAAGCAATTGTTGGAACTTGTGGAGCGACAGGTGGTACGAGCGGTCCTGCCATGGGGGTTTGTGCCTGTCGCGCTCCACCCTTAGCATATTGATGGAGATGTCCCAACTTTATGAGATTCTCGATCTCATCCTTGAGCTAGCAACATTCATTGGTGTGGTGCCCTATTTCGTTGTGGAAATGAAAAATTTGCCAGGATCCCGCATTTCCCTGTCCCTTCGGATGGGTTGTGGCCTCCTGTAGTGAATGTGTTGCGCCGTGGCCATGAAGATGTTTTCTTGGGAGTCTACCAAGTTGTTGTACTTGGAATATTGCAAGACATATTTCTCGCTAGATGTGGCTCCCTGCTCAGCCTGTGTGGTTCCACTTCCTTTGGGATTCCGACCCTTGCCCTTCCCCCCACGTCTACTACTGTCGGGAGCTCAACTGGATTCATCAGGCTGGGATGGAGCAGCAACTCTAGCATTGAATGCAGGCTGAAAAGAACTGTATCTAGTTGATGTTGCAACGTACCCTGCTGAAGCCATACTGAATCCAGGAGCGGACATGGTGCTATAACCGGAAGGTATAACACTTTGGCTGGGTTGGACACCACCCAAGCCCAGTTGGGCGGGAGCAAAAGGGGAAAATTGGATTGCCGAAGCCACAGGGCCAAGCGTGGCTGAAGTAGGGAAAACAGCGGGTGCCCTGAATGCCCCAATCTGGGCATCCTCCCAGCTGATATATTCTTGTGTTGGACGAATGAAATCGTCGGCATCCCCTCCGTTGGAGGTAATCCCAAAGCAGGGACCCTGCACGGATTCCAGCTTGTAATGCCATCAATTGATGGCCATTATCAATCCTTTTGGTTATTTCCACTTCCTCCTTGAAGCATTTGATGTATGCCTTGAGGGTCTCGAAAGGCCCATACTTTATATTGGCAAAGGCATTGATCTGAAAGCTTACCTTCCGAACTGCTATGAATTGTCTTCGGAAGGCAGACGATAATTGATGCCACGATTGAATGGATCCTGGTTGGAGCTTTTTGAACCATTCATCTTCTGCTCCTGTCACGGTGATCGGGAACACATGACACTTAGCGTCATCGGAGACGCTATGTACTGACATTAACCTAGCTCCATCATAGGGTGGTATGGTCGGCATCTTGAAGCCTTGTGGTAGAGGGGCATCAACAATGTGAGGAGCACATGGCTCCACTTCTTCATCTTCCGAGTCAGATTTGTGGTCTTGTCACCTAGCCTGGCTCCACTCAAGTCCATTCGCATTCTCCTATCCATAGCAGCCACTCTCGACTATGAGATCTGGCAAATGGACGTCAAGACATCTTTTCTTAATAGAAAGCTTGACGAAGTCATTTATATGGATCAGCCAGAAGGATTTAAAGTAGCTGGACAAGAAGGAAATGTTTGCAAGTTGAATAGGTCCATTTATGGACTTAAGCAAACTTCTCGTTTCTGGAATCTTAGGTTTGATGAAATAATAAAAACATAAGGCTTTGAACAAAATATTGATGAGCCTTGTGTTTACCAACTGAAGGCAAATCACATAGTGGTATTCTTGGTTCTTTATATAGATGATATCTTACTCATTGGAAACAATGTTAAGAAATTATTAAATGTGAAGAATTGGCTGAGCACTCAATTCCAGAATAAGATTTAGGTGGAGCAAGTTATGTTCTAGGTATCTAGATCATCAGGGATAGAAAGAACAAACTCTTAGCTCTATCTCGAGCAACTTACATAGATAAAGTGCTTGAACATTTCTCCATGACAAATTCCAAGAAAGGGCGTCTACCATCCCGCCATGGAATTCATCTTTCAAAGAAGCAATCTCCCCAGACTCCTGAAGAGTAAGATGCAATGAGAAAAATACCTTACGCATCTGTAGTTGGAAGTCTAATGTATGCTATGTTGTGTACTAGACCAGATATCTGCTGTTGACGGTGAAATCTCGTCAATGAAATTAGATCGGAAAACTCAAAGGTAAGTATGGAGATATTTAGACGAGAACTTCGAATGAACTTATGGAAGGATAAACACAGATCAACAATGGAGTAAGCCTTTGTATATTGCTTAATAGCCTGAGTGTACAATGAATTTTCCAACCCGTTTGCTAGAGGGATGAATGTCTATTTATATTAGGGCTCTAATGGCTCCTGGTACATTGTGGTCCCAGGGGACAAGATTTTACATAGGTACATTGTCAAGGTTGTGGCACAGGTCGTAGCGGTGTTGAAGGAGTGGTGGTCGGCTCTAGTACGTGTAAGGGGCCTGCAAAAGTACTCCTGCATTGGTACCACATTACACCTCCACTACTTGCATGACACAGATGTCAGGGCCACGCTTCTGTCCTCCACATGGTCATACGTCCTACACCTGTACACGTACGGGTACCTTGTACCTGATGATAACTCTCACATCTCCAAGGCATGTATTTGCTAAAAGTTATTCCACGTTCTACTAAGTGTAGGAAAGCTTGTGTGTTAACATGGACGATATATTGAGTCGTCTATACCACTATTGGTTTGATACCAAATAGTTCTTGGACCACAATGTACGCCCCTTCCAAAGGACTTAGACCTCATACGGGCATGTGAGGTGTCAACATCATGGCATAGAGGCATCTGGGCTAGACGAAGCAAGGCACGGGTATACGACACCTCGGCATGGCTAAGCGAGGTGTTGTGTGATGCCCTCATGCGCAGGTACGTGAGGCCTTAGTGCGTGGGTGCGCGAGGCGTTGGTGGTGCGAGGCCATGCGGGCCACGAGACTAGGTGCGCCTCACTAGGCACAAGACCCTTGGTGTGCGCGGGTGCGCGAGGCGTTGGTGGTACGAGGCCATGGGGACCGCGAGATGAGGTGCGCCTCACTAGGCGCAAGACCCTTGGCCTCACTATGCGAGGCTATGCGAAGGGTGCCTCACTAGGCGCGAGACCCTTGGCCTCGCTATGAGAGGCTATGCGAAGGGTGCCTCACTAGGCGTGAGACCCTTGGCCTCACTATGCGAGGGGTGCCTCACTATGGGCGAGACTCTTGGCCACACTATGTGAGGGGTGCCTCACTAGGCGCGAGACCCTTAGCCTCACTATAATGCCCTGGTTACCCCAGAACAGTTACGGTGAACGTTGAATCGGAAATTTGACTCGCTACCCGAGTCCTTTGGTTAAAAATGTGCTTCTAAGTGTTATTAACAGGCTAAGGTGGAAAACCAATAAAAAAGAAAGGATATATTTTATTTAATACATAAACTGTACATAGGCCCATCAAAAGATTTACAAGTTATTTACAACTCAAAATGGCCATTACTGTTTCAAATTTACAAACCCGCTGACCTAAGCGAAAAAAATAGGGTAAACCCCCTAGTTCCTCTGAGAACTCCTTGGCCGTGGTGGTCAAGCGGCCGCATATGTACACATCACCACCTAAGCTCTCCACTCAAGGCTGGGTGAGCTTTTCTTTCCCTTTTCCTGCACCACATAGCACCCATGAGCCAAGGCCCAGCAAGAAAACACAATATAACATGAATATAATATCAACAATGATTATAATAATCATTCAGGACTTTTAGTCCAAAATAGAGGAGTGACAATTAGAAAAGTCACTAAGGTGGGTACAACTTCCTTTAGCCATGTGACGATAGGGTCACCGGGGCTTAACAGATAAGTGAACCTTTCACTAGCTTAAACAGGTTAGGTGCATGATGACTAGTCACCAACATAACCTACCTCATGACCATAGAGTCATAACCATGGAACTCTGTTCCCTAGCCATGTGACAAGCAGTCACCTAGGCCTTAGGCCCTGGCTCTGAGTAACTAATCCTAGACTAGCCAAATGCTTATAAGTTTCATCAACCTTAGGGTCGGTCCAGCGTTAATTCCTTAGAGTCATTCAACACTGATATCGATTAGATCTAATCTTCATTCGGCCCTGCGTTCAGGACACTTACGCCGTTTTTGACACTTAGGTCAGTGATACGTGACCAGTGCCGTCTCTGACTAATCAGTGCCATACACAAGTAAACAACATCCACTAGCATTTAATATGCAATCAATCTCCACATTTATCAACCAACATGCCTTAACAACAATCATGCATGTCATATACACAGGGGGCAGTTTTCTTACCTCTGGTTCGAGCGAGAAATATAATAAGAACGACTCCTGAGAACGATCGACCTTTTGATTCCTTAGCGGTTACCTAATCACAACAAATTATAACCTCCATTAAGGAAAATAAACAATGAAAGGGTCTTAACCTAAACCCCACTCTCGGGACCTCGAAACATGCCCACACGGTGAGTAGATTCGATCCCGGGCCTTAAGGATTGAAACCCCGACCCAAAAACCCTAAAAACACTCAAAACAGGATTCTGAAGGAACAGAGTAGCGCTGCTCCCTAGTGCCCCAACGCTATACTCAGATTCCCCAACCGCCCAACAATCATCCTGTGTAGCGCTATAGTGCCCTCTGGTGGGTGCTGTAGCGCTACCCCCAGAACAAGTCTCCCCAGAAACCTCCTTCTTCGACTCCTTCAATTCTAACCCGATTCCAATGCTTCCAAACCTCATTTTTGGTGCCAAATGAACCCAAAAACCATCCTCACATACCCCAAGCATCATAACCACAAGAACCCTAGCCAAAACTCCCAACAAAACCAAGCATCCAACCTAGAAATCCTAACTGAAAACCAGAACTAAAGCAGAGCAAGGCAAGGATTTTAATGGCTAGAAACTTACCTCGAGCTTAGATTATGATGCTCTTCAATGGTAGAACACACTCCCAAACTCCCAAGACTTGCTTCCCAAGCTTGAATCCTCAAGAATGGCTCAAAAATCACAAAGAAAACAGAAGGAGAATAGGTATGGGAGAAGCTTTGAACTTATGCTCTGTTTTCTCTTCTTTCTACAACCTTCAATGGCTTATAAATATCCTAAGGCTGAAAAGACCAAAATACCCCTAGGTTAATTAAGGGTTTCTAAAGGCTCCCAAGGGCGAAATTGGTATTTCCCATCTATCTCGTTAATCATAATTAACGCTCTCCAATTCCCGTTATTCTCAACATTCTCAAACACCAATAATTCATAACTCGTTATGTAACGCCCTGGATAGCCAAGACAGTTACACTGTGTACTTATAAAGGTGCAAGACTCGCTAATCAAGTCATTAATTTGAAATCGTGTCGCTAAACATGTAAGAGCTAGGGTTTAAAAGGTTTTGGTCTCAAAAGACTCATTTAGCATATATTAACTGTAGTAACATGGGATCCCATACAAAACAAAGTTAAAGAAAGTTTACAGACTCCCAAAATACATAAGGAACCACTAGCCATACTAAGGCCAAAACAGACAGTCTTCAGGTTCCAAGTCCTTGCCTAGATCTCAACCGTGGCGGCCGAGCACCTGGCTATGTACATTCTGCTCGCTGAGCTCTCCAGTCAGGGCTGATCTAACTTGCCCTTGCCTTTACCTGCACCACGTAGTACCCGTGAGCCAAGGCACAGCAAGAAAACATCACAGATAACTCAAACAACAACAACAGACAAATAGCTCAGTAAGCATGTATACTCATCAAATATTCCACAACAGATAATCAGCGTATACAATTCATTTCACATATTACTCAGGGCCGACGACTTAGGCCGCACCCTCTGTTTAACCCACTGACTCTGGCCCATTTAAACCAAGCTCAGTGCATATTAAGCTATCCTCGGATACCAGTGTCCGAGCCGCGCCCTGTGCGCTAGTGAGACCCTTGGCACCTTTAGGCCGTTGGTTCACTAAATGGCTTGCATGGCATAATACCATCTTTTCAAGCATCTACAATAGGGAGCCCTTAGTCCCGTCAGATATATTCAACCAGGTGCAGTTTTCTTACCTTTAGTCTATACGGTTATCGGATTACGAGCAATGCCCCTCAAGCACGATTCGTTCCCGAGCCTAAGCTTTTATCACCTAGCCACAACCAAAGCATAGGGTTTCATAAATAATCAAATATAGGTTCCCAATTACAAAACTAACTCCCAGGACTCCTAATTCCACCAAGCACGGTGGTGAAACCAAACCCGAGCACCCAAGACCACTCTCCCATGCCTAAAACCCTCAAAATCTCAAGTGTACAACCAAGGGCTGCGGCCCCCAAAGCCTAGCCGCGGCCCTTCCTCAAAACAGAGCATATCCCCTCACTGAACTACACACGCGTCGCAGCCCTTGCCTTGGGCGCCGCGGCGCGCCCCCTTGGCCGAGCCCCCTTTGCTTCCTTGCATGCTAAGGCCGCAGCGTTGTAGAATAGAGCCGCGGCCCTCCCCTTTGAACCAAGATTTTTCACCATTCTAAAGCTCAAAACCTCACCTTAAACCATCCCAAAACTCCCCAACTCTTAACCAACTAATTCCCAACCTCTTTAACATGATCTAAATAGCATAACTCCCAAGAAAACACAGCCTAACACACTCCAATCTCTTCCTTTCAATTTTTGAAACCCAAATGCTAAAACACACACAAACCAGCCACCAAACTCAATCTAAAACCTCTAAACTTGGAGTTAGAACTCACCTTTGCTGTAGAACCACTTCACCAAGCTGTAGCCAAGCTAGGTCCCCAAGTTCCCTTCTTTAATTCTGCCTTAAAACACCAAAGTTATACTGGTTTCAACACTTAACCAAAAATCCAACTAGAGCACAGAAAAGATGTTTAGATGCTTACCTTAATCCTTGTTCTAGTGCTTGAAAAACCCCTGAGCTAGACCTTCAATTCCTCACCTCAAAACCCAGAATTCCAGCTTGTTTCCCCTTTGATTTCCTGTGTTTTCTTCCCTTGGTTTTCCCCTTTGTTTCCCTTAAGCATGAGAGAGAGAGCTGAGCCCAAATTAAGTCGGTTTATGTTTTTCTTCTAAAGGCTTCCTTAAGTCTGTCTCACGTGTTATGCTAATCCCGAGGCTCGGGGTGCCGGAACCGTCCCCGAGGCCAAAATGGTAAAATCTCCCATCATTCCCGCCTGGACATCCTAACCTCAAATATATCTCCATATATTTATTTTCATGTCCCGATAACCCAACTCACTATCCGCTATCTAATAATATCCTCGACTTCTCCAAAGTCAAATCTTAAACTCCATTGTGACTTTTCCCGCTATCTGACCCTAGAATCGTCTTGAGTCGTGCTCAACGAACCTGTCCACATAATAATGTGGTTCTCACATATATCACATATCATATTACCACATAATACAATCAATTATCATATAAACAGTATTAAACACATGATTATTCATTAAATCACAATTATTCCAGTAATGCCCTCCTGGCACACTAATCAAGGCCCTTAAGCCTTATTAGCGAATTTGGGTCGTTACACGTTACCCTTTAATTCTCGGCAACGCTCTAATCATTAAAAATCACCCCGAGACTCATCCCGAGCCCCGAACTTAAACCAGTTATGACTAGACCGCTAATTAATATTCCAAGATCATCTCATGCTGAATAACTCGAACAAACCCACATTATAATGTGGTCTCAACAATATGCCACCGAGATGCATACAAAAATACAATTACGCCCTCAACGGGCCAAATTACCAAAACACCCCTGTAATTAAATGTGGACCCACATGCATGCATTTAACATCATATTATAATATAATTCTCATAAACATGCATATAATCATTTAATGGCATAATTAGACAATTTTGGCCCTCTCGGCCTACTAATCTAGCCATTAAACCGCATTAGGGATTTCGAGGCATTACACTCACTATGCAAGGCTGCGCGCAGCTATGCGAGGGGTGCCTCACTAGGTTTGAGACTCTTGGCCTCAGTATGCGAGGCTATGCGAGGGGAGCCTCGCGAGATGCGCGCGAGACCCTTGGCCTCACTATGCAAGGCTACGCGAGGCTATGCGAGGGGAACCTCGCGAGATGCATGCGAGACCCTTGACCTCACTATGTGAGGCTACGCGAGGCTATGCGAGGGGTGCCTCACTAGTCGCGATACCCTTGGCCTCAGTATGCGAGGCTATGCGAGGGGTGCCTCACTATGCGCGAGACTCTTGGCCTCACTATGTGAGGCTACGCGAGGCTATGCAAGGGGAGCCTCGCTGTACGAGGCATGCTGCGAGGGGCAGCCTCGCGAAACGCGTGCGCAGTGTCGAGGCACATGGCTCTAGTGCCCTTCACTTCTCTCGGCGTCAAGACAAGTAGGGCCTTGCTATGCGAGGGCCTCGTGCACCTGCCCTCTTGCAACGCGTAGCTTGTCCCCTTAGCCTAGCAAGGCCATACTTCATGGCTCGTAAGGTAATGTTTTCCCTTGGGACAATCTCATGGTTCCACAAGACTTATGGGCCCAAGCCTGATAACATGACTAAGTGACCTTTGGCCCTGTATTCCAACCATGGACTAGAGATTTTTTCTTGGTGGATTTTTGGCATCCACATTTGCTATGCAGTGGGTGTAGTGAGCATGTATCAGTCAAACCCAGGACTGGAACATTGGATAGCAGTTAAGCATATCCTGAAGTATTTAAGGAGGACTAGGGATTATATGTTAGTCTACAAGGGTAGTGTTCTGAACCTTGTAGGCTACAACGATTCAGATTTTCAGACTGGTGTCGATGACAGGAAGTCTACTTTTGGAATGGTGTTTACTCTTGGGGGTGGAGTTGTGATATGGAGAAGCATAAAGCAGTCTGCAATCTTTGATTCCACCATGGAGGCTGAGTACATAGCCGCATCAAAAGCAGCTAAGGAAATAGTCTGGCTGAAGAAGTTCTATTCGGATCATGGTGTTATTCCAGAAATGGATAAATCTCTTATGTTGTTTTGTGAAAATACAGGAGCGATAGCCAACTCGAAAGAACCTCGAAGTCACAAGAGGAGTAAGCATATAGAAAGGAAGTATCACATTATTCGAGAATATGTGGCCAGGGGAGATGTGAAGGTTATGAAGATTGCATCTGAAGACAATCTTGCGGATCCGTTTACAAAGACACTACCAGAAGCTACATTTGATAAGCATATCAAGGAAATTTTATTAGTAGAATTAAGGCATTAGTTTCAATTAGTGCAAGTGGGAGTTTGTTGGGGTTTTATGCCCTAATTTTATTATCAATAAAAGAATATAAATCATTTTTTGACTTGGTCAATCACTTTGCTCACATGTTTTATTTTCATGATTATTTGTTTACTATAAACTTTTATTAAATCCCAAACATATAGCTAATCATATTTATAGTGACGCAATCACAGTGGAATATAAATATGATTATATGTTCAAAACAAGTTAGTCCTAAGATTAGTCAGTGCACAAGATTTACAATGACTTGCCAATCTACAATATGATCTACTTACACATTGTGGTGTTATGTTCTTTCCAGAACATTAGAAAAGTATATAAGATCAGATGTATTTGTTACATCGGATTGGACCGATATTGACAGTTGATAGGATAAGTAAACATAATGTTATTATCTATTCTAGCCATATCATATAGTTGATCATAGGTCAATTCAATCTCAATTTTGAGTGGTTAGTATTCTAACTGATTGTATTATTTGAGTTCTTTGACTTGTTCGTTACCAGCTTACCCTACGGACTAGCCCATACTTACATCTTGGGAACTCGGTAGTATAATTGAGTGGGATTGATAATCATAGATATGAACATCTATAGCTTCTGATGAAGAAGTGAAACGATGGTTCCTTTTAGTTTGGTTCAAGGTGTTAAATCATAGAGATCTCATTTCAGTAATTAAATTAGTTTACTGAAATATCATTTACAAGGAACTAAGTGTTTTAAGGATAAAATACAATAAGGGGTAAAACAGTATTTTAGTCCCATCTCATTGTAGACCGTCTATAGAGGATTGAGTGACAAATATGGTTGTAACAATGGATAATTAATAGCGTATCTATATTTGTTATAGAGCGTTCTATGAATTCAAGAGTGAAATTCCGAGTCTTTAGTGGAGTCACGAGGAATTAATAAGTTAGTAAATTTATTTGTTATATTTATGATAACTTATTGGAGCTTGATTTCATAGGCCCATGGTCCCCACTGTACCTTGGATAAAATCATCTAGATAGTCCCAAATTAATTGATTTAATTATCAATTAGAATTATCATAGTTGACTAGGTCAATTTTGGATAATTTCAATTTTGGATCGTCATATTCGTCTACCATCTCAGGCACGTCCTGAGGCGGCTATGGACTGGGTTCCCCTCCTTCAACTCTGGTAGGAGGGAGCATGTCATCTGTAACGTTTCATCGAGTAGTCACCATGGCTGCAAGTGTTCTGAATGCTTTCTTTAAAGTCTCAATGAAAACACCAAAATGTTGACTGCTTTTTTCGCTATCAACCTTAAAAAGAGAGATAAAAAGAAATAAGTAATACGAACACAAGGATTTTTATGTGGTTCAGGTTATAAAAGAACCCTAGTCCACGAGTCTCTGGTATTAAGAGGATTTGAAGCTTGCTATGGAAAGTTCAAATGGTGTATTCTCAAGCAGCGTTTAGATTGCTTCTTGCACAAGGTGTTTTCACTCTAAAAGACCGAACCCTTTACAATGAGACACCCATATCTATTTATAGAGGCTGGGGTAATTAATACTAATAATTTGTAATTAATATACATTCTTCCTGTTATTGGGGGATTAATAGCAATTCAATGCATTTGTGCTGCATTGAATAGAGACCACGATCCAAGCGAGATCCACGGGGCCCACTGTGGAAAGGTACGTACTTTATGGGGAACATGCCCTAGGTATTGTCAGGGCATGTTGTACGTATCTTCGTGTTAGACGACGTAGTGGGAGTGCGAATTGTCGAATCGTACAATCAACAACACTGTGTACGGATCACCTAAAAGGTTGTTAGGCACTCCTATGCTGTGGGAAACCCGCATTGTTTGACACCTGGCTTATCTCTTAGATCCCGTGGACAAGGTCCTCGACCTGGAAGATCACTGATTGTAAGGTAAATCGTGGACTTCCAAACAACTCTCTACGCATGGCCTTGGAGAGACGTCCATAGCTCTTAGGGCATGGCCTTAGAGAGATGTTTGTGTCCTTCCTTTAATCGAGTGGAGTAATCCCTAATTGAGGGATCAACCCTCCGAGGACTGATCCCCGGGGCATGGCCTCATCTGAAGTAGTACACATCCTTGCTACGTGTCCTACTCAGATTGTCACGTATCGTTTGGTGAATACATGGATAACAAAAACAATTTTTTTTTGTTTTCAAGAAATAAGACTTTGATTAATGTTTTTTATAAATATTTTTTATTTTTTTAAATGATGTATAGAAAATTAATAAATATATTTAGAATGATAAAATATTGCAAAAATTTGAAATAAATGATGAACCACAGTCATGTGAAAAATAAAGTGATGAAATCATCGTGAGAGAACATTTAAAAACAAAACATTATGAGAGAAAAATTAAGGAGAGATAAAATAATTGGGAAAGAAATTAAGGTAGATCATTGTGAGATTATAATGTCATGAGAGAGAAAGTAACAACACAAAGAAATTTATAATGGAAATAAAAAAGGAGTAAAAAAGTATTGTGAGAAAAAATTGTAATGGATAAAGAGATAAAAATAATTAAAGATAAAGTAATGTAAGAGAAAATAATGAAATGAAGAATGATTAAATATAAATTGATTTTGAAAACTACTACTTCTTTTTTTTTTTTAAACTTTCTGGTTTTTAATTCTATTTTAAAAAATTGTACTTTTTATATGCCAAACAATTCTAGTTTTCAAAAAACTATTTTAAAAAAAAAACAAGATCCTTTATTTATTACAATTTGAACATCAATTCCTCTCCTATCATACTTTGACGTCGTAAATTTATTCCTTCGTAATGTAAATAAATAAATAAAATTGTAGTATAAAATCTAAACGACAGAATTATTATTTTTTGTAATAAATAAATAAAGGGCTCTGGCATGTGTACGTAATAAGGAGCAAAACTAAAACTAGTTTGTTCATCTTTCGAAATCGAACCTTAACATCCAAGATTAAACAACTAGAACACTCGTTCAAATCCTATATTTTTGTAGCCTATTCATAAATATTTGTCGCTTTTTATTTGTATATAAATGTCTATTAATTAATTAGTGGTGACGCACTGCTCCACTCAATACGTTAATAGGGTGGCTCCTTGGTTTTTTGCTGGCAGCTATAATAGTTGAATCGAATTCCAGTACTTACCAAATTTAAACAATATTTGATGAATTTTTACTCTCTGCAGTCAACTTGAAAAGTTATAAACACTACTACAAAAAATGTGTTTTAGGACTCGCAGGGTGCGAGTTCTCTATTTGATTCTTGCGAGTCCTAAATAAATTGACGTGAGCCCTAAAATAATGGCCAGAGTAAGTAGCGGCGCTACCACTCCACGGTGGCCATTGAGTCTAATTTTTTTAGTGAGTTTTGAAGCCCAAGATGCAAGAAATATAGTGGTGGTGGTGGTTCATCTCGAGGTGGCTCGAGGTAGCCGAAAAGTGGTCGGAAAGTTTGGGAAAACCCAAAATTGCAAAAACTTCGACAAACATTTTAAGGGCCTTAGGTCGCGCGTGAGGGGCTGAGCTCTGAGGGTTGGAGGTTTCGAGGGGCGGCGCGTTGATTGGGGCAGTGTGTGGCATTCAGTGGCGATGGCAAGGCGGTCGTTTGGCCTTGGCAGAGACGAGCTAGAGAGAGAGGGAGAGAGAGAGAACCGAGGAGAGAGAGGGTGATTTGAATGATTTTTGTGTTTTATTTATATTATTGAGTGATTTGACAAAATGGAGGGAATTTGTGATTTTTTAAAATTCAAACTTTTAGGACAGACATAATTTTTTAAGGCTTGCACCGCTTGTCCTAAACAAATTATTTAAGAACTCGCAATGAGTGTCCTAAAAAGTCCAGGAGGTGTTTGTTAAAAAATAATTCAAACTTTTTGGACACACATAGTTTTTAGGATTCACATCCTTTAAGGACTCGCAACACGAGCCCTAAAAAATCCAGGAGCAGTTTTTAGGACTCACATCTAGGTGAGTATCCTAAAAATTTGTTTTTGTAGTAGTGAAAAAAAGTGTATATATAGGGGAATTCTCCTATAGGGGGCTTCACTTTAAGTTCTACTGGTGGGGCTCTCAGTGTTCTCGACCCGTGGATAGTTTTCGGCGCGATTTTTTTGTATGACCGTGTATATTGTAGTTATTTAGAGCATCCTCCAAATTTTCAGAAAATTCCGAATAGTTTACAGTACTGAAAACTAAGTTCAAACATGTTGTTGTACGCGTGACTAATTTTTTTTATGCGCGTGGAAAACAACATGTTTGAAATCTAGTTTTCGGTACTGTAAACTATTCAGATGCTCTAAATAGCTACAATATATACAGTCATACAAAAAAATCACGCCGAAAATTATTCACGAGTCGAGAAACACTGAAAACTCCACCGGTAAAGCTTAAAGTGAAGTCCCTATAAAATTATCCTATATATAAAAAGCTAGACTATAACTTGTCCTTAATTATTGTCTATCGCTAAATTATTTTAGTTTTAAGTTTAGAATTTTGTGTCATGCATAACGCTAGCATAGGACGACGTGACCCAATATATACATATATATCTATATATATATATATATACATGAGCATGTATGGAAATATATCAGGAAAAAAAGCCCATTTTAAATGATATAATGTTTTAACTTCTTCTTTATTAAATGATCCAAATCCCAATACATAAATAGATTCTTCCAACTCTTTGTAAGTTCTATGTAAGTATATTAATGTACATTATTTATTACATGTCTTTATTTTCAACCAAAACAAGAAAGGACATCAATAAAGAGCAATAGTTTTACATTATATTATGTATATACTTAATACATATGTATCCTACAATAAATTGATATATACATAGGTGGGTATATAATGTCAACCTTTACAAGTGTACTTTGTCTTTTCTCATGTGCATATATAGCAGTCTGTTTGGATAGGATTTTCTTCTACCTGTAATGACTCTAACTAATATTGTTATTTTGTAATATATATGAATGAAGAATATATAATTAACTCATCAAATAGCCTTAATTTAACAATTATCTTTTTCTCTTTTAATTCGATTAACAATAAATTAGCATGGAAATAATATTTTATTATATACTGAGAACCAAAAATCGTCAAAAAGAAAATCCCAAATATAAATAGAGAAAGGGTTTCTCTTCTACCATACATACACGTCAAGATCTTTCTCATTGGAAACCTAGCTACTAGGCGCTGCAGGTTGCTACTTGTCCATATAATATTATATTGTTATTTTTTTATTTTCCTTTTTCAATAAATTCTTAGAGAATTCGTAAATATATATTATAATTTCTCACATGAATATATTATATACATAAATATCTAACAGTGACCGTTTGGCTTTTGTTTTTCTTCATGCATGCGTGGATCAAATCAAATGCATGACAGTTTGCTAAAACAACAGTACAGCTTAAGAAAACTGTAATGTAAGAGTTGGACAAGCCAAAAACAACAAAGTACAATGTAGTATGACTAGAGACAAATAGGAAAAATTAACCCCACGGGTTATTATAAAATAGTAATATGAGATGTGACCTTTTCAGCTAACCCTTTTCCCTCTTGTACACTACAACATTAGATAGTGCAGTACTTTGTCAAGTCCCCTATAAGTATATTATAATATTTACCGCTTAAAAAACCAAACCATTAAACTAAAATACTTTCTTATACATTTATTGTTATATATTTGTTCAATGGAGGAAGCTGACATTTATCATAATCATCAATATAATTTTATGTGGATGAAGAGGAAAGAGATTATGACGACGACTCATTTCGAAGCCCAACAACCAATAGTGATGATGAACTTATCATCATCATCCTCATCATGGGAAGAAAAGGCTTTTGCAGAAGAATACGCGGCAGCTGGCTCTGCTGGGGGCTGCACATGGCCTCCAAGGTCTTACTCTTGTAACTTTTGTATGAGAGAGTTTAGGTCAGCTCAAGCCCTAGGAGGCCACATGAATATCCATAGAAGAGACAGGGCTAGGCTTAAGCAATGCCTTAATATTTTCCCCAACGGTCATGATCTTGATCACGATGAATACCCTTCTTCCAAACCATCGATCACCTTAGATAACACCGATAATTTTTTGATCAACCCTAGTTCAAGAGCTCAATCAAGATTATCGTTTCTTTCTCCTTGTCTTGACCGGAAGGAAGATCATGATGATAACAATCATGATCATGTCGAAACTGATTTGTGTGTGGGCCTTAATTTATCAGTTGTTGACCATGGCAGGAACGTCAAACCAATAATAACTACTGCCCAGTTTTTTCGTGAGAAAGATGATGAAGATCATGATAACAAGGTCCTCAATAATATCAACACAACATTCAAGGCTGCTGATGTTTCTCCTCTAGAGTTTTTCTTCAAGCCCTCCTATATTCATGATCCTCTTCATCAATCCGAGGTAATTGGAGTCAACGCTTCATCTAATTCCAATATTATGGATGATTTGGATCTTGAGCTTAGGCTTGGTGACTCTCATAAAATAGTCAAATAGTTATGTGTGCACTTCGTACTATATATATATATATTAAATCCAACTATGATTATGCGCATATTAGATCCAACTATTCAGAGAAGTAGATAAATTTATGATGATATCACTACCGATCATGTATAGAGTACTAGTGTCTGATCTCTGTTTAACAAGTGGTAAAGCTCCCCCTTATGATCTCAGTACTGGAAATAATTTTGGATAGTACTTGAGTACATCTCATATATGTATGCAAATATTGATATCTAATTTCAACTACTGACTATGATGATATTATATTGTGTAATGATGAACATTTTTAATTGCTCTATAAACTTTAATTTCATTTCTAATTTCCAGGTACGTTTTCTTCTATATATGTATAGTCTCATCACATTTAATGATGATTTGTTTTACATTTTTATTAATTAAAATTGTAATAACTTCGCTGCACTCTTGTATGTACGTGTATATTATATATAATTAGCTTGATTATTCCGATGATATGATTGCGAGGTCCAAAATAGTAATCTCCTTACCTCAGATATGGTGTATGGGGAAACTTTTTGACTAAGTTTGCAGAGGAAACTCAGCTATTTTTCTGCTACACAATAGCTATTATTTAGTAGTACTCTTCAACTATTCAACTGCCACTTCTTACGAATCTCTAGAGAAATAATATTGGACAGAGTGAAGAATAGAAAGAGAGAGAAAAATAAAGTAAGTAAGAAAGATTAATATTTTTGGTTTGTCAAGTGAGAGCAGAATTTAAGTTATCGGCCTGTAGGGTTTTAAAAGAGTGAAAAAAATGACAAGTTTTGCTGATCTTTAAGTCATTTCTCAGCTACATCTGTCGCATCAAAACGTGAAACCCTTTTCACCTCAGTCTTAGTCATAGAGTGTAATTTTTTTAATTAGCACTAATATCACCATGATTAATCTCGATTTATGAAACTCTTGTGAAAAATATTCATATTGTAGATTTCGTTTATGCATTAGTGTATAGTGATTTTTTACATAGAACGTACTAGACGTTGAAATTGAACGCGTATAGACTAAGCAGGATTGAAATTATATGAAGATGATGAAATTGAAAGCGTCAAGCTATCAATTACATCTATTATTACTAATAAGCATTTCTCTTCATATCATATCTTTAGTTTCTACTGTTTATGGGTCCCAAGTGCACGTTTTCTTTCAAATATAAACAAATTTATTTTGTTCTTTCTCATATACCACCAACAACCACGGAATCTAATCGAATAAATATAAATAAAATGGTAAATATCCAAGACAATTAATAATCAAATTAAAGAGACAAAAAGGCAAATCAACAAAACTCACATCTTGGAAGTATTAGGGCTAGACGTGTTAATTTTGTTTATCTTTTTGGTGCCATATGTGTATACACAGTTCTGTCTAGCATTATCAAGCTATTATATTACATACAAACTTATAGAATTGAACCACCTTAATTAACGACCCTATGATGCCTAAGAATCTTCAATCATCGTATAATATTTATATATAGTAGTTATGTGGCCGCAACCACCAGAATACTCGGCGAGGTTCAGGAACAAAAGTTTCAACGTTTCTCACTCATCTAAGATTTTTTCCTTCTTTTTAAAATAAAATAAAACAGGCTTTGACTAAAATGTTTTTGATGTTGTATTAAAAATTAAGAACACGGGAAATTATGTTGAGGTACAAGTACAATGAACAAACATGGTGGGAATTTTTTTTTTTTAGTGAATAAGAATCATTATATTGCTCAAAATTAAATCATGTACACTGTTGGGTTCCCTCTACCCCTATATGACTTTCAATCCATATACCTAACTTATATCCATGTATCTAACTTTACAAATTTTGAATCCAATCTTTATCTCTATCTTGTTTCCCCTTGTACATTAATACAGTAAGTTTCAACTTCAATTCTGTTTTGATGCTCTCTATAGTATGATTTACATGCCAAATCTTGCATAACCACAAGGCATCATTTCGAACTCTCCATAGATGGTATACTAATGCAGAGACAGCTGCAATGTAGAACCTTCTCCTGAGTTTGCTGAAATTTTTCGCCTTGGAAATCCATTGCAGTAACTTGTAATAATTCTCTGTTTGTGCTCGACAGCCTAGCCATTCCTTCATCTTCACTAGGCATTGCTTACTGTAAGTACATTGAAAGAAAAGATGAGAAATCTCTTCATTGTGATCCCCACACAGCAAACATAGCTTGTCCATTTCGTGCCAATACTTACTGAGAAGCTCTCTGGTTCTCAGTTTCTGATGCATAGCTAGCCAAAGAATGTATCTGTGCTTCGGAATACTACACCTCTCCCAGACATATTTACTCCATTTAACCTTGGTTTGTTGGTCATATAATATTGAGTGCCCAGATTGAACACTATATTTCATTCCTATAAATGATGACCTGTCCATTTTAGCTCTAAACAACTCCTTAATTTCTACAATTTTCTTCCAATACCAGCTGCAATTTTGTTGCACTGGGTAAGTCCACCAGTCCATGCTTTTCAAATAGATACTATGAATCCACCTTACCCATAGATTATCCTTCTTAGATGCTATTGCCCATACATACTTTCCTAATGCAGCAAAATTCCATTCCAATATTCTCCTGAAGCCTAACCCTCCTGCTGATTTTGGTGTGCATACTGTGGACCAAGCAACTGCTCCTGGACTATGAGAGTCTGCCACTCCCTTCCAAAGAAAGGCCCTGCAAATGGCTTCAATATCCTTCAATAACTTTTTTGGCAACACCATAATTTGAGCCCAATAAGAGTGTATTGACAGCAAGACTGAATTTATCAGAGTAGCTCTAGCACTATAAGATAGGTTCCTAGAATTCCACTGTTGAATTCTAGCTACCATCTTTTCTAGTATAATCCCACATTCAGCATTTGTTATGTGTTTAGAACAGATGGGTATGCCCAGGTATCTGAATGGTAAGGAAGCTTGACTGAAACCCGAGGCCTTCACCACTCTATCAATCTCTGAACCAGACATACCACTGCAATATATTGCAGATTTAGCTTCATTTGGAAAGAGTCCCGAAGTCTTAGAGAAAAGTTTGAGTCCCCTAAGCATCCAGAGGATAGATACAAAGTCTCCATGACTGAATAATAAAATATCATCGGTAAAACAAAGATGATTCAATTTCAAACTCGCGCATCTATCATGGTATTTATAGCCTGGAGAAGAGCTAACTTTAAGCATAATCCTAGACAGATACTCCATACCAAGCACAAATAATAGGGGAGATAAAGGATCACCTTCCCTTAGTCCTCTTTTGGCCTCAAAAAAACCATTTAGTGAGCCATTAATCATCAGTGAAAATCTGGGAGAGCGAACACATACCATGATAAGTTGTATAAATTCTTGAGGAAACTGAAACTCAGTGAGCATTTCTTCAATAAAATCCCATTCTATAGTATCTTATGCTTTCCTCAAATCCAATTTGATCATGCAACTTGGCCTACAACTTTGCCTCCCATAATATCGAACTAGGTCTTGACATATCATGATATTGTGAGCTATATATCTTCCATGCACAAATCCCCCTTGATTTTCTGCAATTATTTCTGGTAACACTTGCCGAAGTCTTGAGCATATCATCTTAGAGGCAACTTTATATATGACATTACAACAAGAGATGGGTCTAAAGTCACACACTGTGTCAAGGCATATATGTTTGGGAATGAGTGTAATAGTTGTGTTATTAATCTCCTTAAGAAGCTTACCCGAATTCAGGAAAGACAACACTGCTGTAGTAACCTCCGGACCCACCAAAGTCCAATTATCTTGGTAAAAGTAACTGCTAAATCCATCTGGGCCTGGTGCTTTCAATCCTGGAATGCCAAACATTACAACCTTAACCTCCTAAGTTGAAAAACCTCTTGTTAGATTCTGAATATGAGTTGCATTTAAAACTGGTCCAAGCTTCATAATTGACCGAGAAACTGTTTTCCTGTGCACCATGGTTGTCCCCAACAAACTTTGGTAATAATCCAAGAAAGCTTTTTTTATATCAGTAGGAGAATCTACCCAAACCCCTGCCTCAGTCTTAATAGACAAAATCCTATTCTGAATTCTCCTAGCCTTAAGAGAAGCATGAAAGATATGAGTATTTTCATCACCATTAACCATCCAAACCACTTTAGCTTTTTGAGCTAAGAAACTCAGATAAGCTTTATGGCAAAACAGAAATTGTTCTCTAGCTAGCAGTTCTTGAGTAATCAACCTATCATTGAAAGGGTCCTTCTACAATTGTTCCTGAAAATCCTTCAGTGTTAGACCCGCCTTAAACTCTGCCTGCTGAATGTCCGAGAAGCCTTCTCTATTTATAGTCCAAAGCACCTGATTCAACCTTTTTAGTTTAGAGACTACCGGGAACATTGGGGTACCAGCAACTGATAAATTCCAATTAGTTTGTATTTTATCTTCATAACCAGGTGCCTCTTTCCACATTCGAAAATACCTAAAAGGCTTCTTCTCCCCCTGAATCTCGAAAGAAAAATGAACCAGAATCGGACTATGGTCAAAAACCCCTTATGGTAAGAACACAGCCTCTGAGTTAGGAAACTGGTCAATCCATTGTGAATTGACTACAGCTCTATCAATCTTTGAATACACCCTCTCCTCAGCTCTCTGTTTATTATTCCAAGTATAATAGCACCCTGAAAATTTCAAGTCTTCCAACTGACAGAATTGTAGACACTGTGGAAAATTACTTGACAACTTAGTGGTAGTCTTTTTGCCGATTCTATCTTGTAGTGAAAGAATTTCATTGAAATCACCTATCACCATCCAAGGTTCATTGATACCACCAGCCAATTCTTGTAAATCCTTCCATAGTTGCTCCCTGAAGGACTCAACATTATAACCATATACAAAGGTGACAAAAAATCTGCCTGTTTTATTTGGAACCTGTACAACACAGTGAATTAATTGTGTAGTACATAGCTTGATATCCAAGGAGAAAACTCTTGGGTTCCAAGCAATTATTATCCTACCCTTATCAATCCAAGGATTATTGTTCGTGAAACACCACCCAGAAAATAAACTTGTATATATAGAACCCATATTCTTATTTTTCACTTTTGTTTCGAGCAGACTAACCAAGCCAACCTTCTTTGAAAGAATCAACTGCTTAATCTCCCTATGTTTATGTTGGCTGTTAATCCCCCGTATATTCCATGTAAGTATTCTATCCATTATGTGTAGAGGGTCCTCCCCCCTCTCTTCCTGTTTTACTCCCCTATGACAGTTCAATCTCAGAATCCCCTTCCAGCAGACAAAACTTGTTATTCACAGTCGTTTGATTGACTATAGATTCCTGTATCTTAGCTCCTTTGGTAACTGTCTGAAATCCATCTTCATCAACAGTAGCTTTACTTACATTTGGTGGTGAGACCCTCTGTTTTGGAACCCATTCCTGCTTGACTGCCTTATTCTTCCTACAAATGTGAGCTTCATGTCCTAAACCAGAGCAATTCGTGCAGATAGTGGGTTTCCACTCATATTTCACAAAAATATCCACTTCTTGATCCAATTCATTCCAGAAACTGATTCGAGATGGAAATTCTTGTTTCATGGTCACTTCAATAAGAATCCTAGGATAAGCTAACCGATCTCTGTTCTTGGTAATAGCATCAACTTGGATTGGTTTTCCAATTTGACCCACTATCTTGAAGAGTGACCTCTCACCCCAATATTTAAGATCCAGACCACCCAATTGAACCCAAGTCGGGATTGAATCAATATCTTCTTTAGAAAAATCATCAACTGGGTTCCAAGGTTTCATTATCAGAGGTTTCCTCCCAAAAAATAAATATCCTTCATCCAAAATTCTATTCCTCATTTCCATAGACAAAAATTGTATTATGAAAATACCTGATGAGAGAATTCCAACTTTGTCTACTTGATCTTTCCATAACCTCCTCACAAAACCTTCCAGGATTCGAATTGGTGGGTTTGCACCAAGCACATAGCATACTATGGAAGATTGCTAGTAATTCACCTCGTCTGCTATGTCCTCATCATCAATTTTGACTCCTGAAGTCCTCCCCTGACTCATAACACCTGTTCCTGCAATACTCTTCTCTTTGGCCCCAAAAGAAGCGACATTAAAAGGATTAGTCTGTAAAATCGGAGATGGAACAGCCTTACCCATATCAACATCTTGCATGACTTGTTTAGAGGCCGATAACCAGTCTTCCATATTCTGACAGATTCCTTTGCTCGACGCTGGAGTAGAATCACCATAAGCTCTCACAACTTCTTCTCCTTGTTCATCCTCTGACATCTCCAATTCTTTAATCCCTAGAATAGCATCCATAGATCTTGTTTTGATGACTCTATCAGAGGATGTAGGACCTGTTTTCTTGGCCTTGCCCTTCGATTTGCCTTTCCCCCCAACCTTTGATCCCCTTGCCATGGCGCCGATGAGAACACCGAGAGAGAAAAAAAGCGCGGGAAAAACTTTTCTGGAATTGATGGAGATTTATTAAAAGAATATATGGTGGGAATCTAAACCCTAGCAAAAAAAAAAAAAAAAAACAATAACAAATTCCCATCAGTGAAATTTGTGTAAGGATCATCAAATCTGCTTCAAAAATAATTAGAGATGGATGTGTTTATCTATTCTATATAAAAAATGTGTAGATAACATAAATTATAAGTTATAATCATTTTTTTTACTTTAATTGAATATTATAAATATTTAACAGAATATATGATTAAAGTTATTAAAAATATGTATATTTATTAATTATATTAATATAAATTTAAATATTAAAAAAATATGATTATTATAATAATATTTAATAAAATCCTAAATATTTAATAATTACTAGGTAGAAACAACGTGCAATGCATTTTTGTTTATTTTTAAAGTTGTAAACATTGTCTATAATTGTAATAAAAATTGGTTTACTATTTTTTAAAATATATATAATAGAACGAATTATAATTATATAGTATATATAAACATTTATATCAATCATCTCTACATATATGACATCTAAACACACACTACAACAAAAGACAGTATTATCGGCAGAGGCTTCCACCAGTAATAATAGGCCATTCCACCGGTAATGTATATTACCAGCGAGGGTTCGCCGGTAATATTCGGTCAATATAATTAGTGGTATTACTGGCAGATTGACACACCGCCGGTATTCTATTAATACCGGCGGATTAATGGGGGCGGGACTCTGCCGGTGTAAAAGAATAGTCAACCTTGTTTGACTCATTTAATACCAGCGGGTCCCGCCTCTATTAATCCGCCGATAATAAACTAATAATATTAAAATATAATAATTCGTTTGATTTTATTTAATAATAAATATACATATAATACTTATTTAAAGATAATAAAATTTTACATAAATTAAAATCAATTATTAATAACACAATTAATATTCATCAAACAAAATTAACATTATTATTAATCATAAAATTAACATAATAAAAATATCAATAGTCTTAATTTAATTACATATAAACTAATCATAAATAAAACATAATAAAATATCAATTGTCTTAATTTAATTAAAAAACATAAACTAATTATTATTTTTTGGATCGGGCCAACCAGGCGAGAAATATTCATGAACATTCAGGTCAATATCTTGATCACCAATGTTAGGGTGCGAAAATGGTGGTGAAGCAAACTGTAGTGCTGGTAGTGAAGAGTAATAAGCTTATGGAGACTGCTGCTGCGAAGATGATCCAAATTGCCGAGTATGTGGTCGTGCCGAGGGAGACTGATGTAATAAACTCTCAAACTGACCACACCTCTACTGCTGCGATGAGCTCACAAATTGACCATATCTCTGCTGTGGTTGCTGTTGCTGCGATGAATCCCCAAAGTCACGATGCCTAGGATGTGACGTCTGAGATCCTGCAGGGACGATTGGGTAATAAATAGGAGGGGACTGGTACATGTACTGAAATTGTTGTGATGTACCTCCATACATGTTAGGAAAATTCTATTGAGGTGGATGAAAATGTTGTTGTTGTTGTGGCATCGACCAAGGAGGTAGACTTTGAGAAGATATACCACCTTCAGGTTGTGATGGTAAATACCGTTGCAGAAGGCTGTCAAACTGCGACTTAGTTTCTAAACTGGTATGCTGAGGATTACCAGATGGACATTGTTGAAATCTCAACATCCGGATCTCTTCACGCATTGACTTCATCATCTCCGCCATAGTAGCCATGTCTTCTTGAGGCGTATGAGCATGTTGGGCTTGTGACTGACTTTGACTTGTGGAGCTGGAAGCTGATTTTTTTCCCTTCCCTTTCCCTTTGCTGTAACCCACTCCTCTTTGAAAGTCATACCTCTCCCTAAGTACTTTACTCATAATCTCGTACTGATCGATCGATGAGGAATCAGCAGTAGAACCAGTTTCAGATCCCTTCGTCAGTCCTTGAGACTGGCTTTGAAGCCGTGCCCTCTCAAGCTCTTCCGGAATTTTTTCCTGTTCATAAAAAATGTTAGAAACACAACAGTAACATAGTTTAATGAAAATAATAACACAAAAGATTAAACTTACAAAAGTTTCTCGTGCTGCGTCGTTGACAAAAACTTTTGTCGATTTTCTCAAATGGCTATCTTTCCAAGTATCAATATAGAGATAGTATGTTAGAACGTATAATTTTGTTAAATTAAATTAATATTTTTACTTACAAATTGGTGACGCTTAGTTGCCAACGATTTTGTACCTTGCATCAATGTATACTTCATTTCTTTTCTGTTTTTCTTGTTTTGGTTGGATCGCGCAATAAATTTTGGGCTAAAAAACAAATGAACAATATCTTTCCAACTCTCCTTGGTGAAATAGTCAGGTGGGGCAAGGAGAACACTCTCCAAATCTTCCGGCTTAGAGTAATATTTTTTGAAGTGAGTATGTCTGATGTTCTTTCTCTCAGAATATCTTTTGCGCATCTCTCTGTAGATAGTTTTCATAACTTTCTCGGGTTCTGGATGACCATCAACATTATAAAAATGCTACATTAAAAAAATAACACGTTAGTTTAGTTTGTAAATGATTTTAATAAAAAATTTAGACCATAAGACTTGTTCTAATTTTGTACCTTTATCTTTTGTACGACTTTCTCCTTGAATTGTTGAGGTACATTAGCAAAATCCAAGTAATGTCCTGGCAACAACAAGGTGACTTGGAGACCTATCTTGCGAACAAAAGCTTGGTCCTCCAAGCCAACCACTTTGTTTGTCCTAGGATCAAGCTGAAGATCTAGTGGTTTCCCGGCATTCCGCCTTCGAATTTCAAGTGGTATGTTATTAGCCAGGCCACGGCATTTTCTTCTTGGCAGTTCAGCTATCCACATATTCAACAATCACCAAAATTATAAATATTAATATATATTAAACATTTGTTGAGCTTGACTTTCAAGCTATCAACAAAATTTGAAAATTATTATTAACCTGACTCGCAGGAAGAGGGTACTCTACTAGGATCTGGCGGGTCTAAGACCACTACCATCTCCGTGAAAGGTGGCTATATCAGCTGACATTGTACTTAGGCACACAAGTTATTAATTAGTATTAAATTATTAGTTAGTAGAAAATATCACCAATGGAAATGAACAAAATGATTACAAGTCTCATCTATTATATTTTAAATGATTGTTTTTATTAAAAAAGTATAAAAACTATGTAGAATAATCACTATCACTTTCATCATTAATTAAATTAACATCAATTGGAGACACGTGATTAACATCATCTTCACAAATATCAACTATCAATTCATCTTCTTCATCGACTTCTTCTTCGCCTAAGTCGCCATTTATGAAATTATCATCCAATTGATCAGCAGGTGAATTTTGTATAATGCCAATATATGTTGTAGGTTGATGAGATTCCATAACCAACTAACTGAGATCCATGGCCAACACAAAATTTGATGAGCTTGTATCATGTACAACATCAACATCAGCATCAGCTTCATCGTCCTCGATGTCCCGAATTTGACGATGATTGACATCCTCAACAATTCTCCAGTGTCGACCACTAAGTAGATCATCAGATAGAATACTTGCTTAGCTTAGCTAACAATTATATACGGCTCATCTTTGTACCATTCGCCACTGACGTTTATACTAGTGATATTATTTTCAGTGATTGTTTTCTTCTTGCTTGGATCAGTGTTAAACCATTTGGACCGAAACAATGCAACTGAATATGCACCAGTGAAAGATAACACTAGTACTTCTTGAGGCGTGCCATAATAGTTAAAACCTTCAGTTCTCGCAACAAACACTCCACTATTCTGTGTGGTGCGCTTTTGATCTCGGTCGTAAGCGATAAATCAAACACTGTTCACTATACAACCTTCGTAGTAGGTTGTCAAGTGATCTGACCCAGATGCTAAAGCTAGCAACTCATCACCATTCTCTAAATATCCAAGCTTGTGAAAGTCATATATCTAAATAAATTAATCAACCTATATTAGAATGACAAAAATATAATTACAATAATGAAGGTTTAAAAATAATCTCAGTTTTACCTTCTTATGAAACCACGGGCGAAAAGTTTTCTTGTGTAAAAATTATGATTACCATATGGGTATTTTAGATTGATCTCTTCTAGGTGTTCGCTATAAATTTGAATGATTTTATTATATTATATAAAATAATTTGGAATGAACATAAATTTCACTTTAAAGGGAACAAACTTACTCTAAGTAACCTTGAATTTCGGGAGAATTGTCAAGTATGAACCATTCAGCCATTTCACGGGTCGCTAGGTCGAGTGGCTTGAGAGTTACCTTTGTCAGAGGACGACTTTGAGATTGAAACACAGAAAGGTGTCGTGGGACATACACCTCATCTTCATTGCAATCAAGACGGTTAAATTTTGTTTCAACCCTTTTGAAATACATCGGACAAAATGTCAAAGCCTCATTTGAAACATAGCCTTCAACTATCGACCCTTCAGGACGAGCTTTGTTTGCCACATAGTTCTTCAATTTTTTCATGTACCTTTCAAAATGATACATCCACCTCATAAATACCGGTCCACCCAAAATCGCTTCTTCCGGAAAATGTAAGACCAAATGAATCATTATATCAAAAAAAGCAGGAGGAAAAATAAACTCCATCTTGCACAATATCATAATAAGGTCTTTTTGTGCTTCCTCCATATCTTTAACAGTTATAGTCCTTTAACATACTTGCCTGAAAAATTGCATAGTTCATAAATGGTGGTTGATATATCTTTTGGGAGAAACTTGCAAACACCCACTGACAGTAATCGTTGCATTATAATATGATAGTCGTAGGATTTCAACCCAATGATATTTGTTTCATTCTCAATTACTTTTTTCTTCAAATTTGAACAAAAGTCATCTGGAAATTTTACTTCTTTAATAAATTGACAAAATTGTTGTCTCTGAGCAGGAGTTAACTCGTAAGAAGCATGCAACTTCATCAACTTTCCATTCTCATCTTCATAAATCCACAACGATTCCCTTACTCCCATCTTCTTCAAAGCATATCTTGCATTAGTGGTGTCCTTAGACTTGTCATTGTCAAAGATTGTGCTAAGGAGACTATCACACACATTTTTTTCGACATGCATGACATCAATGTTATGTTTTAAAATGATTGTACACCAATAACCAAGCTCGTAGAAGATGCTTTGTTTCCTCCAATTTCTGTCTTCCGCAACTCTTCTACGTTTCACACCTCCAAATTGCAAGTGTTTTCCCAAAACTTGGGGTTGAAGGTTGTTCACTTGTTCTAATATTTCATCACAAGTAAATCATCTCAGAGGACGTCTTCCCTCAATTTGGCCGTTGAACTCAGTGTCCCTTCTCATTCGATGTGTACTGGGCAAGAATCTTTTGTGACCAACATAAGATGTCTTACTAATCACTCGAATGGAAGATGTGTTTTCATTACACGTGAGACAAGCTTTGTATCCCTAACCACTACATCCATACAAACTACTTCGAGCTGGAAAATCATTAACTGTCCATAAAATGGATGTGCGCAGCTTGAACATAGTCTTGGTCGTACTATCTCTTATAACAACTCTGTTAACCCACAACTCCTTCAACTCATCAACCAATGGTCTTAGAAATACATCTGTGTCCTTAATTTTGGATCAGGAATAAGGATGATCAGCATCAAATTATTGCCTTTCATACTTAACCAAGGTGGAAGATTATAGTTTGCCAACACCATAGGCCACATGCTGTATGCTAGGTTCATGTTGCCAAATGGATTAAATTCATCAGCAACTAAGCCTAAACGAACATTCCTAGGATCACTTGCAAAAGCAGGATGATTGGCATCAAAGTTCTTCCACTCCGTCCCATCCACCGGGTGTCGCATCACCCCATCATCTTTCGATTTCCCAGTGTGGTGCCATAGCATGTCCTTTGCTGTAAGCCTTGAACTATATAGTCTTTTCAACCGGGGTGTCAATGGAAAGTAACGCATCACCTTATGTGGCACCTTTTTTTCTTTAGTTTTTTCAAAAGTAACCCATCGACTACTTCCGCAAACTGGGCATTCCTCTTTATTTGCATGCTCTTTGTAAAATAAGCAACAATCATATTGGCACACATGAATCGACTCGTATCCCAACCCTAATTTCTTCAATCTCTTTTTAGCCTCGTATTACATTGATGGAATTTTATTTCCCTTTCAATAATTCATCAAATATGTTGTTAGGAATCTTCCCTCTAACTTTCAAATGTAATAGCTTAGCTAAAAAGTTAAGTAAAGAAATCCAATCACATCCAGGATACAACTCAACTTCAATCTCCTCAAACAACTTGTCGTAATATTGACTCGCGCCGTAATTATTGTCTACTTGCTCAGTTGTCGGTAAGAGGAAGTCCTCCACTATGGGAATCATCTCGTCAACTTCATCCTCATCAACAACATCTAGTTCTGCTTCCACATGATAAATCCACCTCTCATAACCTTGATAAAAACCCCTATCAAATACGTGTGCTTCGACAACAGGTAAAATTTCAAGCCTATTATTTATGCATTTGACACACGGACACCTAATTCTTCCATCAGAATCCTTATGTTCCGAGGCCTTCATCAAAAAAGATTGTAGACCAGTCCAATATTCTTGACAGGTACGATTTCTCAATGTTGCCCAAGTCTTGTCAATCACCATCTAAAGTGTTATAAGAGTCTGTGAGTTTTAGTAATGTGAATAGGAAGGATAACAAAAAAATTTTGTTACCATTTTTTAAATCTTATGCAATATTATAATATCTTATGTTATTTTATGATGTTTTATTAGATAATGTTATTCAAATTAAAAAAATTTCTTAAAATAATTTATTATTTATTTAATTAATCATTATTAATTTTTCAAACTTTTATTAAATTAAATTATTTAATTAGATAATGTTATATCAAACTTTTATTATTTAATTAATTAAATTGATAAAAAATAATTAAATAATTAAAAAATAAAATATTATTTATTTAATTCTTTAGTCATAATTTTTTAATTTTTAATAATAATAATAATAATAATAATAATAATTTTACAAATGAATTATTATTTAACTTTAAGACTAATTTTTTTTTAAATAATTGGATAAATTTTATTAATTTTTTTCATTCATTATTTTATTATTAATATTTTAAACTTATCATTTCTGTGTCGATATCCCTTTAATTGATGGTTGTAGTCAATAACCATCAGTCACAAGCATACCGGGACAGAAAAAATAAATTAACTTCTAATTAAATACTTATTAATTTTTTTAATAATTTTCAATTAATTATTGTTATCCTTAAAAATTGGAGTTCGATGACGTGGCTATCAGAAGTGACAAGTGGCAATACATGGTCTGTAAACAACACATTAATAGTCAATAAATGTATTGGCTCTTCGGAGTTGTGATAAAGTGATCTGACCGACCTGGTAGAGTTTTTGTCAGACCGATAAGGATTTTTGACTAACCAGTCAAGTGTCACGATCGACCAGTCAAGTGTCATGACCGACCAGTGAGGTGTCATGACCGACCAGTGAGGTACCTGTCCGACCAGTTAGGTGTTTGTCCGACCAGTCAGGTGCTTGGCCGACCAGTCAAGTGTTTGCCCGACCGGTCATCTATTTTGGCCGACCAGTCAGTCCGTTTTGCTAGACCATAAATGTGTCATGAAGTGTGCTAGAGGTGTGCTTTGCCGACGAGAGGTGTTTGCCTATGTCCTCAGTAACAGCTTCAATACGAATCATTCTCAACTGCCGCGGGAATCTCTCAGATTTCCCAGAATAATAGCCATATTATTGTAATATTAGATTTATTTATATTTTATTAATTACAGTCTGTTGGAAGAACAAATGACCCGGTAAAAGGGAGATATTTATGTACGATCCATGAGCCTATAAATAAAGGGCTCATGGCATCATTTAGGGGGATCTGATCTTTTTAGGCTGAGAAAACTCTCTTGTTTTGAGATTTTGGAGACTGTTACTTGGGGCATTCTTGGGGCATTTTCTGAGAGGTTAGAGAGATAAAGCTTGTATTCTCTAGAGAGAGAAACTCTATATTTTTCTACTTGCACTTAAGAAACTCAGTTGGCTCAAGTTCATCTGATCTTAAGTGTAGGCTAAATATATCACAACTCCAAGTGGATTAGGCTATTACCAACAAATTGGGGCTGAACCACTATAAAATTATATGTGTCGTATTTTTCTCTTGAAGATTCATTGTAGTTTTGACGTCTACTCGTCGTTGGCCAAAATCGTGGTCAACAATTATAATAATACTAATTAACTAAATTAAATAATATTCATTACAATTCTCATTATGTTGACATAACATATAACAAAAAAATAAATTAAAACTACTTTACTTAATAAAATTTCACAAAAAATTTGACAGCATAACAATTTAATACGATCATTTCAAAAAATTTAAAATCCTGCACCCAGACAATCCTAGAATATATAGTATAAGATATATAGTTTTTTTTTTAATTTTGACAACATAACAACTTAAATTTGTAATATCCCAAAATTTAAAATCTCCAAACAACAAACCTAGAATAACTAGAACAACAAAATATTTATTAAAATAATATTACAACACAAATCAACATAAACCATAATATGATTAATACAAAAAAACAATAAAAACATACATTAATAATCTATTTTTTTTTCTTTCAATTTCATTTTCCTAAACTGAAAACATCAAAACTCTCATAATAAATAGTACACTTGCACTTCATATATATATATATATAATATTAAATTTCATTATACCCATGATTAATGCATCATTAATGTGACAATTAAAAAAACAAATTTTTTTTTTTAATAAATATTATGAAACCAATATCATTAAAAAAAATTACATACACTGATGGTGGTCCGAAATTCCGGTGTGGCGTGGGGTGTTCTGAAAATAAATACAAACAATTAAAATTAAAAAATCTATATACAAACAATTAAAATTAAAAAATTAATACATAAAAGGAGTGGCGGTGGTGGTGCTTGGACAGAGGGGCGGACTGAGAGAGGGGTGGTGGTGCTCGGACAGAGGGGTGGTGGTGGTGGTGCTCGGACAGAGAGAGAGGAAAAACTGAGAGGGGAATTAGTGTCTGAGAGAGGGAGAGGAGAAATGAGAGGGACAGACGAAACAATGTGGAAAATTTTCAATATGTAAGATTATTACCGGTGGGGACCCACCGCTATTAATATTACCCCACCGGTAATAAACTATTAGCGGCGAGACCCGCCTCTATTAATATAACGCGCCGGTAATAGTCTTATTACCGGTGGATACTTACTTGCCACTAATACTATTATCGGCGGATAGTCCGCCGGTAATTAGGGAAAATACTCGCCGCTAATAAATTTGAAACTGCCCACCTTTTCATTTCCCGGGCATTGTATTAGCGGCAGTGTAACGCCCTGGATAGCCAAAACCGTTACATTGTGTACTTGTAAAGTGCAGGACTTGCTAATCAAGTCATTAATTTAAAAACGTGTCATTAGTTTAAGTGTTCTAGGGTTAAAAGACATTTTGGCCTCAAAAGATACACTTTATATGTTATAAGCAGTTTACAGAAGGGATCCCCAAAAGATCAGTGTTTGAAAGCTGGTTACCAAAATTCAACAGTTAAAGGTATACATTAGCCATACTAAGGCAAAATACAAGGTTCTGGTCCTCTTGTCCCTGTAACCTCCTCAGCCGTGACGGCTGAGCGGCTCGCCATATACATTCACCCTGTAGAGCTCTCCAATCAAGGCTGATCGATCTTTCCTTTGCCTTTACCTGCACCACACAGCACCCGTGAGCCGAGGCCCAGCAAGAAAATAACATACACAACATATATAGCAATCTCAAACAGGTATTCTAGTAAGCATGTTCAATTATTCAATCCATAGAAAATAGGCATACTCCAGGGTACAAACAACCTTATCCACACTTAGATCATACAACAATCTCATCTATGGCCAAGTACAACATCCAATATACACAAATACTAGGGCTGACACCTTAGGCCGCACGCCCTGTTTAACCCACTGACTCCGGCCCGCTTAAACCGAGCTCAGTGCATAATAAGCTGTCCTCGGATACCAGTGTCCGAGCCGTGCCAATTGCACAAGTTAACCGTGGCACGCTTAGGCCATTGGTTTACAATTTACATGGCATAATACCATTCTTTCAGTCGTATATGTATCAGGGGAACCCTTAGTCCCGCTCAAATATTCAACTGGGTGTAGTCTTCTTACCTTTAATCTTTTCAGTTTTGGATTATGAGCAACGCCCCTCAAGCACGATCCGATCCCGAGCCTAAGCCTTTATCACCTAGTCACAACCAAAGTATAGGGTCTCATTAACACTCAAATTAGGGTTTCCGGTCACAAAACTAACTCCCGGGAATTCAAATTCCACCAAGCATGGTGATGGAACCAATCCCGAGCGAACTAGACCACATCCCCAAGCCTAAAATCCTCAAAAATTCAATTGCACAATCAAGGGCTGCGGCCCTTGGAGCTTAGCCGCGGCCCTAGCCACAAAATAGAGCCAAGGAACAACCTAGGCATGGACACGCATCGCGACCCTTGCTTTGGGCGCCGCGGCGCCCACACTTGGCCGAGCCTCCTTGGCTTTTCTTCATCCTCGGGTCGCAGCGCTCTAGAACAAAGTCGCGGCCCTTCCCTTCGTGCCCAGAAAACCCACCATTCTAAGGCTCAAAACCTCAGCCAAAACCACCGCTAAGCTCTCTACTTCAACACCCAACATTACCAAAGCCTACAAACCAACTTAAGCCACACAATTCAACAGAAAATCCAGCCCAACACACACTAGAACTCTCTTTTTAATCTCTGAAACCCAAGAACTCAAACACCCAAAACTAATCAGCCAAGAACTCAAATTCAAACCTCTAATTCATGGAGTAATGCTTACCTTAATAACAGAACCTTTTCTCTAGCCAAAGTCCAGCTCATTCCCAAATTTCCCAGCTCAATTCCACCCTAATCAATAATTGGACAGCACCTCAATAACCAGTTGATACACAAGGTTAAACTTCAGAAAAACACATGGATTACCCTTACCTTAGTCTTGATTTAGTCCTGGATTGTTCACTGAGCTAAGCCTCAAGTTTACCCCTGAATTCCTTTGAGTTCCCAGCAATCTACAGCTCCAACTTCTCAAGAATTTTCTCCTGTTTTTCCCCTTGAGTATCTCTTGAATGTTCCTTGAGAGAGAAGACTAAACTGAAGGAAGAAAAAATAAGGTCGGTTTGTCTTTTTCCTAAAGGCTTCTGAGCTTTTGTCCCACTCATTAAGTTAACCCCAAGGCTCGGGGTGCCGGAAACGTCCCCGAGGCCAAAACGGTAAAATCTCCCAATATTCCCACCTAGACATCCTAACCTCAAATATATCTCCATATATTTATTTTCATAACCCAATAGTCCAAATAGCTACCCGATACCTAGAGTACCCCTGACTTGTCCATAGTCATATCTTAAGTCCCGTTGTGACTTTTCCCGCTATCTGACCTTAGGATCGTCTCGAGTTGCGCTTTATGAACCTGCCCACATAATAATGTGGTTCTCACATATATCACATAAACAATTCATATTATCATATAATATCATTAATTATCATATAATCATAATCAATCACATATTCACACATTTAAGTCAATAATATTCACTCTAATCCCATTTATGCCCTCTTGGCACACTAATCAAGACCCTTAAGCCTTAATAGCGAATTTGGGTCGTTACACGCAGACTACCGGCCGCTAATAATTGGTAAGTCCACCGCTAATAAAAATTAATTTTTTTTTATTAATTTCCACATTATTAGCGACAAACCCCAGTAGTCCGCCGCTAATAACTAATACATTACCGGTGGACTAGGTCCGCCTCTAAAAACGTTTTTTCTTGTAGTGACAACATTGACATAAATATATATTTACATGACTGCATGACATATATATATATAAATTACAATAATATTTAAAAAGAAATTAATAGTAGAAATAAAATAAAAATAGAAAAAGTCATAGTGTAGACAATAGTATACATACATAAACTATTTTTAGTTTCTAATGTATCTCGCAATGCCCTTTGGTAAATTTGATGAAGAATAAGAGATTCAATCACTTGATAAAAATAAACTATCACACAATTTTATAAGATAAAAAAATGATATGTATGCATTTATTATTTTTAAATAAATATGATTTAATTGTTTAAATTATTATAAAATTTCTTAAAAATATCCTATTTTAATTAATTAATTTTTGTTTAAGTTTATGTTTGTTCTAATTTTTTAATTTGGCAGTCACAACAAGAGATTATATATTATATGTTCAATATAATATTAATATTGTATATGGATTTTAAATTTAAGATTGTCGCTAGTTGATAGTAGATTATACTATATTATATATTTAGTATGATATTATTCCAATACGTGAAGTTTAAGCTTAATTAAATTTTATTTAAGTTATAAAACGTATGATTTTATTATTTTTAAATAATTATCATTGTAAAATATCTAGAAAAATATCTTATTTTAAAATTTTTAATTATTTATTTATTTAATTTTATCTAAGTTTAAGTCATGTTTACCATTTATCGTTAAATATATAAAAAAAAAACTGTTAAAACAAATAATTTCTATTATCTACACACTTTTTACATAGAAGAGATAGTCATATAAATTCAAATATTATAAAATGTCATTATTATAATAATATATAATACATAATCTTAATTTTCATTAAAAAATTTATTATTTATATTTATAAAGAAAACATTTTTTTTACTACTTAATGTAGCTTAACTAAATACATATTCATATTAAATAACAACAAACATTATTATAAATACATTATATATAGGTGTTGTGTGTGTACAAATAGTATGACTATGTAACTACGTACATAAGAAATTAGAATAACATTTATATTCTATAAAAAAATAAACAAGTTTCTTCTCTAATTATAAATGTGTGATATGAATAATATCATGAATATTTAATACATTAAATATTGTCATTTATTTATCTTATATATTTTTTGTTGTCCATGATTTCATCATTGAACACGTGGCAGTCATTAGAGAAGTAATTAGGCCCCTCGGTAGCTATTGAAGTCCTGTGAAGCTCGCCTAGAACTCCTCAAAGCGTAGAATCCTCTCAGTGTGTTATGATCAGTTTCCAGGCGTGGATGTCTTCAAGTGAGGCCACATCCCGAGGACATCCGTTATGGTCCTCCCGTCTTCTTGGTCAGGCAATCCTCTAGGTCTAGGAGTTTGTCCTTGGGACCTGGAGGGAACGCCAGATGTCAATCGCAACAACTTTGTACCACAAGTGGCCATTTGACAGCTTTTTGTACCTCGAGAAGTGGTGTTGTGCCCATACACTCAAAAATTGGCATGTTCCAATGTGTCGGTTGACATGGGAAACGTACAGCTGCATTTGGACAGTGTCAGGGGGCTAGTCTCCGGTAAAGTAGTGGGATGAAACCTTTGAATTAGGCCCCGTGTGATACGCTTGGGCCCACCACCTTAATTATCTAAAGGTGTTAATTAGCAATAAACTCCCAAATGATTGTTAATATTTTTAATAAATTTTCATTAAGGGAATTAATTGTCCCCAGCCACTATAAATAGGGTCGGGGCTTCCATTGTAAAGGAATTTGGACTTTTGGCTTTTGGCTTTTGGACTTTTGATCCCACTTTAATTTTTGTTCTCAGAGCAATATATACGTTGCCCGAGAAACCTCCATTAAAGCTTTCCATCTCAAGCTTCAAGACATTACTACTAAAGCCTCGTGGGCTAGGCTTGTTTTATAACGTGAACCATTTAAAACATGTGTCTCTTTCTTTCATTTCTTTAAGTTCTTACTAATTTAGTTGATAGCAAAAAATGCAGTCAATATGTTGGTGCTTTCATTGAGAGCTTGAAGAAAGTTTCCAAGATTCAGTCATGGTGACCACCAGAAGAAGCACTCCAGACGGCGTCACTCCTCTCACTGAAGCTAAGGGAGGAGAATCCAGCCGAACACCTCTGCTAGAATACTCAGAGGTGGCAAAGGAGGATTACGATGAAAACACTAACTACGATGATGAAGACTGCGAGTTTTATGAGGACGATTATCCTCATCCCATGGACACGAAGGAACCGCCAGAGGCGGTGGCTCTTAGAGACCAAGTCGCCACCCAGCAGCAGAAAAACCAATACCCAGGAGGGGAATATCGCAGCCCTACAAGAGATGGTTAACTCCATTAGGTCTACTTTGGTGGCCCAAGGGCTGCGAGTAGACCCTCATGGTGAGATACCACCTAGGTGGTGTGCCACCTGTGCACCCATCTAGAGTGCAACCTGTTGGGCCAATGGGTGACCCTCCTAATCAACCCACTGCCGTGGAGCAAGATCTGTCAACTGTTGTACCACCTGTGCACCCAGCTGGAGATGGAGCCCCACCTGCACCACAAGATTGTGGTAAAGGCAATGTTGATAAAGATCCCAAGCAGGGGCGAAAGAGAAATCATCGAACTTCTGAGCCCATTCAGCCCCGAGATGGGCCAATGTTGACCATGGTCTTGGAACTCAAGGACCCTACTAGGCCGCTAGCATCAGTGAAGCCCAATGTGTTCCACCCAAGCACGCTGCGGCACTTCGCCAGCCTCAAAGAAACTCTAGCCAAGGGGCCAACAGGAGAAATGTCTCTACCAAACAAGGACAAGGAATTAATATCTCGAGAAATAACGAGTATGTTGACTCTGATGGGAAAATAGAAGTAGGATACCCCAAGGACGGTGGTTTCCACCATGCACAACCTGACATGTGAGACGACCTGAATGTTCGCAGGAACAGAGCAGCTCCCGAGGACAATCTTGGGAGACAACAACAACCAGACCTCCGAGATGACCTTAATGCTCAGAGGAGAGAACACGTCACACAGTTCCAATCAAAATCGTGACCCCCTCCGTGCAGAGTTGAAGCATAAGCCAGGATCCACCCACTCCTACCATCAATTCTCCTCCTCCTTTCAAAGAAAATTCATAGATGCTTGGAGGTGAATTTTGATGTTAATGCTTTGGCCAACATAAAGCAGGAACCACTTTAGACCCTTAAAGCCTACATCAAACACTTTAAGGAAGAAACAGCTAGGACCAAGAAGGTCGATGATGGCCCTACAAGATGGCATCCGGGTGGGTTCCCCACTATGGGATGAACTCATGCAAGAGGATGCCACAAGCTTGATGAATTCATATGTCAATTCCAAGAGTACATCCACTTAGAGGATTCCCAACTTGGAGTATTTGGAGGACCAGTCTCTTTCCCCACTTCGTTGTTCCCAAATGTTGTGGCTCTAGGAACCCAGTACTTGCCATATACTCTAGTCCAAATGAGTGTTATGAGCGCTCCACAGTTCATCCCACATGTTCAACCAGTTGGCTTCAGCGTTATGCCAAGTGTTGGTTTTGGTGACGCCCTGACAGGATGGAGCAGCTCCCACTAGATACATTGCTTTTTCAACCTACATTCAGTGCTGGAACTGCGACTCTAGCCCAGTCCGCAACACCCAACAAGGTGCCCAGTAGAAGAAAATGCTGGGATAAAGGCAAGGGAAAGAAGCCCAAGAGAACTAGAGTAGCTCCTGATGAGAAGTACACTCCACAATACCCTGAGTACATGAACTTGGTGCATACTCGGGAGAATATTTTCCTGGCCAATGAGCAGCAGGTCCACTACAAGAAACTGCAACCTATGTGAAAGGATTGGGAGAGAAAAGATTCCATTAAGTTTTGCCGGTTCCATAATGATGTAGGGGCACCACACCAATGAGTGCAGGTAACTTATGTCTAGCCGTAGGATTGCCTCCTCAACAGGTGGTTCTTCAGGCCCTGCGCCAAGTGCTCGCAACCTCACAGCAGTTGGTAGCCCATGGACCACCCCCGGTGAACAAGAGAGTAGGGAATATCTTCGGAAGACCCCACTTGGGGGCACGTCGAGGGGCTCGCATAATCGCTATATGCGAGCCCTAAACCATGACAAAGAAGTGTTGGAACTAGCCCAATTGCTAGCAAAAATGTCCTGAATGACAGATCAAGTCATCACATTCTCTGAGGGTGATGCTCGGACAGTGAGTCTTCCCCACCAGGATCCTTTAGTGGTCGAGAGCTAAAGCTCCATCAAGATGGTGGCTCGGATCCTGGTGGATAACGGGAGTTTTTTGAACATTCTGTTCAAGTCAGCCCTTTGAGAAAATTGTGTTGACTATTAGTGACCTGTCCCCTTGCACCTCCACCCTTCATGGGTGCTCGAGGGAAGGTCATATTCTGATGGGGTAGATAAAGCTGCCATTGACACTTAGAGAAGCTTCATGCCAGGCCTTCAAGTATTGCACATTTGTGGTTGTAGACTGCTCCCCCGCTTATAACGCCATTTCAGAATGTCCACCTCTGGTGGAGTTTCGAGCCGTCACCTTAATACGCCACTTGTGCATGAAGTTCCAAACCGAGGTGGGAATAAGCACAGTCCATAGAGACCAAAAGGATGCCCGCTAGTGCTACAATGTGTCCCTCAAGCATCCAATAATGGTTATTGAGGCAGCGCAGCCCCTGAGCACCCTCCTCCTGAGGAGAGGGAGGTCAAGCTTAATCAAGAGGAATGGGAGTCCAATGATTTGGACCCCAGAGTTCAGGAAGAAAGGGTTGTCAAGCCCATGGAAGAGGTCGAGGAGGTTGCCCTTGACGTCTCCAATCCAGATAGAAAAACCAATGCCAGGAAAAATCCCAAGGCAAAAGTCCAAGAAGCTTTGGTAGGCTTTCACCAGGAGAACCATGATGTCTTTGCTTGGTCTCACTCCGATATGATGAGCATTAACCCAAACATTATACACCCTGCCTTGAACATTGATCCTAATGTTTCCCCGATGCAACAGAAGCGAAGGACCATTGACCCGACCAGGGAGGAGGCCTTAAAGGCAAAAGTCGACAAGCTTCTTGAGAATGGTTTCATCTGGGATGCTCAATACCCAAAGTGGTTGTCAAACCCGGTCCTAGTGCCCAAGCCTAATGGCACCTGGAGGACCTTCATAAACTTCTCCAACCTTAACAAGGCATATCAAAAGGATTGTTTTCCTTTGCCTAGGATTGACTAAATGGTTGACGCCACCTCCGGTTACGAGCTCTTGTCCTTTATGGATGCGTACTCAGTGTACAACCAGATTTCCATGCATGTCACTGACCAAGAGCACACCAGCTTCCGAACAGACAAAGGGCTCTACTTCTATAAAGTGATGCTCTTTGGTCTCAAAAATGTTGGTGCCATGTATCAAAGATTAGTGAATCAGATGTTCAAGAACTAGCTCGATGATAACATGGAGGTTTACGTGGACAACATGCTCATGAAGTCTAGGATAGCCCCTGACCACGTGAAAGATCTGGCGAAAGTATTCTCAGCCCTCTGCAGGTTTAGAATGAAGTTGAATCTCCATAAATGCACTTTTTGAGTTTCTTGTGGGAAGTTCCTGGGCTTCATAGTCAGCTCCCGAGGAATTCCATCTCCTACGAAGCATAAGGATGTGCAAAGCCTAACGGGAAGGATGGCAGCCCTGAGTCGTTTTGTCTCGAAGGCGACTAATAAGTGCATCCCTATCTTCAAAATCCTCTGAGGAAGTCAACGATTCGAGTGGATGAAGGAATATGAGCAGGAATTCTAGTAGCTAAAGGCGCACATGGCTAACCCTCCAATTTTGTTTAAGCTGGTAGATGGAGAGCCTCTACTCTTCTACATGGTTGTCTCTGAGAATACCATTAGTGCTGCCCTGGTCCGCGAGGAAGGCTTGGTCCAACTTCCCGTCTACTATGTGAGTAAAAGACTTCTCGGAGTGGAGTCTAGATATCCACTCATGGGGAAGTTGACATTCTGCCTGATGATAACTTCTCGGAAGCTAATGCCCTACTTCTAGGTGCATCCCATCAGGGTCCTCACCAACCAGCCCTTGCGAAAAGCACTCCAGAAGCCAGAGTCCTCTGGGAGACTCCTAAAGTGGGTGGTCAAACTGAGCCAGTTTGACATCACTAACCACCTGATGACTGCCATCAAGGGGCAGGCATTGGCATATTTTATTGTCGAGTGCAAAAGAACGCATGAGCGACCTGGGGAGGCCCCAGTAGTCGGACCCACATGGAAGCTATATATAGATGGGTCCTCCAATGAGAACGGAGCTAAAGCAGGACTTATCAAGGTATCTCCCGAAGGGCACAAAGTTCACAGTTCTTTGAGTTTGGATTCGATGCCTCAAACAACGAAGTTGAATATGAGGCACTCATTGATGGACTCCCAGTAGCCCTAGAATTTAAAGTTGAAGGCCTCAAAATTTTCAGTGATTCTCAGCTCGTGGTGAATCAGGTCTTCGGAGAGTACCAAGCTCGGTGGCCACCTATCTATCTTAGACCTAGGAAATGTTGCACATCTTCAAGAAATTTACCATCCGACAGGTGCTAAGGGAACAAAATTTGAATGTTGATGCCCTCCCTAAGCTTGCCACCACTAAGGATGCTAAGTTGATCAATGTTGTACCAATAGGCTATTTGGGTGCTCCAATCATCTCAGCTCCCGAGGAGGTGAAATCGGTCCAGCCCCAGGAAGCTACTTTACCAGGTGCCTCGATATGTGATCATGGACAATAAGCTGTACAAGCGGGAATATTTGTTGCCCCTTCTCTGGTGTGTGTCAAAGTAGGATGCCAACCTTATACTCCGAGAAGTGCATGAAGGCTTTTGCGGGGACCATGTTGGGGGGGGGGGGGGGGGGGGGTAGAGCCTCGTCAAGAAAATCCTAAGACAATGGTACTTTTGCCTACAATGAATGGTGATGCAATGGACTACGTCAATAAATGCGACAAGTACCAATACTACGCCAACATACCTCGAGCTCCTCCGAATGAGCCACGCAAATGACAAGTCCCTGGCCCTTCGCAATTTGAGGGATTGACCTTATCAGGTCCTTGCCCATGGGAAAGGGATGAGTGAAGTATGATATTGTTGTAGTCGACTACTTCACAAAGTGGGTCGAAGTTGAGCCTCTTGCTATGAACACATCCAAGAAGGCACTACACTTTGTCATAAAAAACACGTTTGTCGTTACGGGATTCCGAGGAAGAAACTCTTCGACAATGACTCCAATTCGACAGCGATTTGTTCACAGACTTTTGTCAAAGGCATGGAAATATGAAGAGCTTCTCCTTTGTAGCCCATCCGCAAGAAAACGGGCATGTGGAAGCAGTCAACAAGACGCTTAAAGCCACTTTGAAGAAGCTTGAGCAGGTGAAAAGTACCTGACCCGAGGAGTTGCCTAAGGCATTGTGGAGCTACCGCACCACTGCTAGGACCTCTATGGACCATTCGCCATTCTCCATGGCCTATGGGTATGAAGCCATGGTCCCAGTTGAGGCAGCAATCTCCACGCACTGACGAGATACATATGATCCGACCACAAATCATGCTTTACTTCAATAATCTTTAGACCTTGTGGAGCAACACCGAGAAGCTTCACAGCTACGTGTAGCATCCGACCAACAAAAGGTGGCCATATATTTTCTACTCCAATGTGAAGGATAGGAATTTTGGGGTTAGAGACCTGGTGTTGCGAAAAGTTTTCTTAGCCACCTAAGACCCTGGTGCTAAAGTGTTGGGCCCTAACTTTGAAGGCCCATACCAAGTCGAGAGAATCATGTATCTAGGGACATACATGCTGGCTGGGGGGTTAGTGCCCCACACCTGGACTACTGAGCATCTTTGCTGATATTATAAGTAGTATGAGTAATGTATTCTCTAAATTTTGCAATCATTTTGTAGCCTCTGAGCATAATTAATGGAAACAGTGTATACAAAACACGGTAGTTGAAATTCAAGAATTTTGCTTGTAATTATTTTTGTTAAATTTTAATGTTAACTTTACCACTCGAGGAGCACCCGCTCGCTGGCCAGGACTAGTGAACAAAGACCAGTCTCCAACCACTTAGGGGAATTGCTGGGTAACCTCGTGGGATAACAACTTGCAAAGCATGACCTAGGAAACTAAACTTGTCATGAGCGGAGTAAGCCTAGTGTAACAACTTGCGAGGGGGTAATCACTCGTGGAGCATGACCTAGGAACTAAGCTTATCATGAGTGGAGTAAGCCTAGTGTCACGACTTGCAAAGGTGGAGCAACGTAGGGAAATTAGTGAAACCTAGCATTGGAAAACAATAAAAAGCTCAACTTATAGGTGAACTTGAGTGATCTCCCGATGACTAGGCATCCAAGGATAATTAGTCAGTTCTTGACTCACGAAGAGTGATAGGAGCCCCGAGTCACCTGTACTCGGGCACAAACCTCATGTTGCCAAAAACTCGGATCACATGGCCGAGAACTGGATCCATGTCCAGAGGACTTAGAGCTCGAGCACCCAAGTATGAGTGTTCGATTTCCAAAACTCGAGTAAAATGTACTTAGGGGGCAAGGAAATAATCTTGATTGACTAAAATGACCTAGTGTAACCTTCCAAAGGACTACGCAACTGAAAAGTAACACTCCATCTTCAAACACTAAGTAAATTTCACCTCCTATGACCCGAGTTTTTGGGACTTGTGGACATAAGGAAACGTCTAGTGCTCCCACTTTATAGCGTAATAAAGTTACTTCCAAGGACTGTGAGCCCGTGAAGCAACACTAAGTGCTTAAAAGTGTCAAAATACTGGGTGAGTCGACAACACTCGAGTCGTCAGGACTCGAACACAAGTCCCTAGTTGGACTGACTAGGACGATTATGACCTAAGTCTCCAAGACTAAGTCCCACATGTTGTGAATAGGTTAAGGTTTAAAATTCTCATGACATCAGATTATGTTGAGTTAAAATTAAAATCTTACCAAATTTAAGACCAAATTTCACAATTACTAAACTCTAAAAATGTGTTGAGTTATAATGTAATGAAACCAGAAAAATAGTGCAAGCAAAATCCATCTAGTAAAGTAAAATTAATTACAACTGTGCTCGAGGGCTCGAACATTAAATTGTTTGTACCCCAAATAGAGCAATGGCATGCAGGCCTATTTAAAAAACAAAATTACAAGGGTCTACTAGACCGAGGGAACCTTGGCGACAATGCCAATCACAGGATTGTCCTCGGAAGCACAACCTGCCTTGGTTGCAGAGTGAGCCTGAGCAGATGCAGCCTGTTCCGCCTAAAGACGCTCCTTGAACAACATCCTCAAGTTGGGATTGCCTGTGAAGGCCCAATCTATCGCTCTGTTGCTTTGCGAGAACCATAGTGTGTGCCATCCGCCAACACGTCAAGCTTCTTATCCATCTCCTTGGCTTGGAGTTTCAATCTGTCAACCTCCATGGCAGTACCTTGAGCCCTCAAAGCCACCTGCGCAACTTTCTCCTGGGTTCGTGTAGTGTCCCCCCTGGCCTTAGCGACTTCCTCGGCATGATGCAACACCTCCCCGACATGCTTGGCTGCCTCTTCGTGGGCAAGACGAGTCTTTTCTCGAGCCACCTTAAAGTCCTCCGGCCTTGGAGTGCCTCATGGCATCCTCCACTAACCTTGAGGTAGTTTCCTCGATAGTCTGGAGTTTCGGCTCCAGACGGGTCTCTAGATCGGAGGCACGAACCTTCTCGTCTGACAGTGCCTTCTAAAGCCTCGAATGCTCCTCTCGTGAGACGGAATCCTCCCTTAGCTCATTGAGCTCAAAGGACCTCATTGTGATGACGTCCCTAAGCCATTGACAAAAAGCTGTAGCCTACACAACAAGACAAAGTTAGCTTCAAGATAACACTTATCTTCAAGAGTTTGAAAATTCAGGACAGTGCTTACACGCAGTGTGGCGTAGCAGTTGGTGGAGAGAAGGGATATTTCATTATCTCCTCCACAATGGGTGTAGCTGCAAGAAGGAATCTCGCAGAGGGATCCCATCAACTTTGAAGGAGCTCTGCCACCAACAGAACTATCCTTTTTCCAAGCCTCCCCACGAGGGAGATGTTCTAGCTCTTTGCGGCTAGGAAGCGGCAGCGGTGTCTTCGGCCTGTCCTTGTGAAGGAATTCTTGAAGGAATTTGAAGTCCTCATTTCCCTCCTTCGGGCGGGCATTGAAAAACTCAACCACCCGCTGGTGCCTTTCTAGATCTTCCCCTTCATAGTGCTCCAGGAAGATGAAAAAGCGAGGTGTTTTGTCTATTGACTGTCAGGTACCTCGGAGGGGGAGCCAACGGACCAATTTCCAGAGCTATAGGGGCCATCAAGGATGGAGGAATAGCCACTAGGGCTGGAGGAACAGTCACCCGGGCTGGAGGCACCATGACTGGTGCAGCCAGGACATGGATTTGAGAGGGTCCCGACACTCTCTAGTGTTTGGCCTGAATAGAATCAGAAAAACCCATGTGGCCTGCAAAGCAATAAAAAAACTAGTTAGTCAATGAAGGGAAAGAAAAAAAGACCATAAGAACACATGAAAAATATGCAAAGTGTGCATGAAAACTCCTCGGGAGTCCCACCTCTAGATGGCTCCTCCGAGTGAAGAATAGAATGGGCAAACTCTCGCACAAGTTTGCCCATCTCTTGAGTGGTGTTTGTCTCCTACTCGCATAATCACCTCGCATGCATGGAAGTCACCTCATCCAGTGGCACGAACCCCTGGGGATTGAACCTTCTCTTCAAGTGGCGGAGGAAGGTGTCAATGAGGTCTTGATAGTCTTGGTACTCCTCCACAATCCAATGATGTCCCAATATATGTTCGCACTTTAGAAGTGATGACGATACCCACACATGTTCGGGACTAACTCCATCTCATACATGCTTAGCATGATAAAGGATGATAAGAGATTTACTTTGGTCTATAGATGAGGATTCTATTCCCGCCTGGAGCTCCTCCTCTCCTTGTCCTTCTGGGCCTCATCAATGACCTGAATGACGAGAACAGTCTCCACGTGTTTCTCTCGCATCTGTTGGGTGAATTGGAGGAGGGCCTTCTCAGTTATACACTCCATGTGGAGCCTAGCCTCCTCCAGGGACTTCTTGTAGTTTCATAATGGGGAGAGGTCCACCGAGCCCAGGTGCTGGGTAGCTAGAAGAAGGTCACACTGCCATAAGTTCTCCTCCATCACGGGGTGGCTGAGATTCAACTCCTCATCAAGAAGGGCCTTCATCCCCTAAATTCGGTCGTCGTAGGCTACGACGAATGGAGCATAGAGGTACAGACCTACAAAAGGAATTGCCTAAGAACAAACTACATGCGGAGGACAACCAAATGAGAGGTTTAAGGATCAAAAAACTTACCAACCCTGGTGAAATCCAGGAGTAGAGTTAGGTTGGTCTGTGTGGGAAAGCCACTAGTCTAGAAGAAGTGGTCTTTGTAATCCCGCACGTGGCTCTCGTTCATGCATAGAGCCTTGTAAGACATGCACGGGTATTTATACTTAATTAAAGTATAGTACCCATCGAACTTCCCCTTCTTAAGAGCCTGAAAGTTGTAAGCATATAGAATTTTAGTTGGAGAAGGGGCGAGTCAGTTCTACCGCTTGTACAAAACGTATAGTCCGGCTAGCACCCAATACCCATTCAAGGATAATTGAAAGGGGGCTAGGCCGATGAAATTTAGGAACTCTACATAGTATTGGTGTAGGGGCAGGGCTGCTCCCACATGGAGTTGAGATGCACTCCAGGTCCTGATGCCATTTATGTTCTCATACGCCATTTCGTTCTCTCGGGACAGGTGCATCAAGATGTCCCAACCCACCACTCCGTAGAAGGCGAGTATTCTATTCAGAGCTCCCGGATGTTTCAGCTTGCTAGGGAGCTACTCGGCTTCAAAGCCATCAACTGTGTATCTATTGGTCCTATACAAGGAACCCATGTTCACCTCCTCCTCTAAGGCATAAATCGGTCGGGGCCTCCCTGCTCTGCTCTGAGGCTGCCAACCTCCTCTCCTCGACTAGCCGTCCTGCATCCCAAGCCATCTCCAGTATCTCCCTATCGAAGTAATAAAATTCTTGCTGGTGAAGATGGTGTAGCTCTTCGGACATTTGAAACAACAAAACCAAGTAGTTAGGGCCTTGACCAGGAGAAAGATAGGCCAAAACGAGAACCCTTAAGAAAAGTGCTCGGGCAGTGGAAGAGAAAAGGAATTCTAAAGGACTGGGGTGTCCTTGGAACCAAAGAATTGGTATTGGAGAACAAAGCCAGAGTTCACGAATCTCTTTAGAATTTGGAAAGTTTCCAGATTCTAGTCGAAAGTTGAGTGGTACGAAAAACGCAAAAAGGCCTAAAGTGGTCCATTTGGATCGTTTTTGACGTCAAAATGGACCCAAAAAGATTAAAGGAAGGTCAAAATGACCTTTTAATACTAGAAATTACATGCGCCTAAACATTCAACTATTCTTAACCCACACTTACTCGAGATGTAGCACCTGTAAGTGTTGTGCCATAAGTATTTCTTCTCGTTCACCCATAAGTATGAAGATTTTCTCCAGCCGTCTAGGTCGTCAGAGGGCAAGAACTGATGAAGGTTGGGGTTGGGAGTAATCGAGGGAGTTTTGAGAGAGTTTGGAAAGCTCTGGTATTTCTAAAAATTTCAAATGACAAAAGTGAACAAGAGAAAGGTAACTCTCACATTTTATACACAAATGACTTAGGGAGGAACCAACTCCACCCAGACCCTTGATCACCTATCGGGTAGGCACTCGAGCATGATCCAACGGTCACAGTTATTAAAGCATGGATCATGATCATTAGCATGGGAAAAGGAAGCCTCAGGAACAGGGCGAAAAGACACTTTGAATACGGATTGGACGTCTTGGACATGGAATGGACTCTTCATTAAATTCATTGATTGAAGGGCCCAACAATGGGGAGTCAACACGTGGTGTTACCTTTTTCGAGTGTAACGTCATGAACAACCAAAGCGTCACCCCCCGAAGACCTCTAAAATGACTCCTCTTAAACTAAGTCTCCATTGTTTGAAGACAAGTGAAGAATTGGGGGCAAACATTGTTTGTGATTTAATCACTGGACATGTGGCAATCCTTAGAGAAGTAATTACGCCTCTCGGGAGCTAATAAAGTGCTCCGGAGCTTGCCTAGAGCTCCCCATAGCGTAGACTCATCCCAGTGTGTTATGTTCCGTTTCTAGGCGTGGATGTCTTCAAGTTAGGCCAAGTCTCGAGGACCTCCATTATGGTCCTCCCATATTCTTGGCCAGTTAGTCGTCTAGGTCTAGGAGTGTGTCCTTAGGACTTGGAGGGAATGCCTGTTGGTATTAAAAATGTAAATTAGATATACGCAACGGAATGGGTTTTAAAAAAATTTATTAATACCAACCAAGATGATACATATATAGATATATTAAATCACATACAAATATATTAGAGATTACCTTTTGAAGTCTATCAAGTATCCACAAATCTTTTTGTATAAATCAACGATCTTCCAATCCAGATTTTGAAAGTTCACACCTTGATCTTTCAGACCAATCCTCAAACACACAAGGACGTGTGTGGGCATTTAGGATTAAAAATGTTGATTTAGGAATCTCTAGATGTACTCAACACTTGAGATCTAGAGAGGTTTGATAGAGAGAAGATGTATTGAATATTTTTTCAGGTTTAGAAAAACTATCGCTTTCTTTTCAGGAGAGAGTCTGATAGTCAAATAAAAACCACTTCTTGAAAAGTATCGCGTCCTTTCAGGTTTATAAAGATAATGAACTAATTTAATTAATCTATATTTCATTTAAAATAAAACTGATCAGTTATAACTTATTTAATTATTTAATTTATATCATATTTGAAAAATGAATAATTAAATAAACAACTTTTTTATATTCAAAATTCAAATCACAGGGATAAGAAATCTCTGTGTGTGGTGCCACACTCACTATACAATAAATGTGTCAATCACACCAGTAGGGTTATCCCTAATTTTCTCATTTTTTGTTTAATTAATATTTAAGATAAGATATTTGTCCCAAAATAAATATCTGTTAATTCAAAATTAACTTTATCTTAAAATATTAGTTTGAGATAAATAAATAAATTTCTTATTCTAAATAAGATAACTATTAATCTTTCTTTATATTAATCCAAAAATGATTAATATTTATTTTATCCTACAATTTTTCAAAATAAAAACTATGTAGTTAAATAATTAATTAATACATAATCAATCGATTGCCCATAATTGTCACATAATTATTTCCTTGCCCTGGAAAATTAATTCATTTGCAATTAAGTTCTTCTCTCTACAAATCTATCTTTCGACATCTTTACCCTTGACAGTGTAGAGCAGGGGTGATCTAGGGACCATGGACTTATAATACGAAGCTCCAATAAACCATATTATTAATTAAACTATTTAATATAATAATCTTTGTTGATAGTAAGAACTCGTCAACTAAGTTAGATGAAGGATTTTTTGAGTTGTAAAGGAAATGTGAACTTAAATCGACTTATCTTCCCACAAACTTTCTGATATTTCTAAGAATTTAAAATGTGAACGTTAGAATAGAGAATAGAGAGTAGAGAGAATGTAAAAAATATGTGTATTTCTTTACAATGGATTGTTACAAACTTCCAAAATTTCACCCCCTTCTCAGGTGAAGGGAGGAAATATTTATAGGAGAGCACTATTGGCTCACTGTACATGGTGGTCTCGGGGAGACCAGGCCCTGCACATGCAGACTATAGGTGGTAGTGGTGTTAGGAAAGTGGTGATCAGCTGTAGTACACGCCAAAGGTCTGCGGGAGCACCTCAATTTTAGTACCAGGTTGTACCTCCACCATCCGTCTAGTACGAATGTCAGAGGTTGGCTTGGAAGGACCACATCAGGTACCTTACTTGTACGACCACTACTTTTCGACATGGAGATTAGGATCAAACACCTCGGGTCCTCAAGGTCGTACCCCCGTACATATTTCGTACCTAGGGTCGACAATGTGCGCCTCTTGACAGGCGCAGTCATTGTGTTCATACCCTAACTCTTCTTGGCTTGTTTGTTCATTCTATACCCGTATGACCTCTTTGATTCATGTGTAGGTTTTTATCTTCACAGGGCATCCTATTCTTATGACCTTTAAATGTTGAAGTCCTTATCGGTCATCATGGAGGACACTATCCCAAAATGCATGGGAGGCAAGAGCCTCGCGAGATGCTCGACAAGAGATGAAGGACCATGTGCAAGGCTACGCCTTGCAAGATGCTGGCGAGAGGCAGAGGCTCGTGGGCAAGGGCGTGCCTTGCAAGATATTGGTGTAAGGCGAAGGCCTCTTGGTGAGACCATGCTTCGCGAGGTGTTGGAGTGAGGCGGAGGCCTATGGGTGAGACTGTTCCAGGCACGAGGCGCCGTCTTGGAGCGAGGCACCCTCCTAGGTGTGAGGATCCTCCAGGCGCAAGGTGCCCTCCCAACATGAGGTGCCTTCCCAGGCGCGAGGCCCCTCCAAGCGTGAGGTGCTACCATTGACTTGAGGTCACAACCCTTGCGAGAGGCCACCTCCTTTGGTGCTACTTTTCCTTGGTGCGAGTTGGCTTGTCAATGGTGCATGAAACTTTGAGTAAGGTGTCAGGTGATCTCGCACGAGGTGTGCTTGGTGCCAGATTGTAAGCTTTTGTTTCCTATGCTTATTTGATGCCTTGGGGGACATGTAATGAAGGTCTTTAAAGAGTTGGTGTCCACATGTCGCTAGTTGGGTCAATTATTACAGACCCTTACTTATTTCAACATGGGATTATATATTTTTCCTTGTAGATTTTTGGCATCCACACTTGCCCCCCAATCTATGAAGAGCTCTTTAGGCATCTTTGTAGACTTATTATGATGCTACACTTACTATGCTTCGGTGGTGCCGAGGTCCTTTTGAGCCCGCTCCTATATGCAGGAGCAAAAGGGATTTGATAGGTTTTTTTTTTTTGATAACTTGTTGATGTTTCATCTGGACCGGTAGTAATAGTATCTTCGGTGCACCTTGACTATATTTGAAAGGATATGTTGACCCTTTGGGTTCTTGCTATCCTTTTATATATTTTCGCGTCAGCTTGTTATTTATTGCGAGAAGCGTCATTCTCGTCATTATGCATAGTACTATTTTTACAAGGGTCTCTTATAGGACCCTTTTGGGCTAGACGGCTTGGTGGCTGTTCTAGACTTATTGGGAGATACCTTCCTTGAAGCCTCACCCCCTACGGGGGTGTCAGCCTTTTGTAGGAGGTTATCTTTGTGAAGTTTTTTAATTATCTTAATATTCATAAGGGTAGCTAATCTTTTTGAATCTAAGAGACAACATGCCAAGATTTATATATATATATATGCACCTCCTATCCTGCCCCCCAAGTTCTTGGTGAAATTTATTCCACCAAGCACTTTGATAAATGATTGCATAGAAAATAAATATAGCATGCAAAGTAGGAAAAACTTTCATTTATAGTAGGCAGATTAGAAGGATATATATAAAATGATTACATCTGTTGTGAGGTATCTGGGCAACCTCTTTGATTCTTGTTTACTGAAGTTAACATAACATAAAATTACTAAGTCCGGATATTTTTGCATTGGATACGAATGTCTTACTGGTAGTATTTCTTGAGGTGTTCTGCGTTCCATGGTCGGGGTACTATGGTATCATCCATGCGTGCTAGTTTGTAAGTGTTTGGCGGTATCCATTGGGCGACTTGGTAAGGTCCTTCCCAATTTTCCCCTAGTACACCCACCCCTAGGTCTTGCTTGTTGGGGAGTACTTTTCTCAGCACTAAGTCTCATACTCTGAATGTTCTTTCTCGCACCCTGGAGTTGTAGTACCTTGCTGCTGCATGTTTCCACGCATAGTTGTACCTTTTCTCTTCTTTCTTCTAACAGGTCTAAATTTTCAACCATTGCCATACAGTTGACCTGGTCCTCGTATGCCTATACCCTGAAAGAGTTAATCTTCATCTCGATCGGGAGGACTCCCAAGTAGTCGAGCATGGTGCGATCCTATAGGCCCAAAGCATATTGGGTAGCTCATCGACCAAGACTCTCTTCAGTTTTTCTAGCTTTATTTTTGGATTCTTCTTGAGAACCTTGGTAATGGCCTCCACTTGCCCATTAGCTTGCAGATGTACCACAACTGAGAAGCTTCTCCTTATTCCTTTCTCCTTACAGTACCCCTTGAACGTTTCCCCCTCAAGCTAGGTGTCGTTGTGAGAAATGATTTTGCAAGGCACACCATATCAGGAGACAATGGACCTATTAATGAAAGTGGTGATCTGCTTGGACATTAATTTTACCAGAGGTTTTGCTTCAACCCACTTCGTGAAGTAATCTACCGCTACAACTGCGTACTTGGCCCCTCCTCTACCTACAGGAAGGGCGCCAATTAGGTCTATTCGCCAAATAGTAAAAGGCCAAGGGCTGGTCAGGCTGACCAGCTCATTTGGGGGCTTTCAGGAGTAGTTTGGTGTCTCTGGAATTTGTCACACTTTCTTGTGAAGTCGCTAGCATCCTTCTCCATAGAGGGCCAGTAGTACCCTTGTCTCATGGCTTTCTTGGTCGTAGATTGCCCACTCGCATGGTTGTCGCATTTGCCCTCATGTATTTCAAATAGAACTTCCATTACCTCCTCTTCATCGACACACTGTAAGAGTGGGATAGACAATCCTCTCTTGTACAAGACTCCATCTACTAGGGTGTACTAGGAAACTTAATATGCTAGCCTCCTGGCTTCTCTCTTGTCTGTCGATAGAGTTCCATCCTTTTGGTATTTCATAATTGGGTCAACCCATGACTCTCTGGGGTTGTTGATCATGTGAACCTTTGCTTCAGCGATGCTTGGCTTGGATAAGTACTTTACAGGTACAGACTCGAGCGTATCTCCATCCTTGGTGGAGGGCAGCTTTGTGAGGGCATCGACATTGGTGTTCTTCTCCCTCGAGATTTGCTCTAAGGTATACCCCTCCAATTGACCCAAATAGCCCTTTACCCTCACTAGGTATGTGCCCATCTTGGGGCCCTTCACCTGATACTTACCTTTTACCTAAAACACTACAAATTGTGAGCCGCTAAAAATGTGAAAATCTATTACCTTTAACTCCTTGGCCAACCGCAAACCAGCTAGAAGTGCTTCATTCTCCGCCTCATTGTTCGAAGCCTCAAATCAAAACCTTATTGCACAATACATCTTGTGCCCCCAAGTCCAGCCATCACGATACCTGCCCCAGCTCCCCTTTCGTTATGCTCCATCCATGTGGAGGCTTCATTCCTTGAACTTTTTTCCTCTTTCTTATAAACCGATTCGATTTCTTCTATCTCTCCTTCTTCATTTGGCCGATAGTTAAACTCGACTATAAAGTCTGCAAGCACCTACCCGTTGATGGGGGCCCTTAGGATATAGGTGATGTCGAATTGACTTAACTCAATTGAACATTTCATTAGTCATCCTGAGGTTTCAAGTGTGTGCAAGACCTGCCTCAAGGGGTTATTAGTGAGTACCTCAATCGCATGGGCATGGAAGTAGGGCCTTAATTTTCTTGAGGCCACGACCAAGGCATATGCTAACTTCTCTAGTTTTGGGTATCGAGTTTCCACGTCTACCAAGCGTTTACTGAGGTAGTAAATGGGTTTTTGGTGCTTCTTCTCTCCTTTAACCTGGGCAACACTTATGGAATTTTCGGACACTACCAAGTATAGGCCTCTCACCCTTTTTGGGTTTAGCCAACAAAGGTGGCTTCCCTAGGTTCTCCTTCCACTTGGCAAAGGCTTCCTCGCAATCTCCATCCTAAGAAAACTTTTTAAGGATGTTTAAGAAGGGGAGACACTTGTTTGTGGACCTCGAAATGAACATGTTGAGCGCTGGTACCCTACCCGTTTGACATTGCACCTCTTTCTTTCTCTTGGGTGGATTCATCTCTAATAAAGCTTTAACTTTGTCAGGGTTAGCCTCAATGCTTCTGGATTAACCATGAAACCCAAAAACATTCCTTAACAGACTCTGAAAGTGAACTTAAGTGGGTTTAACTTCATCCGGTATTTTTGGAGTGTGCCGAACATCTCACTTAGGTCCTAGTTGAGTACTTCGGCCTTTTTGGTCTTCACCAACATATCATCTACGTATACCTCCATGTTCCTTCCTATCTAGTTAGCGAACATCATGTTCACCAATCTTTGGTAGGTGGAACCTGCATTCTTTAGCCCAAAATGAATCACTTTATAGCAATAGAGTCCTTTATCCATTATGAATGAAGTATGCTCTTCATCAGCTGGGTTCATGGGTATCTGGTTGTATCCTGAATCAACGTCCATGAAGCTAAGTAACTCATGTCAGGCTGTTGCATCTACCAATTGATCTATTCTTGGAAGCGGGAAGTTATCCATAGGGCAAGCCTTATTGAGGTTAGTGAAGTCCACACAAGTCCTCTACTTCCTTTTGAATTTGGGACTAGCACTGGGATTCGATACCCATACGGGGTAGAATTCTTCGCAGATGAATCCATTTGTATTCAATTTGCCGACCTCCTCCTTCAAGGCTGCATATCTCTCGGGGTCGAGTGCTTGTCTCTTCTGCCTAACTAGCCTTGCCTCGGGATCGATATTTAGGTGATGGCACATGATGGAAGGATCTATCCCTATCATGTCTTTGTAACTCCAAGAAAATACGTCAAGTTTATCCTTCAAAAATTTTACTAATTTCTCTTTCATGTCACCTTGAAGGTTTTTTCCCACCTTCAACTTTCGCAATGGTTCCTTCATTACAGCGATTTCTTCCAACTCCTTCACAGGTTCGATCCCAAGCTTCTTTGTGACTCAGGGGTCTAGCTCTTGTGGGTTTGTGCCTCAATGTATCACCATCTCCGTAGGTTCCTATGGCTTTACAGTCGTGTGGAGAGAGGTGTTATAACACTCTCTTGCTTCTTTCTATTCCCCATTCATACTTGTTATTCCTCCAGGAGTTTGGAATTTGACAGCTACATGATATATTGAAGTTATCGCTTTCAATTCTCTTATGGATGGTTTCCCCAATACCGCATTGAAAGCTAAAGCGCAATCTACTACGACAAAGTTTTCCATGACAGTGGTCTGTTTGGGTTGCTCCCCCATAGTGAAGGCCAATTCGATCACTCCTAGGGGTTGTATTGAGTCCCCAGTGAATCCGTATAAGGATGAATGACAAGGTTTTAAGTTCCTGATGTCCAAGCCCATCTTCTCCAAAGTGGGGTGATACAGGATGTCCACAGAACTTCCATTATCTACGAGGACCTGATGTACCCTCATATTGGCTAGTTGGACGGTCAACAGCAAGGGATCCTTGTGGGGGAAATGCACCCCTCGTACATCCTCCTCCGTGAAAGTGATCGAATCATTCTCCTCCTTAAAACTCTTTGGATTCGCTGCTCTAGACTCATGATACATGGGAGTGGACTTCGTCTAGCTTCCCTAGCATACCTATCTTGCCCTTTCCTGGACTCTCCTCCAAACCTTGGGCCTCTGAAGATTGTTCTTACTTCTCCTTGTACTTCTGGGGCTCTTTCTTAAGCTCAAGGTGACGTCGTCCTGTCCTCTGGTCTTTGATTTTCCCTTTTGACATATCTGTCTAGGTGCCCCTGCGTATGAGTTGCTCAATTTCCACCTTTAAATGGGTACATTCTGTTGTGGTATGTCCAATATCCTTGTGGTAGTGACAATATTTACTGGGGTCCCTTTTGGATCAGTATTTTCTCATTGGTGGGGGTCTCTTGTAGGGAATTTGGCCTTCATTCGTGAGGAAGATATGTTCCCTGGTGTCTGTCAGGTTTGTATAGAAGGTGTAGGATGTTTGGCTAGTGTCACCTCCACGTTTGTGCTTTCTTTGGTGATCATCCTTTGGCCCTTCATATACTCTTTTCTTATTTGCACCATTTGAGCCTTCATGGGCCGAGGGCTTGAAAAAGGATTCACTTTTTCATGCCTTTAGGTTCTCATGGCCATCTTTGACACGAATGTACTTTTATGATCTTTCATAGAAGTCGTCTAAGTTAGTGACCTCCATTTTGAGAATATTATCCCATAGCTTATTGCCTGGGAGCACTCCATCCATGATTGCCATCTTGAGTTCCCCCTAGTCAGGCTTCCCACTTTAGTCGCCTCCATGTTGAACATATGGATATAGCTCTTCAAGCTTTCTCCTTCACCTTGCTTTATGTTAGTGAGGCTAATGCCTGCCATGGTGTAATCACGCACTGCATGGTGTTGCTGGAGAAACTCGTCAGAAAATTGTTGCCATGACCTGATGGACCCTGGCCTAAGTCTCTTGAACGACTTGTATGCAGGCCCCTTCAATGTGACAGTGAAGCAGTGGCATCAGGCTTTGTTATTAATTCCCCTTAACTTAATTAAGTCATTGAATGCATCTAGATGGTACTTTGGATCTGTATTTCCCTCATAAGGGGTCATGTGGGGCTCTTTGAAGTTGGCTGGGAGCCGTACGACTTGGATTTCTATAGTGAAGGGTGATTCATAATCAAACTTGTCGTCGACAGCGTGCCCCCCAGATGCGGTGATTATCTTGCTCTGTAGGCTTCTCATCTCGTTGTCTAGGTCTTGTCTCCATTTGTTCAAGGAGTCTCTCAAGTCGGATGGGTTGGCCTTTCCTTTCCTTTTGTCTTTCGGTGGAGCCACAAGAGGTGTTGTTCTCTCGTCCGACCTTCTCCTGTTGAGCTCTTCCCTCAAGTCTGGGGGTGTTTCCCTTGAATTGACCTCAACTTTGTTCTGAGGGTTAGCATCATTTCTCCCCTCTAGCCTCTTAGGCTGCTTCGCCTGCCCAGGACACTCATGCTGCTTTGGATAACGGGTATTCTATTGGAGAGTCGAGTTCTCCCATCATCCACGGGGACTGTGGTCTTTTCCCTCTCATGGCCTTTTTTCTTTCGCTTTGGGAGAGGCATGCTTAACTTTCCGTATAACAAGACATTTAACACCTCTTGCATGTCTTCTAAGGTGGTTTCTATCCTTTGGTTATTTTAGTGTAACTCGTGTATCTCATCCCCATAGGATCGAGTCCTAGAGCTCGAGCTTATGGAATGTACTCGGGGACTCTTGTCGGGCCTGCGCATTGAAAGACCCAGATCCTGTCGACCGGAGTTTAGCACCAGTGGTGGCCTTAGGGGAAGAAAAGCTCCTGCGCCACCCGTAGGGATGGCTGCTGGTCCTGGGCAGTCTCCATAAGGCTGGAAAGCTAGGGATGAAGCCTCCCTTTCATCCTCAGGAGTCCTAGGCTCCTTTGGTGCATCCACATTTTCGAGAGGTGGAGGGTTCCTCATGGAGGCTTTCAGCTGATCTCCGTCCAGGTGGACATCAACCTCTCGTGGTTCTCTCAAACGCTTAGAATATCTTGGCATCTTTCCCTGTCGGAATCAATAGAAAAACAGTGGCTTGACATTTATCTTTCCCACAGACGATGCCAAACTGTTGACGGTAAGAACTCATCAACTTAGTTAGATTAATGAATATTTTAGTTGTAAAGGAAATGAACTTAAATCGATATATCTTCCCACAAACTTTATGATATTTCTAAGAACTTAAAATGTGAACGTTAGAATAAAGAATAGAGAGAATGAAGAAAATATGTGTATTGCTTAACAATGGCTTGTTACAAAGTTCCAAAATTCCACCCCCATCTCAAGTGAAGAGAGGTCATATTTATAGGAGAGTACTATTGTCTCACTGTACATGGTGGTCCCGGGAAGAGAACACCCTGGACATGCAGACTACAGGTGGTAGTGGTGCTAGGAAAGTGGTGGTTGGCTCTAGTACATGCCAAAGGTCTGAGAAAGCACATAAACTTTAGTACCTGGTTGTACCTCCACCATCTGTCTAGTATGGACGTCAAAGGTTAAATGGGAAGGACCACATCAGGTTCCTTACTCGTACGACCACTACTTGTCTGACGCGGAGATTAGGATCAGAAACCTCGGGTCTTCAAGATCGTACCCCCATATGTATTTCATACCTTGGGTCGACAATGTGCGCCTCTTTCCTTGTGTGGTCATTGTGTTCATACCCTAACTCTTCTTGGCTTGTTTGTTCATTCTGTACCCGTATGACCTCTTTGAGTCATGCGTAGGTTTTTATCTTCACAAGGCATCCTATTCTTATGACCTTTAAATGTTGAAGTCCTTATGAGTCATCATGGAAAACACAATCCCGAAATGCATAGGAGGCAAGCACCTCGCGAGATGCCCGATGCGGGATGAAGGACCATGTGCAAGGCTACGCCTTGCGAGATGCTAGTGCAAGGTGGAGACTCATGGGCAAGAGAATGCCTCGCTAGATGCTGGCGTGAAGAGGAGGCCTGTGGGTGAGGCCATGCTTCGTGAGGTTCTGGCGCGAGGTGGAGGCCTATGGGCAAGACCGTGCTTCACGAGATGCCCTTGGCGTAAGGCACCCTTCCAGGCACGAAGCGCCCTCCCAGGCGTGAGGTGCCCTTCTAGGGATGAGGTTCTTCCTGGTGCGAGGCGCCCTCCAAGCGAGAGGCCCATCCAGGCGCGAGGTGCTACCATCGATGTGAGGTCACAACCCTCGCGAGAGGCCACCTCCTTTGGTGCTACTTTTCCTTGGTCCAAGTTGGCTTTTCAATGGTGCAAGACATCTTGAGTAGGGTGTTAGGTGATCTTGCACGGGTTGCGCTTGGTGTCAGATTGTAATCTTTTGTTTCCTATGCTTATTTGATGCCTTGGGGGACATGTAATGAAGGTCTTTTAAGAGTGGGAAATTTTTGGGCGTCCACATGTTGCTTGTTGGGTTAATTCTTACAGACCCTTACTTATTTCAACATGTGATTATATATTTTTCCTTGTGGATTTTTGACATCCACAATCTTTTTTATTAATTCCATGATTACTCCACTATAAATATGGAACTGCACTCTGAGTATTTATAGAATTATATATACAGAGTTTTCTCTTGTAGTCCATTGATATAATCAATAAATTTAGTTATGTCCTCCATTTATTAGTTCGTTAATTAGAGCTGGTCAAGATTAGCGTTTTACCATTCTAATTACCTCTTGATCCGTAAGTACCAATAATTCACTAGGGAATAATTAATCTATAATCAAATTATAGATTTGAGCTCAATAAATATTCAGATCTAGAATTCACCCTTAAGGGAACCAATATTCGATCCGTTAGGAAAGTATGTATTCCATTATTATAAATCATGTTCTCAGCAATTCATGACATTGACTCTCCAAAACAAAAGTCATTAGCCTCATTATTCTAAGAACCTTAACGAGTGAATAAAAAAGATCCAATAAACACAAACATGAGTTCAGGAATACTCAGGATTTAGACTGATCTACAAATGATCATATATTAAAATAAGAATTAAATCTTTATGTCAAATGACAAGTTTATAAAGATAATTAATTCTCATCGGTCCTGTAATATATAATCTCTATTATATAAAACACATTTACTAAGATGTCTATCCACATCATTAATCTGAATCTAAATCACTTGTATCCCGTATACTTAGTAAATCGCACTAGTAACCATTCATAAACAATTTCATACTTTAATATGTTACTAACTATTTTATTCATTATATATGATCTTAATTCTCTCGTACTAATACAAGATCATATTCTCATGAATGAATAAGGAATTTTCTTGATATTATTATTGTTACACCCAAATTTCGAGATTAGAAGATTTTGGTCTCGAAATTCAGGCTCGTAAAAGTGTAAGCTCGAAAGTAAGCAAACTTGCCATGAGATCAACATTAATGATAATTGAGTTTGACAGTCTCGTTCAATATTAAAATGACTACGTCATAGTTGGTAAGCTCGTAACCACGCAGTATCGAAAGTGTTTCGAGGTTATGAGATAAGCTCGAAGCTACAGTGACAAGGGTTCAACACTTGTTACATTTTCCTGGTCTGTTTCTATTTAGCATCAGTCAAAAGGGTTCGAGCCTTGGTATTGCAAGCTCGGAGAAGACGACCTCGATAAAGTTACTTAATAAGACCGAGGGAAGCCGAGACAGCAAGCTCGTGATGATTTTCTGATCTTGAAGATATGCAAGTCGAATGTTCGAGATCGATAGCCAAATGAGGACGCAGTTACTATTTATGAATCCCTATATCTAAGGGATTGGTTGTAATATGTTAAATATCAGGGGATTTATACGTGTGTTATATATTTATATGCATTTAATTGTATTTATTTTGAGATTTGAATCATAACTCCCCGAAATGGGAGGGGTGATATTCTGTAAACCATTCTATAAATAGATTGGAGAAATTCATTTGTAGACACACTAAAATTGGCATTGGGAATACTTTGCTGAATTGCTTCCAAAAAAGATTTGAGATAATTCCATAGGTGAATAATATCGACTCGTGGACTAGGCAGATTTTAACTGTCGAACCACTTAAAACTCGTGTTTTTCCTCTTTATTTTTCTGATTTTGTGTTTGGTGCTCTTCATTTCTAAGTTCACAAAAAACGACGTCAACAGTTCGGTGCTTTCATTGAGAGCCATTAAACAAGACATTATCCTATTTAATCAGAAAACCTCGTGAGATCAATGGCCGCCGCAAACAATCCCAACATTGGTGAGCGACCATTGCCCCGAATACCAGAGGAGAAAACCCTCGTACCTGAGATTATCCACGACGACCTGGAAAACAACCCATGGCTGACCCAGGCCTTGAAGAAAGAAGTGATTCATCCAATTCTCAGGGGCCACCTGCTCCCAGACCTAATGAGGATCTGTACTACTATCTTGAAAGGTATGTCCCTATCGTGGAAATTAAAAATCACCAACTGCGCAAACAGTTGGCGGAGGTGAAAAACGCAATAAGAAATAAGCCAGGCAGGCTGCTGAAGCCCAGGTACCTTCCCAAAGGTCGAGAGGACGTCCTCGTGGGAGCACGACTGCTAGGAGGGCGGAATAAGCATCGCAGCAGCATCAGCCAAGGCCCCATAGAAACACTCGGGCTGGGGCCACTGACAGCTCGATTGTAGAATTTTCAACAAAAACGGGTAATAACGGAGCCCCTCTAGTGGCTCAGAACCCGAATCCTGAAGCTACAAGAACAACCCAGAACATGTCTGGGAAAACTCTAGGCCATCTAGGCCCAACAATGGGAGACATCCACCATCACCTATAAGGCATTAGGCGTCACCAATAAGGCACCCTTCACCAGTCCAAGAGGTCCCTCGACCTACACCACGAAGACCGTCTCACAGTGGCAGTCGGGATGGAAATCGACAGGCCAGACCTGGACTAGGAAATGAAAGGGAGGCTACCCAAGAGCACAGAGCTCCTCAACCTTTGGGAAGTCAAATTTCAAGATCACAATCTGCTGGGTTAGGAAGACCAACTGGGGACCCACCCCATAATTATTGAGCCTCACAGCCAGAAAGGGTTGCAAGCTACGCAAGCAGAAGCTTAAACTACACTCAGTCTGTAGCATTTATAATACTGAGCCTAGACATATAGGAAATAAGGGGATTCATCCTGATTTGTGGGATCACCTGAACCATAACCGAGAACGAGTTGATCCCCCGAACCCTGATTTGTGAGACCATTTAAACAGTAGTAAACAGTTAGCATATAACCATATTCTGAGACAAGGGACTGGGGTTGTTATTAACGATAACCAGATCCCTCAAGCTCAAGCTTAGGCTTGACCCCCAGTGGATCTGGTCTAGGAGAGGATTGATCAATTGGAAAGGGCATTCAGGCTCCTGCAAGATGAGCGGACCAGAGATAAGGCTGAAGAGTCCAATGAGGAGCTCAAGCCTTTTGCCCCGCACATTTCCAATACCCCATTTCTACAAGGATTCAGAATACCTCACGTAGCAACATTCGATGGAAACTCAGATCCGTAAAGTCATCTAAGCACCTTTAATACCATCATGCGAGCCAGCAATGTTGGCTACGAGCTCAGGTGTATGCAGTTTCCCGCTACTCTAACGGGACCAACAAAAAACTGGTTTGAAAAGTTTTGAAGACATTCGATCTCATCCTAGAATCAATTAGTAAGAGAGTTTAAAAAGGAATTCAAGCTATAGTTGGTATCATCCCCGAAGCCTCAGTCCTGACCAATGTCAGACAACAACAAGAGGAGTCACTAAAAATTTACCTTACAAGGTTTAATATAGAAGTGGCTCGAGCACGAAATGTCGATAATAGTGGCCACTTGATGGTTGTTGGAGCTGGTATTTTACCAGGGAGACTCCTTTGGGAAGATTTACAGAGAAAACCCAATAGGTCACTAACCGAGTTCAATCGGAGGGCTAGAGGTTTGTAAATGTAGAAGAGGCGAGGTTAGCATTAAACCTGGCCTCTCAACCCATAACTATAATGACAAATGTTAACTCTGCCTCGACCTCGGCAGCCCCTTCAACTTCGAAACCCTCCAAGGATAACCCTTCTAAAAGGAAGAAGAATGAAGGGAATAACCATTTTCCAATGGAGTGAAAAAGAAGAAAGGAGACAAATATTTCTCCATTTGCATAGTATATACTGAGCTCAACATGGCTCGGGAAAAAATATTTTTGATCAATGAAAATCAGGACCCGTTAAAACGACCTAAACCCATGCGAAATCAGAAGGCGAAAAGGGACTCAAAGAAATACTGTAGATTCCACAAAGACATCGGGCATACAACCGATTAGTGCCACTAACTGAAGGACGAGATCGAAGGCTTGATCTCGAGATGATATCTTGGGCAGTATGTTAGAAACCGAAATTCCAATCAAGCCTCAACAGGTCAGAGGGAAACAGCTGCTCAACTTGCCCAAAACAATAACTCCTGAGTTCGGGAAGATGAGCGACCCCCTCTGATTGATGGAGAGGATGTAGTAGCCATCCCTAGGGGACCACATATTGCAGCTTTGGGTAGAAAAGCCCAAAAGAGATATGTAAACGAGCTCAAGACTAGAAACGGTTCTCCTTACAAACCCAAACCACGAGCTCCAAAGAAACAGAGGGTTGAGACTCAACCCATTACATTTACAGAGGTGGATGAGTCACACATTGAATTTCCTCACAACGATCCCCTAGTCATTACTCTCCAGCTCGCAAACAGGAGGGTACGCCGAGTCCTGATTGATACCGAGAGCTTGGTGAATATCCTTTACAAAGCCACTCTAGAAAATATGGGACTCGCGCTTTGTGATTTGAAAGCGTGTGCAACAACATTGTACGAGTTTTTAGGATAAGGGATTTCCTATACAGGATCCATTAAACTCCTCGTAACCTTGGGAGACTATCCAGATTCAGTAACCAAGATGATGGAGTTTGTAGTGGTGAATACCCTGTCGGCCTACAACATACTGCTCGGGAGACCCTCCCTGATTGGGCTGGGGGTAGTATCGTCTGCCAGGCACTTGGCCATCAAGTTCGCGACTTCTAGTGGCATCGGGATGTTAAAGGGAGACCAGCTCGCAGGAAGGGAGTGCTACAATATTTCCATGAGAGGAAAGAATCAAACAAGTTCGTAGACACTTGTAACTTTTCAGGAGACGGATGGGATCACCTTTGAAATAGATGAGGAGATCAACCCCAGAGTAGAAGAAAGGGCCGATCTCGAACACCTGGAATATCTCGAGGAAATGGATGCAACGAAGGTTGTAAAAGTAGGTAAGAATCTTTCCAAAAAGGAAAAATATAAATTAATTTGCTTCTTGAAAGAAAACCAGGAAGTGTTCACATGGTCACACTCAGAGATGGTAGGAATCAATCCAAATGTCATAAGCCATGCACTAAACATTGACGAGAGCTGCCCTCCGAAGCAGCAAAAGCGAAGGCTCCTAAACGATGACAAAAAGAAGGCCCTCAAAGAAAAAGTCGATAGGTTAAAAGCAAGTCGATTCATACGAGATGCCTTTTATCCGGATTGGATCGCCAATCCAGTGTTGGTCCCAAAACCCAACGGCAAGTGGCGAACCTGTATCGACTACTCAGATCTTAACAAGGCGTGCCCTAAAGACTATTAACCTTTACCTCGGATAAATCAGCTTGTAGACACCACTGCAGGTCATGACATTAGGTCATTCATGGATGTGTATTCTAGATATAACCAGATTGCCATGCATGCGCTGGACCAAGAACATACGAGCTTCGTAACTGATAAAGGGTTGTACTGCTACAACGTCATGCCCTTTGGGCTCAAAAATGCTGGAGCCACATACCAAAGGCTAATGAATAGGATGTTTGTCGAGCAGATAGGAAATAACATGGATGTTTATGTGGAAGATATGTTAGTCAAATCTAAACATAACGATAACCATGTGGATGATCTCGCAGAATGTTTTACTGTACTTCGGAAATACAACATGAAACTTAACCCACAAAAGTGCTCATTTAGAGTGTCTTCGGGAAAGTTTCTTGGATTTATAGTAAATGCGCGGGGAATAGAGGTTAATCCAGACAAGATTAAGGCATTAATTGATATGCCCTCACCTAAAAAACATAAGGATGTCCAGAGCCTAACTGGACGAATGGCGGCTTTAAGTAGGTTTATCTCGAAATCTACAGATCGGTGCTTTTCGTTCTTTAATCTTTTGAGAGGGGGCAAAAAATTCGAGTGGACAGAGGAGTGCAATTCAAAATCTTAAGAAACACCTCTGAAAACCACCAATCTTGTCCAAACCGATCACAGGAGAGATTTTGTATATATACCTTGCTACAACCAAGCACACCATTAGTGCGGTACTAGTGCGAGAAGAGGAAAACATAAAAAAACATGTGTACTATGTCAGCAAAAGATTACTGGGGGCAGAATCAAGATATCCATTAATGGAAAAACTGGCTCTGTGCCTGATACACACATCTTGAAAACTCTGACCTTATTTCCAGGCACACCCTATTCACATATTGACCGACCAGCCATTACAACAAGTTTTGTCCAAGCCAAAAGCATCTAGAAGATTGTTAAAACGGGTTGTCGAGCTCGAGCAATTCGAGATAACCTACCACCCAAGAGAAACTATCAAAGGATAGGCCCTGACAGATTTCATTATCGAATGTATCGGGATCTTAGATGAAGAAATTGTAACCCCAGCCCACGAGCTGTGGAAACTTTATGTTGAAGGATCCTCTAATTAAAATGGATTGGGGGCAGGTATCATATTAATTACCCCAACAGGAAACCGATTCCACTCGGCCTTAAGGTTCGGCTTCGAAGCATCAAACAACGAGGCTGAATACGAGGCATTTCTAGTAAGACTTCGAATAGCCAGAGAGCTCAAAGCAAAGGCTATACATTGCGATAGTGACTCGCAGCTAGTGGTTAACCAAGTCTTGAGGGAATATCAGGCTCGTGGCATAAAAATGGTCGCATACCTAGAGAAAGTGAAAGCTGCACTCGTACAATTTGAATTCTATGCTGTGGGATAGGTCCCCTGAGAACAAAATTCAAATGTAGACGCATTGGCCAGGCTCGCCATAACTAACGAGGTTGATACACTGAATGTGGCCCCAGTGGAGTTTCTTCCGACCCTGAGCATTAACGAGCCTGACGAAGAAGACGTATGCATGATTGACTTGCAACCAACCTAGATGACCCCAATAGTTGACTACCTTGATACCGGAAGTCTCCCAGCAGATCAGAACAAGGCTAGAAAGCTGATGTATCAGATCCCAAGATACACTATTGTGAAATGGAGGTTGTATAGAAGATGGTACTCTATGCCATTACTCTATTGTGTCACTCCACCCGAGGAAAAGAAAATTTTGGAAGAAATCCATGAAGGATTTTGTGGAGACCACACTGAGGGGCATAGTCTATCCAAAAAAGTGATAAGACAGGGGTATTTCTGGCCCACAATCAAGGCTAACTCATTCGAATATGTCAGGCGATGTGATAAATGTCAGTGGTTTGCCTCAGTCCCATGAGCTCCACCTACCGAACTCACCATAATGAGCTCCCCATGGCCATTTTCAGTATGGGGAATCGACCTCATAGGTTCATTGCCAATTGGAAAGGGTGGAGTGAGGTATGTTGTGGTCGCAGTCGACTATTTCACAAAATGGACCGAAGATGAACCATTGGCCACTATTACCTCAAAAAAAGTCTTAGATTTTGTTGTGAAAAATATCGTCTGTCTATATGGGATGCCCAAAAAAATAGTATCAGAAAATAGAACCCAGTTCCATAGTGACCGTTTTACCCATTTCTGTGAGAAAAATGGGATAATAAAAATTTTCTCCTCCGTGTCCCATCCTCAGTCAAACAGCTAGGTCGAAGAGGTGAATAAAACCTTAAAGAGCTCCATAAAGAAAAGGTCGGAGGAGGCAAAAGGGAGGTGGCTCGAAGAATTGCCTCAAGTCTTGTGGGCCTATAGAACCACAACTCAGACTTCAACAGGACATATTCCCTTCTCCCTAGCTTATGGATGCGAGGTCGAAATCCCTACCATACGGAGCCATGCATACAATCAGGCCTCGAACCAATCCCAGCTCAAAGAAAGTCTAGACCTTATTGAAGAAAAATGAGATGAAGAATAATTGAAAAATGCTCCATACTAGCAGTGAGATACTAGATACTTCAACAAGAGGGTTCGAGATAGGATGTTTGGATTGGGAGACTTGATATTGAAGGGTGTATTTTCAGCTACACGAGACCCGTCTGCCAGATCTTAGCAGATCGAGTCCATCATTCGACTTGGGGTGTACAAACTGGCAAGACTAAATGGAGAATTGGTGCTGCGAACTTGTAATGGCGAACATCTACAACCTTATTATCAATAATGTAGGAATGATGTTTTCATTGTAACCAAGCATGTTCATTTCTTCTTATTTTTATTAATCACAATTCTCAACTTTAATTCAGAAGTTGTATTCTCTGTTAATGTTATATTTTTGGAAACCCTTTTAATTTAATAACCTATGATTACACTCACAGGATACTAAGGGGGGCATAAGTGGTATATGAGTCATACCAATGGTTTAAAAAATACATAACATAAAATAAATCTCTGGATCATTAACCTGACGTGAAAGTCTATAAGTGTACATACTAGATAAATAAGTTTGGAACAAACAAACAAAATCGTCAGCAAAAAAATTGGAACTTAAGATAAACCAACTGCGAACTAAGTCGATTCCAAGGCTGGAAAATTTTGCAAATAAGTCTCGATCTCATAACCTCGAGGACATACTCAAGGATGAGAAAAAGGGACTAGGAAAGCAAGATATAACTAAACTACCAAAATTACATGCCAATTAAGTACTTTTGGGTACATGGTAAAAGTAAGGTTCGACCTTGACAATAACAAAGTTGAACATGGATACTTCGAATAAACTGTGCATGAATGCATTGAAATTTGAGCTTAAATCCAACATATGTATTTGTGCAAATAAACAAATATAAAAGAAGGTCTTTAATAATAGCGTCCTTGAAATATTTCGATCTAGAAATGTAAAGCATAATATTGAGGTGAAAAGCTAAAAGAAAAATCAGGTGCATAAAAGATTTTCAAGCCAGATAATTATGTGCATAAAGATTAAAGTTAGTATTTAATAAAAGTAGCTCTTGATCAAGCTACATATTGTCTTTTCCCCAAGGGGCATGCATATATAAAAAAGTTATTATTACAAAAATTATAATGGGACGCAGTCGATGATCTCGCCTTCACGCCTCCCCACCACCAGTGTTGGGTGTCTCCGCCTTCTCCTCAACCTCGAGTTTGGCCTCCTCTTCTTCAAGTCAAGCTTGCCACTTGTCAACAAATCTGGCCTCTAAGTTGGCCAAGAAGCTGGTATCGAGGTTAGGATTGTTCACCCAGATCCGATACATCGCCATGTCTACGGCGTGATTGTTCTTGGTCTTGAACTCCTCAGGAAGGCGAGCCTTCTTGCCTTTGATTATCTCGAAGGTCGCCTTCTTTTCCTCCTCCAACTTGGAGCTTAACTCTTGAAGTTACTCAATCTTGGAGTCTTTTTCCTTGATCTCTGAATTTTCGGCCTTAACCTCTTTCAAGGTTACTGCCATAGTTGACTCAAGGACAGACACCTTATGGGCAGTCTCCAAGGTAGCCTTCAACTTCAGCTCTAGCTCAGACACCTTTAGAATGGCTGCCTCCCCCGCCGTCGTCTCTAGCCTCACTGCTTTGAGCTCATTCACGAGCTTCAGCTGGGCATCCCTGGCCTCTTGATCATGTGCTCTGCTCGGTGCCACCTTGTTGTTCAACTTAAAGTTGTATTTAACAAAAGAAGCAAGTGCCTGTACACAAGAATAAACATGGGTTATTAAAGAATGACATTATAAGTCAGTATAGCGCAAAAAGGTTACAACAAAAGTGACTTACCAAAGAATGAAGCTCGCTGCCTTTGTCAAAGACAATGTTGGCATCGCGACAGGAGGTGAGGAACTCCTACTGGGGGCGCCGAGGTTGCTAAGACTTTGGCCCATGCAAGACAAGATGTCTGAGCCCAGATTTACTCCATGCGACCCAACAGCATTGTCGACCATGTATTCTGTGATGAGGGTGGAGATCGTCCATAATCCTTCCCGTGTAGGAGCTCTTTTTTGGGCAGCGGGAGTTCGATTGGAGACTCAGGCCAGAGGAAGAGACAGGGAGTTTGGGGACGCCACTGGCTCAACTTCAGTAGTTACCCTCACCTTGGGAACTTCAGTTGTTACCCTGGCCTTAGGAGTAAATATGGTGGCTAGGGTCAGGCTTTGAGCGGCTGAGGCTGGAGGGGCCACCTCAGGTCTTTTGAGCACTTTAGAGGGATGCCCCCCTCTTTGAGATGCCCTTTGGCATTTCCTTGCCTTGGCCACCGAAGGATGGCTAAGTACGTTGCCGAGATCGAAATTCATGACACCTGCAAAATACACGTCACACTTTAGTGATCGAGCTAGGATTACTAAAAGGAACAAGACCAAGGATAAAAGAAACCTAACTGGTACACTCAACCGAGCTTGAACTCGGTGACCAGGAAATTCCCCTATTTTCTGAGGACGCTAGGGGAGTCTCATCTCTATATGTAGGAGATAGCCTCGAAAGATCTCTATACATGTTTGTTCTGTACTAAATGGCAACCCCATTCCAGAACTTGTTCAGACTATACATGGTTTGATACTAACCTAATCAGCTATCAAACCTACGTACTCTATAATCTACACATGACCACACATAAAGATTATCCCTAGGATCCGAAAAGAGGATCAATACATCGGGTTTGTGCTTAAGCATGGAAGGACACCACATAGAGGAGCCGAGGATGAATTTACCTCCATTATTCGAGTTCAGTGAGACTTTGGCTTGGGCTTCGTTGCCAGAGGAAGGTCGATCCTATCAGTGAGCCACCGGGGCGCGAGCCTGCAAGCTCGAGGACCTCTGCCTGGGGGGCTGTCTGTCACTAGGAAGCGGCACGTGGTCCCACCTCAAGTACTTGCGATAGGTCGAGTTGTCCGTAGACTGGCCTTCCTCTAAGAGTCTGCAGGCTTGGAGCCGGTCCTCATGGAGAAGGTAGGACAAGGACCTCCGACCATAGGGAAATTGAAGCAGGGCTGCCCTATGCTCCACCATCATTTCAGATGGGGTGGGGCAGTGATAATTGGCTGCAGGAACAACTAAGTATCAATATTCCAAGCTCAGCTAGTTAATAAAAGGGGGGGGGGGGGATAAGTGTGATAAGGTAATTACGGATACGTTGAAAGGAGTAAAATCTAGAGGGAGCGAGACTGTCCGTCCAGAAGAAGGCGAGTTTGAAATTCGGGGGTTGATTCAGCATATCTTCGAAGAGATTTTTCTCCTTGGGGTAGCTCGATAGATGATAAAATCGTCCCCGCCATGAGCTCGAGATGGGTTTCTTTTGAGACAAAAGAGATATAATATCTCTTGGGTTGAGCTTTTCCTACTTCAGCTCGTGGTATAGCGACATGAGGGCTGATAGGATCCTAAAGGAATTGGTCTACAGCTGGAATGAGGAGAGCCCCACAAAGTACAGAAAATACTTTAAATATGTTTTCAGAGGTAGTAGATCCCCTGGCCTCATATGCTCGCGACTCCATGCGACGAGCTTGATTTTGCAATTGGGATTTCCATCTCCCGGGGTAAAGCAGCTATGTTCATTCGAAGCCACAGGCCGACACATCAGCCTGAAAGTTTGAGTCCATGGAAAGCAATATCTCGGATATCTGGCTGATATAAGTGACTGAGCTTCAATAATGCTCAGCCTCAAAGAATTCTTCTTTTGAGGTGGGAATTGACGCGTTTTGAGAAGTAGAAGGACGTTGTAAAAGATCCTTCATCAGTGAAAATGAAACTGCACCAGGCTTGAAGGCGACGATGACTTTGAGCATGGGATCTAGTGGAATTGGTCTAATTTCAGGGTCCGGATCTGGATAAACTGTGACCCGGAGTATTCTTCTCTTTCTCTCCTCGACCTCGTCAATTTGACGTCGAAACTGATCTCAGATATCTTCTTGCTCGCACCTTTCTCTATGATCGCGTATCTAGCGCTGGTTTCACATGAAAGGTGATTCGGGACTAAGAGTTGACGGGGAGTAAGGAATAGCAAGCTTGGGCCCTGTAACGACCCAAATTCGCTAATAAGGCTTAAGGGCCTTGATTAGCGTGCCAGGAGGGCACGATGGGAATTATGTGTGATTTTATGAGTTAAATGCATGGTTATGATTTAAAGCATGTTATTTGGCTATTTGTTTAACTGAGGTGCATGGCTATGTTTACTAGTATGCATGTAGGCCCGGATCGTGTTAGAAGGGCGTAATTGTAATTTTGGCCATGTTGGGCATAACTGTATTGATTTGTGATAATTGTATTCTGTGAATTGTACCACGTGGGTGTGGTTGTATTACTGTGGTGCACGTGCCGAGACGGTCCTAGAGAGCTAGTTAACTTCAGAGTCACAGCGGGTTTTCTATACCCGGCTCGGGAGGAGCCTAGGGGTACCTCGGGATTTTATGGTTAAGTTGAGGTTTAGCGGGTAATGGTTATTGGAGATTTAGTAACCTGGGTAACCATTAGTTACTGCTGAGAGTAACAAGTTTTAGAAAGAAAATGGTAGAAATGAAATAGAAATGAAAGGACTTAAGTGCCCTTGAGGTTTAAGTAGGAAAGGATAGGCAAGGAGGGGCAAAATGGTCATTTGGTTGGGAAATAGATAAATGGCAGCTGGGATTTGGGGGTATACGGTTTGGGGCATTTATGCCACTTGAGGCTTGATAGAAATTGAAGAGAAGAAAGAGAAGGAGAAAGAAGGTTAGGGCAAGAAGAAGAAGAGAAGGAAAAGTGGGAGTCTAGGAGGAGATCAAGGACTTTGTGTGGGTTCTCCATTTGAGGTAAGGTTTTTAGACTCATCTAAGTTTTGATTCCTATTTTGATTGGTAAAATCTAGAGCTTAAGTTGTTTTTGTTGAGTTTTGAGTTAGTTGTTTGAGTTTTGGTTTGGGTGGCTGAAAATAGGAATCAAGGGGTGGATTCTTGGGTGTGTTGATGTTTTGATCTTGTATCTAGTGCCTATAGGTTGTTAAGTTGTTCATATGAAGCTTGGAATTGAGTTTTGGGGTTTAGATATTGGTCTAGGGTGATTTGGAGAGGTTGAAGCTCGGGAAAACGCGAAGGAAAAACCCAGAATTCTGGGTCTGCGAGGGCGTGCCGCGGCACGGGTTTTGCTTGCCGCGGCGGGGAGCCTCTGGTTTATGGGTGCCACGGCACAAGACAGTTGTGCCGCGGCACAAGCCAAATTTCAGGATGGCATTTTTAGGCAATTTTAGGCCTTTGCTCCGGGGGTTCGGAGGATGTCTCCGGGGTGTTGTTTTAAGGTTTTAGAGGTCCCGAGAGTGCGGGATTGGTCCCGGAAAGTGGTTTTGGGTTGATTAGTATTGAGGGATGTTTCTTGTGTGTTGTGACTAGGTTTTTGGTGAGGCTCGTGCTTGAGGACCGTGCTCGCGGCTTTAGTGCATCAGGAGGCTCGGAATTCAGGTAAGAAAACTATAACACCCGTAGGATAGGGCGTGGCCCATAGTGTGATTGCGGGGCACGGCCCTATATTGCATTACATGTTAGGGTGTAGACTTACATGTATTGATAATTGTATGAATGTTGTTTGATTTATGCTATGTATGATTATAATGAAATGAACGGCAAGGGCCGAGTGCAGCGTAGGCCGGGTACGGAAGCGGAGCCGAAAGTAACACTAAGCACATGGGATGCTTATGGTCAGGGCGGGGCCCGGGACCCAGAGGATATGTGAGATCCTCGCGGTGTGGACCAAGACCCCAGGCTTCGGTAAGGCTTCGGGGGCGGCATGGCCGTGTTTGCTTAGTCTAATGGTTGACTTGTTTGTATGTGGATTATCTGTTATGATAAACTGTATGAATTGCATACGTTATGTTATGCATGAGTTTTCTTGCTGGGCTTCGGCTCACGGGTGCTCCGTGTTGCAGGTAGGGCAATGATTGAGTCAACCAACCATGAGTACGGAGAGCGTGAAGCGACGCGTACATGTTTGGCCTGCCCGACTGCTTTGGTTGGGGGTTTATTCGAAAATGGCTGTAATAATCTATGATTTTATGATTTCTCAACTGTAACCTTATTTCAAGATGTAATTAGTTTTCAAACCTTAATTTGGGATCCCAAATGTTTAATAATAGAAGTTTTAATGAAACGACGCATTTTCAAAGATTACAGCCTTAACTTTTAATTAGTCACACTTTTGTTTCAAAACCTCGGTTAGCGAGTTCATTGCACACTGTTTTGTCTTAAAAACTCACTTAGTAACGGCTCTAAGGAAGTAGGGCGTTACAGGCCCCCACTGAGTCTCAGGGTACTGTGGCATCTAACAAGAAAGAAAAGGGTGAGGGTCCAGTAAAAGGGAAATCACAAAGAAAACGTAATTGTGGTAATCTGATCTCAAACGTTCGAGATCACAAAATTACCTCAATCAAGACTGAAGTCTCAAAAGGGTAAGATGAACTCGAAGGGGATCCCCAAACTAACTACTATAAAGTTCAGGCTTCGAGCGTGTACCCACACAAGAGAGTGGGGAAGTGGATACCGGTTTTAAGGATCCCAAATTTTCAGGGATAAAGCTGACGGTTACCCAAAAAGAAATTTTGGGTCTAAAACAGTGACTACAACTACAACAAAATTGTTCGGATCTGAAGATTTCCTAAGCATCAACGTAAAAGCCTAGTAAAACTAGTAAAAACCAGTAAATGTGTTCTCACAGAAAAAAAAATTATATGTAAAACATGCCAAAGAAAAGGATCAAGAACATGAACTTACACAAAGTTGTTCATGAGAATGATGAAATCATAGACTAAAAGATGGGAAGTAAGAATGATTTCACTGAGCTGAAGGATTTGGACTTGCTTTGTTTCGGTGGTTTGGGAAACATGCAAAGAAAATTCTAGTTTTTCTTTTTTCTTTCTCTGGTGCGAGTTTTTTCTATGAAAAGAGTAAAAGTGAAATGTGGAACACGAAGTAGGCATATGTATAGACCCCAGGGGATATCAAGGGTCGAAATAATTTAGGTCGTTGGTTTAATTTGGAATCTGATCAGATGGATGGGGTGTAAATATGGTAATGGCAGCAAAAAAGAGTGTAACGACCCAACTATTCTAAACTTGGACCATTAAAAACTACTATACTAATCTTAAGAAAGCATACATATGAAATAACCATGACTTTATTATAAACTGTAAAGCAAAAGTTAAATACATAAAAATACGGTTAGGGTAATGGGATCCCATACCCTAATTGTAATGCCCCGAATTTCCTAATAAGGGTTAGGACCTTGATTAGGAGGCCGGGAGGGACATAATTGATTTTTTATGTTATTTAGTGATCATATGCATGTTTATGTGAATTATATTATTATATGATGATAAATGCATGCATATGGCTGTATTTATAATTATAAGGGCATTTTGGTAATTTGGCCCGTTGAGGGCTTGATTGTGTATTTTCATGCATGTGGGTGAGTTATGAATGGTACCACATTATATGTGGATTTGTTCGAGCCTTTCGGCATGAGACGATCATGAAATGCAAGTGTTCGATCTGGTCATAACAGGTTTAAGTCCGGGGCTCCGGGGTGAGTCTTGGGGTGATTTTAATGATTAGAGCATTACCGGGAATTAAATGGTAATGGGATACGATATATTGGTGTTTGGGAATATCAAGAATAGCAGGAATTGGAGGGTGTTAACTATGATTAATGAAATAGGTGCGAAAGGACGATTTTGCCCTTGGTGGCTATTAAGGCTTTATTTTAGACTTGAGGGCATTTAGGTCGTTTCACCCTTAGAGATTTATATCAGCCATTAAGGCTGTAGAAAGAAGAGGAAAACAGAGTCCTATTTTCCCTTCTCTCCCGATGGTTTTTCTCCTCCATTCCTTCTTGAATTTTCAAGCTATTTTTGAGGAATCAAGCCAAGGAACCAAGCTAGGGTTATGCTCCACCATTGAAGAGGGTGTGTTGCTGAGATTGAGGTGAGTTTTTAGTCATTAGAACTCTTGGTTTTGCTCTATTTTTTTTTAGTTAAGTTTTAGCTAGTTTTTGAGTTGAAAAGTTGGGAATTGATTGGATTTTTTGCTAGGGTTCTTGTGGTTGTGATGCTTGGGGCATGTGAGGATGGTTTTTGGGTTCATTTGGCACAAAAAAATGGGATTTGGAAGCATTGGAATCGAGTTAGAATTGAAGGAGTCGAAGAAGGAGGTTTCAGGAGTGGTTCAGTCTAGGGGTAGCGCTACACAGGTTTGTTGATGGGCGGTTTGTGGTTCTGAGAAGAGCGCTGGGGCGCTAGGAGTGTAGCGCTGTAGCGCTGTAGCGCTACCCTGTTTCTTTAGAACCCCATTTTGAGTGTTTTTAAGGGTTTTTGGCTTGGGGTTTCAATCCTTAAGGTCTGGGATCAAATCTACTCACCGTTTGGGCATCTTTCGAGGTCCCGAGAGTGGGGTTTCGATCAAGACCCTATCTTGGTTGATTTTTATTAATTGGAGATTGTATTTAGTTATGACTAGGTGACCGCTAAAGGATTAAAGGATCGATCGTTCTCAAGGGTCGTTCTTGTTCTAATTCTCGCTCTAACCGGAGGTAAGAAAACTGCACCTTGTGTATATGTGACATGCATGGTTATTCTTGATGCATTTTGAATGATTAAATGTAATGCACTGGAAACATGTGATTAGGACATGCTATGTATACTGAATATGATATTGTTCAAAGCTTGAGCCTCTGTGTTTATGCATGATCCTAATTGTGCTAGTAATTATTGAGTAAGCATGTTGAATGCCCTATATTCGAATATTTGACATATGATATATGTTTGGTAGCATTGCTTGCTTGTGTATGGTACCAACTGTTCAGGATCGACACTGGTCGCGTATCACTAACCTAAGAGTCAGAAACGGCATAAGCGTCCTGAACGCAGGGCCGAATGAAGATTAGATCTGATCGATATCAGCATTGAATGACTCATATGGGGTATTAATGTTGGACCGACCCTATGGTCGATGAAACTTATAAGCGCTTGACTAGTCTAAGACTAGTTACTCAGAGCCAGGGCCAAAGGCCTAGGTGACAGCTTGTCACATGGCTAGGGAGCAGTGCTCCATGGTTATGACTCTATGGTCATGAGGATGGTTATGTTGGTAACTAGTCATCATGCACCTATCATATTTAAGCTAGTGAAAGGATCCCTTATCTACCTAATAGGTTTATGCTGGTGACTATTTCACCATATACCTATCTTGTTTAAGCTAGTGAAAGGATCAATTATCTATATTGGGAACGGAACCCACCTTAGTGATTGTACCTCTGTCACTCTTCTATTTTGGGCTAAAAGCCCTGAGTGATTATTATGATCATTGGTTGATGTGTTATACTCAACAGTACGTGAACTCATTCGCCTGCTTGATTAGGGCTATATCTACTAGGCGTGTGCCTTATGATTTGATGACATGTTATTACGGTTCATGAGCATATTAAGTTTTCTTGCTGGGCTTTGGCTCATGGGAGCTATATGGTGCAGGTAAAGGCAAAAGAAAGCTGGACCATCCTTGAGCTGGAGAGCTTAGGTGACGATGTGTACATATGCGACTGCTCGACCGCCACGGCCGAGGGTTGGAAGAGGAACTAGGATTAAACCCTGTTTTGCCGCTTAGATCGACCTGTTTTAAATATTTTCTTGTAATAGACTTTGAAATTATATTTTTGGGATCCCAATGTATACAATCAACGTTCTAATGAAACGTTATATCTTAACCAAAAATTTTAATCCCTAAACCGCTAATCATACTTAGTTACATGATTTTGGCCAAATGACTCGATTAGCGAGTTTAGCACTGTTTATAAGGCACACTGTAACAATCCCTAGAGTTGGGACGTTACACTAACCGTATTTTTATGTATTTAACTTTTGCTTTACAGTTTATAGTAAAGTCATGGTTATTTCATATGTATGTTTTCTTAAGATTAGTATAGTAGTTTTAAATGGTCCAAGTTTAGAATAGTTGGGTCGTTACAGTTGGTATCAGAGAAACGGTTCATCCACATGAAGTTCTCCTCGATACACACACTCAAAGCTCAGAATCTGACCGCCAAGTAAGTGTTTAAGTTATAGTTATTATGTTTATAAGTATAGCTAACGATTTTAGTCTTTATGTTTTCAGTTAAGAATGAACGGAGCATTAACCTATGAGGATATCCGAGCCATTAAGGCTTTCAAAAGAATAAGAGAACCAAGAAACACCGTAGGAGTGCTAGAAAGAATCACTCGAAGGCTAGTCTTGTTCCACAGAGAAATAGGTCACCTCCAAGAATCTTAACAGATCATGATGAGAGCAACGGAGCAATACGTTAGACTATTTAGAGATTATCATACTGTAACAACAGCCTTAGAGAAGATATGGGAAACAATGGATATGAGATTATCATACCAAGCGACGCAATGTGGAATTCAAAGTCGGAGATCAAGTCTTCCCAAAGATATCTCCTATGAAAGGTGTGAAGCGGTTTGGGAAGAAAGGCAAACTTAGTCCCCAATTTATAGGTCCTTTTGAGATATTGGACAAAGTGGGAGCAGTTGCATATAGACTAACCCTACTGCCAGCCCTAGCAGATAGCCACAACGTGTTCCACATCTCAATGCTACGCAAGTATGTGTCAGACCCATCTCATGTCCTCAAGTACGATACGATAGCACTCCAGAAAGACTTGAGTTACGAGGAATGACCAGTTAGCATCCTAGATAGAGGGATGAAGCAGTTACGGTCCAAGAGTATTACAATAGTCAAAGTCCTATGGAGTAATAGTTCTGAACAGGAGGCAACGTGGGAGTTGGAGGAAGACATGCGAGGCCGGTATCCGGAATTGTTTGGTAAGTAAATTTCGAGGACGAAATTCTTTTTAGTAGGGGAGAATTGTAGAGTCCAAGAACTTTACTTAGCTAGTTAGATAGTAGTAGTAGTAGTAGTAGTAGTAGTAGTAGTAGTAGTAGTAGTAGTTTATGACTGTGGATTTTGGTTCAAGCCGGTACTTAGTTGGACACTCGTAGCAACACTTGTAGATTTTATAAGTTTAACCTATAGTTTAAGAATATTAATTATAACCTAAGGTTTGATTAATATGACTGATTATGGAGATGATAATTATTATACTATAAGGTTTACATAGATCCAATAAGGTAATGACACTTGTCATGTGTATGTTTAATGAATAATTAAGTATTTTTGAGGAATAGTTTATTAAGAGTAATATTTGAAAATCCTAGAGTCTGCCAGCAGCTTTGAAATCATTAAAGGACTTAGTCAAGGCTATTTACTCAATTCAAATTAGGCAAAAAAAGTGTAATTACGTGTATAATATTTCAGCGTATGTCGATATATCGCAGCTCTAGGGGGCGATATATCGCCACACGGGGATACAAAAAACACGTAACTTCGCATGACCACCTCGACGAGCCTCGGGCATATGAGCCCAGGCGATATATCGGCCCTAGGGCATAAAATTTGAATAATTTTGAAACCGAGCTCATTTTAATCCTTAACCTCTTGATAAGTCCAAAATCTTTTTGACCGAGTCTTCAGCCTTTACTGAACGATTATTCAAATATTTTTCAATTAAAAAACCATTATTTTATTCAAGCTAAATGAAGATCTTTTCATTCTTGAACTCTATAAATAGGACCTAGTACCCAGCCATTTCTTCATTCATCAAGCTGAGTTCAGAAGTCTACAAGCTTTATCATCTTAAGCTTATCAAACACTTGGGAAGTAAGGTTTATAGTGTATTTCGGTTTCGAGGTGTAGTTCGGGTATAGCAATTTCAAAGGTATCCTTATTCTTAGTTCTTTTCAGTATTGCTTCTTTAGTTTTATAGTTTTTCTCTACTCAATTCCTAACTCAGTATTCTTTATTCTTGGTTAGGCATCTAAGTTCTTTGAACTTGAGGTTCTTTTTTGTAAGTATCTTTTCGATGGTTTAGTTCATTCCTTTTATCTTTTTCTTTTAGAATACTCATCTTTCTCAATTATGGTTTTAGGATTGTTCCAAAATCCTGACCTTGTTCTCTTCATCCCGGTATATTTGGTAAGGAAAATAGGATAGTTCTTATGTGATATGTGTTATGTTTATATAAAAGTGTTATGATTATGCTATAGTATGACTTTATGTGTTATGATATATGTATGTTTAGGGCTTATAGTTGTTATATAGCAAACCCTATCACATTTATGTTTTGGGGCTTATAGTTGCTATATAGCAAACCTCAATAGTTATATGTTTTTGGGGCTTATAGTTGCTTAACTAGCAAACCTCATTATAGTATGAGGCTTATAGTTTCTTAGTTAGCAAACCCCAATAGTCACCATGTACATGGGTTAGAATTATATGTGTTATAGTATATGATATATGTTCATATTTTATGTGTATGATTATGTTCATGCTTGTAGTAGATTTTCCTTGCTAGGCATTAGACTCATTCCTTTATGTTTTATATGTGCAGGAAAATAGTATGGCGTCGGGAAGGTTCTTGGCAGCTTGGGAATGTGTATTGAGGCAGAATGGAATCAGTGGACTGCGTGAACGATTCGAGGATGAAGTTGTTTAAGTCTTTCAATCATATTTTCTATGTATTTTTCCGCACTTAATTTTGTAACCGATTTATTTAAGTTATGTTATGTTTTATTTTCAAAACAATGGGATCCCATACCCTATCGTATTTTTATGTATTTAACTTTTGCTTTACAGTATATAATAAAGTCATAGCTATTTAGTATGTATGTTTTCTTAAGATTAGTATAGTAGTTTTTAATGTTCCAAGTTTTGAATAGTTGGGTCGTTACAAGGAGATACGAAAAAATGTGGGTAGATGTAAAAGGTACTCAAGTACTCTGACTATGCAATTCTTGGCTGACGCATGTCCACACTCGAGTGTGGTAGGTGGACTGATTTTCAAAAGTTTCCTTCTCATAGGATTCGAACTAATACTTTTGAGGGGGCAATATGTTACACCCAAAGTTTGAGATTAGAAGTTTTTGGTCTCGAAAGTCAAGCTTGTAAAGTGTAAACTAGAAAGTAAGCAAACTTTCCATGAGATCAACATTAATGATAATTGAGTTGGACAGTCTCGCTTAATATTAAAACGAGGACGTCGTAGTTCGTAAGCTCGTAACCACGTGGTCTCGAAAGTGTTTCGAGGTTATGAGATAAGCTCGAAGCTACAGTGACAAGGGTTCAACACTTGTTACATTTTCCTGGTCTGTTTGCATTTAGCATCAATCAAAAGGGTGTGAGCCTGGGCATTGCAAGCTCAGAGGAGACGACCTCGATAAAATTACTTATTAAGACCGAGGGAAGCCGAGATAGCAAGCTCGTGATGATTTTCCGATCTCGAAGATATGTAAGTCGAATGATCGAAATCGATAGCCAAATGAGGACGCAGTTACTGTTTACGAATCCCCATATCTATGGGATTGGTTGTAATCTATTAATAAATCCTGAATATTAGGGGATTTATACGCGTGTTATATATTTATATGCATTTAATTGTATTTATTTTTAGATTTGAATCATAAATCCCCGAAATGTGAGGGGTGATATCCTGTAAACCAGTCTATAAATAGATTGGAGAAATTCATTTGTAGACACACTGAAATTGGCACTGGGAATAATGTGCCGAATTGCTTCCAAAAAAGCTTTGAGAGAATTCCATAGGTGAATAATATCAACTCGTGGACTAGGCAGATTTTAACTGTCGAACCACGTAAAAATCGTGTTTTTCCTCTTTATTTTTCTGATTTTGTGTTTAGTGCTCTTCATTTCTAAGTTGACGAAAAATGGCGTCAACAATTATATAATTAATTCAAACAATAATTATAAAATTAAAATATAATAAAGTTGTACTTTTATTTAAATCAATGAAATGTCTTTACATTCTTTTAGGGCATTATTCCTAACAATCTCCCACTTGCCCTCAAAGAAAGTGAGGCATCTCTCTTAATCGCATGTTGCATACAAGACCCATAAATAACTTTGCATGAAGGGTCTTAGTAAACGAGTCAGTCAGGTTCTGTTCCGACGTTGTCTTCATAACAGTCACATCACCTTTGTGCACAGTCTTTCTAACCAGATGGTATTTCCTTTCTATATGCTTTCCTCTCTTGTGGCTTCTAGGTTCCTTGGAATTTTCTACTACTCCATTGTTATCACAATACATGATTAGTGGCTTATCCATAATTGGAACTACTTCTAGGTCAGTGTAGAACTTCCTCAACCAAATTTCTTCCTTAACCGCTTCACAAGTCGTTATATACTCGACTTACATAGTTGAATATTGACTATTTGATTGTTTAATACTTCTCCAAACTACAACTCCTCCACCAAGACTGAATACTGACCCTGAATCAACTTACGACTGTCTTTGTCTAATTGAAAATCAAAATCAGTATATCCAGTAGGGTTTAACTCAGCCCCTGAATATACAAGTGTATAATCTCTCGTTCTCCAAAGATACTTGAGAATGTGCTTTACTAAAATCTAGTGTTCCAAACCAGGATTTAATTGATAACGACTCACAATCCTTACTGCATAGCATACGTCAGGCCTAGTACACAACATAGCATACATAAGACTCTCATGACCACTTCCTCCTGAGGTGTCTTTGGACATTTCTCTTTAGAAAGAGTAAATCCATGTCTTGTCAGTAACTGAGCTTTCTTGGAATTCTCTATAGAGAAACTTTCAAGCACCTTATCTATATAATTAGCTTGAGAAAGTGCCAAGACCTTATTCTTTCTATCCCTTAGGATATGGATTCCTAGAACATAGCTCGCCTTGCCCAAATCTTTCATTTGGAACTTTTCGACTAACCACTTCTTTATGTTTGACAGTGTCTCTACATTGTTTCCAATGATGAGAATGTCATCCACATAAAGAACTAAGAAAACCACCACTTTTTCTTTGATATATTTATAAGCACATGCTTCGTCGACATTTTGTTCGAAGCCATATGTTTTAATTGTTTCATTAAAAGTGATATTCAAAGATCTAGATGCTAGCTTTAATCCATAAATGGATTTCAACAACTTACACACCTTTTGATCTTCCCCATTCTTGATGAACCCTTCTGGTTGTACCATATAGATACTTTCATCAAGAAAGCCATTAAGGAAGGTTGTTTTGATGTGCATATGCCCTATCTCATAATCATACGTGGTAGTTATGGATAAGAGAATGCAAATGGATTTCAACATGGCCACAGGAGAAAAAATTTCTTCATAATCAACACCTTCTCTCTGAGTGTAACCTTTGGCTACTTTTAAAGTCTCTAATTTCCCATCTACGCATGTTTTCTTCTTGTATATCAATTTACACCCAATGGGCTTGACATCTTCAGGTGGGTCTACAAGTTCCCTAAAAAAATTGAAATACATGGATTCCAATTCTTAGTTCATGGGCTCTTGCCATTTATCCTTTTTAGGATCATCCATAGCCTCTTTGAAGGTTAATGGATCGTCATTGTCTGTATCAGAAGCAAGGGCATGTGCCTCATGTTCGTAGCGAATAGGTTGTCTCACAATCCTCCCACTATGACGTTGCAATGGGGTTTCCTTTTCAGGAATAGTGGTTTCCTCGGTTTGTCGTTTATCTTTTAATGATGGCAATGAAGATGATGGAATCTTATCCGTTGTGAGTTCCTCCAAAACTACTTTGCTACGAGGTTTATAGTTATTCATATAGTCGTGTTCAAGGAAGGTCGCATTTGTTGAAACAAATACATTTTAGTCCTTGGGACTATAGAAGTAATCGCCTCTTGTTTCTGGAGCATAGCCCACAAAAATGCATACTTCAGACCTCAAATCAAGTTTCCATGATTTTGGTCTAAGAACATGCGCAGGACAGCCACAAATGTGGAAAAGGGTGCAAACTAAGTTTGTTTCCATTCCACAATTCCAGTGGCATTTTTCTTATGGTATTAAATGGGACCACTTTCAAAATGTAAGTTGTCGTTTGAAGTGCATATCCCCAGAATGAGAGAGAAAGTGAAGAGTAGCTTAACACAGGCCTGCCCCTATCCCCCAAGGTCTTGTTTCTTCTTTCTGAAACACCATTTTGCTGTGGCGTTCCAGGTGTTGTGAGTTGGGATAGAATACCATGCTCCAACATGAAATCTTTGAATTCGAATTCTAAATATTAGCAACCTCGATCTGATCAAAGTGTTTTAAGAGTCTTACCTAATTGCTTCTCAGCCTCAGCTTTGAATTCTTGAAACGAACCAAAGGTGTCAGATTTCCTAAGCATTAGATAAGTATGACCATATCTTGAGTAATTGTCAATGAAAGTGACGAAGTACTCATACCCACCTCTTGCTTGTACATTGATTTGACCACAAACATTGTTGTGTACAAGCTCTAAAGGTTCTTTAGCTCTATTGCTTTTTGCTGAGAAATGATGTTTGGTCATTTTGCCTTCTAGAGAGGATTCACAAACCTGAAGAGTTCCAACTCTTTGTTCTCTCATAGGTCCATCTTTTGTTAACCGGTTTATCCTGTCTAGTCCTATACAACCAAGTCTAAAATGCCAAAGATATGTGTCATCCTCATTTGAAATTTTTTGTCTTTTGTTTCCTTGCGGGTTTGCTACTTTAAATAATTTCGAGTTATTTAGCGTTCGTTCATTAGGTTTGAGCATATACAGTCCGTTTGTATGTTCTGCTTGCAATTTTTTGAAACCATTCTTCGAAATAACAACTGCATTATTATGAAAAGAAATATCAAAAAAAAATTCATGCAACATAGATAATGAAACTATGTTTCTAGAAAATCCAGGAATAAAATAAACATTGTTCAAATTAAGATAATTGTTCCCAAAATGTAAATGGACTACTCCCTTTGCTCTAGCTGAAATGAGTGCTCCACTTCCAACTCGCATTGTCACCTCGCCATTAGCCAATTCCCTTGATGACTCAATTATCTACATAGAAGAACAAACATGGTTAAGGGCTTCTGAATCTAAAACCCAGTATGACATATCATCTTCCTCTACACAAGCTTCAAGTACAAGAAAATCAAATTTACCTTTCTTTTTAGCTCAGAGAGATACTTTTATAGTTTCTCTTCCAGTGGCCTTCAACTCCACAGTGGAAATATTAAAATTTTGGTTATTTCTTCTTGGAGTTGTTGTCATTCTTGTTCTCCTTGGCTTTTGATGCCTTCTTGCCTTTGTTGGTGTAATGCCTTACTTCCTTAGAGTTGTTACTATGTGAGTTAAAAATGTGTCATTAGCTCGCTAATCGAGGTTTTAGGTTAAAAAGTATGACTAAATTGAAATAAAACTCGTTTAAAGACATTAAGTATAAAAATTTGGACATTCATTGAAATCATAAACTGTTACACAGTTGGGATCCCAAAATATTGTTTAGAAAATATATTATAACTCGATATAAGCGACAAAGCCGTTCATTACAACATTCTGCCCAAAATAACAATGGTCATGGCAACTAGGTAGGCCGAATATGTACTCGTCGCTCCACGCTCTCCGTACTCATGGTTGGTCGACCTTTCCTTTGCCCTTACTTGCACCATAGAGCACCGTGAGTCAAAGCCCAGCAAGAAAACTCCACATATAACAAAACAATCCACAATATACAATAAAACATTAAACGGGCTAAACACATAGTGACGTACGCCGTCCCAGGCGCTTTACCAGGCCCTAGGTTCGTGGTCTTCACCGAGTAGATTGATACAGCACCCTAGGAGGGTCTTTCCCTAATGGCCTGCACTCAGCTTGCTCAACGCCGATCCCGACCCTATGTCGTACCCGACTTCTTGTCATCTCGGCCTTCGCCATTTCCAGCCTTTGCCGATTCCAGCCTTGGCCGTTCCCACACTAACATGCATAACATAACATAAAAATCATAGATATCCACAAGTATGTTAACCATAAATAATAGGGTCACGCCTTGGAATACAAAAAATAAGGTCGTGCCATGCTCTACGGGTACAACTGTTTTCTTACCTGTGTCCCGAGCAGAAAACTTGCGATCCCAAGCACTGTCTCCTAATCCGAGCCTGGTTGAAAAACCTAGTCACAACACATTCATAATAACCATCCACCAAGCCTTAAACCAATAAATAACTTTGGATTATTAATATAGCCTACGGGTCCTTGGATTCTACTAAACCGGGTAGTAGGATCCTTCCCGAGCCTTAACATTCAAGTTCCCGAGCAAAAAACATTTTCCCCCTTTCTTTCCATTTAGGTTCGCGGCATGCCTTTTAGGGCCGCAGCCCGCTACTAGACAGAGGGAAAAGTCCTCCCTACTTGAGGACACAGGCCACGGTGTGCTAAGCCCTGCGCCGCAGCGCTTGGGCAATCTCAGGCCTCCCCGGGCTCTTTCGCACACATGGGTCGCGACGCTTGAAGAACAGGGCCGCAACGCGAGCCCCAGAAACCTAGAAACTAACCATTTTTCTCATCTTTCCTCGAGCCTAAGCCCATGATTCATACACCAAACACCAATTAAACCCATAATTGAGCCTAGAATTGTTATTCACATAGCCCAAACATCTCAACCATTCGATAAACAACTCCATACACTCATCAAACACCCAAAACCAATCTTAGAATCCATTTTCACATGCAAACCTATAATTCTAATAGAATTCAGCAGAAACTCAGACAATTCAGTACCAGATTTCTTACCTCTGTTATAAATCCGGCCTGAGCTAATTCACCAAGTCTTCAAGCTTCAATCCTCACAAGTTCTAGCCTTGAATCCTCAAGTTTCTTCAACAAACTCCAAGCTCCCAAGGAGAGATGGAGTGAACCGAGTATAAGAGAGAGAGAGAGATGGGAATTTCCATTTGTTTCCTTTCCTTCTATTTTCTTCTAATTGACCCTAGAATCTCAGCTGCCCAAGTCTATCGTAGTTGCCTAATGACCAAAATGTCCTCAAGTCTATCCTCAATCCTTCAATGCCACCAAGGGCAATCCCGTCATTTTCCACATCCCACTAAATCCTCGAATGTTCCTATAAATCCCCAAATAATCCCAACATGCCCAAATAATTGCTACATTACTACCTGTTTCCCAGTAATTCCTGAACACATATAATATTCCCAAAATACCCCTAGGCTCCTCCTAAGCTGGGTATTCGACCCCTTTGTGAAGATTTAACTAAACTGCTCCCTAGGACTATCTCAAATCGTGCATCACAAATATATCACCACGCACTCATTGTATTAAACACAATATACACATATATCACATTTATGCCCTCAACGGGCTAAAATTACAAATATGCCCGTAATAGCCAAATGGGGTACACATGCATATTTAATTCACCTAAACATGCATTTCTAATCACATGATCATTTAATTCACATATTAGCATAATTAAATCAATTATTGCCCTCCTGGAAAACTAATCAAGACCCAAAGCCTTATTAGAAAATTTGGGACGCTACAACTATCTCCTTCTAACAGAAATTTCGTCCTCGAAATTAGCTAAATAACTCGGGATACCGATCCCGCATATTTGTCTTAAGTTCCCAAGTCGCCTCTTCCACTTTTCTGTTCCTCCACAGCACTTTCACTAAGGCGATGGTCTTGCTCCGAAAGACTTTATCCTTTCATTCTAGAATCTGAACCGACTTCTCTTCATACGATAAATCCTGATCCAGCTCCAGGTTTTCATAACTTAGCTTATGCGTACAATCTGATACATACTTCCAGAGCATGGATACGTGAAACACATTGTGAACCCCTGATAGAGCTAAAGGCATCGCCAATCTGTAAGTTACCTCTCCAACCCGTTCCAGAATCTGAAAGGGGCCAACGAACCTAGGGCTCAACTCGCCCCTTACTCCAAACTGTTTCACCCCTCTCAAGGGAGAAACTCTGAGAAACACATGATCACCAACTTGAAACTCTACACTCCTACATGTAAAGTTTGAGTAACTCTTCTGCCGACTCTGGGAGGCGAGCATTCCCTCTCTAATCTTCTCAATCACCTCATTGGTCCTCTGAACAACCTTAGAACCTAAAAACCTCTTTGCACCTGTCTCATCCCAATGGATGGGTGATCTATAGTTTCTCCCATAAAGCATCTCATACGGAGCCACTCCGATAGTCACCTGATAATTGTTATTGTACGAAAACTCAATCAAAGGGAGATACTCACTCCAAGATCCCCCAAAATCCAATACGCAGGCTCGCAACATATCCTCCAATATCTGAATTGTCCTCTCAAACTGTCCATCCGTTTGAGGATGATAAGCAGTACTAAATCTCAACTGTGTACCCATAGCCTTCTGCAGGCTCTCCCAAAACTTGGAGGTGAAGGTGGGGTCCCTGTCGAATACTATCGACCTCGGAGCTCCATGTAGTCACACAATTTCCTTCACATATAGTTCAGCATACTGCTCCACTATATAAGTTGTCTTAACAGGCAAAAAGAGGCCAGACTTGGTGTACCTATCCACAATCACCCACACTGAATCATGTTCTCCCACAGTCTTTGGCAATCCAACCATGAAGTCCATGGTGATATCCTCCCATTTCCATTCCGGAATCCCTAGAGGCGGCAACAACCCTACTGGCCTCTGATGTTCAACCTTTACTTGCTGACAAGTCAAACACTTGGCCACATAATCCACCACATCCTTCTTCATTCCCAGCCACCAATACAAAGTTCTTAAATCTCGTTACATCTTCATCGTACCCAGATGTAAAGAATAGGGAGTTATGTGAGACTTATCTAAAATCTCTCGCCGGATACTAGAATCCATCGGAACACAAATCTGACATTTGTACCTCAGCAAACCCATCTCTGAAATAGAAAAGTCCTTAGCCGCTCCAGCTAAGACGCCCTCTGTGTGCTCTTTTAACTGGGGATCCTCCCCCTGTGCCTCCTTGATCCTCTCAAGGAGCGTGTATCGAAGAGTGATGTTGGCATGTTGTCCAACTACCAACTCAATACCAGCTCTAATCATCTCTTCAGCTAACCTATCTGATATTTGCCCCGAACTGAATAACTTTCCTGGGCCTTTCTGACTCAATGCATCGACCACCACATCGGCCTTTGCAGGATGGTATAGAATATCACAGTCGTAATCCTTTACCAATTCTAGCCAACGCCTCTGGCGCATATTCAGATCCTTTTGAGTAAAGAAGTACTTCAAACTCTTATGGTCGGTGTATATTTCGTACTACTCGCCATACAAATAATGCTTCCAAACCTTTAGTGCAAATACCACCACTGCCAATTCCAAATCATGTGTGGGATACCTCTGCTCATACTCCTTCAGCTATCTTGACGCGAAGGCTATTACCTTTCCAGCTTGCATTAACACACCTCAAACCCTGTCTGGAGGCATCACAGTAGACTACAAAATTTTCACTGTCTGATGGTAGATTTAATACTGGAGCGGTGATAAGTCGCCGCTTCAATTCCTTGAAATTGTTCGCACACCTGTTTATCCACACATACTTAGTTTTCTTACGTGTCAATTCAATCAACGGTGTGTGGCTATTCTGGAGAATCCCTCAACGAATTGCCGATAGTTCTCTGCCAATCCCAAAAAGCTCCTAACCTCTGGTACACTACTCAGCCTGGGCCAATCTCTCACTGCCTCAATCTTACTTGGATCCACCAGAATCCCCTCCTTACTGACAATATGACCTTGAAATGTTACTTGGGGTAGCCATAACTCACACTTGCTGAACTTATCATATAAACTATGCTTTCTCAACCGTTGTAATACCAGGCGTAGATGCTGCTTATGCTCTGTCTCTGACTAAGAGTACACCAGTATGTGTTCAATGAATACGATCACAAACTTGTCCAGATAAATCTTGAAGACTCTATTCATCAAATCCATAAAGGTTGTTGGGGCATTGGTTAATCCAAAGGACATAACCAGGAATTCATAGTGTCCATACATCGTGTGAAATACGGTCTTTGGTATGTCCTCTTCTTTAATCCTTAACTGGTGGTAGCCCGATCAAATGTCAATTTTATAGAACATTGTCTTCCCTAGTAGCTGGTCAAACAAGTCGTCGATCCTAGGCAGTGGGAACTTATTCTTAATGGTCAACTTGTTCAAATCTCTGTAGTCAATACACATCCTTAATGATCCATCATTCTTATTGACGAAAAACATTGGAGCACCCACGGCGAAAAACTCGATCTGATGAATCCCAAATCCATTAACTCTTGTAATTGAATCTTCATTTCCTTCATCTCTACTGGAGCCATTCTATAAGGTGTCCTAGAGACTGGCTGCGCCCTTGGTACAAATTCGATGACGAACTCGTTCTCTCAGTGTGGTTGCAACCCCAAGCAAATATGTTGGAAACACCTCAGGAAACTCACATACTAATCTGGTCTCATCCAGCCCAACCGAAACAACTCTAGAAGTATCCACAATGTTTTCTAGGAATCCTATGCAACCCTCTTGCATTAGGTCTCTAGCCTTCAGTGCCGAAATCATAAGTACTCGCAGTCCACTCACTATCCCCATGAATATAAAGGGTGCCTCCCATTCCGGTTCAAAGGTCACCATCCTGCGCTTGCAGTCAATCGTCGCCCCATATTTTGATAACCAATCCATCCCTAGGATCATATCAAAGTCATCCATTGCTAACTCAATCAGGTCTACAGACAACTCCCTACTATCTACTCTACTGGCAATGCTCTAACCCATCTCAAAGAGACTACCAGTTCCCCAGTTGGCAACAAAGTCTGAAATCCCCTAGCATACAAATCACTAGGTCTACACAACTGATCTATCACTCTAGCATATACAAATGAATGAGTAGCCCCTAAGTCAATCAATGCAGTAAAAGAGGAACCAACACTAGAAATTTGACCTGTCATGACCGAGGGGCTAGCCTTAGCCTCAGTCTGGGTCATGGTAAATACTCTGGCAGGAGGGAGACTGTCGCTCTATTTCGGCTCTTCCTTCCTGGCTTGTGAGTAGTCCTTCCTAAAATGACTAACACTCCCACAAGTAAAGTAGGCCCTGATCCTGCACTCTCCCTGATGTTGTCGTCTGCACCGAGGACACACTCAAAACCTCCTCCAGCTGTCTCCCCCGCCCTGACTGCCACTGAAAGCACCTCATGCCCTCTTATCCAAGCCAGGATGAGCAAAAGAATCTAGGACCTTTCTCTTCTGTTCACTGTGGCCACTACCCTAGATAGATCCAATAAAAGGAGGCACCATCCATCGAGCATCGCGCCTAACGGCGCCCTCTTGCCAAATCTAATCCTCGACCCCCTCAGTTGTAACGACCTTTTCCACTACCTGTGCATAAGTTGTAGTTCCCATATCCAAGGTTATCTTGACATCATGGGCGATCATAACATTCAATCCCCGCATAAATCGATCCCTCCGTGTCATGTCAATAGGCACTAAATCCGGCGCGAACTTCACTAACCGGTCAAACTTCAAAGCATACTCAGTAGCTGTCATCCGATTCTGAGTCAAGTTTGTAAACTCATCCACCTTCGCAGCTTGGACTGCGACATTGTAATACTTTTCATTGAAAACATTTCCGAATTCTTCCCAAGTTATGACTGCAACATTCCTTCTTTGAGACACAACATCCCACCAAATGCGGACATCTTCTCTCAACATGTAGCTGGCGTAGGCTACTCTATCATTCCCTTCCACCATCATGAAATCCAGGATGGAAGAAATCATGCTCATCCACTGCACTACCCGCATTGGGTCTGGGCCACCCTCGAAGGTGGGAGGATGTTGTTTCCTGAACCTCTCGTACAAGTTCCCACCTATTTTCCATAGTAGGCTGGGCTAGCACTGGTGCACAGCCTGTGGAACCTGTAACCCAATGCCTTGAGGAGGCGTTGTTTCCTAAAATGTCGAAGCTCTTCTTCTATTCGGTGAAGTCTAGCTTCTATCTCGGCAAATAACTATTGCCAATTCAGTGGGTCAGGCGAAGGGTCCTGACCCTGGTTGTCATCCTCGACCCTATTGTCGCAGAGCCTAATTGATCGCCGATAAATTACTACAATATGCCTGCAATCAATGACGCCACGCATTAGTCATGATAACAACATCCAAAAACCACCTCCCAATTTCATCAATCAACCATAACCAGCAAGTCCACATATCACACCTATCATATAACAATCAAGGGGGCCATAACCTAGCATCATGCATATAACAACACATTCATCATGCTCTATCTACATATACATATTCAGGAAAATAGGGCAATTTAAGCAAGGAATTAAGTGTATAACTCATTAATTACCAACCAACCCTGAGTCGAACTTGTAACTGGTAGCGAGTGTACATGTACGGTCGATCTCCAGGAACCATAAACCTTGGCACGCTCTAATACCAAGTAGTAACACCCTACTTCCTTCCAGTAATTACTATGTGAGTTAGAAAATGTGTCATTAGCTTGCTAATCGAGATTTTAGGTTAAAAGTGTGACTAAACTGAAAAAAAACTCATTTAAAGAGATTAAGGGATCCCAAAATACTGTTTATAAAATATATTACAACTCGAAAAATACAATTAAGGTCAACCTAAGCGACAAAGCAGTTCATTACAACATTCTTCCCAAAATAACCCTGGTCGTGGCAGCCATGTGGGCCGAACATGTACTTGTCTCTCCATACTCTTTGTACTCATGGTTGGTCGACCTTTTCTTTGGCCTTATCTGCACCATAGAGCACTCGCGAGTTGAAGCCCAGCAAGAAAACTCAACATATAACATATAACATAACAATCTGTAGTATACAACAAAACAGCCAACGGGCTAAACACATAGTGGCCTACGCCGTCCCAAGCGCTTTACCAGGCCCTGGGTTCGCAATCTTCACTGAGTGGGTGGATACAGAACCCTAGGAGGGTCTCGCCCTAACGACCTGCACTCAGCATGCTCAACGCCGATCCCATCAACTTGCCATACTTGACTTCTTGTCGTTCTTGGCCTTCGCCATTCCCACACAAACATGCATTACATAGCATAATAATCACAAATATCCACAAGTATATTAAGCATAAATAATAGGGTCGCACCTTGGAATACAAACAATAGGGTCGTGCCCTGCTCTATGGGTACAACAGTTTTCTTACCTGTCTACCGAGTTGATAATACAATGCGATCCCGAGCATAGTCCCCTAATCCGAGCCTCGTTGAAAAACCTAGTTACAACACATTCATAATAACCATCCATCAAGCCTTAAACCAATAAATAACTTCAGAATATTAATCTAGCCTCTGAGACTAGGATTCTACTAAACCAGGTAGTAGGTCCTTCCCGAGCTAAAAACCTCCTTTTACCATTTCTTTCCATTTAGGGCCGCGACATGCCCTTTAGGGCTGCAGCCCACTACTAGACAGAGGGAAAAGCCTCCCATGTTGGAGGACACGGGCCACAGCATTCTAAGCCCTACGCCGCGGCGCATGGGCAATCTCAAGCCTCCCCAGGCTCTTTCGCACACACGGGGCGCGGCGCCTGAAGAACAGGGCCGCAACGTGAGTCCCAGAAACCCAGAAACCAACCATTTTTCTCATCTTTCCTTGAGCCTAAACCCATGATTCATAATCCAAACACCAATTAAACCAATAATTAAGCCTAAAATTCTTATTCACATAGCCTAAACATCTCAACAATTCCATAAACAACTCCATACACTCATCAAACACCCAATACCAATCTTAGAATCCATTTTCACATGCAAACATATAATTCTAACAGAATTCAACAAAAACTCAAACAATTCAATACCAGATTTCTTACCTCTGTTATAAATTCGGCCTGAGCTAATTCCTCAAGTCTTCAAGCCTCAATCCTCACAAGTTCTAGCCTTGAATCCTCAAGTTTCTTCAACAAACTCCAAGCACCCAAGGAGAGAGGGAGTGAACTGAGTATGAGAGAGGGAGAGAGAGCTGGGAATTTCCTTTTGTTTCCTTTCCTTTTGTTTTTTCTAAGTGACCCTAGAATCTGCCCAAGTCTATCCAAGTTGCCTAATGACCAAAATGTCCTCAAGTCTATCCTCAATCCTTCAATGCCACCAAGGGCAATCCCGTCATTTGTCACATTCCGCTAAGTCCTCAAGTGTTCCTATAAATCCCCATTTAATCTCGACATGCTCAAATAATTGCTACATTACTACCCATTACCCAGTAATTCCCGAACACATATAATATTCCCAAAATACCCCTAGGCTCCTCCCGAGCCGAGTATTCGACACTGTTGTGACTATTTAACTAAACTACTCCCTAGGATCGTCTCAAATCGTGCATCACAAATATATCATGACTCACTTGTGCTATTAATCGCAATATACCCATATATCACATTTATGCCCTCAACGGGCTAAAATTATAAATATGCCACTAATTGCCAAATGGGGCCCACAAACATATTTAATTCACCTAAATATGCATTCTAATCACATAATCATTAAATTCACTTATTAGCATAATTAAATCAATTATTGCCCTCTCGACACGCTAATCAAGGCCCAAAGCCATATTAGCAAATTTAGGACGCTACAATTGGACTTCTTGTCCTTACTTTTGTCCTTGTCATTGTTCTTCTTCCTCTTCTTGGTTTTTTCCTTAGAGGTTGAAGGTTTCTCCTCTTCCACATTTGCCTCATTCTCTATGGTTATGGTTTTGTTAATAGACTCAAATGTCTTCAGCTCATTCAATAATATAGTTTGTTGTGGGTTATGGTTATGGTGATGTTGAATTCCAATTTATTCATAATATAGTTTGTTGTGAACGCAGAGAAAGCAGGAGTGAGCGATACAAGTATGATGATTACTTGTGTAACACTTAGCCTTATTGTTGGATTGAATCCAGGCATCATATTTTTCCCAAATAAATTTCGGGGCATTGAAAGCAGGCTCTTTAGGACATTCCTCAGTCAGAACAAATTTATGGTTCTCATAGATTACATCAGAATTATATTTGATTTGATCTTATAAAATTATCACCATTAAGTTTTTCAAGTGAAAGTAAAGTAGCTATTGGATTGCCACCATTCAACATTACTAAAAGAAATAAAATACAATAATATTGCTATTTGAAAAATATCAATAATTTAGAAAATAAATATAATGCATGAATGCAACAATTAAAACACATAAATAAACATTTACTATTCCACGATAAAACTGCCCAACAAATAAAGTGTCGTCTTAGGGTCGGTCAAGTTAAATTCATATAGCTTATAAAACAATCTTATCTTTATTATTTAAAACTTAAAATAACTCTTTATTTTCTCTTTTAAAAATAAAGTACCGCTGGTTTGGTCAAGATGCAATTATCCACTACAAAAGCTTAATTGCGTCTTTGTAAGTGCAACCTGTTATTTCGAATTCATGACTTACCTGAAAGAGTGCTGCCTTAGGGTTGGTCAAGCCTAAAATACATTACTTATTCCTATCTTCGTAAGAAGTCAATTATGATATTAATATCTCTAGAAACCTTCCTTAGGGGGACAGAAACAATGTCGTCTCGAGGCCCTATTCATATCTCGCTGATTGTACTAATAATGGAGACCATAGGTGACATTGAGATGTTCACCTTCTCCCACTTACTATTTTAGAAATAAGGTGTTTATTAAACTAATAAATTAATTCTAAATTAATTACTATTTTATTAATAACCATATGAATGCAATTAATTACAAAATACATTTAATTATAAAAGAGCATGTTTCTACACTTAATGTGATCTAGATAATTTACCCATTACATTCATCTAACTTTACTAAAACACTTTTTAAATAAACTTTGTTATCTTAAAGGCCTATAGTGACTATTTCCTTTATTATGGTGAGTTACCAAGTCTTAACTAATTTAATACTTAGTAGTTTACATGCAATTGATTTCTCCAAAACAATTCATATAAACAATTAGGGCAATCCTAAATAATCATGTTTCTAATGCATGGTCATGTTATCAATCAAACATTAATTAACATTTATTTAAATAAATACAATAAATAAATAATAAATGATGAACCAAATACTATTTGGTATTTCTAAATTTACAACCTTTAAAAAATAGAAATAAAATTACAAAATAGCCTTTAGGTTGTTTTCAAAACTCCAAGAATGTTTATCCTCTCTTTCAGGCATTCTTGCCAATCTTTAATAATTTGTTAGGCCAACTATTTAATTAGAAACTAACCTTCTAATTAATTTATTTAATTAAATAACCATTTTTGCCATCTTTTTAATTTAGTTGAATTTAAATAATTAAATAATCAAATTCAAATAATTATTTAAACTTAAGATAAAATCTTAACCAACTAAAATATATATTTTTTTTTTATCAAGAAAGATGAATTTCATTAATCACAAACCGAAAAATACAAGGCAAAGTCCAAGGACTAAGACAAACAGCCGGACAAAAACAGCTACCATCAGTAGCTCAGCTGAATGCCTCTAACTATCTTATGGTTAAAGCAACTAAGTCTAAACATAATGTCTTTTTTGATCAAATCTATGACAGAGTTAACACTAAGAGAATAGTGCTGAAAATGACAAATATTCCTATTATGCCACAGGTAATACACGGTTGCTGAAAAAACAGCAGCCACTAGCAAGGCATGAGAACCCCCCTTCATATCTTCAATCCAAGCAGTCCAAGCCGTGAAACTAAGAGGCCATTTGCAACGGACCCAGCCTTGAATCTGCCAAACCACCTGCTGAAAAAAGAGGCACTCAAAAAACAAATGATTGTGGTTCTCAGCTGCCATCTCACAGACCGGGCAAGAGACAAATTCAATAACCATAGAAACTCTAATAAGATGATCTCTAGTTAAAAGCTTAAAGTTAACAGCTTGCCAAGTGATAAACTTATGCTTAGGAATGCTCAATCGATTCCAAACAAACTGATGGTACTTGGCCGGATTTTGGTGGATAAGCTTAGCATATAACAGCCCAATCCTAAACTTCCCATGACTACTCGCATTATCAATGTCCTCCTGAGCAAACAAGTTATGTAATTGACAGAGTTTCTTCCAATACCAGCTTGTGTCTGTTTTGAGCTTGTAGAGCCAGAAATCAGTCCCTTTTAAGTACACCGTATGAATCCATTTGACCCACAAAGTCTCTTGTTGATGGTTTATAACCCAAATATACTTCCCAAGCATGGCCTTGTTCCATTTAGGACCTTCACCAAAGCCCAAACCTCCAAGGGCTTTCGGCAAACACACTGTAGACCAAGCAATAAGATGGAAATTACTCCTAGTCCCATTGTGTCTCCAAAGAAACCACATACATAACTTGTCAACTTCCTTAATGACACTTTGGGGCAATAGAAAGATATTCATCCAATAGTTACGTAGCCCAAGAAGAACAGAGGTAATAAGCTTAACTCTTCCTGCATAAGATAGGTGTCTACTAGACCAAGTGTGAAGACAGAGCTTAATTTTTTTCAAAATTTCACCACAGTCAGCCTTTTTCCATTTAGTAGGCCGCATAGGGATCCCCAAATATTTGAGAGGGAATGAGCCTTCCTCAAGATGAAGCACTTCCTGTAACTGAGATTTGTCTTGAGCCGAGATACCACCAAAGAAAACTTGAGACTTGTTGAGATTAGCCTTCATACCCGAACTGGTACAAAATTCATCAAACAATTGCTTAATAATCTGAACAGAGTTATAGTTTGCTATGCAAAAAATCACTAAATCATCAGCAAAGCATAAATTGATGATTTTGAGACTTTTACACATTGGGTGGAACCGAAAGGTAGGTTGCATCGCTCCAAATTGAAGCAGCCTAGACAGATATTCCATTACTAAAACGAACAGTAAAGGAGATATTGGGTCCCCTTGACGAAGGCCCTTAACCCCTTGAAAGCCCCCCTGCAGCCGCCCATTCAACATAAGAGTATATGAGGGACCCCTGAGGCAAACCATAACCCAATTTATAAACCTGGTAGGAAATCTAAAGCAGGTCAACAATCTTTCCAAAAACACCCAATCAACTGTATCATAAGCCTTGCTCAGGTCAATCTTCAAAACACATCTCGAGGAGGTGTTCTTCTTATTGTAGTTCTTGATCAAGTCCTGAAAGATAAGTATGTTATGAGCTAATGATCTCCCACGAATAAACGCACCCTGATTAGGACTGATTATAAACGGTAGAACTTCTGAAAGTCTACTGCAGAGCATTTTGGAGATGCATTTGTACAGAGTGTTGCAGCAAGCTATGGGACGATAGTCTACTGCTCTACTAGGAGCATCAGTTTTAGGGACCAAGGTTATTACTGTTTTATTAATCTTAGTAGGCATCCTTCCAGTTTTGAAAAAATCCAACACAGCCATTGAGATTTCATCCCCAATTTGATTCCATGAAACCTTGTAGAAATCTGAGTTATACCCATCTAACCCTGGGGACTTTGTACCCGGAATACTGAAAATGGCTTTCTTAACATCAGCCTTAGTAAAGTCTCTGATTAGATCCATCTGCTTATCAATCTCCAAACAAGGCCCAACTTCCATGCAATCTGTTTTAACACACCCAGTAGCAAGACTAGAGGTGCCCATGAAACTCTTGAAATGAGCTAAAAAATGATGCACAACTGAATTATAGTCATCAATGATGTCCCCATTATCATTTAGAAAGGAAACAATCTGATTCTCCTCTCTCCTTTTTTTAATGCAAGCATGATAATAAGCCGTATTCTCGTCTCCTTTTTGCAGCCACGTCACTTTACTCCGCTGAATCAAGAAGCTTCTATATTTAGCATAGTGGATTTTATAATTGATAGCAGCTGTCTTTTCTGTTTCCTGAGCAAAGATATTTAACGGAGATTCTTGAACTTTAGTTATAGCCACTTGATAATCGCCCTTTGCTTGATGGAATTGCTCCTCAATATCTCCAATTTCTGTTCTATTAAACTTTCTCAGAATATGTTTCAGGCGCATTAGCTTCTTAGTCAAACCCCATAATCCTCTAGTTGTCATAGGTCTCAGCCAACTAGTCATGACAGTGTCTTTAAAATTTATGTGAGTGATCCAACAGTTGAAAAACCTGAATGGTTGAACTCCTAAATTCCCAGCCAATAGAGTCTTAATAAGAAAGAAACAATGATCAGAATATACCTCCCAATGTAGCTCAGCAATGGAGTTCAGCTGACAGTCTATCCACTCTTTATTAATAAAAGCATGATCTATTTTTGAATAAACCCGATCACCCCCCTCCTGTTTATTAGACCAAGTAAAGTTTGAACCAACACATTTAAATTTAGCAAGATGAGAGTTAGCAAGCCAAGCAGTAGAGTCGACTAACTCATTAGCTCCTATCTCCCTTCCCCCCACTCTATCATCAAATTCAAACACTGAGTTAAAGTCTCCAATAACCAACCATGGCAAGTTTAGAATAGATAGAGACGATAAACCCCTCCACATTTCTAATCTCTCAGCTAGCATGCTGAGCCCATAGATAAAAGTAACCACCAACTCCTGTTGTAAACCAGAAAAATGCACCAGACAGTGAACAAATTGATGGTGAACCAGCAACACTCGAACGCTGACAAAAGACCTCTGCCACAAAACCAGAATTCTTCCTTCTGTAGCCGGACTATTAAAACACTCTCAGCCAACCATCACCTTAGACATCATGTCTTGAACCTTATCACCCTTTAGTTTATTCTCTAACAGAGCACAAATACCAACTTTATTAACCTTTAAGAGACGCAAAATAGCATGTTGTTTGTCCCTCTTATTCAAACCCCTCACATTCCAGCTAAAGATGTTTGTGCAATCCATCAGCAAAGGATTCAAAAGGAACCCCACTCATCTCCCCTGTCACCTGTTCTTGAAGCACTTTAAACACATTTTTATCCCTATCCAACTGTGAGCTCACTGTCTTACCTTTACTCTTAGAGATCCCATTCTTCCTAGGCACTTCCCAGTTTTCTTTGTTAGCTGGAGACCGAACCAAATTTGTACTCGGGGCCCTATCCTAAAACACAGCCTCATCAGTCCCAGTTACCATAGTTGTACTCTTTGTCCCTATCTCTGTTACCTCCTCATGAGACTAAGATGTCTCACCAAGTGTTGTCTTAGCAGCCTCAGCACCAGAAGCAAGATTAGTCGTTTTTGGATCTGGTTTGTTCTTAGAGACCCAAACTTTTGTATCACTTTTCTTGCATTCAGCAGCATTATGCCCATAGCCCTTACATGTTGAACACTTAATGGGAAGCCATTCATATCCCACAAATTGCTCCTGGAGCTGTCCACGTTCATTTACAAAATGGATTATGAAAGGAGGGTCATCTGTAATATCCATTTCAACCAACACTCTAGCAAACTTTATCATAGATCTATCTTTAGTAAACTTATCCACCATAATAGGCTTCCCAATTGTACTAACCAAGGCACTAATACAGTTTTTCCCCCAATATTGCAGCCCCAAATTTGGCAAACGAATCCATAAAGGAACAGATCGCACTAATCTGATTGAGTCAAGTTCTTGAGTCCAAGGCCTCACAATAACCGGCTTCCTATCAAACTGCACAACTCCATTCTCCAAAACAAAATCTCTTGTAGGCTCATCATTGAACTTGACAATGGTGAGACCCATGTGCATTCTCACTACCCATTCAATGCCCAAATGTCCCCAAATCCTCTTGACAAACCCTTCAAAAACCGCAAATGGTGGATTCGCACCCAAAACCATACAAATCACAGCAAAATTCCAATTCTGAGCCTGTTCAGAAACCTCCTCCAAATCAATTTGGACAACTTTCTTCCCATTTTGCAGAAGGGGTGCCTCATAATGTAGCTTAGCCGATTCATTTATCTGATATTTTTCTCTGAGATTCACCCAATGAGCCTGGGCAGAAGCTTGAAAGTCCCCTTTTCCCAACCATTGAATCCACATCCTTACCCAGATTATCATCTACCAGAGGGACGTGTATATCCTCAGATCTCAGCTCCTGCGATTGTAAGCCCTGTTTCCCTACCAGCCTAGCCGAAGAACCATATGCTTCAACCTGTAGATCAGGGTGAACCGGTACAGTAGGTTCAGTAAGTATCGTAGTCTCCTCAGTCCGAGTTCTAGTTGCAGGCTTTCGAGCTACTTTCTTCTTCATCATCGTGGAGAGAAGAGAGAAACTTCACACGCCAAGTTATTTTTCTTTAACGATAACTAAAATATATTTTACTTTTATAATAAAAGTAAAAATAAGATAATTGTAATTTTAAATTCAAATCATTTAAAAATTAATTAAATAAAAGATAATTGCATAAAAATACGATCTAACTTGAGCACCAAGAATGTGCCCTAGATCACCAGGGTCAGAGGCATGGAGGAGCCTCAAGGGCTCGACATGGTGTGATTGGGTGGCTGGGGGGGAGCCACAAGTGCTGCGCACGGATGGAGCAGGGGCTCAACCAGGGTAGGTGCGCACGTGCTGCGTACGAGAAAGGCGCAGTGCAGCAGGGAGCTACGAGGCTACGGTTGGGCACGCACTAGGCAAGCATAGGGCACGCGTGGTTGGGGAGGCTCGGGCCTATGCTTTCACACGTGAGGCTGGGGAGGGCTTGGGCCGCTGACTTGGCTAGTGGCTTGGGTCGTCCTCTTTTCTTAAAGTACAGATTTTTAAAATACATATTTCAAAAATAAACTTTACAAAAATCCAATGCCCTTTATGCCTTACACAAGATCTAGAAATTCAAATTCCAAACCCAATAGCACCATATAATTAACGATCCATCATTCAGCCATATATTCAAAATATAAATCCATCCATTCAATATACATATCATCATACATATAACAAATTTAAGAAACCTACACAACATTTAATATATATATAGATTGACTGCTCTTGTATCAATTGTTGGTATTATGTAGCGCACCAAAATTTTTTTCCTTATTTAAATTGTTTATTTTATTTGAATTTACATTTGTTAATTGTTAATTGTATTTAAATTATTTGGTAGAAAATATGTCATTTTATTTGTTAATTGATTTATTTAATTAATTGTTAAATGTGAGTTCTTGACATTTGATTGTGTGTAACATGCCTTTGTAGTGATGGACTAGAGCACTTGTGTGTGTGTGCATGTGCATGGTAGGCATGGTGATCATGCATTAGTTTTCTCATGCATAATGTGTTTTCCTTTTTTATTTATTTATTTTATTATTTAAAAGAAATGTGAGAAATAAAGAGGGAAGACTATAGAAGGCTTGTCTTCACACAAGTGTGATATGGAAACAAATTGAGAGTGAGAGAGAGGGAATGTACGTGAGGCTTGGACGAGCAATAGAAAAGAAGTTTTCCTTAACTATTTTGGTATTTTCATTTATGAATGAATTATTTTGTGATTTGTTATGAGATACATATGTAATTGTCAAATTGTGATGACAAATGTGATATGGAGGTAGTTAGGAAAGTGTAAGAGAACAAAAAGGGATTTGCAAGTCTCCATTTTAAGAATGTCTTAATTATTGTTGGAAATAATTGATATTTTATTAGTGAATTGATATCAAAATTAAGTGTTTGGTCTTGGATGTGGGAAATAAGCTTGGTGAGTGTATATGTCACGGAAATCCAAGGGAAATGTAGTTTTCCTTTTCTTTTAATTATATGTGATAAGTCAAGGATCTTAATAGCTATAACAGGTTAGGTCCAAGGGGCTTTAGGGTTCGGGTAGTCTGCATAAATAGGTTTCCTTTTCTTTTATTTCCACACTTTTTATTTTCTCTTCCTCTCAATACCCTAGTGGTCGCCCAACACTATAGAGAAAAGATTGTCTCTCTCTTAGTTCTTGCCATTAACACTAGAGAAGCTATAGATTTTGAATTCCAAGGAGGTAGAGGTAAGGGTTATTCTTATTTTTCCATTGTCTCCATTTCTCCTTGTATGTTCTAAACAAAAGTTGTTTGGGATTCTATGAACTAGGTTCTTTGTGGTGGCACTAGCAAGGGGTTCAAGAGTATTACCCTCATAGAAAGGTTAACTACCAACCCAAAACATTGTAGGCTCTTGAAAATTTGGAAGAGGTAAAGATGGTAATCCTTGATTTTGTTTCCCCTTCTTATCCATTTTCAAGATTTCTAAGATATGCATATTTGGGGTGTTTCGCACATAGGTTTTGGGATAAGCACATAGGTCTTGGGATAAGCACATAGGGTCTTAAGTGACACATCTCTATAATTTTTGGGCTAAGTAAAATCATCAAGAGGTTTGTGTCCTCTATGTGTTTTGATGTTGATCTTGTCTCTCTACGAGTTTTTGATGATGATCATGTTTCTCTTTGTTATGATGTTGTTCTCCCTTTTCCTTTATTTTTCTTTAAAAATTCATGAGAAAAATTCTAGGGTTGTACGTATAGTTTTGAGGCATGAATATCTTCTTTTCTATGAATAAACTCAATTGTATTAGTATGTATATAGTAATATGGTATAGGCATATTTTGGGTTATGTGTATGCGTGTGTGTGTTTTTATAGGTATGTGTGAACACCACAAATTGGACATGATCCTAAAAGACCCAAGCCTCATGCAAGGCCTTCACAAGACTGACCTATCTCACCCCACGCGAGGCCCATCTCGCGAGGTCGTCTCGCAGGGCACGCCTCAGCCGCGCTTAGGTGCCTAGGCCACGCACCCATCTCGTGAGGCCCATCTTGCAAGGTCGTCTCGCAGAGCCATGCCTCGGCCGCATCCACACACCCGTCTCGCGAGGCCATCTCGCAGGGCACGCCTCGGGCGCACTTAGGTGCCCAGACCACGCACCCATCTCGCACTACAAGAAAAAATGCTTTTAATAACACCAAAAATGTGTTATCAAAACATACTATAATACTTTTTGATGTGTTAAGACCGACTATGTTATCGTAGGTCAGGGTACTTTACATAACACTTTATCATTGTTATACAGATGTGTTATTATACTGTCAACAATAACACACTTTCTGTGTTATTTTAATAAATAGATAAGTTTTTAATTATATTATTTATAGTCGATTATATAACACATTTCAATACTTATAAATTTGTGTTATAGTACACTTTAGTATAACACATTTTTTGTGTTATACTACTCTTTAGTATAACACATTATTTGTTATATAATGAAGTTTGCATAACAAAATTATTTTCATAAAAAGTGTTATTGTAATAGATATTATAACACAATTTTTGTATAATTTTAATATTTAGATAAGTTTAAATTCTCATTATATATTCATTTATATAACACTAATTTATTCTATTATATTTTAATTTTTTATATATAATTAAAATTAGCTTTCTAATATATACTAGCATCATCAAATGAACTTGATTTTCAAATAACAAAAAGTAAAAACATTCAACCTTGTATTAATAATCCACAAATTAGTTTAAAACATTCAACGCTGTCATCAACAACAAAATGTTCTTTAAGTATTCAAGTAGTCTTAAATATTCAACATATTGAAAAGTTACTACTTTCAACACAAAATATTCTACAGCTGCCCAACACAAAGCCTTCAAAATTAAGTATCCTTTTCTATTTCTCTTGTCACATCTGCAAAATAAACAAAGAAATATTTTATTGTTATTATCTAGCTTCACAAATTACTTCAAGAAAAATGCTATGGAAATTATATCCAAGAGAGGACACCACATACAAAATAATGAATTCACAACTACACCAAAGCAAACAAAGAAACCAAACACTAAATTATAAGACATTGGTTCTTTTTTTAGTATGAAAATGTACCTCTTGGAATAACTTTTTTAGAAGGCCCTGCAACTGTGGAACCAACTGCTTCTTGTATTGTAAGCATCACATTATTAAGACGAAATAAGTAAGATTCTAGTACAATATCAACATCAACCCATACTCGCATAAAGTCTGGTCCAAGAGGCTTTCCATGTACAGTTAACTTTGGATCACTAGAATCCCAACGACCTTCAGCAACAATTACATCTGCCTAATCAAGCAAGTAGCGAGCATTCTTTCCTTCTGTAAAGTTATGTCTTTTTTCTAGTGCAATACTCTACCAAATTTATTTTAAAGACAATATATTAGTTTCTGTATTTGTTCTTCTAAAATGAAAATTTAAAACAATAACAACTTTGATAATTTACCTTAGGGGACTGAATATTGTTTGACTGCGGTACATTGCGAGACTGTCCTTCGCTTGGTGTCACTTTACCACCAACCTAAATATAAAACCAAGGTAAGTTTCATTGGAAGAAAAGAAAACTAAGGTTTATAAGTGCAAGATAGAATTACCACCAAGTGTTCTTTAGGTAGATTCATCATTTCAGTCATTTTGAGCTTCATATTCTGTTGCTCTTCTTCTAACTTGGAGATCTTGCTATTACACATATTAACAACAGTAGCTTCGACCTTGTTACGCCTCTTTCGTGTCCGATTAAACAACCAGATTTTGGGTTACCAAACAATTTTGTCAAGACATCCTCATCAGCGTTGTCTGTAGTTCCAAATTTTGGGTCTTCAAGGAGAATCTCATTCAATGAATCCTGCATATAAATTAGTATAACTAATGTATGCATTATGGAAAATAAATATAAATTCACAAAAATTAAATGACTAATACTCACTAAAATATTAGATGCCATTGGGTTCACAAGTTCACCATTCTTCTTGGTATGGGCTCTCCGAAAAGCATCAATTCTAGATATTTTAACATCCTCGTTTTCTTTTTTCTACACAATACAACAATAGAGATTATAAAATAGAGACTACAATAATGGAAGCAAAAATACAAATAGTATAAAACTTAATTATTACCATATCATCAATTGTTCGAGCATATCCTCATCGACTTAAGGTGTGTGGAACAGCTTTCTTTCTTCTCTCTTGGTATTTGGCCCTTATATCCTATTTAATAAATAAGTAAAAAAGGCATAACTATATTTAATTTAACACCAACAGAGATAAAAGAGGTAGCAACATCACTTCTTACATCATATTTCTTACCAAATGTTCTTTACTAATTTTTTTGGCAACAAATGCTCTCCATTCTACATCACTTTTTCTGCAATTCGGCTTTAAGGCTAGTCGTTCACTCTCATTTTTTACATTGATAATATCCTATACAAGTCTAGATTTCTCAGCTCTCCATAGTTCTGCCATCATTTCAAACCACATCTTTTTTTGCCAATCATCATGTAAGTCATATTGTGCCTACAATAGAATATAGAATAATATATTATATGTTTAAGTGTAGAGCTGAATATATAAAAAAAAAATACAGTCATAAAACTTGTAATTCTACCTGAATAGATGCCCAAAGAACATCTCTCATAATTGGTGAAACTTTCCTCCAATCTGAAATAGTGTAAGGAACAACCTCTCGCACAAGAGAGCCCACAAAAGAAGAAAATTGCACTGAGTTAGTACCAATTGGTTTCCCTTTTTCATTCCAATTTATTATCCTTAAGTCATTGTTCCTCTTGGTAAGATTTGCCAATACAGTTTTCCCCCTTGTCTTCTTGGCTAAGTTCATTACATTCGCATCTACATCTTGAGGAATTTCTTCAATCTCAGTTTGATTTGCCTCATCAGTTGTTTTTTGTAATCTAACAGATTTTCTAAGAGGTTGTTCAAGTTCTATCTCAGCCACTTCTTCACATTCTACAGCAGCCACTTCTTCACATTGTGCAGCAGCCCCTTCTTCAAATTTTGCACCAACCCTTTCCTCATCAGCTATCTCTTCATGTTCCTCCCTTACTCCCTTTTCACAAACACTATCAACTACCTTATCTACTTAATAATTAAGAGATCTTCTAGTTTTTGAACTTCCAAGTGACATCTCCATGTCTTCCACATCATCATTTGGATCTGGCTCTATATTATAGACCATACGATGAGTTGCTGCTCTAGTACTAAGAGCAGGTGGTGAGTCAATTACAACTCTAACAGGTGCAGAAAACCTACGAAGAGCACTCTTTTTCTTTAAAACGGGGCTTCCAAGCAACGTATTGTCACAATCAGCTTGAGTCTCCAATGATGCTTTTCACTTTTTGGCAACAAAATTGCATAAGGCACCTCGACGAAGGTGTTTTTTTTTTTGGAGATCTTCGTAATGTGCTCATTTTTCAAATTGAAATTGCTGCAATATAAAAAGAAAGATAACATAAGAATATAAATCAGAAATGTGGATCACCAAAGAGTAATAAACATACACCAAAACCATAAAACCAGAATTATTTCATTCAAAGTAAAACAAAATCATAAAGTACACCATAGAGAGTAATAAAACCAGATTTGTTTCATTCAACAAAAGAGTAATAATACACCAAAATTACATACAAAAAGTGTAAGCAGATTTATTTCATTCAAAGTACATAAGAAACAACAAGAAACTCAATTTTCTTCATTGGATTCAAGTCCGAAACACCCTCTATTTGAATCCTTTAAAGCTATATACCAATTACTTGACTCATTCTCCCTTGCATAAAAAGATGTTTTCACTTGTGAAGCTAATACAAATGGATCCCTAATGGATTGAGCTTGTCCTATATTAAAATTTACAAGCGTATAGAACTCCGACTTCTTAACACCCATTCGAATATTCGCCCAATCGCACCAAAACAATGGCACCTTAAAAGTATGATAATCAAGCATAATTATATCCTTGATAACACCAAAATACTCTTCTTTATCATTCAATTGCCCACTGTCATGTGCTTCCAAGTATACACCGCTGTTTTGAGTTTTTTTTTCAGCTCCTTTTTTATGTAATCGAATTCCATTAATCATGTACCGTTTATAGGAAGTGACATTGCGACTTGGACCTTCAGCCAATTGAGCTAACATGTCATCTACTTTGTTCAAGTTAGAAATCTGAAAATAAAAATATGCTTGTAAGAAATTTGTACACTAAAACAAAACGTAAACTTTTATCTTGGCAATAGAATACAACCTTTTCATAAAACCATAACGGGAACCCTTCAGAATGTCGATTCCACAAAAAAGTTTGATTGTTATTCAGATTTGAGTGCCTTTCTTTCAGCTCATCCATATGGACATTGAGAAATGGTTCTACAATATCTGAGTTAAACAACACATACCGATGCGCTACTGCCAAGTTCAATCGGTCAAGCTCAAAGCACTATGTTGCTGATAGTGGATTTTCTTCTAGTAATGTACTATCTTGATTATCATTTTGCTTTAAAAATGTTTCACAAAAGCGTACACATTCAATAGCAAGATAGCGATTTGCAATACATCCTTCTGGTCGTGCATAATTTGCTATAAATCCTTTCAATACTTTCATATATCTCTCAAAATGGTACATCCATCGAAATTGCACCGGACCACAAAGTCTAACTTCTCGTGCTAAATGAACAACCAAGTGAATCATTGGATCAAAGAAAGAAGGAGGGAAAGATTCTTCTAGTATATAAAGAATTTCAAAGGCTTCTAGTTCCAATTTCATAATTTCCTCCTTATCAACCACACGCTGACACAATCCATGGAAAAACTTAGAGAGCCGAAGAATTGTCTCTCTACAACCTTCTTCCATTAAACCCCTTATAGCAATAGGCAATAGTTGTTGCATAATCACATGACAATCATGAGACTTAAGTCCTGTCAGCTTCTGTTTCTTCACATCTACACAGTTTCTAATGTTAGAGCTATATCCATAAGGCAATTTCAAGTCAAATAGCCTCTCACAAAGCAACTTCTTATCAAATTTTGATAGAGTGTAAGCTGCAGCAAGAAGACAAGTAACACCATTTTCTTCAAACGGATGGAGATGAGGCATAATGCCCATCAATGTCAAATCTAATCTCGAGTTGTAGTGATCTTTAGATTTTCCTTTGCAATCGAGCAATGTGTTAAGTATGCTTTCACAAACATTCTTTTCAACATGCATAACATCAAGGTTTTCACGAACAACTAATATTTCCCAATAAGGCAGCCTAAAAAAAATAGACTGCTTCTTCCAGATTTTTTTCTATGTCTATACCACGTCTCCTCTTTTTTCCCTTTCCAAAGTCATTAGTCACTTTGCTTAACTGCTCAGCTACTTCAACACCTGTCAATATAAATGGACATTGTGGTGCTCTTTCCCTTGCCTAGCTATTGTTTATTTCCTCTTTCTATAACGGTGTTCTTGTGGTAGGAATCGAATATGATTGCAAAAGGACATATTTTTGCTATGCTTCAACCAAACAACATTTGAGTGCTCGCCACAAACAGGACAACCATACTTCCCTTTAGTCGCACATCCAGCTAAGTTTCCGTAAGCTGGAAAATCATTTATGGTCCATAGCAACATGGCCCTTAAATTAAAAATCTTCTTTGTAGAAATATCATATGTATAAACACCATTCCATAATTCTAGTAACTCATCTATTAAGGGCTATAAGTAAACATCTATGTCATTCCTGGGTTGTTTAGGTCCACGAATCAACATAGATAGAAAGGTAAATTCATCCTTCATGCACAACTCAGGTGGCGGATTATATACAACAAGCATTATAGGCCAACAACTATACGTAGAACTCATATTTTTGTAAGGATCGATCCCATCAGCAGCAAGTCCTAATCGAAGGTTGTTAGGTTCAAGTTGAAAATCTGGCCATCTCTCATAAACTGCATCCCAAGCCTCTGAATCTACCGGGTGCCACATTTTCCTGTCTCTTCTATTATTGGTTGAATGCCATTTTAAGGTTAAAGTCGTCTCTTCTTTTCTAAACATCCTTTGAAACCATCTCTTCCCTGTAGCTGATCAAATAAATCGCCGATCCTAGGCAATGGATACTTGTTCTTAATGGTTAACTTGTTTAGCTCCCTATAATCAATACACATCCTAAGGGACCCATCCTTCTTCTTAACGAACAACACTGGAGCACCCCATGGCGAGAAACTCGGTCTGATGAACCCAAAATCAAGTAACTCTTGCAACTGAATCTTCAACTCCTTTAACTCCACCGAAGCCATTCTATAAGGTGTCCTAGATACTGGCTCTGCTCCTAGTACCAACTCTATAACAAAGTCAATCTCTCGCTGCGGCGGAAACCCTGGCAGATCCGCTGGAAACAAATCCAGAAACTCACACACCAATCTAGTCTCACCCGGTCCAACCGACACCACCCTAGAGGTATCCACAACGCTTGCTAGGAATCCTATGCAACCTTCCTGCATCAGGTCTCTAGCCTTCAATGCTGAAATCATTGGAACTCGCAGTCTACTAACTGTCCCCACAAACACAAAGGGTACCTCCCCTTCTGGTTCAAAAGTCACCATTCTGCGCTTGCAGTCAATCGTTGCCCCATACTTGGATAGCCAATCCATCCCTAGAATCATATCAAAATCATCCATCTCTAACTCAATCAAATCGATAGACAGTTCCCTACCATCTACCTCTACTGGCAATGCTCTAATCCACTTCCTAGAGACTACCAATTCTCATGTTGGCAACAGAGTCTGAAATCCCCTAGCATACACACCACTAGGTCTACAAAACTGATCTATCACTCTAGCAGATACAAATGAATGGGTAGCCCCTGAATCAAACAATGCAGTATACAAAGAACCAGCACTAGAGATCTAACCTATCACAACTGAGGGGCTAGCTTCCGCCTCAGTCTGTGTCAAAGTGAATACCTTGGCAGGAGCAAGACTGACACTCTGCTTCTGCTCCTCTTTCTTAACTTGAGGGCAATCCCTCTTCAGATGACTAGCACTCCCACAAACAAAGCAGGCCCTGATCCTGCACTCACCCTGGTGTCGTCGCCTACACCGCGGACACACTGGAAAACTCCTCCAGTTGTCACTGCCACCCGGACAGTCAATGGAAGCACCCCGTGCCCTTCTATCTGAACTAGGAGGAACAAAGGAATTTGGGGCCTTCCTCTTCTGCTCACTAGAACCACCACCACGACTGAACCCAACAAAAGGAGGCACTATCCTCTTGGCATCGCGTCTAGCAGCGTTATCCTTCCAAATCTGATCTTCGGCCCTCTTAGCAGTAAGGGCCTTATCCACAACTTGGCCATAAGTAGTAGTCTCTAGATCCAAAGTAATATTCACATCGTGGGCGATCATAACATTCAACCCCCGCACGAACCTATCCCTTCTTGCTGCATCAGTCGGCACTAAATCTGGCGCAAACTTCGCCAACCTATCAAACTTTATAGCATACTCTGTCACTGTCGATCGATTCTGAGTCAGGTTGATAAACTTATCAACCTTCGCAGCTCAAACTGCCACACTATAGTACTTCTCATTAAACAAATTTCTGAATTCCTCCCAGGCCATAACTGATACATCCCTTCTTTGAACCACCACTTCCCACCAAATGCGGGCATCCTCTCTAAACATGTAGCTAGCACAGGCTACCCCCTCATTCCCCTGAACTCTCATAAAATCCAGAATTGAGGAAATCATATTCATCCACTGCTCTGCCCGCAGTGGGTCTGATCCACCCTCGAAGGTGGGAGGATGCTGCTTCCTGAACCTCTCATACAAAGGTTCCCACTTATTCTCCTCAGTAGACTGTACTGGCACTGGCGCTGCAACCTGCTGCACTGGCAGCCCAGTAACCTGAGGTGGGGCCTGCTGCCTCAACTGCCACAACTCTTCCTCTGTTCGCTGTAGTCTTGCCTCCATCTTGGCAAACATCTCTAACCAATTCTGTGGGGCAGGTGGAGGGTCCTGACCCTGGTTGTCATCCTCGGCCCTACTGCCGTGGAGTCTAGCTGATTGTCGAGGCATCTCAACAAATATGCATGCAACCAACGACGCTGCTCATCAGGCATGATAACAACATCCAAAACCACCTCCCATACACATCAGTCATCCACAAATAATAACTCATATAACATATAACACACAACGAGCCATGCCCTAGCATCATGCATATGTTAACTCATTCATCATGCTCTATATAAGATAAGCAGGCAAACAGGGCATTTAAACACATATTCAAACATATTAGCCAATCTTACCAACCAACCCTGAGTTGAGCCTGTCACTGACAGCGAGTGTACATGTTTGGTCAATCTCTAGAACCAATAACCTTGGCTCGCTCTGATACCAAGTCGTAACGCCCTACTTCCTTAGAGTCGTTACTAAGTGAGTTTAAAAACGTGCTTTCAACTCGCTAATCGAGGTTTTAGGTCAAATAGTGTAATTAAGCCATAAATAGAGGAAAAACTTTTGAAATAATAATTTCCATAGAAAATCATAAAAGTTTTACACTTGGGATCCCAAGATACAGTTTAGAAATATTTACAACATATTAACCGAACCAAGTCGACTAAACGAAAAAATCTAGGTTTATTTACAAACATCTCCCAAAATCCTCTGGCTGTGGCAGCCAGGCTGGCCCAACATGTACACACTGCCTCACGCCTGCCATACTCATGGTCGGTTGGCTTTCTCCTTACCCTTACCTGCACCACAGAGCATCTGTGAGCTGAAGCCCAGCAAGAAAACCCACAAACAGATAACATATGCAACTCGTATATCAAGCATATAAATAGGCCACCAATGGGATAAACACATACGGCCTAGCCGTCCCAGGCGTTTACCAAGCCCTGGGTTCACGGTCCACACCGTGAGGATATCCCAGGTATCCTTTTAGGGACTTTCCCTGGCAACTCGCACTCCACGTGCTCAACGCTACACCCGGCCCCTTGACGTACTCGGCCTTGCACTCAACGTGTCTAACGCCGTTCCCAGCCCTCTGCCGTTTCCAGCCCCTGCCGACCCCGGCCTACACCGTTCCCGGCTCTTGCCGATCATTCACACAATAGCATTCATAACATAATAAGCAAGTACAGAATTCTAGCAAATTTAGTCAAAGGGCTACGCCCTGCAGTTCAAACATATTAGGCTCAGCCCTGCATACAAGCTCTATGGGAACAAGGGTTTTCTTACCTGAGTCCCGAGCTCTCCGAGCACCGATGTCCCGAGCACAGTCCTCTAACTTGAGCCTCACTGAAACCCTTGTCACAACAAATTAACAATATCCATCCATCAAGTCCTAATTCATAAAATAACTTTGAGCCATAACCCTAACCTCCGGGACCTTGAATTCCCATCAAACCGGGTGATAAAATCCATCCCGAGCCTTAGCCATTGAGTTCCCAAGCCTAAACTCCCTTAAAAACACAAACTAGCACTAAGAGTCGCGGCCCTACCCACAAGCGCCGCAGCTAGCCTCAAAACAGAGGCTAGCACCTCACTGACCCCCACACGGGCCGCGGCGCGCATGAACTTCTCGGCTTCCCATGGCCGCGCGCCCCTCCTAAGGCCGCGGCCCTCACCTCCAAACCTAGAATTTTCATCATCTTCCCTGAATTTTTCCTCAAACTAACTCACCCAAAGCTTATCTAACAGTCCCAGATAATCAACACAAACATCCAGCTCAGTATCAACATCAAAACCCATCAGAATCTGCTCCAAAACTCAACTAAGACACTCAAGAACATGTCAAACCTAACTAACATGCAAACTCTAACAAACCAGTAGCAATTCTAAACATAATCTTTATAATTAAAGCTTACCTTTGCTAAATTAAATCTCTAAAGTTGATCCTTAATCCCCAAGCTCCTAGCTCCCAAGATTTCTCAGCTGAATTCCTCTAACTTCTAGCTAATTTCTCCAAGTATCTCCTTAAGCCTCCAAAGAGAAGATATCCACTTGTTTAGAGAGAGTGAGTGAGTCGGTTTCCTGAGTGTTCTGTATAATTCTAAGGTTTTTTTTATTCAGCTTAAGTCTATGTGGTTACCTCAAGGCTCGGGGTACCAAAACATCCCCGAGGGCAAAATGGTAAATTTCCCCAATATTCCCTCCTAGACATTCTATCATCAAATATATCTCCAAATATTTATTTCCATATCCCGATAACCCCGTAACACATCTAATACCCAAATTACCCCTCGACTCACCCCGAGTCGGAATCTCAACCACGTTGTGACTTTCTGGCTAACCGCTCCCCAGGACTGTCTCGGATCGTGCTGCACAGACATATCACATATATATAGCATTTATCACATTTATGCCCCTAATATCCAGATGGGGCCCACATGCACATTTAACTCAACTAAACATGCATCATTATCATATATTCACATTAATTCATATATTAACATAATAATTCATTTATTGCCCTCCAGGCACACTAATCAAGGCCCTAAGACCTATTAGCAAATTCGGGTCATTACACAATACATATGTTCATTCATATATATATGCATATATTTGGATCACCTTCTAAATTCTTTTGAGCCTATTTTTCTATATTTGAGTCAATTTAATATAAAAGAACCTACAATACAATACACATATATAGCTTGTTTGACAATTTATTAAATGATTTTTAGGTTGTTAATAAATATTTATAAGGTATAATTAATAGCATGACTTAACAACAACATACTCTTATTACTTATTTTCCGTACACCTTTATATATATATATATATACAAAGGTATTGTATTTATATGTAAGTTAATTTTCAAATAGTGTGTGAATATGTCTGAGTTGGCTTAATTACAACAGCTCAAGAATCCGCCAAATTCAAGGCACCTAATCACATATGTCTAATATTTAGTTAAGACATAAGATACGAATTAGATACAACTTTATTATTAAGAATTGACCTACATTGACTTATATGGGGTCTATTATCCATCTATCTATATAAATATATATAGACACAAAGAATAATCTTGGCCAGTATGCACTTAACATATACGGCTACAAAAGAGAGTAAAGCATAGACATTACAACCCTCTACTAGAACTTATAGCTAGTTTTACCATTTATATTTACTTATTTACAGCCCTATTTTCTTTCTCTTTCTCTTTTCCTTTTTCTTTTCTACTTCTCTTTTTGGGACCTCTACCAAAAATAGAAAAATACATTAGACGTCACTATAAATACCCTCTTTACCCTAGAAGTGTTCATCTCATGTGTTGAGTGAGAAAATTTATTATGGTTTTCACATATATATTATTGTATTGTTTTATATACATATTATAGTCTAAATAATTATTTTGTTACAGTTCTTTTCTGTTTTATTTTCATAGTCTATTATGTGTTTTGCTTATTTATAACTTAATTTATAATATATTACGTTTATCTTACCTTTTACTTTTTATTTATAACTCAATGTATTTTATACAAGTATAATTCAAAACTTATTAATAATTTAGATATTGAATGAATTTATGCACACACAAAATACATAAAAGTTAAATCAAATTACACTATAAATTGTATTGTATAGTAATGCTTTGATTATTTGGTTCACCTATAATTTTGTTCTAGAAAAATCCAAGTGAGTTAACCTGACAAATTCAACTAATTTATTTTGTTTTATTGAAAAATATTATGGACCAAAATAAAAATAAGAGGAAATTTATGAGTGAAAAGCTTATGATTCAATGTAAGCAAGCAAGCAATCAAAAGTGAGTAAGTGAGTGAGATTCAATTGAAGGTGATTAAGATATGTTGCTTCACTAATTGAAGGTGTGGCCAGAGGATGCGGTTGGCAGCACATAGCTATTTATGTGAACTTGGCAACATTTTATATCATTGGCATGACTGTTGCAGCCATCCTTGCTAAATTTGAATCATATGTCAAGGTAAACATATATTTATATATTATTAATTGCTTATTTCTTGTTTCAATATGAAGTTAATTCTCTCACAATTCTCTCACAATCTCACTCATGGGTTAGAGAAACTAGGAAAAGAAAAAACAAGGCTAATCGAGTTCAGTTGATCAGCCCACCCAACCTGCCTAATTGGATCAACCCCAAAAATGTCTGGTCATTTTTGGAGCTTAAGACAAAAATGCAGGTGAGAGCTTTAGAAGATGGAAATAAATATTTTGGTGCACTCTTTTTTGGATCGATTAATGTGATGTTCAATGGCATGGCAGAAATGGCTTTGATCATATTCAAACTTCCTGTTTTCTTTAGGGAGGACATAGTTCTTGCCACTATGGAGGGTACCTTTATCATGTTGAGGAAATGGTCCACAGTTGATTAAGTTGTAATTGTCTGTTGTATAAGCTATGCTTCTCATGTTAAGCCTTGAATAAGGACCTATTATTTATTTGTGGCAATTAAGTCTACAGTGGCATTTAAGCCTTGATTCTCTTAAAATATAATTTAAAAATTTATGGTAGCATCCCACTTGGTTTTGCACTAAGGAATAATTTTGGCTAGTTATATATTAGTATAACTTGTTTTTATCTTTGATTATACATATAATTGTTATTTGAGTTATTTTTCATCAATATTTATGGCTAAAAAATATAATCTATACATATGGAAATAATGAAAACAATATGACTAAATGAAAAATCTAATCTATACATATAAGAGCTTACCTAACCATCTATCAATACCAAGTAAAAAAATTCAAACACCACACAATGAATTTTCTTCCTTATATCACCGCAACACACAAACAAATTTTCCAGAACCTACTTCTCTAATACACACAAGTTTTCAACCTTCCGTTATCACTGCAGCACACAATTTTAATCTTAGAACCTACTTCTCTATGGATGAATATTTAAGATATTCAAAATCCTCTAACATTTTTAAGATATTAATAATAAGAGTTAAAAGAACATAATTCCGTACCTCTTGGAGAATAAAACTTATAGTCTCGAGCAGACACAGCTACTTCATTTCGACCAGTCAATCGTTTAAACCTGCATCATGAGTAATCCAGTGAAGTCAAAAATAGAAGAAAAAAAAACAAAAACAAAAATGAGCATTCTGGCATTTAAACAGTCAAACCACTGAAGGATTTATGGGAACAATACATAATAGCTTAAAACAATAAACATGACGGAGCATTATGAAAACATTAAGTGCAAATAACAATCCTTCCTCTTAACATGAAGATAAACACAAATGGCTTATTGTCACCAGAGAGAAAAAAATGGCCCAAAAAGTAATCTGATACTAATATCAAACATCAGTATCGATAAATTTACTTGTTTAACTGTCATAATAAGCATTTGATCATGGAAGATCTATAGAAAGACTAAGTATAATAGTCTAATATATTTTCATAAGGAGATTGTGCATATATCATAGAGGAAAATAATGTAAACATCATAGGAAGTAGGTTTACAAAAAAGCATGCAGCAAATTATATTGAGGAGTTTCAAACAAGACAATCTGTTTCTATAAATCTTAAAGCCATATTAGTGGTGGCAGTAAATCTAAACTTTATTCCAAACGTCAAGGTTTGTTTATCCTGTTATGAATTATGCAATCTCATTCTCTCTGGTTTTTCTTCAGATTTCACAAGTGAAAAAATGAGAAGCAGTAGGTGTTGCCAAAAAGCAACCATGAAATCACATATTTGTTTTAAAAAGCCCCAACAAAAGCCTAGGCTTATGACCCCTAACTTGAGGCAGATGTAACACCCTACTTCCTTAGAGCCGTTACTAAGTGAGTTTTAAGACAAAACAGTGCAATGAACTCGCTAACCGAGGTTTTGAAACAAAAGTGTATCTAATAAAAGTTAAGGCTGTAATCTTTGAAAGTGCGTTGACTTAATAAAAACTTCTAGTATTAAACGATTGGGATCCCAAAATAAGGTTTGAAAACTATTTACATCTTGAAATAAGTTTACAGTTGATCAGTTCTAAAAATCATAGATTATTACAGCCATTTTCAAACAAACCCCCAACCAAAGCAGTCAGGCAGGCCAAACATGTACGCGTCGCTTCACGCTCTCCGTACTCATGGTTGGTTGACTCAGTCTTTGCCCTTACCTACAACACGGGGCACCCGTGAGCCGAAGCCCAGCAAGAAAACTCATGCAGAACATAACATATGCAAATATACAGTTAATCATATCAGATAGTCCACAGATAAACAAGTCAACCATTAGACTAAGCAAACACGGCCATGCCGCCCCAGAAGCCTTACCAAAGCCTGGGGTATCGGTTCTCACCGTAAGGATAACACATGTATCCACCGAGCCCTGCCCTGACTATAGCATCCCATGTGCTAAGTGTTACTTTCGGCCCCGCTGCCGCACCCGGCCTACGTGCTCTCGGCCCTTGCCGTTCATTTTATTATAATCACACATATAGTATAACACAACAACATTCAAACAAATATTAATTCATTTAAGTCTGCATCCTAACATGTGATGCAATATAGGGTCGTGCCCTGCAATCATCTCATCATGCAACGTGCAACATAGGGCCACGCCCCGCAATCATACTATGGGCCCATGCCCTATCCTACGGGTGTTATAGTTTTCTTACCTGTATTCCGAGCTTCCTGATGCACTAAAGCCGCGAGCACGGTCCTCAAGCACGAGCCTCTCCAATAACCTAGTCACAACACACACGAAACATCCCTCAATACTAATCAATTCAAAACCGCTTCCCGGGACCAATCCCACACTCTCGGGACTCTAAAATTCCTAAAACAATTCATCGGAAACGTCCCCCGAACCCCCGGAGCAAAAGCTCAAAAATGCAAATTTTGGTGCCCTGAAAATGGCCTAGCGCCGCGGCTCAGCCCTACAAGGCCGCAGCGCTTAACAAGTCAAAGGCCACACCTCCCCTGGAACCAGCCTTGCGCCGCGGCGCGCCCATACGAACCCGAAATTTCTGGGTTTTTCTCCTTCAACTCCTTCATCCAAAATGCCTCCAAACCAACCCAAACACATATCTCAACCCCAAAACTCAATTCCAAACTTCAAATAGACCATACATCAACCCATAAACATCATAACCCAACTCAATAACACAATCATACTCAAATTCCACCCATTGATCTCAACTTAAGAAATCTAAACCCATAAACCAAAAACATAAACCAAAGCTTGAATAGCTTAAACCATGCTTCAAATTCCTAAACCACAACAGAAACAAATCTTAAAATTGCATAGAACCTTACCTTGAATGAAGAATCCAACCTTAAGCTTCCTTGGTTCATCCCCTAAGTCTTCAAGTTTCAGCTCCCTTCTTCTTCTTCCTCTCATTGCCCTAGCTTTCCTCTAGCTTTTCCTCTCTTTATTTTTTTTTTAACAAAAACAACATATAACCCAAATGCCTAAACCGTGTACCCCTTTTCCCAGCTGCAATATATCAAATTCCCAGCCAAATTACCATTTTACCCCTTCATCAAAACCCTTTGCTAACTACACCTCAAGGGCACTCTAGTCCTTTCTCCTATATTGCAATTCTACCATTTCTTTCACCTAACTTGTTACTCTCAGCAGTAACTAATGGTTACCCAGGTTACTAAATCTCCAATAACCATTACCCGCTAAATCTCAACTTAACCATAAAATTCCCAAAGTACCCCTAGGCTCCTCCCGAGCCGGGTATAATAACCCGTTGTGACTTTTAAGTTAACTTGCTCTCTAGGACCGTCTCGGCACGTGCATCACAATAATAACACCACACTCACGTGGTACAATTCACAAAATACAAATATCACATATCAATACAGCTGTGCCCAATCATGGCCAAAATTACAATTATGCCCTTCAAACACAATCAGGGCCTACATGCATACTAATACACATAGTCATGCATCTCAGATAAACAAATAGTCAAATAACATGCTTTAAATCATAATCATGCATTTAACTAATAAAATCACACATAAATCCCAACATGCCCTCCTGGCACACCAATCAGGGCCCTTAAACCTTATTAGTGATTTTGGGTCGTTACAGCAGAGAAGTAGAAGGAGAGATCATAGATATATATAGATGTGAAAGCTGCACTACTGTTGTGAGTGACAAGGTTAAATTTTGTACTTAATAATGAGGTTGCAGCTCATTTTATATACGAACCAAACTACTGGTCCCCAACAGAACAACATTTGCCCCCATCATATATATTATTATGTTAAAAACATCGTTGATATTTTGTAAAATTGATGCTTATGAAAATGTCATTTTGATAGATTCCAAATAAACATAAGAAAAATAGTATACCGTTTACTAAATATATTAGTTTATTATTGTGATGGACGATTAAAGTAGTGTGTTTTTTTGTAAGAGGTTTTTTAAAGTTTAGATATTTTAGGAATTGACTTTCATGATAATGGCTTAAACTAGCATGCACTATACTCCCAAAATGAATACCAAACTAAGTATATGGATGGAGAAACTATTTGTCCGTACATATGTGATCAAGTTGGAAACTTTTTATCCTTAAAAGCAAAAGCAAAATAAATCAAAATATATCTAATAAATTAGAAAATGAAAGCATATTGCAACTTGTACAAATGGAGACACATTTAAAAAAGGAAAAAGACAAAACATTTACTTGTAATAATTTTTTCTACCTGTGCCTCCACTCTTTTAATTATAATCCAAGAAAATTTTAAAGAAAAAATTACAATAAGCTGTCAAATTTCTCTCTCTATATGTATAAATCCCATTAGACTAAAAGCAAAACAAAATGAAAGGAGGATATTTTCATATCTTATGTTTAAGCTCTATCACTCAAGTATAAACTATATATACTAATGGATGGAGTAGTCTATAGAGAAGGAGACTTAAAAGTTGGACCACCACTTTTTAAAGTGTTCTCCATCAACAAAGAAACAGACAAGAAAATAGATATTATGAATAATAATAATCTCAGAGCATTTATTTCCATTTTTTATTATGATAATGCTTCATAGAGAGAGAGAGAGAGAGAGATAGAATCATTAGATGAATGAACTTGGTATTAGTTGATTAGAGATGTGAGTAATTCGAGAGAATATGGGAAGACGCTGATTGTGGTGGCAACTTGTCAATAAATAAGGATCCCAAGAGATTCAGAGGCTCCTTATGTGCTCATTAATGCCCAAGCTGTGTCATATATTTATAATTTATTATCCGAGATAGTAGGAGTATACTCTATTCTGTTATAAAATCATATCCCAATGTAAATGGGAATAATCTGTATTAAATATATACCTTATTTATTCACAGGGTTACCCAAACCTGTCCAAGAAATTCCTCTATAAATATCAGGAATAAAGGACAGGGAGGGGGAGAACCATTTTTTGTATTACTAAAACTCAGCATAAATTAAGAGAGAAAGGTAATAATATTGACTCGTGGACTAGATGGATTTTAACCACTAAACCACGTAAAAGTTGTGTGTGTTCGAGAGGGTGTTTATTATTTCATTACGGTTTATAATTTAGCACTAATTTACTTGTTTGATTTCTTAATATACTGTTGGTGAAAAACCACGCAACAACAAGTTTATAAAGATAATTAATTCTCATCGGTCCTGTCATATATAGTTTCTATTATATACAACACATTTGCTAAGATGTCTAATTCACATCAGTAATCTAAATCTAGATCACTTTCATCTCATATCCTTAGTAAACCGTACTAGTAACCATTCATTAAAGATTCCATACATTAATATGTTACTGACAATTTTATTTATTATATATGATCTTAATTCTCTCGTACTAATACATGATCATATTCTCATGAATGAATAAGGATTTTTCTTTATATTATTATATTTTTAATTCAAACAATAATTATAACATTCAAATATAATAAAATGGTACATTTATTTAAATCAATAAAATGTCTTTACATACTTTTAGGGCATTAATCCTAACAACGCCAGTGGGCAACCGGACAACTTTGTATTGCACGGTGCCCAATTTGTAATAGGAATACTAACAACAGCTTTGTAACGCAAGTGGGCATTTGATAGCTTTTTGTGCCTTGAGTAATGGTGTTGAGCTCGTACACTCGACAATTGGCATGTCTCATTGCACCACCTAACATGGGAAACGTGCAATTGCGTTCTGACAGTCAGAGGGCGTGCCTCTTGTAAAGTAGTGGACTGCAACCTACGAATTGGGCACAGTGCAATACGCCTGGGCCCACAACCCTAATTAGTGCACAAGGAGGTGTTAATTAACATTAAACTCCCAAATGATTGGAAAATTTGTAATAAATACTCATTAAGGGAATTAATTATCCCCGACCACTATAAATAGGGGTGGGGCTTCCATTGTAAAGGACTTTGACTTTTGATCCCACTTTTTGTTCTCAAAGCAATATCCCTATTTTTTTTATTTTAATTTGTTTTGTAGTTACATAGTCATATTACTTGCACACACAACTCTTATATATAATGTTTGTTGTTATTTAATATGAATATATATATTTATATAAATTAGATTAAGTAATAAAAAAATAACATGTTTTATTTTTAAATATAAATGATAAAAATTTTAATAAAAATTAAGATTATGTATTATATATTTTATTTTTATTATAATAATATTTTATAATATTTGAATTTATATTAATATAATTACTAAATATTTATTCTACTGAAACTTGCTAAAAATTAGGATTTTATATTATTATAATAATAATATTTTATAACATTTGAATTTAGTTCAAAATGTTTTTCCTCCTGAACTTTAACACTCGTAGACTTTTGCCCAGCAAATTTTTTTGCTTGTCAAGAATACCCCCAAGCTACAGCATTTGTAGACTTTTGCCCATTCCGTCCAAAATAGTAACGGTTTGTTGACGTGGCAAAAAAAATTAAAAATAAATTTTTACTAATTAATTAATTTTATATTCTAAAAAATATGTAAAAATAATTTTTTAAATTTATTAAATTATATAAAATTCAATAAATAAAAATTCAATAAACATAAATAGTTTTTAATTGAAATATAATTTTTTTTAAAAAAACTAAATTCACTATTTCTAAACTAAATTATACTTTGAACTAAACTAAATTAAAATCTTCAATTTTTTGCTTGATGGTTTTCTAAATGTGTTTGATTATCTACGTTTGAAATATAGATTTGGTTAAGTTTGTAATTTAATTTAGTTTAAAAATTTTAATTTAGTTTTATTGATTTTAGTTAAATTATGTTTGGATTAAAAAAAATTATGTTTATTGATTTTTTTATTTATATAGTTTCATAAATTTAAAAATCAGTTTTTTATTACTTTTTTATTTTTCAAAATGATTTTTCTTTATTTTTTCTAATTTAAAAAATAATAATTAATCAATTTTTTTTAAATTATTTTTTAACTGTCACGTTAGCAAACTGTTACTATTTTGGATGGAAGGGGAAAAAGTCTACAAGTGCAATACTTCGGAGGGTATTTTTGTCAGGTGAAAAAATTCAGGGTGCAAAAGTCTACAAGTGTTAGAGTTGCTGTGTGTGTGTGTGTGTGTGGGGGGGGGGGGGGGGGGGGGGGGGGGGGGGGGGGTTATAAGAGAATTTTACACAAAATGACTAAATAACCCATTTTTTTACATTTTTACTACCAGGCAGATATTTTTTCTTTTTTACTGTTTTTGTTTATCTTTTGTACTATATTTATAATTTTTAATTTATAAATATACTATTTGTTTACTGACATATACATTACCCACCACACATCACTTTTTCTCTTTCTTCTTCTTCTTCTTCTTCTTCTTCTTCTTATTCCATTACTTTTTCTCTCTTCTTCTTCTTCTTCTTCATCTTATTCCTCCATCTGCTCTCTTCTCAAGCTCGTCCTTCTCAGTTCCAGTCACCACATCGCACCAAATTCCAACCATTTTTCTCAATCGCTGGCGTGACCCATTATGCAATCATATTTTTTCATTTTGTTATTTTATTTTTTGTTAATTTGATTTTTTTTACTCCCCTAGTTGTTAGTGTGTTTTATTGTCTTGCTGCTTTTTATGTTTATGTTGCATTTTTTTTATTCTATTTTTGCATATATTAGTGCTATTTTTCATAATGTATGCAATGTGTCTAATGTGATACTTGAATGGCTGAGATATATTTTTTAGTGTTAGTTTTTATAATTCTTATGGTATTTTTATTTTTTTCAATTTATTTAGTGTTATTTTAGGATTTGTGTGAGGCTCTTTTGGTGTTTAGGTTGTGTTGGGTTGTTGTTTTAGGGTTTGCCTAAGCAATAGATAAGCAAGTATCTATTGAATTTTGTTTATGTTTCAAGTTTTATTCTGTTTTGTTGGTTTATCATTTTTTTATTAGTTGTATGTTGTTTTTATGTTGCTCTGTAGTGATTGTGGTGTTTTTGTAGCGTCATTTGTTGAGTATTTTTTCGAATAAGTAAGTGCTAAACGTGGACAGTGATACATTGCCCATTATCTCTCTTTCTTTGTTTCTTGAGTTCAAAACCTCTCTCTCCATCTCTTTCTATATTCATTCTTCTTCTTCTTCTTCTTCTTCTTCTTCTTCAAATATTTACTCTTGCGTTGACTTGTTGTTGCTTTGATGTTGCTCTTGCGTTGACCATACATGTTTTGGATTAGACCATAGTTATTATGGTGTTAATCCAAGATCGATCTTGTGTTGTTTTTCATATTCATGAATTAATTCATCTTGTGTGCCATGTTATTTAGTTGTTGTTTTCATTTCTGCGTATGAATATCATTTTTATATTCTAATGATATATATTTTTTAAGATGTTTTTTTAGTTATTGTTTAGTTTCTTTAAGTGTTTAAGTTTGTTTGGTTTCTTTTTTAAGGTTGAAGATGATAAAAATGGTGATCCTACTGTTCAAGAAAAAAATTATTCATATTTAGATGTGTAATGACCCAACTATTTCTAAGACCTTGGAACATTAAAACTACTAGACATAGCTACTACTTTTGGAGAAAACATACATAAAAAATAATCATAACTTTATTAAAACTCCAAAATAAATATTATGTAAATTACAAAATAAGATGTAAAATATGGTATGGGTACCCATTGTTTAATAAAACATGTGAATCAATTGTTCAAAAACTAAATGCGGAATTTACAAAAGAAACATAATTCAAAAGACTACAATAAACATCATCCTCGATCAACACATAGCCCATTCATTCCATTCACCCTCAACATACAAGTCAAGCTACCAAGAGTCCTTCTGCCTTCCATATCATATTTCTGTATCACACTAAAAAATAAAGGAGTGAGTCTAATGCCCAGCAAGGAAAATCTATTAAAAACATACATCATAATTCATAAGCATAAGACTATATCATAAACATATACTATAAAACATATGACTATAAAAACATATATCGTATAGGACTATAATATTAATGGTCATTAACTCATTAACATGGCATGTGATAAACCATCTAGGCCCAATGTCTACTAATCGATGTAGGTAGATCACATGGCCATTAACTCTAAAAGACGTCTCATCATTAAGTCTAACCAATAGGATTAAAGCTTTGGAACACATCATTTAGAGCTTAAAACACGTAATTGTACGGACTAGTCAGGCAATGCATCGCCTGACTATAGGTGATACATCGCTAGCCAGGCGATGCGTCACCTACTAGCAGGTGATGCATCGCCTACAAGGAGGCAATGCAATGCCAAATAGGCAGGTCTAACTTCTAAAAAGTTACCTTAAACACCCCCAATTGTTTAGTGTTGAAACTATCCACTTATCAAGAGTTTTTACCCATTGAACTCTTGAGATTCTCTCATTTGAATAGGTTCTTTAGAGTTATTGTTATCACATAACATGTTCTCAAAGAACTCAACCTCTCTTGATTCAATTATTACATTAGACTCTAAGTCTAATAATCTATAAGCTTTGTTATTTGAGGCATAACCAACAAATGCACATCTTATAGCCCCTGGACCCAACTTGGTCCTTTTAGGATCCGCACTTCGGCAATAAGCAAGACACCTCCACACTTTAAGATAACCAATATTTGGTTTCTTTCCTTTCCATAACTCATATGGAGAGATATTATTTTCTTCATAGGAATACGATTTAAAATATGACATGCGGATAACAAGGTTTCACCCCACAAATTAAAACTTAATTTTGAATGTAATAGTATAAATGTACTATTTTTCCTTTCCGCTGTACCATTTTGTTGTTGAGTATATGGGGCAATACATTCATGTATTATTCCATGCTTTTCATAAAATAAGTTGAAATTATTTGAAAAATATTCACCACCCCTATCACTTTTAAGTACTTTTATTTTCAGTTACAATTGATTTTCAACTTCTTTATATGTTTATAGCACACATTAAATACTTCAACTTTATTCCTAAGCAAATAAACATATGTGAACCTGGGGAAATCATCTATGAATGTAATAAAATATCTACTTCCTCCTCTAGTTAACATTCCATTAAGTTCACATAAATCACTATGTATCAAATCTAACAAATTAGAATTTCTATTAACACTAGGAAACTATGAACATCACCGAAATCTGGGAATTTTTCAGATTCTAGTCGGATGTCCAGAAATGCGAAAAGTCGCGTACAGAGCATATGGGGTCGTTAGACTGTTTTTAACGTCAAAATGTTCCCAAAAATATCTAAAAGAGGTCAAAATGACCTCTAGAGTGCCTGTGAATCAAAACCTAAGCATGCAACTAAAACCCTCAACAAAATTCGAAAGTAAGCACAAAACCAAACAGGAGACATAAGTAAAACTTACTCAAGATGAAGCGCTTGTACATGCTAAAGTGAGTTCTGACTCTAAAAACTGCTTGCCACCTGACCAGAAGTACGATGATCCTTGCCAACCATCCAGAGCGTTGAGAACTTAAAAAATGGGAGAAGTTTGGGAAGCAGAGAGATGAAGAAGAAGATAGGGTTTGAGAGGTCTGAGGTTTTGAATTTTGAATGCTAAAAGTGATTTCTGAGAGGCAGTTGTCGAGGTTTTATACTCAAACAGCTTGGGGTGGAAGCAGCTCCACCCCGACCATTGATTACCTACGACATAGGCACTCGAGAGTGATCCAACGGTCAGAGTCCAAGAGGCGTGGATCATGATCATTAACAAGTGAAAAGGACGCCTCGGATATGGAGCGAAAGGACACGTAGGGTATGGATTAGACATTTTGGGTAATGGAGTGGACTCCTCATTAATAGCACAGATTGATGGGCCCAGCAATAGGGAGTCGGCATGTGTCACTACCTGTACCAGGAGTGACGCCATGAAGAGCCCAAGTGTCTCCTCCCGAAGACCTTTCGAAATTACTCCTCTCAGTCTAAGTCTCCACTGTCTGAGGGCAAGTGAAGACTTGGGGGGCAAATGTTGTCCGTGTTTTCACCAAAGGACACATGGCATTCGTTAGAGGAGTAATTAAGCTCCTCGAGCGCTGGTGAGGTTTTGTACTTTGGCCTAGCCAAATGCAGATGTCTCGAAGTGAGGTCATGTCTCGAGGTCTGTCCTCGAGGCGCGGATGTCTCAAGGCGAGGCCACATCTGGTGACCCATCTCCATGGTATGGATGTATCCAAGTGAGGTCATGCCCCGAGGACCATTTGGATGGTCATCGCTCTCTTCATTTACCAATCTCCCAATGCTAGGACTCTCGTCCTCAGATCTAGAGTCGACGCTAGGTGTCAGTCGCCATAGCTAAAGCCCACCAAATCACCTGAAAACTTTTGGCGAGCCTCAATTAGTGGTGTCGAATTTGTACCCTCGACAATTGACATTTCCCACAACACCGCCTGACATGGGAGAACGTGCACCATATCCTGACATGGTCAGATACCTATTCCTCATGAAGTTTGTGAGCAGCTTTCTGCAAATACGCATCGTGCAATCTGTCTAGGCCCATGGTCTTTGTTAGTTCATCCATATGTAATTAATTAGCAGCTTATCCCAAAATAATGGGGGAATGTGTATTAAATGTTGATTAAGGGCATTAATGACTCAGGCCTCTATAAATAGGACAGAGGTATCTCCTTGTAAAGGGTTCAGAACTTTGGCTAGTTAAGCAATTATAAACTCAGAGCAATATATACAGTGTCTGAGACTCCATTAAAGCTGGCTCAAACAGGTTTCAAACTCACTAATACCAAAGACTCGTGGACTAGGGCTCTTTTATAGCCTGAACCATGTAAAATATTTGTGTTATTTTCTTCTAATTTCTATCGAGTTCTTAGATTAGGTTGATAGCGAAAAAGGCAGTCAACAAAGTAAAAGAAGTCTAATTTTTTTATTTAGGAATATTTGGATATAATTTTTAAAAAATGGTCCCTTGGAAAAATATCCTATTTTTTGAAGTTAGTTTGCACTTTGAACTAGTTTTGATAAATTTGTGTAAAATGGCCTCCGATAGTCTAGACAACGGGTCAAAATTTTAGACAGAGACTATTTTACAAAAAATTATCAAAACTAGGCCAAAGTGCAAAATGACTTCAAAACAAATGTCATTTTCACCCGTTACTCCAAGTATATAAATTAGTGAGAATGATCCTTTTTATAGTACATTTTGCACAATAGCCTAGTTTCAAAAATTTTGGCTAAATAGCCACTTTTTTTAATAAAAGGGGTGTAGTGGTTTTACTAAGTTACCCCTTTATTTTAGTTTTCAGAAATTAAGATTTTTTATTTATTTAAAAAAAAATAGGGCCTAACTCCTTCACCCATCCATCCACCCTCTCACCCACACCCACCCCTATTTTTGGTAGCCACCACCAACCACCGCTGGCGACCAACGTCGGTGGACACCCCGTCCCATCCATCGACAATCTAGGACACTCATTCTATAAAACATCCCTTTTAAATGTCCTATCCCATCCATCCACAATCTAGCACACTCATTCTATAAAACATCCCTTTCCAATGTAAGTTTATATAGTTTTAATTTTTAAATGAAATTTAATTTATTTTTTGTAGATTAAATGTATAATATAATTATTCTAGTATATTATTAGTATTAGAAATGAATTAGGTTTGTTTTTGGAGGCTTTTTTTGAAGTTTAAAGCTCGAAAATCACATGAATCACCATCAAAGGAAGCAAAGAGAAAGGATTCTAATGTTGAAGGGAAAAAAAAAAGCAAAGAAAGTGTTCCAATTGTGGATGTTATGGAAATAACAAAGCTACATAGAAAAAATGATTATTTATTTATTTTGGACTTGTTTTAATATGTAATGTTTTGGTAATTTTGTGTAACATCCTAATTAACATTTTCCAAAGTTAATATGCTAATTCTTATCAAACTACTATAATGATTAATGAATCTTACTTACACTTTTCTCAAACTTATTAAGATACTAAAAAGATGATTCATTGATCTAATGGATGCTAATCATGGTATTAGACCAACACGTTACAATTTTAAATTGATCTTAGCGACACTTTCTTTTCAAACTTATTAAGGTACTAAAAAGATGATCCATTGATCTAATGGATGCAAATCATAGTATTAGATCAACATGTTATAATTTTAAATTGATCCTAGTTACACTTTTTTTCAAACTTATTAAGGTACTAAAAAATTGATCAAATGATCTAATGGATGCTAATCATAGTATTAGATCAACATGTTATAATTTTAAATTGATCTTAGCTACACTTTTTTAATTTCAAACTTAGTAAAGTACTAAAAATATGATCCATTTATCTAAATGATGCTAATTATAGTATTAAATCAATATGTTATAATTTTAAATTGACCTTAGTTACAATTTTTTTTCAAACTTATTAAAGTACTAAAAAGACAATTGATGAATCTAATGGCAGTCATAATAATAATTGATCTTAATAACATTTTTCAACAACCAATCTGAAATATTCAATAATCTGTCTAAATTTCCTAACAACTAGTCTGAAATTTTTGACAATTGGTATAATATTTTCAACTGCCGATCTGAAACATAAAATTTGATGAGTTCTATATCAAGTTTGTAATTACACAAAATTATCAAAATATTACATATTAAAACAAGTCCAAAATAATTAAATAAATAATCTTTTTTTTGCATGTAGCATTGTTGTGTCCATTGTTGACTGGTTTTTTAGCCAACTGACGTGGAGTCAATTAATTAATGAGAGAGCTTTCAATTAGACAATCAATACACCATAAATGAACCAAGAACCTAATAATAATGAGCAATAAATAATAAAGAACACCAAGATTTATAGAGGTTCGACCCCAAGGATTGGTAATGACCTACATCCTCTTAGAATTGTATTAATCTTGAAGGTTTACACAATATCACAAGGGATTACAAGTGGATTTCTATATGTAAAAGACAATACAATATGACAGAATCACTGCTAAGTACCAAGCCAAGATGCTCGGTACGTTCCTGGTGCTGGTCGGTAGGCTCTTTTTCTGAACCCCTCCCACTGTGGTGGAAAGTTTGTATTTATAATGTTCCTCTCGCCCAAGGGTTGCACCTGAGCATATCTGTGTTAGGAAAACTTATACAGGATCTTTATTTATTTTCATATAGATATAATATTAAACAAATTAATATGAGATAATTTAGAACATGTTTCTAAAATTTAATTCAAAGAGAAACAAAGAAAAGAATACTTACAGTATACGCAGCGGAATGAAAGAGTCCTTCCTTCAATTTCTTTAACTCTTGTATCCTTTCTGTCGCAGAGTATTAACAAGAAACTGAACCGATCTTCTAATTTCTTCACAGTCTTCCAATGTATCCTTAGAATCACCTAGACTAGTGTGGGCAATTCTCAACACATGAGATAGATACTGAGAGAAGAAGAGAAAATAACTAAGAGACTTAGAAAATGACTAGTGTTTAGAGAGAATCTAAAACCTATCAGAAAATCTGGCTTGTCTGTCGTCTCAAAAATCTTAAAAAGATGACTTCTCTATAAGCACTCATTTTATAGACTCGGTTAGGCCATTTAATTTAATTAAAAAATTAATAAAATAATAGCCAATTTGAAGCCCTATGTCGAAATTATCATGGGCTTTAGGCCTGTGAAATTTCTCATTTGATTATAAGCCCATTGGACTTAAAATCAAGGCCTACATTATTAATAATTGATTTAATTAATTAAATAATTATTTAAATCCTTTATCAAATTAATTATTTATAATTTGAACCTTGATTTAAACTTATTTATTAATTTAGATACCAATTTATCTTAATTAATAAATCTACCATAATTTCTCTTTTCTTCTCAAAATTATATATCTCTGTGAAACTATCCAAAATTGACTTGGTCAACTTTGATAATTCTAATTGATAATTAAAGCAATTAATTGAGACTATCTAGATGATTTTATCCAAGGTACAATGGGGACCATGGGCCTATGAAATCAAGCTCCAATAAGTTATCATAAATCTAACAAATAATTTTACTAACTTATTAATTCCTCGTGACTCCACTATAGACTCGGAATTGCTCTCTTGAATTCATAGAATGCTCTATAAAAAATATAGGTACGCTATTAATTATACATTGTCACAACCATAATTGTCACTCAGTCATCTATAGACGGTCTACAATGAGATTGGACTAAAATACAGTTTTACCCCTCATTGTATTTTATCCTTGAAACACTTAGTTCCTTGTAAATGATATTTCAGTAAACTAATTAATTACTGAAATGAGATCTCTATCATTTAACACTTTGAACCAAACTAAAAGGAAACCATCGTTTCACTTCTTCATCAGAAGCTATAGATGTTCATATCTATGATTAACACTACCACTCAATTATACTACCGAGTTCCCAAGATGTAAGTATGGGCTAGTCCGAAGGGTAAGCTAGTAACGAACAAGTCAAAGAACTCAAATAATACAATCAGCTAGAATACTAACCACTCAGAATTGAGATTGAATTGACTTATGGTCAACTATATGATATGACTAGAATAGATAATCACGGTATGTTTACTTATCTTATCAACTGTCAATATCAGTCCAGTCCGATGTAACAAATACATCTGATCTTATCTACTTTGCTAATGTTCTAGAAAGAACATAACACTATAATGTGTAAGTAAATCATATCGTAGATTGGCGAGTCAATGTAAATCTTGTGCACTGACTAATCTTAAGACTAACTTATTTTGAACATATAATCATATTTATATTCCACTGTGATTACATCACTATAAATAAGATTAGCTATATGCTCGGGATTTAATAGAAGTTTATATTAAACAAATAATCATGAAAATAAAAGATGTGAGCAAAGTGATTGACCAAGTCAGAAAATGATTTCTATTCTTTTATTGATAATAAATGAGATTACAAAGAATTATAGTTTTAATTAGGGCATAAAACCCCAACAAACTCCCACTTGCAATTAATTGAAACTAATGCCTTAATTCTACTAATCCCATTTCCTTGATATGCTTATCAAATGTAGCTTCTGGTAGTGTCTTTGTAAACGGATCCGCAAGATTGTCTTCAATTGCAATCTTCATAACCTTCACATCTCCCCTGGCCACATATTCATGAATAATGTGAAACTTTCTTTCTATATGCTTACTCCTCTTGTGACTTTGAGGTTCTTTCGAGTTGGCTATCACTCCTATATTGTCACAAAACAACACAAGAGGTTTATCCATTTTTGGAATAACCCCAAGATCTGAATAGAACTTCTTTAGCTAGACTATTTCCTTAGTTGCTTCTGACGCGTCTATGTACTCAGCCTCCATGGTGGAATCTGAGATTGCAGACTGTTTTACACTTCTCCAAATCACAGCTCCACCCCCAAGAGTAAACACCATTCCAGAAGTAAACTTCATGTCATCGACATCAGTCTGAAAATCTGAATCGATTAGCCTACAGGGTTCAGAATACCACCCTTGTAGACTAACATATAATCCCTAGTCCGTCTCAAATACTTCACGATATGCTTAACTGCTATCCAATGTTCCGGTCCTGGGTTTGACTGATACCTACTCACTACTTCCACTGCATAGCAGATATCTGGTGTAGTACACAAAATGGCATACATCAGACTTCCAACTGCAGATGCGTAAGGAACTTTTCTCATTGCATCTTCCTCTTTAGGAGTCTAGGGAGACTGTTTCTTTGAAAGATGAATTCCATGGCGAGATGGTAGACGCTTTTTCTTGGAATTTTCCATTGAGAAACATTCAAGCACTTTATCAATGTAAGTTACTTGAGATAGAGCTAAGAGTCTGTTCTTTCTATCCCTAATGATCTGGATACCTAGAACATAACTTGCTTCACCCAAATCCTTCATCTGGAATTGAGTGCTCAACCAATTCTTGACATCTGATAATTTCTTAACATTGTTTCCAATGAGTAAGATATCATCTACATAATGAACCAGGAATACCACTATTTGATTTGCCTTCAGTTGGTAAACACAAGGCTCGTCAATATTTTGTTCAAAGCCATAGGTTTTGATTATTTCATCAAACTTAAGATTCCAGAAACGAGAAGCTTGCTTAAGTCCATAAATGGACCTATTCAACTTGCAAACTTTTCCTTCTTGTCCAGCTACTTTAAATCCTTCTGGTTGATCCATATCAATGACTTCGTCAAGCTTTCCATTAAGAAAAGTTGTCTTGACGTCCATTTTCCATATCTCATAGTCAAGAGAGGCTGCTATGGATAGGAGGATGCGAATGGATTTGAGCATTGATACCGGACTAAAAGTTTCTTCATAGTCCACGCCTTCTCTTTAGGTATAACCCTTTGCCACTAATCGAGCTTTATAAGTCTCGATATTTCCATCAACACCTCGTTTCTTCTTATAGATCCACTTGCACTCAATGGCCCTAACGTCACTAGGTTCTTGCACAAGATCCTAGACGGAATTTGAGTACATGGACTCCATTTCCTGTTTCATGGCTTAGAGCCATAGTTCCTTTTCAGGGCTAGCCATTGCCTGTTTGAAAGACAACGGATCATCATCACTAGTGTCACCAACAACCATATTGGTTTCACCATCCAAACCATAACGAACTGGGTTACTAGAAACCCTCCCACTACGACGAGGCTCTGTGACTGTTTACTCAGGAACAGTGGTACTTCCTTCATTTAAATCAACTTGCATCGGTTGGACATGATGAGTGGGAATTTCATCATCAACTTGTGTTGATGATGAAGTTGTAACGCCCTGGTTACTCTAGGACCGTTACGGTGAACTTTGAACCGTGCTTAACTCGCTAATCGAGTTCTTTGGTTATAAACATGCTTTTAAGTGCTATTAATAGGTTAAGGTGGAAAACCAATCAAAGGAAAGGATATATTTTATTTAAAACATAAAACTGTTCAAGGGCCCATCAAAACATTTACAAGTTATTTACAATCCAAAATGGTCATTATAGTTTAAATTTACAATCCGCCGACCTAGACGGCAAAAATAGGGTTAACCCCTAGTCCCTCTAAGAAACTTCTTGGCTGTGGTGGTCAAGCGACCGCAAATGTACACATCACCACCTAACCTCTCCACTCAAGGTTGGGTGAGCTTTTCCTTCCCTTTACCTACACCACATAGCACCCATGAGCCAAAGCCCAGCAAGAAAACTTAATATTGCATATAAATATTATCAAATGATTATCATTATGAACACACAGAGCTCATAGCCCTGAACAGGTGAGTGAATATCACTTTGTGGTAGCGTTAACCATGAAGGAGCTTATAGCTCTAGTCAGATGAGTGATTTAACACTTGAGGTTCTGGTAAATCATAATGAGTGACTGATGAGCAAGTCACTATGTAAACCAGCTGAGTGACTGATGAGTAAGTCACTAGCTTAAACAGATGAGTGACTGATGAGTAAGTCACTACAGGGCTCAGCACCCATAGCCATGTGACAATGCAGTCACTTGGGCCTTCTGGCCCTGGCTCTAATCAGAGGAGTGACTAATGGGTAGTCACTACGGGCTCAGCACCCACAGCCATGTGACTAAGCAGTCACTAGGGCTCTCTGGCCCTGGCTCTAAGTAACTAGTCTTTGGCTAGACAAGCGCTTTTAGTTTTCATCGAACTTGAGGTCAGCCAGACATTAATGCTCATTTGAGTCATTTAATGCAGATGTCGATTGGATCTAATCTTTATCGGCTTGCGCTAAACACGTTAAGGCCGTTCTTGACTTATGAGTCAATACCATGTGACCAGTGCTTTGTACTACTGCTGAACTTGACTAATGAGTCACAGCTTCACAGTTAATACTGACACCATTGCCAATTCTAACTATTTAGCCAGTGCCATGCACAAGTGAGCAAGATTTTCTAAGCATTCGATATGCAATCAATGTCCACATTTAAACATTCAACATGCCTCAAGAACAACCATGCATGTCACATATGGGGTGCAGTTTTCTTACCTCTGGTTCGAGCGAGAATTAATAAAAGAACGACCCTTGAGAACGATCTTCCTTTTAGCTCCTTAGCAGTCACCTAGTCATAACAAAATATGGAATTCCATCAACAAACTGAGTAATAAAAGGACCAAGACCTAGCCTCCGGGACATCGAATCCTACTAAACTGGGTAGTAGGAACAATCCCGAGGCCAAAGGTTTGAGTTCCCATGATCAAATAACTATTTTGGACACAAAAACCCTCAAGCGTCGCGGCCCCCACCTCTCTGAGCCGCGGCCCCCAGCCAAGACAGAGCTGCCTGCACCAAGCATCACGCCCCTAGCCCCCTTCACCACCACCGCCCTCCTGCACCAAGCTCGGGCCGCGGCACCCAAGAACAGTGTCGCGGCCCCACCTGGAAATTCAGCCATAACCCCGATTTTCCACCTTTTAATCCTTCCAAAAACCTACTTAAACATCTCCAAATCCAAAAATCAAAGTTCCCAAACATCCCAATGATCCAAAATCATCATATCCCGAGGCTTAAACAAATCAAAAAATTCATCAACACACAAAATCCAAATCAATGCCTAGAAACTCTAAAACTCAAAACTTAAAGCTTGGATTACCTTTGATTAAGTTGTTTCTTGCTAAATCCTTCGGTCAAAAAGCTTCTAATCTTTCCTAGGATCGCTATGCCTTGATCCTCGCTTGATTCCGAGTCCTAAAACTCAAGTTTCCTTCGAAATTGCGACGAACGGTCCAAAAGGATAACGGGAGAGATAGTCAGAGTGTTTGAACGTAGGTTTCCTTCTGACAAGTTACTTCCATCTTAAGTAGTCTCAAATAAATCCTAATGCTCGGGGTCCCAAAAATGCCCCGGGGACAAAATAGTCAAAACTCCCATAATTCCCTCCTAATCTCAATAACTCCCAATATATCATCAAATAATCATTCTCATTATCCAATATCCCAATAATTGACCCTGTTATGACAAAACCGCTAACTTGCATCCTAAGATCGTCTCATGTCGAATAGCTCGAACATATCCACATAATAATGGGATCTCATCCATAAATCACAAACATGCACCACAATATACAAATATGCCCTCAACGGGCCAAATTACCAAAATGCCCTTATAATGAAATATGGACCCACATGCATGCATTTAACATCATATCATAATATAATTCACATAAACATGCATATATTAATTTAATGGCATAATAAATCAATTATGGCCCTCCTGGCCTACTAATGCAATCACTAAACCACATTAGGGATTTCAGGGCATTACAACTATCCCCTCCTTACAGAAATTTCGTCCTTGAAATTTACCTGAACAGCTCGGGATATTGATTCTGCATATCTGACTCCAGCTCCCAGGCTGCTTCCTCGACCTTGTTGTTCCTCCACAATACCTTAAACAAAGGTATCGTCTTGTTCCTGAGGATCTTGTCCTTTCTGTCAAGTATCAGGATTGGCTATTCCTCAAAGGAAAAATCTGCCTCAAGCTCCAGATCTTCATAGCTCAAAACATGAGTCACATCAGATACATACTTCTGAAGAGCTGAAACGTGAAACACTTTATGCACTGCTGACAATGCCAGAGGTAAGGCCAACTTGTAAGCCACCTGAGAAATCCTCTCTAGGATCTCAAATGGACCTACAAATCTAGGGCTCAACTTGCGCTTCTTCCCAAATCTCCTCACCCCTTTCCATGGCGAGACTCTAAGGAAGATGTAGTCTCCCACTTGGAACTCCACATTCCTGTGCTTATGATCTGCATAGCTCTTCTGTCTACTCTGAGAAGTGAGCATCTGAGCTCTAATCTTCTCAATGGCCTCACTGGTCCTCTGAACTGCCTCAGGACCTAAGTATCTCCTTTCACCTGTCTCATCCCAATGAATGGGAGATCTGCATTTCCTACCATACAGCATCTCATAAGGTGCAACCCCAATGGTAGACTGATAACTGTTGTTGTAGGAAAACTCTATCAAAGGTAGATACTTACTCCAGGATCCACTAAAGTCTAGCACACATGTTCGCAGCATGTCTTCCAATATCGGGATCGTCCTCTCAGATTGCCCATCTATCTGAGCATGATAAGCAGTACTAAACTTCAATTTCATTCCCATGGCCTTCTATAAACTCCCCCAGAACTTGGAAGTAAAAGTGGGGTCCCGATCTGACACGATCGACCTCGGCGCTCCATGAAGGTGCACGATCTCTCTTACATAGAGATCTACATACTGGTCAACTGTATAAGTAGTCCTCACTGGAAAGAAGTGAGCTAATTTGGTATGGCAATCCACTATCACCCAAATAGAATCATGCTGACCAACAGTCCTGGGTAACCCCACCACGAAATCCATCGTGATGTCCTCCCATTTCCACTTTGGGATATCCAGAGGCTGCAACAACCCTGTCGGCCTCTGATGCTTAGCCTTGAGCTGTTGACATGTCAAGCACTTAGCCACATATTCCACTACATCCCTCTTCATCCCCTACCACCAATACAACGATCTCACATCCTGATACATCTTCGTGGTGCCTGGATGCAAACAGTAAGGTGTAGTATGAGATTCATCCAAAATCTCTCGCCTCATAGTAGTGTCTAATGGAACACATATCCGCCCCTTGTATCTCAACAAGCCCAATTCAGAAACTGTATAATCTCTGGATGCTCCAGCCAAAACATCCTCTCTGATCTTGATCTGCTGTGGATCACTCAACTAACCCTCCTTGATTTTCTCCAACAGTGTAGACTGTAGCGTAATATTGCCCAACTGGCTCACCAGCAACTCAATACCAGCTCTGGTCATATCATCTGCTAACTCTTTGACTATCAGCCTTGCACTATAAATCTGTCCCGGACCCTTCCGGCTTAAAGCATCAACTACCACGTTGGCCTTTCCTGGATGATACAAAATCTCACAATCATAATCTTTTACTAACTCTAGCCAATGCATTTGTCTCATATTCAAATCTTTCTGTGTGAAAAAGTATTTCAGGCTCTTATGGTCTGTATAGATTTCACACTTCTCCCCATAAAGATAATGCCTCCATACCTTTAAAGTAAAGACCACAGCTGCCAACTCTAAATCATGAGTGGGATATCTCTTTTCATACTCCTTCAGCTGACGTGAGGCATAAGCAATTACCCTCTCTGACTACATCAGAACACAGCCCAAACCTTGATGTGAAGCATCGCAGTAAATCACAAATTTCTCCTGATCTGTTGGAAGACTCAAAACTAGAGCTGTAATCAATCTCTGCTTCAGTTCCTGGAAGTTGTTCTCACACTTATCTGACCACACAAATTTCCGATTCTTGCGTGTCAGCTCAATCAATGAAGTAGCAATCTTTGAGAACCCTTTCACGAATCACCTATAATAACCTGCCAATCCAAGGAAACTTCTAACCTCATAAGCATTCTTTTGCCTTGGCCAATCTCTGACTGCCTCGATCTTTGCTAGATCTACCTTAATCCCCTCCTTACTGACAATATGCCCAAGAAAAGATACCTAAGATAACCAGAACTCACATTTCTTGAACTTTGCAAACAGTCTATGCTCCCTCAGTCTCTATAGAACCAATCTCAAATGTTGCTCATGCTCTAACTCGGACTGAGAATAAACCAGGATATCATCGATGAAGACAATCACATGCTGGTCCAAATAATCCTTGAACACTATGTTCATCAGATCCATAAAAGCAGCTGGGGAATTAGTCAATCCAAAAGACATGACTAAGAACTCATAATGCCCATGCTTGGTACGAAAAGCAGTCTTTGGTATGTCTCCCTCCTTGACCCTTAACTGATGATAACCAGAACGAAGGTCGATCTTCGAGAATACCTTCTTACCTTGCAACAGATCAAACAGATCATCTATCCTTGGCAAAGGATACTTGGTCTTGATTGTTAACTTATTCAGTTCTCTGTAATCAATGCACATTCTCAGAGAACCATCCTTCTTCTTTACAAACAGAACTGGCGCTCCCCAAGGTGAGAAACTAGGTCTAATAAAACCCAAATCTAACAACTCTTGCAACTGTACCTTTAATTCTTTCAACTCAGCTGGGGCCATTCTGTAAGGTGCTCTAGACACTGGCTCCGTCCCTGGTGCAAGTTCTATCACAAACTCTATCTCTCTATGCGGTGGTAATCTTGGAAAATCTTCTGGAAATACATCCAGGAATTCACAGACTAGTCTAGTCTCTTCTGGTCTTACTGGCACGACCTGAGTGGTGTCAACTACACTGGCTAAGAATCCAATGCAACCTCCTTGCAATAGATCTCTAGCCCTTAAAGCAAAAATTATAGGTATGTGAGGTCCATGCACAATACCAACATAAAAGGATCCTCACCTCCAGGCTCAAAGATGACCATCTTCCTTCTGCAATCAATGGTTGCTCAATACTTCACTAACCAATCCATACAATGAATCATATCAAAGTCAGTCATAACTAACTCTATCAAGTCCAACGACAACTCTTTGCCATCCACTGTCACTGGCAAATATCTGACCTACCTCCTGGATACTACCAACTCCCCGGTGGGTAATAAAGTTCCAAACCCCACAGCATAAAAATCACAAGGTCTACACAGTCTATCAATAATACTACTAGCAACAAAAGAATGTGTAGCACCAGAATCAATCAAAACATTATAAGGGGTTCCAACACTAAGAATCTGACTTGTAACAATTGAGGGAGAAGCCTCAGCTTCTGCTTGTGTCAGTGCGAACACTCGAGCTGGGGCCGGGCTGTCTGCTTTCCTGGGTTCTTCCTTTCTTGCCTTAGGGAAATCTTTCTTAAAATGACCCACTGCTCCACACAAAAATTAGGCATTTTCCCTACACTCTCCCAAATGATGCCTCTTACATCTAGGGCATTCAGGACGAGTCTTCCAGGCTTCACTACCACCTTGACGACCCATTGAAATACCACGGGGCCGCCTATCAGGACCTGGAACTAGGAAGGTATCAGGAACCTTCCTCTTCTGATCACTGGGGCCTCCACCCCTACTTGAACCCACAAAAGGAGAACCTATTCTCCTAAACTCCTTTCTGGCTGCATTATCTCGCCAAATCTTGTTCTCTGCACTCTCAGCAGTGAGTGCCTTCTCAACCACCTGTGCATCGGTACTAACCCCAGCCACAGTGGTAATGCGAACATCTCGGGCTAATCTAGGTTGTAGCCTCTGGAGAAATCTCTCCCTCCTGGTCCCATCAGTGCGTACCAGCTCCATGGAAAACTTTGCCAATCAATCAATCTTCAGGGCATACTCAGTCACTGATAAACTCCCCTAAAGTAACCTAATGAATTCCTCATCTTTTGCCGCCCTGATGGCATCATTATAATACTTCTCATTGAACAGAGTCTGAAACTCTTCCCAACTCAGTGCATTGATGTTTCTGGTCTGGGATATAACCTCCCACCAAATTCGGGCATCCTCTCGAAACATATATGTGGCACAAGCCACCCTCTCATTACCATTCACCCTCATGAAGTCTAGGATGGTGGTAATCATGCTCATCCACTGCTCAGCTTTAGCAGGATCTGCACTGCCTTAAAAAACTGGAGGTCGCTACTTTCTAAACCTTTCATAAAGAGGCTCCCATTTATTACCAACCTCAGGCAGCTGCTCAGCTGCTGGCACCGATGCAGGAGGTGCCTCAGATACACTGGCTACTGCAGGAACCTGTTATTGTCTCAGGAGGCGGAGTTCTTCTCCCTGCCTCAATATTGTAGCCTGCAGCTCAATAAATAACTACTGCCAGTTCTCAGGAGGTGGCTGTGGAATCTGACCCTGGTCATTCTCCTGACCCTGATTATTATTCTGGCCTTAATCACCATGGCTAGCTAAGGAATCTGTCTGTCTTGGAATCATTCTTATCACTTAAACCTTGTTGAAACAATCAATGCGGCCAGTTAAGCAATAATAACAAAACCTCTTGCCGCCTCACGGTCCAAGATCAACAAATAATCACCAAATTCCACAGTTATACAAGTATACAAATGGATACATGATTATAGAATTTAGCACTCAACATGTATCAGATAATAGTTCACAATGAACAATACTAATGAGTATGTTCCACCAATATCAGTACTATTTAGCACACTGTTGCTGAAGATGCAGTATATAAGGCATAGCCTTATCCAAGTATCCCATGTAAAAAGGTAAAGCATTTATAATATATTTAAGCAGTTAAATATATAAACACGTAAATAGTTACCAAACCATGAGTTAAGCTTATCTTCAGTGGTGAGTGTACATGCCCAGCCAGTCTACAGGAACCCTAAACCTTGGCACGCTCTGATACCAAGTTGTAACGCCCTGGTTACTCCAGGACCGTTACGGTGAACTTTGAACCGTGCTTAACTCGCTAATCGAGTTCTTTGTTATAAACGTGCTTCTAGGTTCTATTAATAGGTTAAGGTGGAAAACCAATCAAAGGAAAGAATATATGTTATTTAAAACATAAAACTGTTCATAGGCCCATCAAAACATTTACAAGTTATTTACAATCCAAAATGGTCATTATAGTTTAAATTTACAATCTGCTGACCTAAGTAACGAAAATAAGGTTAACCCCTAGTCCCTCTGAGAAACTCCTTGGCCGTGGTGGTCAAGCGGCCGCATATGTACACATCACCACCTAAGCTCTCCACTCAAGGCTGGGTGAGTTTTTCCTTCCCTTTACCTACACCACATAGCACCCATGAGCCAAAGCCCAGCAAGAAAACTCAATACTGCAAATAAATATTATCAAATGATTATCATCATGATCACACAGAGCTCATAGCCCTGAACAGATGAGTGTATATCACTTTGTGGTTTTGTTAACCATGAAGGAGCTTATAGCTCTAGTCAGATGAGTGATTTAACACTTGGGGGTGTTTGTTTTGAGTAGTTGAGTTGCCTTGGAAAGTGTTGAGGGACTTAGGATGGAGGTAATATTAAACTTTTGTGTACAAAAGAGTTCACTTTACCCTTAAAATACATGGGGGGCCCACACAAATTATTAACTTTACTCCCTTAAAATTTGAACCAAACATAGGAAGGGATTTAGATTCTCATTCCCACCTTTACTTTACCCCATACCAAACACCCCCTTGAGGTTCTGGTAAACCATAATGAGTGACTGATGAGCAAGTCACTATGTAAACCAGCTGAGTAACTGATGAGTAAGTCACTAGCTTAAACAGATGAGTGACTGATGAGTAAGTCATTACAAGGCTCAGCACCCATAGCCATGTGACGATGCAGTCACTTAGGCCTTCTAGCCTGGGCTCTAATCAGAGGAGTGACTGATGGGTAGTCACTACAGGCTCAGTACCCACAGCCATGTGACTAAGCAGTCACTGGGGTTCTCTAGCCCTGGCTCTAAGAAACTAGCCTTTGGCTAGACAAGTGCTTTTAGTTTTCATCGAACTTGAGGTCGGTCTGGCATTAATGCTCATTGAGTCATTCAATGCAGATTTCAATTAGATCTAATCTTTATTGGCTTACGCTAAATATGCTAAGACCGATCTTGACTTATGAGTCAATACCATGTGACCAGTGCTCAATACTACTGTCGAACTTGACTAATGAGTCACAGCTTCACAGTTAATACTGACACCATTGCTAATTCTAACTATTTAGCCAGTGCCAAGCACAAGTGAGCAAGATTTGCTAAGCATTCGATATGCAATCAATGTCCACATTTAAACATTCAACATGCCTCAAGAACAACCGTGCATGTCACATATGGGGTGCAATTTTCCTACCTATGGTTCGAGCGAGAATTAATAAAAGAACGACCCTTGAGAACGATCTGCCTTTTAGTTCCTTATCGGTCACCTAGTCATAACCAAATATGGAATTCCATCAACAAAATGAATAATAAAAGGTTCCCGAACCAAGACCTAGCCTCCGGGACATCGAATCCTACTAAATCGGGTAGTAGGAACGATCATGAGGCCTAAGGTTTGAGTTCCCATGATCAAAACACTATTTTGGCCACAAAATCCCTCAAGCGTCGTGACCCCCACCTCTCTGAGCTGTGGCCCCCAGCCAAGACAGAGCCACCTGCAACATGCGTCATGGCCCTCCTTCCCCAGCACTGCGGCCCCAGGCCCCTTCAGCTCCACCACCCTCTTACACCACGCTCGGGCCACAGCGCCCAAGAACATGGTCGCTGTCCCACCTAGAAATTCGACCATAACTCCAATTTTCGACCTTTTAATCCTTCCAAAAACCTACTTAAACATCTCCAAATCCAAAAATCAAATTTCCCAAATATCCCAATGATCCAAAATCATCAAATCCTGAGGCTCAAACAAATCAAAGCTTAGAAACTCTAAAACTCAAAACTTAAAGCTTGGATTACCTTTGATTAAGTTGTTTCTTGCTAAATCCTTCGGTCAAAAAGCTTCTAATCTTTCCTAGGATTGCTATGCCTTGATCCTCACTTGATTCCGAGTCCTAAAACTCAAGTTTCCTTCGAAATTATGACGAACGGTCCAAAAGGATAACGGGAGAGATGGTCAGAGTGTTTGAACGTAGGTTTCCTTCTGACGTAGTCTCAAATAAATCCTAATGCTCGGGGTCCCAAAAATGCCCCCGAGGACAAAATAGTCAAAACTCCCATAATTCCCTCCTAATCTCAATAACTCCCAATATATCATCAAATAATCATTCTCATTATCCAATATCCCAATAATTGACCCTGTTATGACAAAACCGCTAACTTGCATCCTAAGATCGTCTCATGTCGAATAGCTCGAACATATCCACATAATAATGGGATCTCATCCATAAATCACAAACATGCACCACAATATACAAATATGCCCTCAACGGGCCAAATTACCAAAATGCCCTTATAATGAAATATGGACCCACATGCATGCATTTAACATCATATCATAATATAATTCACATAAACATGCATATAATAATTTAATGGCATAATAAATCAATTATGGCCCTCCTAGCCTACTAATCCAATCACTAAATCGCATTAGGGATTTCAGGGCATTACAACGATGAAACATTGGTTGGAGTCAATTCTTTAACCATCTACACTACTTTGTTGCGAGGTTTAAAGTTCTGGACATATTCATTTTCCAGAAAAATAGCATTTGTAGAAGTAAACACTTTCTTTTCTGAATGACTATAGAAAAGTCCACCCCGAGTACCTTTAGGATAGCCAACAAACATGCAAACTTCAGATCGCGGTTCTAGCTTTCCCTCCTTTTTCCTCGGGACGGGAGCGGGACACCCCTAGATTCTATAGTGGCGTAAACTAGGTTCACGACCATTCCAGCATTCTAAAGGTGTTTTGGGGATTGATTTAGACGGCACGACATTGAGAATGTCATTCGTGGTTTCAATTGCATGTCCCCATAACGAAGTTGGTAGAGTTGAGTAACTAAGCATGCATCTAACCATTTCCAATAAAGTTCTGTTTCGGCGTTCCACTACAACATTTTGTTGCGGAGTACTTGGGGCAGTAAGTTGTGATAAAATCCCAAGTTCAGTTAAATGATCTTAGAACTGCATATCCAAATATTCTCCACCCCTATCAGATCGCAAGATCTTTAACATTTTACCTAATTGGTACTGAGCCATTGCTAGGAATTCCTGAAACTTTGAAAATATTTCTGATTTCCTATGCATTAGGTAAAGACATGAGTATCTAGAGTAATCGTCAATGAAAGTGACGAAATACTCAAAACCACCCCTAGCTTGTACATCAAAGGTCCACAAACATCTGAATGCAAAAGACCAAGTGGTTCTTTGGCCCTATCACCATTTGTAGAGAATGGACGCTTGGTCAGTTTGCCTTCTAGACAAGATTCACATATAGGTAATTCACTTAAGGTGAGTTCCCTCAAAGGTCCATCCTTTGTAAGTCTTTGAATCCTATCATAGCCAATTTGACCTAGTCTCAAGTGCCATAAATACGTCATATTATCATTATCGATCTTTTGACGTTTATTGGTCCTAGGTTTAACTACTTTGAATAAATCATTGTTAAAAGTGAGGGATTCATTAGGTCGCAAAATATAAAGCCTGTTTCCCAAACATACAATACACAATTGTGATCCATTGAAAGAAATAGATATATTAGAACTTGTGAAAGTCATAACAAATTTTTCTAATTGCAATATGGAAACTTAAATTAAATTTCTACTAAAATCCGGAATAAAATATACATCTTTTAAAATTAAGTATTTATTTCCAAACTTCAGATGAGCTATTCCTCTAGCTTGGACCTTAACGAACGCTCTGTTCCCCACTCTAAGCTTTAAGCCGCCTTCGTCCACTTCCTCCCACGATTCAAGAAGCTTTGTTTTTTGCTGCTAGAAACTTAGGGCAATCTCGTTTCCAATGCCCCTTCTCTTTGCAGTGAAAGCACTTATTTTTACCTTTCTTATTTTTCTTGTTCTTCCCCTTAGGCGTCTGTGCATATGGTTGTGCACTCGTCTTTGCAACCTTTGCAGGCTTGGGGTTGTTGTTTTGTCCATTCTTCCTCTTGTTTCCAGCTTTCGAAGACGAAGCTTGGTTAGCTTCAGCCTTATCTAGATCAGCAGCAACAACAGTAGTCTTATTTTCTCCTCCTTTACTAGGTCCACCCATGATAGGTTCAATAATATGATGCTCATTCATGAGCTGCGACAGACCATAGTTGAGTTGATCTCGAACGTACAAACACGGTGCTTTTCGAGCATTCACGGTGTCATCACGTATGTGCAGAGACGGTGCTATCCAAGCATTTACGGTGCCATCATGAATGCATGGACACAGTGATCATTCTGGAGATTCCTTAATCATAACGAACTCGGAGTTGTCACAAGTCAACTCTATGTTGATATTCTGCTTCCAATTAAGGAAGTTTTCTCCAGTGAGTTTCTCCATCGAAAGTTGAGAAATGATGGGAGTAGACACAGACACTACTTAACTTAAAACTACAAATTATCAATAAAATAGAAATCAATCACATATGCTCCATAAAACTTCTATTCACACAAATTTCAAGAAATAGCACAACATATACCAAAAATATGTAAGATATGAGAAAAAATACCAAAAACAATCATATCTCTATTTCTTTAGGTTTTTAATTAATCTATGATATCATTGTCTCGGTTGGTGAGAGTCAAAAATACCACTAGTTAAATAAGTTGTAAACTCATTTAATAATGGACACCACTATTAACAACCTACTATTCGATCAAAATAAGAAAACAAATCTCTTATTTTATGAACTAGACCCACGGTTTCGATAATCATAGATTTAGTCCTAGTAGTCACCGTAGGGGTGAATCTAGAAGAATTTGACATATAATTATCTATCTTTCGAGATCTAACCTTGTCAAAATAACTAATTAACACCTTTCGTAGGGAGACAAATCAAAGCGCCTTGAGGCCCCATTAAGCTATTGACTATGTTAAACCAATGGTGGAGATCGAATAAAATTCTTAAAATAAGTTCATTATTAAATTAAAAAATAGTATTTTTATTATTTATTTTTAGAAAATTAATGACTATGGTTTTCCCAAAAAAAAATAAACAGATTAAAATTTTTAAAAACCAAAGTCCTATAATTTCCTATTAATTCTAAAGTGTCATATTGAAACAAATTCAATTAATTTAGAATTAATTTGTTGCTAATCAATATTTAGGTTTAATTAATATAATGAACCTATACAATTAAGTCCAACTCAAGTAAATGGGTCTTAACAATTAGGCTTGTATGGAGGAGGGTTGGGTCCAGTATGTCGTTCCAACTACAAAGGCCCCCTATCTTCCATACAAGGTCCAAAAGACAGGAATTTAAACCTTCATTTTATTAATTGTTATTAATTGATTAGGCCCACTATAGTCATACAAAGCAAATGGGCATTCACAAGTGAAATCACCCACAAGAGAGGAATTTAAACTTTACATTTTCTAATGGGCCTATCATTTTATGAATATTTTATTTGGAAAAATCCATATATTTAACAAACATATGGGTCACTATATGCATCTAAGTCCAATTGCAAAAATACCACATATAGTGTAAACAGACATGTTATAATTGGATGAGCCTAATCATGTTACTATATGAGCAATTCTATGAATTTATGCAAAAATACCACAATTAATTTCATTTGCAAAAAGATCACAAATAATTATCTAGAACTTATCAAAAAATTCAAATTAATTAAATTTTTACAAAAAATAAGTCAATTTAAATGAAATTTATCAACAATTAACAATAGTTAATTTAAATTTTATTTATCAACAATCAACTTGGTTTTAGGTTAATTTAAAAAAATATATTAATTTAATTTAAATAGGATTTATCAACAATTAACCAAAGTTAATTTAAATCACATTTATTAAAAAAATATTTTATTAATTGGCTGAAAAAAAATTGATATTTTTCAAATTTTAATTAATTTTAAAATCAATATCTAAACTTTTTTTCAAAAATATCTTGTGTTGTTACAACTATAAGCAAATATTTTAACCATTTTAAAATATATATATATATTAATAGTTATAACAACCCTAAAATATCTTAAAACGGCTAATCAAATTCAAATATCCATAAAAATATCTAACTAACAATATTCAAATTTCAAATAATTTAAATATTAAAAACTATAGAATAAAAATGATATTTATATTTTCAAATAAAGATTTAATAAAAATATCAAGAATTTAAAAGAAAATATCTTAAATATCTGATATCATAATTCTAATGTATTAATATATTAAAATATTTAAAATTAAGTTGTTAGTCTATTTTTAAATTTGAATTTGAATATTTGTAGAAAATATCTAATTATTTAACTCTCAACTAACAAAAATATATTATTTTTAAAAAACAATTTTAAATATTAAAACAAATCTGATATTTTTGGCTTTGATTATAAATAATTTATTTCCACGATTTTTATATTTCTTTAATTTAAAAATATATATATTTTGGATGAATGATACCCGTGGGTACTGTTCACCGCGCGGGTGCGCGCAAGCGCACGCGGGTGGCTCACGGGTATGCACGCCCGCATGGGTAGTCAGGCCAAATTTTTCAAAAACAAAAAATTTTGAACAATTTTTCAAACCAAAACCATTTTCTAATTAACTGTTAACATGTTTTACACAAAATAATGCATATATAAAAAATAATAGCATATAAAACACAACAAAATAACCTAAAAATTGCTAATAATCACATAAATTCAATATGCTTCATAAAAACATGAAAACCATCCAATTATTTAAACACATCAAATAATCCAAATTTTAACATGTTCATGCATGAAAATAAAGATTACCTAAGGCTCTGATACCGGTTGTTAGGAATACTTATACAGGATCTTTATTTATTTTCATGTAGATCTAATATTAAACAAATCAATATGAAATAACCTAGAACATGTTTCTAATATTTAATTCAAAGAGAAACAAAGACAAGAATACTTACAGTATACGTAGCGGAATGAAAGAGTCCCTCCTTTAGTTTCTCTAACTCTTGTATCATTTCTATCACAGAGTATTAACAAGAAACTGAACCGATCTTCTAATTTCTTCACAGTCTTCCAATGTATCCTTAGAATCACCTAGACTAGTGTGGGAAATTCTCAACACATGAGATAGTTACTGTAATGCCCGAAATCCCTAATGTGGTTTAATGGTTGGATTAGTAGGTCGGGAGGGCCATAATTGATTTATTATGCCATTAAACTGTTATATGCATGTTTATGTGAATTATATTATAATATGATGCTAAATGCATGCATGTGGGTCCACATTTCATTACAAGGGTATTTTGGTAATTTGGCCCGTTGAGGGCGTAATTGTATATTTGTATGCATGTCGGTGATATATTGTTGAGGCCACATTATAAAGTGGATTTGTTCGAGCTATTCGGCATGAGACGATCTTTGAGTATAAATTAGCGGTTTAGTCATAACGGGATTAAGTTCGAGGCTCAGGGTGAGTCTCGGGATGTTTTAATGATTAGAACGTTGCCGGGAATTATAGGGTAACAGGATATGAATTATTGGTATTTAAGAATATCGAGAATAGAGAGAATTGGAGGGTGTTAATTATGATTAATGAAATAGGTGTGAAAGGACAGTTTTACCCTTGGGAGTCTTTAGAAACCTTTATTTGACCTAGGGGAAAAATGGTCTTATCACCCTTAAGATATATATCAGCATTTGGACTGTAGAAGCTTACCCGAAATAGAGCAAGCTTACCCGAAATAGAGCACTCTTCTCCTTCAACCGATCATCATTCCTCCTCCTTCCTCCTTTGAAGTTTTGAACTCCAATTTGAAGATACAAGCTTAGAAACTTGGTTCATCCATTGAAAAGGACTCAAATCCCATTTGAGGTAAGAATCCATCCATGAATATAAGCTATACTCTATTTTTCTTTATGGTTTTTCAGTTGATATTTTGGATGTGGTTAGTTGGGAATTAATGGAAGTTTGTGAGTAAGATTGATTGGGTTTTGATGAGGTTGTGATATGTATGAAGTTTAGGGGTTGAATTTGATGTTTTGGTAATGTTTGGGATTGGTTTGGAGGGTTGGTTTCAAGGGAAATCGCAACGAGGAAAACCAGAAAGATTCTGGTCTGTAATTGGCACAGCAGCGCCATTCCTGGCACAGCAGCGCTAGGCAGGGCAGAGAGCCAGGCCTCTCTAACTTGAAATAGCGCCTCAGCGCCATTTAATAGGGCTGCAGCGCTGGTCCATTTTCCAGCAAGCCTACTTTAGGGCTCGGAATGACTTTTAAGGCTCGGGGATGGGTTCCTTTACCCCGTTTGGGTAGATTGAGATTCCCGAGAGTGCAGGATTGATCCCGGAAGCGTGGTTTTAGATTGTGAATCTCTTATTGATTTACTTTATTTATGGATTCCAATTGGTTATAACTAGGTGACTGCTAAGGAACTAAAAGGTCGATCGTTCTCGAGGGTCGTTCTTATATTATTTCTCGCTCAAACCCAAGGTAAGAAAACTGCACCCCATATGTGACATGCATGGTTATTCATGAGGCATGTTGAATGTTTAAATGTGGACATAGATTGAATAATGAATGCTTAGAAAATTTTGCTCACTTGTGTATGGCACTGACTGAATAGTTTGAATTGGCAAAGGTGTCGGTATCAACTATGAAGTTGTGACTCATTAGTCAAGTTCGGCAGTGGTACTGGGCACTAGTCACACAGTGCTGACTCATAAGTCAGGAATGGCCTTAGCATGTTCAACGCAAGCCAACAAAGATTAGATCTAATCGACATCTGCATTAAATGACTTAGAAGAGCGTTAATGCCAGACCGACCTCAAGTTCGATGAATACTATAAGCGCTTGTCAAGCCAAAGGCTAGTTACTTAGAGCCACTGTGACTATTTAGTCGCATGGTTTTGGGTGTCGAGCCCCGTGTGACTTACCCATCAGTCACTCATCTGTTTAAGCCAGTGACTTACCCATCAGACACTCATCTGTTTAAGCTAGTGACTTACCCATCAGTCACTCATCTGTTTAAGCTAGTGACTTACCCATCAGTCACTCATCTATTTAAGCTAGTGACTTACCCATCAGTCACTCATATGTTTAAGCTAGTGACTTACCCACCAGTCACTCATATGTTTAAGCTAGTGACTTACCCATCAGTCACTTATTTGTTTAAGGTAGTGAGAAAAACATGTAAGAACTTTCCTTAATAGGCTCTAAAGCAAAAACTTAATCTAAGCAAACACAACTAGGACCTATTAATTATGACTTCTTATGAAAAGAATTATATAAGCCTTCTTTATAATTAGGTTGTGTTTCTAAACTTAGAAAAATAAGCCATCTTTATTATTTTCTAAGTGTGTTTCTTATTATCCTATATGACTTAATTCTCAGGCTCGAAACTCATCGTTGTTCCAAAGTTAACCATACTGAGGGAGGGCTGGGATAAGTAAAATCATTCCCACTACTATGGCCCCCTATCTCTCAATATAGAGAAGCTGGTTCATTGATTTGTATCTACCCTCACCGAACTTAGTCATTATTTATTATGATTGCAAAAATAAAATCAAACTCATACATGTCATCAAAATAACAATAATATTAATTTGGAAAAACAGTTTTCACTAAGTACAATCATAAAGGCAAAACAATAAATAAAATAAATAAATAAACTAATCTTTTCTAAAAATCGGGATCTTCTACATCATATCCTTCATCTAACATGTCATCATCTATCTCTTCATAATCATCATTTTCGTGAGCCTTAAAAATTCCTCTTGGAAGATTGATAAAAATTCTATTATTTTGTTCTTGTATGAATTGGAATTCCATCTTAGATGTAAACCTTATTATGAGAAAATAATATCTCATAGCTGGTGGTACTTCATCGTCAACATCTATTGTCTCCCATATTTCTTCCAAAGCAGCAATTACAAAAGGAAAATCTCTAAAAAGCCTAATTACTAAAATATATTGCTCCGTAGCTCTCATCATTATTTGCTTAGTTTCTTAGAGATGAACTGTTTGATTATGGAATAAAAGAAATCTATGAGTGATTCTCTCCAATATTCCTATGGTATTTCTTGGTTCTCTAATCTCTTTTAAGGCTTTAATGGCTCGGATATCATTATATGATAAAGCTCCATCCATATCTTAACTGAAAACATAAGACTAAAACGTTAGCTATAACACATAAACATAATAACTAAAATATAAATACTTACATTGGCAGTTAGATTCGGAGCTTGAGCGTGTGTATCAAGGAGAATTTCATGAAAAATGGATCATTGCTTTGATACCAACTGTAACGACCCAACTATCTATGAAACTTAGGTCATTAAACCTACTAGACATAACCACAACTTTGAAAAGAACATACATAAGAAAATTCAAAACTTTATTGAAAACTTTAAAGAAACAATATTTGTAATACATAAATGAGCTCATTGTTTTAAAATAAAACATAACTTTAAATAAAATTGTTTACAAAGCTAAATGCGGAAAAATACATAAAAACATAATTTTAAAGAGACAAAAAAAACGTTGTCCTCGAATCGACACGCAGCCCATCCACTCCATTCACCTCCATACACACACCAAGCTTCCAAGAATCCTTCCGCCTCTGCATCTATTTTCCTGCATCATACTAAAAGAAAAAGAGTGAGCCTAATGCCCAACAAGGAAAAACTACTAACAACATAAACATACACATAAAATCATATCATAACATATGCTATAAAAATATCATAACATATACTAAAAACATATCATAACATATACTATAAACATACTATAACATATACTATATAAGACTATACTAATAATGGCCATTATGACATGTGATAAACCATCTACGTCCCCTGTCTAATATTTAAGGTAGGTTAGATCACATGTAGTGTATGATAATCCATCTACGTCCCCTGTCTAATATTTGAGGTAGGGTAAATCATAACATAACATATTAAAACATAAACTTATCATAACATATTAAACGTAAAAGCATAACATATCATACAAACATACAAGATCTAGCCTATTTTCCTTACCAAAACCGGGATATGAGAACAAATGCGGGACGTAGAACACTCCTAAAACCAGCAATAGAATAGTGAGTATTTCTAATGGAAAGAGATGAAAAGAATAAAACTAAACCATCAAGAGAAAACTTACCGAAAAGACACCTTAAGTTCAAAGAACTTAAAAACCTAACCACAAAACCATAACAAAAGTTAGAACCTGAATAAAAACTAAAGAAACTACGGAATCAAAAGAATTAAACTTAAGAATAAGGGTACCTTTGTTGATCTTAAGGATTGGCCTAACTCCAATACCGAAAGACTCTAATCCTTACTTCCCAAGTGTTTGATAAAACTTAAGAATGATAAAGCTTTTTCTTTCCCAACCCAAGTGTATCACTCTTATGTTCTCACTAGCACCTTGGAGTATGATCACAGCTGAAGAGTAAGTGAAAGGGCTGGGTACTAGGTCCTATTTATAGAGTTAGAGGAGTGAAATTATCCTATTAAAAAAATACTTAAATCCTTAAATAAACATGATTATGACAAGTGTCATGCTATTAGTGATTCTAGAAGGTTCTAGAGTTTCTAGATATTTCTTCTATTTAAAAAAATACTTAATTTCATTCTAACTATAATCCAAATTTAAATTTAAATAAAATAGAATTCTAACTTCTAACTTCTAACTTCCTAAATCTCGTAACTTTAAACTCACCTGTATTAAAATCAACATACCTAGAGCTATAGGACTCCGATTTAGACCATCTTTATATCGTTAGAAAGCTAATTCAATTATCTGCAACTTTCTAGAAATACTATTGTTCGAAATTCATAACATAACGGGGTCAAAAATAGGTCGGAAGTTACAGTACCCTAAAAGTTACGGAAAATCTATTTAATTATCTAAATAACAACCTAATCCACAAATAAACAAGATTGTGACAAATGTCATGCTCCTAATGGTCTTGGAAGATTCTATAGCTTTCTTGAACTTTCTTTTATTTAAACTATAATTAAATCCTTAAATAAATATGCACACGACAAGTGTCATGATCTTATTAATTCTATCTAAACCTTATAGTATAATAAATAACATCTTTATAATCAACTATATTAATCAAACCTTGTGTTATAATTAGTATTCTTAAACTATAGGTTAAACTTATAAAACCTATAAGTGTTGCTACGAGTGTTCAACTAAGTCCCGGTTTGAACCAAAATCCACGAAATTTAAAATACTACAACTACTACTACTAGCTAGCTAACTAAGTAAACATTATGGGACTCTACAAGCACCAAGATTCCTATCACGGCCACTGCCCTGAGATCTTGGCCGAAAATTTCCTGCTTGGTCTTGTCCCATGCCACGCCTCGGCAGGACCTGCTCATCAGCTGGCAAGGGTCTCCTATTGTTGTTTGCTTGGGCACCCCGACCAGATATGTGACTCCTAGTCGGCCCCTGATTCCCATTCTGAAGTTGAGGCTCTGGCCCATGCACGGAACCTTCACCGAGACCAAAAACGGGAGGGCGTTGTTGGTTTTGGGCAATAATTCCAGCCGCAGTTCCCATACCTTGGGTTTGCTACTGCTGCTGCATATAATTGCGGATGAACTCAACCACCTCCCAAGTCCAGCATTCCATGTCTTCCTGATGGGCCTACACCTCCCGGGCATGTCGATCCATCCATTCTTGAAAAATCTCTCCTTTGTTTTTCAAAAGCTTCATTAAGGGTCTCCTGCGTAGTGGCTCGCCCCTGGTTCATAGAGGTAAGCTGATCTTGTATCTGCCCAAAGACTTCCCTTATCCGATCAATTTCAGGGTCAAGTCCTTCAATATCTATATGGGGCTCATACCGTCCAAGACCTCTAGTTCTGGGTCCTAGCTGGTCGGTACCCCGCGCAGTAGCTCCACCTTACGTTCCTGCATGGGTGATTCTAGCGGAGGCAGCAGCTTCGTGTCCTGGTGCGATGGGACCAACGGTTTGCCCCTTAACACCAGATGGATTCCTAGGCAGCAAATCACTTCGCTGCCCATTGAAATTGCTCATTGATGGGACTTTGTGAGAGACTTCAGCTGCGAGCCCTGGAGGGTCTTGGCTTGACCTTCTAGTTGAGACTACCATCCTTGCAGCAATAGAATCCGAATGTGATTGTCTTAGACTCTCAATGAAAGCACCAAAATGTTGACTGGTTTTTTAGCCAACTGTCGCAGAGTCAGATAATTAATTAGAGAGCTTTCAATTAGACAATCAATACACCATAAATGAACCAAGAACCTAATAATAATAAGCAATAAATAATAAAGAACACCAGGATTTATAGAGGTTCGGCCCGAAGGATTGGTAATGACCTACGTCCTCTTAGATTTGTATTAATCTTGAAGGTTTACACAAGATCACAAGGGATTTCATGTGGATTTCTATATGTAAAAGAAACTACAATATGACAGAATCACTACTAGTACCAAGCCAAGCTGCTTGATACGTTCCCGGTGCTGGTCGGTAGGCTCTTTTTATGAACCCTTCCCACCGTGGTTGAAAGTTTGTATTTATAATGTTTCTCTTGCCCAAGGTTTGCACCTGAGCATATCTAATATGGAAATATCCCTTTCTTTCTGTAGGTAGTTGCTGGCCTATTCTTCAGGAGCTTTTCCCAAGTTTTTAGGGTTGTTAGGCACTCTTGGCGGGTGGTTGGACGATTTTTGCGGAATGCTAACGGAGAGTGTGACTGCTTTCATCCGAGCACCTTCTAACATGTCAAGCGTATTGGGCAGTGACTAGTATTCATTTTTCAAGTGTATTCTGACCAGCCTACCTGTCACACCGACCAGCAAGTTTTCTGGTGTTCCCTGCCTAGTCTGCTCCACGTGTCTAAGTCTAGTACCACATCGGATACACCATTTTTTTGGATAACATCCATAACTTCCACAATTGGAACACTTATTTGTGTTTTCCCCCCTTCAATATTAGAAACATTTGTTTTTGCTTCCTTTGATGATGATTCATATGCAAAATTAGTCTTCTCCATAATCCATCATATAATATTACAATATTTTTCGATGACAACTAAAAAAAAATACAAAAAACAAATATAAATTATTGAAATCAATTAAATAAAAAAATTATATAAAAAAATAAAATCATGTTGAAATCTGGAAATTCGACACCCTGACTAAATTTAGACTTTCTGTCTGGAAAATTTAACAGGTCGTCAAAAATGCACGTGTTGTCTAAAAATTAGACTACTAGTCTAAATTCAGACTGGTGGTCAAAAAAATTCGACAACCAGTCTAAAAATTAGACGAGTAGTAGAAAATATACGACGATTAGTGTAAAATTTAGACAATTGGGTTGGAATATCAAACACCTTGTCGAAAAATTAGACAGGGTATCTAAAAAATCTGGGTTTCTCTCTCCCAAAAAATAGCTGAACCCACCATTATTTTTGTATATATATTTTCAAGCTTTAAGCTCCAAATAAAAACTACAGAGAAAAATTAATTCATTTATAATACTTTTAATATACTAAAACAATCATTTAATACTTTTAATCTACAAAAACAACCTCAAATTTCATTTAGAACATAAACCTATATAAACTTACCTTTGAAATAGATGTTTGCAATCCATGAGTGCCAGAGTTGTGGAAAGATGTTAAGGGGCAACTGTCGACATTGGCCAGTGGTGGCTAATGGTAACTACTGGAAAAGAGGTGGATGCGGGTGAGGAGGGAAGTTGGAAGAAGATGATAGATGAAGGCTATTATTTTTTATTACGTCTTGTTTTAATTAATGTGGATGTTCAATATTCCACGCCCTTAAAAGATCAAAGACGCGCGCTAATGTCCCATAAAGGCCTAAGTGAGTGTTAGAGCCACCGCCTCGCTCGACCGCACCTAGGAGCGAGGCCGTGTCCATGCCGCCTCGTCCACGCGAGGCCGTGTCCCTGCCGCCTTGTCCACGCAAGGCCACGCCCGAGGCCCAGCCGCGAGGCCGTGTCCCTGCCACCTCATCCACGCGAGGCCGTGTCCCTGCCGCCTCGTCCACGTGAGGCCACGCCCGAGGCCCAGCCGCGAGGCCGTGTCCCTGCCGCCTCGTCCACGCGAGGCCACGCCCGAGGCCCAACCGCGAGGCCGTGTCCCTGCCGCCTCGTCCACGCAAGGCCACGCCCGAGGCCCATCCGCGAGGCCGTATCCCTGCCGCCTCGCCCACGCGAGGCCATGCCGCCTCGGCCGTGCGAGGCCCTCGTCATGGCCCAGCCGCGAGGACGTGCCACCCTCTTGGTATCTCGTGAAGGCCTCTCCCAAAGAGCTACGCGTGTGAGACAACCTCGCCCCAATGGATCTCATCCCAAGGCCCCGCGTGCATAATGACAGTGGTCGAGGTGGCCCACAAGAGACAAAAAGAGTACGAACAAGGTACCTCAAAAGAGGTACGTACATGCCTGCTAGGATCAAGGGACGGGCCTGACACCTGTGCCCGGCAAGTAGTGGCGGTTGGGAATGGTACGAAGAGTGGCTACACCACCACCAAGTCTCTGACAGCCGTACAAAGCGAGTGGTGGAGTCATGACCGGGTACAAAAGCTGAGGTGCTCCCATGGATTCTGACTGTGTACTAGAGCCGACACCACTACACCTGATACCACTCCCTTCATAGTGTACTTGTGCACAGATTGGTCCCCTGGACCACAATGTATCAGGGGCCATTAGAGCCCACTATAAAATGGACTCCACTTCCATTTGGGAGGGGGTTGGAAAATTTACTGTAGCAAGTGCACCATAGTGAATGAAAAACTGATTTCACCATTGTTCTTCTGCAATTGTTCTTAGAGTTGATACTTAAATTTCTAAGGCTTTTCTATTGATAATATTTATCTTGCAATTCTTTCCAACTTAACTTAGTTGGCGAGTTCTCACCGTCAACAGTTTGGCGCCGTCTGTGGGAATCCAAGTACCAAGCTACTGTTCTACCATTATTTCCGGCAAGGAGAAATGTCGAGACGTTCAAAGCGACTCAGGGAGCCACGAGAGGTGGAGGTCCACCTTAGCGGAGTCCAGCTGAAGGCCTCCATGAAGGACCCTCCACCACCCAGAGATGTAGAGCCCCCAAGGGACCCTGAAGTTCACCAGGGTGATAGAGAGGTCACGTCACCGGCCGTCCCGCCCGAAGAGAGTCTTCCAAGGGCACCATTGAGAAATGCCAACGAGTTTCCGCCTCCTAAACCACCACAGGTACCGAACTCCGGCCTGCAGGACCCGGGCCCCTCAACGCATAGGCATGATAAGCATCCCCGGGTCCATTCCGTGAGCTCGAGTTCTAAATCTCGATTCTATGAAGAAGAAATACGTGAGTTGCATCGTAAGAACCAAAGGTTGGAGACTACCCTGGAGAATATGCAAGAGGTGATGAATGGCATATTGCAAGGTAAGTCAAACGTGACCTTTCCCAAGAGAAAAGAGAAAGGTCGTGAGGGGGCAGAGACCACAGTTCCAGTAGATGATGGGAGGACCCGACACTCCACCAGCAACACCCCCCGAATGAAGCAACGCGAACATCCTGAGCCACCGAAGCAAGCCCAGAAACCAGAGCCGAAGACCAACGCGTCCCATCATAACTAAGACGAGGTCACCTCTAAGAGAGCACCCTCAGATTTACGGGAGGAGCTCAACAAAAAGAGGGCGGGTAAAAGGACCACGCCCCCTATGGCGCCTCGAGAGGGCAAAGGAAAGGGTGATCCTAACCCGTCTGCTTTAAAGGACTCTCTAAGTAAGAGAAGGCAGGATTTGGACACAGAAATGAGGAGTCTGCGAAGCAAGATCGTCACCGCCTCTGGAGGTCAAATTTTTTAGGAGGAGTTCGACCACGAGTCGTCCTTCGTTAGGGAGATCCAGGCCATCAGGCTCCCTGCCAACTTTAAAGAGCCCCACATGACCCCCTACGAAGGAAGCACGGATCCAAAATACCATCTAGATACATTTAACGACTTGATGAAGCTGAGGGGAATTGGCAGCGGGGAGAGATGTCATTGATTCGCCGTCACCTTAAAAGGACCTGCATACAAGTGGTTCAAAAGACTTAGGCCGGGGTCCATCAGGTCTTGGCAATAGCTTTCTGATGAGTTCCTCCAGCAGCACCACACCGTGCGCGACTACACGATGCCAGGCACCAGCCTCGCAAATGTGAAGCAGGGAGAAAACGAGAGCCTGAAGAGCTATATTCATAGGTTCAATATGGAGGCAGCTAAAGTAAGGAGCCTGACCTGCCGAGAGCTGAAAATGGCCATCACAACTGGAGTACGCCCAGGAAGCAAGTTATGGGATAACATGCTCAAGAGGGAGGTCACAGACTTGGATGATTTCTACGAGCGGGCACAAAAATACATTCGCGTGGAGGATGGTCACGAGAACCTCAAAGCCAGAAAAGGCCCATCACCCCCGAAATCTTCAGCCCGAGAAGACCCGAGCAGTGCAAAGAAGAAGGGGGTTTATGAGGGAACAAGAGACAATCAACCCCGGAAGCATCAACGCTCTGAGAAGCGCCTACAGGGCCCCTACACCTTTTACATTGACCTCACCCATGCGAGGGAGCATATTTTCGTTGCGAACGAAAACCAAGTCCCTTTCAAAAGGCCCCCGCCAATGAAAAAATACCGGTCCAAAAGAGACCCCAGTAGGTATTGCCAGTATCAAAAGGATGTCGGCCACACCACTGCGGAATGCAACCATTTGAAGGTGGAAATCGAGGAGCTCATTCGCAGGGGACATTTGGGCAGGTACGTGCGCAAGGAGAGCCAGAGGCTAGAAGAAGGAGTGTCCCCACTGCAGGCACGGGAGGTGGCCCCAGAAATACAGGGAGAGGTCAGGACCATATTTGGAGGACCAGGATTCGGAGGCGATTCAAGGAAGGGGGGAGACAAGTACGCCAAAGAGGCCAGACGAAGTCCACCACCTTGCGTTTTAAGTTTGGAGCAACGCCCCCCGAAGAGCTTCAAGGGCGAGAATGACTCGATAAATTTCACTGAAGAAGATGCGCAGGGGGTGCATTTCCCTCATAATGACCCCCTGGTGCTAACTGCCCAGCTTGCTAACATGAGGGTACATCGGGTCTTGGTGGATAACGGGAGCTCTGTGGACATCTTGTATCGACCAGTGCTGGAAAAGATGGGATTGAGCCTCCGTCACCTAAAGCCTTGCACTACGTCTTTATATGGGTCTGCGGGAGATTCGATGCAGCCCCTGGGGGCAATCGAATTAGCCCTCACCATGGGGGAGCAACCTAGGCAAACCACCGTAATGGCTAACTTTGTCGTGGTGGATTGCACCTCAGCCTTCAATGCAATATTAGGGAGACCCTCTCTGAGAGAATTGAAGGCGATAACTTCTGTGTATCACCTGGCTATGAAATTCCCAACCCCCGGGGGAGTAGCATGCGTGAAAGGGGAGCATAAGGAAGCGAGGGAATGCTATAACATGTCCCTCCGCACAGCCACAAAACCATCTGTACCGATGGCAATGGTTGTGTATGAAGGAGCGACCCACACAAATTAGACCCACACAAGTTGGACCCACGAGTTACGGATCATCTCGAGAAGTGCTACCAGCAAGGCTTCGGCACTCAGTGCAAAAAGAACCTATGTTTAGTTTGTTCCTTGTTGTTTTAGCTTAAGTAAGTAAGAATCAAAGAGGCTACCTAGGTAACCTCCTAGTTAGATGTAACCCTTTTATTTACAAGGTTGGTTGTAAACCGCATGCTATGAATAGAATTGTTTTCAACTTCATGTGTTACTTTTCTTCGCTACGCGGGCATCAGCCAAAGTGCCTGCCGAAATAAATTTCACCAAACACTTGGGGGGCAGGACAGGAGGCAAAAACATGCAGCTAGCAAGGGGAACCTAAAAAGGGATCCTAAAAAGGACCCTCTAACGAAGGATCCTAAAAAGGACCCCTTGCCCTCCTAAAAAGGAGGCTCCTAAAAAGGACCCTCTACCAAGAGGATCCTAAAAAGGACCCTCTAATAGAGGATCTTAAAAAGGGCTCTCTATTAGGAAGACCCTAAAAACGACCCCCTATCAGGAGGACCCTAAAAAGGACCCTATGCACCAGGAGGATCCTAAAAAGGGCACCCTAAAAAGGACCCTTTAATGGGAGGTCCCAGAAGGACCCCTTATATCGGGGCCTTAGGCGAAGTCCTCATATATAGAAAACAGGGAGAGGACCTTGCAAGGCATCCCTTGGGTTCACAAGGATTAGCTACCCTTGTGAACATCAAGGAGGCCAAAGGATCTTACAAAAAAAAACATATATATATTTAGTAACAACACTAATAAGTCTAGAGCGGCCACCAAGCCGTCTAGCCAAAAAGGGTCCTAAAAGAGACCCTTGCAAAAATAGTACTACGAATAACAATGAGAAGGACGCTTCTCGCAAAAAAATAATAAGCGCGCGCAAGAATATATAAAAGGATAGCTAGAACCCAAGGGGTCAAAATATCCTTATAAAAGTAATCAAGAGGCACCAAAAGAGGTCTCAGTGAACCCTTTCACATGGGCTCTAAAGGACCTCCAGCCTGGTAAATAAAAGAGGGGAACCAACCAAACCCCATCATACAGGCTCAAAAGGACCTCAAATGCAGTAGAATAAGAGATAAATAGCAACACATGTATTTATACATTGAAAAAGAAAGTTTTGAAGACAGTACAAGATTTACAAAAGAAAAATAGTAAGAACGATAATATTACAACGACTCCAGCGAGCATACATCTACAACGGGCTGGCAGAGGTAATGAAATAGCAACCTTAGGGCCTCCTGCCCCGGGTGCTCCACCCAGCCGCCTGGGTCACGGCATACTCGCCAAAGGAGGAGAAGTCAAAATTGGGGTCCTGCCTCCATACGCCATAAAGGGCGCGCTCTATAGACCTATGCTCAGTAGTCGCCCTCTCCGCTTCTAAAGAGGCAACCCTCTCCTGCGACGCAGCAACCTCAGCTCTAGTAGTTTCAAGATCGATCTCTAGGGAAGAGACCCTCGCCTGTGCAGCATCCGCGGTAGCCTGGGCACCCTGGAGCTCGCTCTCTAGCTTGGTAACCGTGTCCTGCAGCTTCGAGGCCTTGGCAACCGCTTTCTTCCTCTTTATTAATGAGTTGGCAAGTTTGGTCCGAACCCTTGTCAATTTATCCTTGGTTTCATTAAGCTCTCTCTCAAGCTCCTGAGCCCGTGCTGCGAGACGGTCCCTCTCGATGCACGACGCGAAGAGATTGCCAGCCGAGTCGGCAAACCGCAAAGCCACAATATAGGCCTGCGCAAGAAAGTTAACAACAGCAACAATAAGTAACAAAAACAAAAATATATATATGCATGTACATATATACATAATAGGGCCGACGCAAGGTGCAGGAACTCACCCAAGTCATGGTGCGCCTTAGGTTTTCCCCAAGATCCGACTGAGCAACATTCCCAAGACCGTTCCAGTCTAATACGGGGAGGCCCGAGGCAAGTTGGATGTATCGCTGCCCGTAAGACGTTGCCATCCGAGTCACCCAGGGCTCCCCAGCCGCACCAGGGGCACCTGGCTGGGTGAGGACAGACGACCTGCTCGCCGAAACGGGAGGGGGCGCGGTGAAAGTGGAAAAGTGAGGCCCCGGTAGATCAGAGGGAGGCTCCGGAAGATCGGCGAAATAAGTCCCCGATGGTCCAGGGTCGAGAGGAGCCTGAGTGAAGGCATCATAGCCCTCAGGGTCAGGGCAAACAAAGCACCCCAGTACGGCATGCTGGTCTTGAGATTGGAAGGCTATGCCCTGGTCATAAGAGACATAAGGGGGGCACCCCCCGGGGGACGAGGATCGCTGGTGAGGTCCCCTGCGTTCAAGGGGGGCTTCCCCCGGTTCATCCTCGGCCTCACCTTCGTCTAGGAAAGGCTCAGCCGGTGCAGCCATTGTCTTCTTTCACCCAGAAATTGACCACAGGAACTTGGGGTCCGAAACCGGGGACAACTGGTGAAGGTTAAGATTTTCCATGGTGAATAAGAATGCCGCCTTCTTCGTGGCGGGGTCAGCATTAATGAGGTCCTTCATGGCGTCCACCTCCGACCCAATGACCGCGGGAATGGCAAATTGCTCTGCATGATCCACGCCATTGCCAATGCAAACATAAGCACAAAACAGTAAGTTCCAACAAAAAGAAAAGGAGGCCCAGGGTACTTACTGGGGGTGGCACGGAAGTGCTCGCGGACAGAAAGAGAGCCCTCTATGAAGAAAAATTCATGTTTCCAAGACCCTGTGTTGGACACTGAGCCCTCTATCAAGGGGAGCTTGTTATTGGCCTTTTGCAAATAGTAGAATCTCTTGGACTTGGGAGAGGGCATGAGGTTGTACAGAAAGTGCACCTCTTACACCGTAGGAGCACATTTAGCCAGTTCCTTGAACACCACAAAAAGGCAGCTCAAAGTCATCCAACTGTTGGGTGACAGCTGAAGGGGGGCCAGGTCGAAATAGTTAAGGACTACTATGAAAAACGGGTGCAAGGGGATGGTGCCACCCGCCTTCAAAATGTGCTCGCTCAGAGCCACGAGGCTAGTCCTAGGGCGGTCAGCCCGGCATGTCTCCAGAGGAGCGTATAAGGCGTATTCTGGGGGAACACGATAGTGCTTCACAATTTCTTTCAATTTATTCTCTGACACATGCGACACCAGCTCAGACGCCAATAAAGGAGCGTCGTCCTGTTCATGGGTAGATACTTGTCGTCGTGCCCTCGGCATATCTGCAAAATCAAAAGAAAAATGTGAGGAAGAGACAGAACACTTGACCCTCCATTTTTTCTTCCTAGCAAGAGTCTTCCATCGAGGGAGCGACTGCGGAAGTGCTGAGCTAGGAAAAACCGAGACTAGGGGCTGAGGAGAAGCGGAGGCAGCCCCATGACAGTCATCAGGCGAGGATGGGCTGGAGGGCTCAGGCGGAAGGTGTCCCTCCATAAACTCCAACTCCCTCTACAACTCTAAAAGGGTCACCCTAAGGCTCGCTACATGGTCACTAAGGTCTGGGGGGAAAGGTGCTCCGTCTCCTCTCGACACCGAGTCAATTTCGCTCTCCACCACCCAAATTTTACGTCTAAGTTCAGCCATGTACTCAAGATGGCGGATACGGGCCTGCCTTAAGGAGTCATAGTCCTAGTAAGGGTTTTCCTCAGGGGACTCTGGGTCTGAGGACAGGTCAATAAACTCAACCCCCGGAGGTATGTCGGATGGGCCGTCATTAGCCATGAGACCTTGTCCCGAAAGCAAAAAGGGGTTCACGTATAAATGAGGGGATGGCTACAAAACACAAAGGAATAGGCTTAATACCTCTAGATGCAAACGCCCTAAAATGACCCACTACAGGGTATAAAAAAAAGGGGCATGCAACTGGGAAAACTCAATGCGAGCTCAGGCCATGGTACCCCATCCCGAGTAACGCTAATTTGGACCCAATGAAAACAAGGGAAAAAGAGAATATACCTCAAGATGTAGAAATTAGAGGTTGTCGAGGCCAAAGAAGAGGTCGAGGGCCAAAAGCACCAAATGGTCGAAAATACACGTCTGCAAAAATAGACAAAAGGATGTGTTAGCCTCCGAATAGACATACCAAAAAATTAGGTCATATGTAAAAAAAAAATGAAATGAAAAAATAAAATGAAGGAAACTATGGCAAAAATAAGGATGTTGGGGATTGAACCCCTTACCTCTTGAAAGAGGAAGGATTCTCAAAACCACTAAGCCAAAGAAGTGAGGTGAAAATAATGAGCCTTGCGTGAGGGCCTATTTATAAGAATCAAGGAGAATAGTCTACAAGAGCACCTAAAGGTCCTCTCCTAGACTGGGGGACAAGTGTGGATGTTCAATATTCCACGCCCTTAAAAGATCAAAGACGCGCGCTAAGGTCCCATAAAGACCTAAATAAAGGCCTAAGTGAGTGTTAGAGCCACCGCCTCGCTCGACCGCACCCAGGCGCGAGGCCGTGTCCCTGCCGCCTCGTCCACCCGAGGCCACGCCCGAGGCCCAGCTGCGAGGCCGTGTCCCTGCCGCCCCGTCCACGCGAGGCCACGCCCGAGGCCCAGCCGCGAGGCCGTGTTCCTGCCGCCCCGTCCACACGAGGCCACGCCCGAGGCCCAGCCGCGAGGCCGTGCCACCCTCTCGGCATCTCGTGAAGGCCTCTCCCAAAGAGCTACGCGTGTGAGACAACCTCGCCCCAATGGATCTCGTCCCAAGGCCCCGTGTGCATAATGACAGTGGTCGAGGTGGCCCACAAGAGACAAAAAGAGTACGAACAAGGTACCTCAAAAGGGGTACGTACATGCCTGCTAGGATCAAGGGACGGGCCTGACACCTGTGCCCGACAAGTAGTGGCGGTTGGGAATGGTACGAAGAGTGGCTACACCACCACCACGTCTCTGACACCCGTACAAAGCGAGTGGTGGAGTCATGATTGGGTACAAAAGCTGAGGTGCTCCCATGGATTCTGACTGTGTACCAGAGCCGACACCACTACACCTGATACCACTCCCCTGATAGTGTACTTGTGCACAGATTGGTCCCCTGGACCACAATGTATCAGGGGCCATTAGAGCCCACTATAAAATGGACTCCACTTCCATTTGGGAGGGGGTTGGAAAATTTACTGTAGCAAGTGCACCATAGTGAATGAAAAACTAATTTCACCATTGTTCTTCTGCAATTGTTCTTAGAGTTGATACTTAAATTTCTAAGGCTTTTCTATTGATAACCTTTATCTTGCAATTCTTTCCAACTTAACTTAGTTGATGAGTTCTCACCGTCAACAATTAAAAGGCAAAATGGACAATACAAAAAAAAATCATTAACAAAAAGGCATTTTGCTAACTATGTATTGAAAGTAGTAAGGGTGTCCAGGATATATCCAATCCAATTACAATCGATCGATCCAATTACAACCGACCACCGAAAATCGAATATCAAATTACTATTGGATCAGATCGAATGTAATTTTTAAAAATCCAAATTGGATCGGTTGGTTGTTGGATGAGGATCCAACATCCAACAAAAACCGACCAAATCGAACCGATCCAATAATAATCCAATTACATATCTAATTTGGATGAATTTGTGTTGTATGCTTCTAAATTATTATAACTAAATAGTGTTTTTATTTTGATGAATAATTTGTGTGTTTTATAATTGAAATATACATGAAAATTAGATTTAAAAGAACTCTAAATGATGGGATGAATTCAATATGATCCAATAAATAACCAGAGGATGCATCAAATGGATGGAACCGATCCGATCCAATTATCAATTGGATCGGATCGGTTGACTATCAGTTGTAAAAATCAAACATCCAATAAATAATTAGATTTGAGCCGATATGATTAAATTCATTGGATGTAATCCAATATACACCCTAAAGTAAGCCAAATAGTACAAAAAAAATATGAATGGTGAAAAAGTTAAAAGTAGGAATAGTGAAAAAGTTTTTTTTTTTAAAAAAACATTAAATGGGTAACTTAATCAAATGATTGTCATTCTTCCTTTTGAAATTGCGGCTATATTTTGTCAATTCGGGACTGTTGAAATATAGATTTTCAAATTTTCCATAAGAAAACAAAGGTAATGGCTAAGGCAGAATCAGAATGCAGCCTCAGGGCGTCGAGATGGTCTCTCAAGGGAACCAACGCCCTTGTCACTGGTGGCACTCGCGGAATCGGGTACGTCGTTTTCACTGCTTCTTTCTATTAATCGGATTGGATAACGCTACTAGGGCAAGCTATTGTTTGTAGTCTTGATGAAACTCAAAAAAAAAAAAAAAAAACACAAGTTAGGGTTTGTTCTAATCAGTTTATTTTGTTGAATCATTTTCGAGTTCAGGCATGCCGTAGTGGAGGAACTGGCTGGGTTTGGTGCGGCGGTTCACACGTGTTCTCGGAATGAAGCGGAGCTCACCAAGTGTTTGAAGGAATGGAAGAGTAAGGGCTTTTTGGTATCTGGGTCAGTTTGTGATGCTTCTGTAAAAACCCAGAGGGAGAAGCTGATTCAGGAAGTGGGTTCAGTTTTCAATGGCAAGCTTAATATTCTTGTAAGTACAAGAAGTATAAAGATATATATATATATATATATATTTATTTATGTCATGGAAGTTTCACTTAGATGGATTCGAAACTTATATTTGATTGGTGTACAATATTAGAGTGAGAATATGGAGCTTTGTGTAACATATTTATAATGTCCAAACGAAAAGTATGTCTCATATGTTAATTAATGATGCAACAACTTCAGTCATTTTCTGGACCCTTATGATGACTAAGTTCTTAAGCGTTTTTATAAACTTATTATAGTGATTGTTATTTGTGTGCATTATAGTTTGTTCGATGAGAAATATGTATGGATAGATAATGATGCGTGATTTTTTATTTTTCTTATATATGTGTTGAACCGTGATTACCTTTTGTTTTTCCTGAAAAACAAAGTTTTCTGTAATAGATGTATTTCGTGAATAAAATAATAATAATAAAATTCTCTATTTATGATAATATTGCTTTTCGAAGCAACCATGGTTTGTCTACAGGTCTCTTGCGTAATTCTGGCGATTCCTATCTACATTTACATAATGGTTTATGGATGATTTCTCCTATAATTACTTATATAGTGTCACTCTTTTTTTAGCACAAATTTAAGATTAAAGCTCATTGGAATTTGTGGAGGCTTTTAATCTTCGGATATTAATTTATTAGAGAGTTCAATTCTAAAGTCTCTTTTCACTCATCATAACTTAGAGTATCTAATAATCTTTTGGGCCTAGGTGAACAATGTGGGAACAAACATGAGGAAGCCTACTGTTGAGTACACATCTGAGGACTATTCATTTATCCTTGGTACCAACCTTGACTCCGTGTATCACCTTTGTCAACTTTCACATCCTCTTTTAAAAGCATCTGGAGTAGGAAATGTCGTGTTCATTTCCTCTGTTGCTGGTTTGGTTGATATAAGTAGCGGAAGCATATATGGGGCAAGCAAAGGTGAGTAGCCGTTCTGATCTGCTGCGATCTCCTGCATTTGCCATTTTAAAATAATCTCATCAGCAGCTCACGGCCTTTATCTTTCTCTATATATTCAGCTGCAATAAATCAGCTCACTAAAAATCTGGCTTGTGAATGGGCCATAGACAACATCAGAACCAACTCTGTTGCACCTTGGTACACCAAAACCTCGCTTGTAGAACATGTAATATGTTTTTTCCTGCCCAAATTCATCTAAATGCTTTCTGGTTTTTTTTAAATTTCACCTCTTATTTGTTTGCCACTGATTATTTTATACACACAAAACCTAAATTTGGGATGTTGTTTTATTCGGAAGTACTGAAAGTTATCGAATTCCTCTTAACTTATTTCCTTCTTACAGTTGCTTAAAAACAAGGAGTTCATAGAAGAGGTAACCAATAGAACTCCTCTACACCGTATTGCAGAACCTGAGGAGGTCTCATCATTGGTAGCATTCCTCTGCCTACCTGCTGCTTCATACATCACTGGACAAGTTATTTCAGTCGATGGAGGCTTTACTGCAAATGGATTTACTTCCAAAGTAAGGCTCACTTAACCATTTCAATTGAAGAATTCTTATCAAGATTTACAATTTTCCATGATTATGCACCTTCGTTTTATGTGAACTTTGGTTTGAAGGTGGCTATTGTGTGTAGCTCCTTTATGTCATCATGGCTTCGTCTCTAAAACTTCAATAATATGCTCTCTGTAGCATTTCCTTCAGTTTCCCCTGCTCATTACATTTCTTGTTATCTACAACTACTAGGAATCTAAATAATGGTAGGGAAAGAAAAAGTATGCATTTTGGTACATCACCAGTATTTACAGGAGACCAAAGTTTGGCTCGGTATTTCAGAGAAGTTTTTTATTTTGATCAAATTTGCCGGCGTCCTATGTAATGTTAGGTCTCAATTATTAGCCAGATTCAATAAAAATCACGTGTTGTGCAAAATCCTTGTTTATCTTCAGAACAAATTAACAAGTGCGACTTTTGTGAAGTAACGTGAAAGAGAGGCAATGCCATATCATGTCATTGTTGAACACGCATACGCATCTTAAGTCTGATTTGCCTTTATGGGATTTAGAGTAGGATTTTCTGATGAATATACCAATGAAATTGTATTTTGCCTATTATTATTATTATTATTATTATTATTATTATTACATGTCAACTAAACCTATTTTCAATAAAGCTAGCCATGACTCGACGTGAGTCGGACACCCAAAAATTGCTAAAACCTACTATAGTTTTTCTTCTTTATCAAAAAGGCATTTGGCCCTTTTTATCCTTGTTGGGCAATCTAAGTTGGCACTCTTCTTTAAGAAATAGTGAGGCCCACACTGACTTTTGGGAACAGTGTGGCCCATTGCAATTAAATTCTCAATATTATTTCTACTTTATATTAAGATTTTTTTAGTATAAATACCATCTTCAAGTTCAAGTTTTTCGTAATTTGATAAATTAGCTTTTTTTTTTCTTGAGATATGAAAACAGTTTTAGTTGTCTTGTTAACCTTTAGACAAAACTTTCACATTTAAAAAAATATATATATGGGATGTAATATTGAAATACTAATTATGTTCTTAAAAATTGAGAATTATATTTATTTAAAAAAAAAACTCAACTGCTCTTATTAAAATATAGGGAAATGATTTTTAAAAAGAACTTGAAAATCTAGGGCATTAATGCTAAGTGTTATCCCAAAATTTGAAAGTGATGATGTGGCAATAAAATTGACACATGGCATGGATTAGTTGGGTGATCTGGCTTAGTAATAGCTCAGTGCATCAGTGAAGAATTTGGACTGCTTGAGAGATGTCATAGTCAAGCCAAATGTACCCGAGGAGAATACTTGGGCTAAGGTGTGCTTGGCTCGGACCCTAGTCCGAGGAGCCCAAGTGCTTGGCTCGAACCCTAGTCCGAGGAACCGGAGTGTTTGGTTCGGACCTTAGTCCGAGGAACCCATGCATGCCAAGAGATGGGCTTAGACCTTGGCCAAGGAGAGGCCACAAAAGGTCCGATTGGACCTTAGTTGGAGGAGCCAAATGCTTGGCTCGGACCATGTCCGAGGAGAGCCTCCAAATGCTTGGCTCGGACCATGTCCGAGGGGAGCCTCCTAGATGCTTGGCTCGAACCATGTCCGAGGGGAGCCTCCAAAAGCTTGGCTTGGACCATATCCGAGGAGAGCCTTAGGTAAGTGGCCTCGGACCCTAGTCCGAGGAGAGGTCCCAAGAGATTGCCTCGGACCTTAGTCCGAGGAGAGGCAAGGGTGATTGCCTTGGACCCTAGTCCGAGGAGAAGGCAACAACAGGTCCAATCGGACCCTAGTTCGAGGAGCCAAATGACTTGGCTCAGACCTTAGTCCGAGGAGGCCCAAAACATGTGGCTCGAACCCTAGTCCGAGGAATGCTCAAAGAAATGGGCTTGGACCCTAGTCCGAGGAATTCCCAAAGAGGTTGGCTCGGACCATGTCCGACGAGAGCCAATGCATGTGGCTCGGACCTTGGTCCGAGGGTAACCAAGTGGAGTTGTGGTCGGATCTTGGTCCGAGGAAAGTAAGGAGTATGGTCCGTATGCAGGTGTCCAGCATGCATATGTCCGACCAGAAGACGATATTCATCAACAAAACAGACTAGACTATGTCAAATTTCCAGAAACGACTTCAGTAAGAATCGGTCTGGGCACCGCGGGAATCTCTCATTCCTCACTCAAAATGAGGAATCTGTTGTATTTTAAATATTTCTTGTAATTTAAATATAATATGAATAATAAAATATCCCTATCTGGAGGGGATATCAGTTGAGGATCCCAAGCCTATAAATAGAGGGTTGATGGGATCGTAAAAGGACTTTTGGCAATTTGAGAATTGGTCTGAGTTCTAGAGAGAGAAAGTGCATTTTTTCTTGAGAGAACCCTTTTTTGTATTCTTGAATATTTACACTGAAGAAACTCAGTTGACACTGGTTCATCTGATCTTGAGTGTGAATAAAGTAATAAAATCTCTAAGTGGACTAGACTATTACCGACTGATCGGGGCTGAACCACTATAAAATCTCTTGTGCTATTTACTTTCATTGATTAAACTGTCTGTGTCGTTTACATTCTCTTGAAGGCTTGTCGTTATTGACGTTCTCACGTCGTTGGCTAAAAACACAGTCAACACTAAGTCATATGTATTCCTTTGTACTAAGAAGATAAAGTCAACTACTTAGTGCCCACAGCTTGATTTTCCAATTGTATTTCAATTAGGTTGAAGAAATCTTCTCGTGTATAACTATACTAGTTAAAAGTAACGTGCAATGCATATTTGCTTAGTTTTAAAGTTGTAAACATGCTTATTCAAACATGTATTTATTTTTATTATATTTTTTTTAATTATTATATAAATTTTAAATAAATAAACAATATCATAAAAATAAATAAATAAATGTTTAATATAATGTATGACATAAATGTATTAAAAAAAATTATGGCAAAATATTATCTATAATTTTAATAAAAATTGGTTTACTTTTTTTTAACAAATATATATTTATATATAATAGAATGAATTATAGGTATATAATATATATAAATATTTATATCAATAATATCTACATATATGACATCTAAACACAATATTGACATAAATATATATATATATATTTACATGGCTACATGACATATATATAATAAGAAAGTGAAGTGATAAGTTCATTGTTATATATATTTTGCAATTTCTTTCGATTTGGATGATGCTAATTTTGTGTTTTAAGAGATTTTAGCTTCATTTTGCAAGTTTTCGAAATTTGAACTAAGTTGTAGTTTTTGTTGATAACACTGATATATTTGATGCAATTTTGGTTTAAGAATTTTATCGGCTATAAAAAGGATTTGCAAGATGAAGTTGAGATGTAATTCTAATATGTTTTGAAGTCTCTAAGCATATATGGTGATGTTGCGGTGAATGAAGTTTGAGTAGCGGCTTACAAATCAAGTGAAATGAAATTTGGAGTCTTGGTTGCTGCTCAAAGAAGTGGTCGCCGCAACCTAATTACAAGGAGTTAGGATTTTGGAAACAGCAAGTTTTGGCCGCAGCAACCACTTTTCCAGGCCGCGGCCAGTCAACCAAATTTCAGTTTTTTATGTTATTTTTAATTAGATTTTTAAGAGGATTATAAAGAGTTTTAGGGCTAAGGTTTTCATTAGTTTTTAATTACGAATTCTTGAGATTAGAAGAACAGAAGAGAGGAGAGGACAACAATCTTTCCTACATCAAACTAGTTTTTTCTTCTTCTCTTTAAAACTCTTTAATTTCAATTATGAATATGTTATTGGTTATGTTTGTAATTGTGGAGTAATCTTCTTTTAGGTTAAGGGTTATTTTAAAACCCAAGATATGAATTCTTGATTTTCAATAATGAATGTTATTTCTTGATTTCTCTAATTTTAAATTGCTTCTATTCTTCTATGATTAATGTTATGGATTATGTGATATCTTGTTAGATGAGCAATTAATTAGGATGTTTCATTGTTCTACTATCATCTTAGAATTATTATTCACCTAATAGTTTAGGGGTGTAAGTGTACGTGATAATTTGCAATATATAGTATTGTCATAGGTATTACTGATTGTGATGAAGTTTAGAACCTACGTTAAACGAAATATATGCTCAATTGATTTGTTGCTTAGATTAACCTATCTCCACAGAAATTAATGTTATTCTTAGGTTAAATAGATTACATGCTTCATGAATCTATTGTTTGGTCTAAAGATTTAATTATTAAGTGTTTCGCCCTGATTGATTGTAATTGGGAGATTGGAATAATTGACTGCTTCAGCGTTATCTACAGGGTTAATAATTTAATTGGGGAATCAAAATTGTTTGTCTTGAATGATTGTGGAGGGTGAAGAATGACTCTTAACTGTTTCTTTAAATCGTAATATCAACGCATTATTGCTTTTATGTTTATGTTATTTAAATTTCAACTTAAGAAAAAAAAATCTCTTCTTTAATTTTCGTTGTTAATTCTTGAATAATAATTTGAACGTAGTTCTCGTGGGTTCGGCTTATATTTACTGTTATATTAATATAATTGGTAAGACTTAAAAAGAAAATAATAATTAAATTTGACACGCACACGACACCCGTCATGAAGGAAAAATATAAGATTTTAATTATTTTTAAAATTTTAAATTATTTTCACTTTCAAAATAATAAAAAAAATTAAGATTAGTAAAATTAATCAAAATAATCAAACTTATATTTTACCTTTACTTTTTTATAAAAAAAAACTTATATTTTAAATTAATGAAAATATATAAGTTTTTAATTATTTTAAATAATTTTTATTAATTTTAATAAAACGTTTATAAATGTTTAAATTAAAATAGTTATTTTGAGAAATAATAAGAAAGATAAAATAATTTAATATTTAAAAAATAACTAAAATCTTATATTTTTTCTTCACTTTCTTATTATCTATCAAAATAATAAAAAAATAGGTATAAAAATGCAATATTTTAAAAACATTGAGTATATTTACCGCAAAAAAAAAGTTTTGGTATAAAAGTACAATATTTTGAAGACATTGAGTATATTTACCGTAAAAAAAATATTGGGTATAAAAGTACAACTTTTTGAAAACATTAGTTATTTTAGCCGTCATTTACTCTTTTAAATAATATTATTGTAAAATATCTCAAAAATATTTTATTTTAATTTGTTTAATTATTTATTTATTTAAATTTAAGTCATGTTTATAATTTATCGTTAAATATAAGAATATTTTTTTAAATATAAAAATATTATGTTAAAGATAACAGGAAAAACAAAATTTAAAAATAATTAAAACTAAGAATTATCATTATTTACACATTTTTATATAAAAGAAATATATATATACATATACACTCAAAATAGTTGCTTTGGATGAAAATACAAATTGAGCTCCTAAATTTTAAAGGGTGTGTGAGCGTCAACGTCATTTAGTCTAGTATAAATTTATGCATATATCCCATATCTTAATGAGAGGATCTATAGTAGGTATTCTTAAAAAGGTTCCTTTTAATAAAAATTCTATTTTCGATATATTAATAAATTATAATTTTATTTTTTTATTTGATAGTGTATATTATAATTATGGAAGACATTTTATAAATTTTTAAAAAATTCTGAATAATTTAAAGTGTTTAAATTAGAATTCAAATAAAAAAAATTCAAATGCATAAAAAATAAATTAGACACGTGTAGAGTAAATTATTCAAATTTTAATTTTAATACTTTAAATTATTTAGAGTTTTATTAAATTTTGTAGAATGTGCATATTACAATATACACCGACATATAAAAATATTGGGGTTATAATTTATCTATGGACCAAAATCAAAAACAAAAAGTTCCTAAAGAAAGGTACAAAATACAGTCCTATTGTAATAGCCTCATTTATTAAAAAATAAATTATACTAAAATGTATGAGAAAAGATTAGGGGTCGTGGCCACCCCTAATTTCTTAGTTCTGTCATCTTTGTATTTTATCATATTTAACAAATACCCCTACTTTAGCTATTATTTTTTCTTCTTAGGTTTTTTTTTTAAATAATTTAATTATGAATACATAAGACCAACATTAACTCGTTCTTCCTTCTTCTTTTTCTTCATTAAGATGTATATTTAAAATAATTACTAGATGCAGAACGTGTTTACTATTGGATTGGCAGGCTGACGAATTCTGCATAACCAAAATAAATAATGTTGCAATGTGATAAAAATATGTTCCACTATCATGTCGTTTTCGTAAAATTTGTTAAATTGTTTCATCTCTTGGTATTACACAAATAAAAGATAAAATAATAAAATTATTAAACTACAAATAAAAATATTATTAAAAATATGAGGTTACGAATTGTTTGTAAGTTAAATGATTCTGTGGTAAGATAAAAAGAATAAAGTAATGTGTACAATAACAAATTATAATATCTGACCAAACTTCCAAACATCTTATTATGATATAATTGGATAATTCTATTCTACCGGCATAGAAAATGCTTTTATCATAAGGTTATTTTCTATTTTTTTTATTTGAAAAAATTATAATTTTAATTATTTTTTGATGACATTGTATATTATATTTATAGTACATATTTTATTTATTTTTTTAAAAATTTAAATAATTTACCGCACTCAACTCAAAGTTCAAACAATTTATATTTTATGTATATAAAAAAATTTAATCGGGTATGCAATTTACTTTTTTAACTTTAATTTAAATAGTATGAATTATTTAGAATTTATCGAATAATAATAGAATATCTATTATAATTATAATATACCTAATTATAAAAATATTTAATTATAATTTTTTTAAATTACACAAATAGAAAACACCAAGATACTTCCCTACCAAAGAATTATCCGATATAATTAAAGGCCTTACTCAATTATGGAAAATATCATATGCCCCGTAACCTCATTAGGGAAAGGAAAACATGAATTATTTATTAATTGAATTGTTGAAAGTCCCAAGTGAGATATGAAAGGGTGAGTGAGACGAAGGTAGCATTGCTGGCACCCTCCCTCTTCGGTGCGTGGTATTAAAAGGCGCTCTGACTTTGAAGCTACTCACGTGGCAACCTTACACTCTACGTGTCACCCATCCAAGCACCTTTCTTCCCATCCCATCCCATCACCACCAAAGCTGCTCATCTTATTCTGTTTCAATATTTCAATCGGTGGCACTGGCAGCTCACCACCCCCACCCCCACCCCACCCTCCACACAAATTACTTAAATAACATTATTATTTATTATTATAATTCCTTTAAATAAAGAACTAAAGTTAATTATACATTACTTTAAGTGATAGAATAATTTAATTAGGGATCATTCATATTTGATTAAGCAAAAAGCAGAAAGACTAATCAACGTCAACCACGTCTACAAGGTTGGGTTAAAAATAGGACAAAGAATGGTGGTCCTATCTTTATAGAATAAACAAAAACCTTTTACCGACCCATTTTTTGTATTATTATTATTATTATATTCTTTTCTTTTCTTCGTTTGTTAATGACAGTTTTGTATTATTACTAGTGGTAGTATTATATGACAAATAATAATTATAAAGTTGTACGAATGTGTTTGTTGGTACGCTAAATTATACGTCACAAATAATATAAAATTTAACGGGCTGACTACTGTGTATTCAAAATATCATTTAGGAAGTTAAATAATTTTTTATTTTTTTTTTAATGATAATGTATATTGTAGTTACTTAAAATATTTTACACATTTTTAAAAAAATTGAAATAATTTACAGTACCAAAAATAATATTCAAACAGTTGAATTTTACACATGCATACAAAAAATAGATAAGTGTGTAACAAACTGTTTTAATTTTGTTTTCAGCACTGTAAATTATTCTAAATTTTTTAAAAATTTAAAAAGTATTTTGAATAACTACAATATACACCGTCATATAAAAAATTTAAAAAAATTTATTTAAATGCCGAAATGGCATTTTGACTACACCAATACAACCAATTTTTTGATTGAACCATAGATGCACCCTAAAATTCAATATAAAAATACATGTAAATAAAAATTAAAAATATATTGTCCTATGATGCGATTTTAACCAAAACAAAATAAATAAAATCTCCTAACCAACACAAATTATACATTACAATTTGAAAATAATTTTAAACAAATAAATTTGCAGGAGTTGCATTATAGGATGCAATATGTATTGATCGATTTTCAAAGAGTTACAAGATTCTTTAGAAACCATAACATTGAGATACTAATCAAGTTGAGATTATTTCTTTTTTTTTTTTTTTTAAAAACATACCCTTTTACTGTATTGATTCTAATGGAAATTACATTTTATATGGTTTTTTTTTAATTACGTTTACAAAAATATGGTTTTTTTTAAAAAAAAACTTATTTTATAGTTTTTTTTTTAAGAATTTTCACTTTTATGGATTTAGTTTCCCATTTTTTTTTTTTGTATAATAGTTGGTTTTTGCCATAGTTTTTGTAACGTCCTCTTAATCCAAGACCGTTACACTGTGTATTTTAAAGTGTGTCAGACTTCTAATCAAGCCATTTGGCTTAAATTGTGTAACTATGATTAATATCAAGGGTTAGGGTTAAAAAATTTGGTCAAAGGAACCATTGACTATTATTTCAAAAGTTTCATATGTACATGAGATCCCAAAATATTACAACTTAAACTTTTAAAAAATGTATATATACATCCAAAGATTACATTCAGCCTACCTAAGCGGCAAAAACAGAGCTACAACCTTAGTTCCTCTTAAATATCATCAGTCGTGGTGGTTGAGCAGTCGCATATGTACACGCCGCCACCGATGCTCTCCAACTCATGGCTGGTCAAGTTTTCCCTTCCTCTTACCTTCACCACAAAGCACCAGTGAGCTAAGGCTCAGCAAGAAAACTCTACATGTGCATAATAGAACAATATAGATTCTCATAGACTTATCTAGCATGTCCAGCAGTAATAACCTAGACATACAATCATTCGGTTACAACACAAATGGTCATTGGAATTATTTTGGGCCGCTGCCCTGAACAATTGACCATAGAGCCAACCCCAGGCCTATGCCCTAGCTATTTGACCATAGAGTCACCTAGGGCCCTCGCCCTTAGCTATGAGTAACTAGCCATAGAGCTAGCCCAAAACCTTTGGTTTTCCAACGACCATAGGGTCGACCAACGTAATAGTACGTTGCTGATTTAGGCCTAAGTCTTTCGACCAGCGCGCAATGTGTTTTTGCCGTCCTTGACTAATAAGTCAAGCCCTGATCCAGGTATTCAAACTTCAATGCAGAAACAGATATGAATAGGCATATCCCAACAAAACGAGTACGCATGCATGTTAACCACATAACACTATCGAGTAACAGTACTCATAATACTAATCATGCCTATTTAACGGGGGCCTCAGGCCCTAACCACGAAATCCATACAACGGACATGAAACACTTAAGCAGGTATAGAATATTCGAGTAGGATCACCCAACATGCGAAACAATAGCTTAAACATAATCGTTCTTAGGGGCCCAAGCCTTAATCATAATTATTGATAACAGTCGGGCCAAGCCCTGATCACATATAACACGTATTGGGTGCAGTTTTCTTACCTCAGGTCCGAGTATAGCGTAAAATAAGGACGACCCTCGAACACGATTCCGAGCCCCTAGCGATAACCTAGTCACAACCATAATATAGGATTCCATCAATAACGAGCAAATAAAGGCTTCCAAACCGAGTCCTAGCCTCTGGGGCCTCGAGCTCCACTAAACGGGGTAGTAGTATCGATCCCGAGCCCTAAGGAAAAGGTTCCCGTCATTAAAAACTCCCCAAGGCCAAAACTGCCCAGGTGGGCCGCGACCTACCCTTGAGGGTCGCGGCGCGCCCCCCTAACCCAAGTCCTAGCCTCCGGGGCCTCGAGTTCCACTAAACGGGGTAGTAGAATCGATCCCGAGCCCTAAGGAAAAGGGTCCCATCATTAAAAACTCCCCAAGGCCAAAACTGCCCAGGAGGGTCGCGACCTACCCTTGAGGGTCGCGGCGCGCCCCTCTAACCCGAGGCACTCTCCCTCTGCCAAAGGGATGCAGGCCGCGACCTTCTTAAGAGGGTCGCAGGGCGCCTCCCAAACAGAGGCCTCCCAGGGCCTTGGGTTCAGTTGAGTCGCGGCCCCTCAAGAACAGAGTTGCGACTTGGCCATGCGAACCTAGATTTTCCTCATTTTCCAACTGCCAAATTCAACCTAAATTATCCCAATTTCACCCCAAAACCATAATCCAATCACCACAACAGTTCTAACATCTTCCGAGCAGCAAAACCCAACAAGAATCTAGTTATAAAACTCATCAAAACACCAAATTCACTTGTGAGCTAAAAGGTTCAAAAACACCTCAAGAACAGCCATGGATTCTACTAAAATTCAGTTACAACAAAGAGATTAACTTGTTACCTTAGTTGTGAATGAAGATCCCCCAGCCACAAGCTATCCAAATCCCAATCCCAAGCCTTCAATTCTTTGGTTTCCAGCCACAATACTCTTAATTCCTCAAGAAAACTAGTTTAAGGCAGCTTAGAGAGAAAGAGAGGAAGAGAGAGAAAGTGAGTCGGATAGTGGTACATTTCTGAGTGTTTCTTTTTTTTTTCCTAAGGCTTAAGTTTCACTTAAGCTAATCTCGAGGCTCGGGGTACCAAAAACGTCCCCAAGGGCAAAATGGTAAAATTCTCCAGTATTCTATCCTAAACTCACTAACTCCAAATATATCCCCAATTATTTATTCCCATTACCTGATAATCTAATTAAATGCCAAATACCCAAAATACCCCTTAACTAGCCCTGAGTCGGGTATTGGGCCCCGTTGTGACTTTCCCGCTAACTTGCTCCCTAGGATCATCTCGTGCCGAGTAACTCAAATAAACCCACATAATAATGTGATCTCACACATATATGCACATATATATACAATTATGCCCATAACGAGCCAAATTACGAAAGTTGCCCTTCAAATAAGAAACAGGCCCACATGCATATTTAATACCCCTAAACATGCATCACTAGTTATATTATCATATAACTCACATAATCACAATCAAATATATAAAATAAACATATAACTCCATATATTGCCATCCCGACCCCCTAATCAAGGCCCTAAGCCTTATTAGGTAATTTTGGGACATTACAGTTTTACTCTTAATCAATTTTTATTAAATTGGAAGAGTAGTCTGTAATTTGATTATTATTTTTTTAGCTTAATTGATTTTATTTATATTAATATTATATAACTATTTTTATATTAAATTTACCGTGGTTGTTTTGCAAATTTTTCTTGTTTGGTAATATGAATTGTGTTATTAGTTTTATTTATTTATTTATTATAAGCATTTTTTTCCTTCTTTTTAGATTGTATGTTTTTTTCCAAGTCTTGGTAAGGTAACCAGTTACTTGATTAATTACCCTTTACCGGTTCCGAATATGAAAAAAAATTCTTAGTTCTAGGTTAAATAACATGTTATCATGAGGGGTAACCAGTTACACTAAGAGGAGTAACCTTATGTCATAAGAGAGTGTTGGCGCGGTTTTTCGCGAACAGTGTATTTAGAAGTTAAACGAGTAGATTAGTGCTCGATTATAAACCGCAATAAAATAGTAAGCATTCACTCAAAAGCACAGAACTTTTATGTGGTTCAGTGGTTAAAATCCACCTAATCCACGAGTCAATATTATTATTTTTTTCTCTCTATTTCTGCAGAGTTTTGGTAATACAAAAATAATATCCCCTCATTCCTGTCCAATATTCCTAGTATTTATAAGGGAATTCCATGGACAGGTTTGGGTAACTGTGTAATTAAATAAGGTATACAATTAATACAGATTATTCCCATTTACATTGGGATATGATTTGATAATAGAATAAATATACTCCTGATATCTCGGATAATAAATGATAGATATATGATACAGCCTGATCATTAATGAGCGTATAAAGAAATCCCAAATCTCCTGTGATCCTTCAGCATGCGTTCTGTCTATATCCTCACGAGCTGGATATCTCACCCGAGCTCGTAGTAAGTTCAGAGCGCCCAAAGTTGGATCTGACCATTATGAGTCTCAAACTCGATTTTTACCTTAAGTGTTGGTCAGATAATAACATGCATACCGTGTACGAACTGGATTGAATCTTGAGCTGCTCACATCATTAATAACCAGATATTCTACTGGGCTATTTTTCTACATATTTATCTGCCAGCTGTACCCAAGCTGAGTAATTGAACTCGTGCTAATTTTAGGGTACAACATTTGCCCCCTAAGCTCCGGCTCGTGTTTGATGTCCTCACTTTCTGACATGCACAATAGGGGCTTTTAGACTTCTGCCATATAAAATCGTGCCTGCCCACTACTCGAGTACTAGACACGTGGCTTCCTACAATTGGCGTCTGTTCGAGTTTCGAGGACTGAAACAATTGTCCTGTCAACTTTTTGCCACTGTATGGTCCATTTAATCTTGGCCCTCAGATCTTGAACTAACCCAATCGGATGGCCCGGATTAATTTTCGTAGTTTACGTATAAATAGGATGATCAGTCTTGAGGCTTCACCACCTTTGCATTCAAAAAATTTCCTTTTCAAAAACCCAAGCTTTCCTTTTTCTTCTCCAAAATCCCCAAAAACCTTTATCGCCTTTCAAACTTTCAGAAGCTTTCAAGGAGCTTCCTGTGGATATTTCAACATCTTCTTTAAACGAACATACACTTTGTAAGTATTTCATAACCTGGTTTAAATTATTTTTTATTCTTCATTTTCCAGTGAGTATTTTACTTAAAAAAAAATGCTCATTGTTCAATATTATTTAGGCTATGTCTAAGTGTAAATAGGAACTAGGATTCATTTTAGGCTAAATGAATGAAACCAAAATTGTTTAGAAATAAGATACTCATAAATCTGGGCAATTTTCTGGGTTATTCTGAGAAAACTCTAATGATCAATCGATTCGAATACCTTTTTGGGGTGTAGAAACCGAAGGGGCTTTAGGTTTAATCCTAGGTAGCTTAAAGGTTACGATTCGTTAGGCGTTTTTTCATTAAACTGCTTTCAAATGGAAAGTAGTGAGCCTGATGGTTCTGACACGCGGATCATGAAGTATCTGGGGATTTTAAGAAATTGAGGCACGTGGCCTAGGATCCCACGTGGGTCCACGCGTTGAGGCTAGGGTAAAGCTTAGCTCATATAAACTTTTAAATTTTGAAAGTAAACCAATTAAGCCTTTTCGTCTTCCGTACCTTTACAACCATAGGTAGAGATCATCTTAGGTCACCTACTAATAGGTCGCTTTGTCGTCAGGCGATCTGAATCATGGCACCTTCCAAGAAGAATGATGGGAGTTCCTCTGCCCAAAACAAAAATAAAGGCAAGTAGATCGCCTCTGATTATCCCATCCCTCACTTTGGTCCTGTGGTGGAGAGAGAGGTTGTCGTCAACCCCAACGCATTTTTCGAGGCTGAGCATATAGTATCGTGAATAATGACTCAGAGGAAGGTGAACAAGATCCTACAGAGTCCCAATATCGAGATGGGAGTTGATGGTCTCGTTGCCCAACCTGCATTTGAGGGAGAATGGAGCTGTACCCCCTTCCAAGACAATTACGATGCTTGGAGTGACGAGCACTTGAAGGCCAGTGCCTTCCTCCCATTGGACTAATATTTCGTAGATTTTCTTAACTATGTTAAATTGGCTCCCTTTCAGCTCCCCCCCCCCCCCCCCCCCAACTCTTACAGGCTTTTGGCGGGATTAAAATATTTGTTTTTGAGGCACGAGTAAGAGGTCCCCACCCCAGCACACATCCTATACTTCTTCTGCCTCAAAGTCAGTCTTGACCAGAAAGGGCGAGGTGACGGATTTTACAACCTCACTCGGTTTCCAAACTCCACCTCCGTCATCGACCTTCCCAGCCACCCAAGTGACTATAAAGATTTATTCTTTATGTCAAATGGGTTCAAGAACTGTAGCATCCCAAATTTTCTAATAAGGCTTAGGGCCTAGATTAGCGTGCCTGGAGGGAAATAAGTGAATTAATATGTTAATGTATGAATTTAATGAATATGTGATTAGAAAAGCATGTTTAGGTGAATTAAATATGCATGTGGGCCCCGTTTGGTTATTAGGGGCATGTTTGCAATTTTAGCCCGTTGAGGGCATGAATGTAATATTTGTGATATATTTGAGATATATCTGTGTTGCACGATTCGAGACGGTCCTAGGGAGCCGATTAGCTAGAAAGTCAAAACGGGGTCAAATACCCGGCTCATGAGGGGCTTAAGGGTATTTTAGAGATATTATAATGTGTTTGAGAATTATTGAGTAGCGGGTAGTAATTTAGTAATGCTTGGGTTATGTTGGGATTAAACAGAGATTTATAGGAACACTCAGGGATTTAATGGGATTTTGTAAATGACTAAATTGTCCTAGGGATTATTTAAGGGTAAAGGATAGATTTAAGGGGAAAATAGGGAATTTGGCTTTAAGGATAACTAGAATTGGCAAAGGTAAAATGCTTCACATTTTCTTCACCTAGGCTTATGCTGGAATCATCTTTGGAGGTCTAGAGAAAAACCAGAAGCAAGAAAAGAAGAGGAGGAAGAGCTGATCTTCTTTGGAGGCTAGAAGCTTGGAACTTAGAGGAGTAGTTCATGGATTTAATCAAGCTCAAGGTTTTCAACGAGGCTTGGATTAGGGGACTGTGCTCGGGACATCGGTGCTTGGAAAGCTCAGGACACAGGTAAGAAAGTTGTTGTAACCATAGAGCAGGGCGAGACCCTATAGCTTGTGTTGCAGGGCACGACCCCATTGATTGTGTTTATACGTGCTTAAGTATTTGTTTAATTATGCTATGTGTGCATATTTGTGAATGAACGGCAAGAGTCAGGAACGGTGAAGGCAGAGAACGGAGAAGGCCGGAAACGGCAAGGCCGAGTACGACATAGGGCCGGGAGCAGCGTTAAGCACGCGGAGTGCGAGTTGCCAGGGTGAGACCCTTGGGATATCCTTACGGTGTAGACCGTGAACCCAGGGCCTTGTACAACGCCTGGGACGGCATGGTCGTATGTGTTTAGCCTGTTGGCAGTTTGTCTATATGTTAATTGATAAATATGCATATGTTATTTGCTTGTGTGGGTTTTCTTGCTGGGCTTCGGCTCATGGGTGCTCTATCGTGCAGGTAAGGGCAAAGGGAAAGTCGACCAGCCATGAGTACGGAGAGCGTGAGGCGACACATACATGTTTGGCCTGCCTGGCTACCATGGCCAGTGGTATTTTTGGGAGATGCTTGTATCAAACCTAATTTTGTCGTTTAATTGATTTTGATTATATTTTTGAGTTGTAAATATTTCTAAAATAGTATTTTTGGGATCCCCAAATGTTAAACACTTCATAATTTTCAACGAATGGAAATATTTTCAAATTACATGACTTATATTACCGTTTAGCTACACATTTAACCTAAACGGTACATGTTTGGCCTGCCTGGCTGCCACCCGCTAATCAAGGTTTTAGGTTAACAGGTGGGAACCTTTGTATGAGAGGTTTAGGAAGCAACATCCTCCCACCTTTGAGGGTGGATCAGACCCACTACGGCCAGAGCAGTGGATGAATATGGTTTCCTCCATTCTGGATTTTATGATGGTGGAAGGGAACGAGAGGGTAGCTTGTGCCAGCTACATGTTCAAAGAAGATGCCCGCATCTGGTGGGATGTAGTGACTCAGAGGAGGAATGTGGCAGTTATGACTTGGGAAGAGTTCAGAAACATCTTCAACGAGAAATACTATAGTGTTGCATTCCGAGCTACGAAGGTTGACGAGTTCATCAACCTGACTTAGAACTGGTTGACAGTTACAGAGTACGCCTTGAGATTTGACCAGTTGGCGAAGTTTGTGCTAGATTTAGTGTTGAATGATGCGGCAAGAAGGGATAGATTTGTACGAGGGTTGAATGTTATGATCGCCCATGATGTGAAGATTACTTTGGATCCAGATGCTACTACATACGCCCAGGTGGTGGACAAGGCCCTTACAGCTGAGGGGGCTAAAGATCAGATATGGAGAGATCAGGCACGATGCCAGAAGGACGGTGCCTCCTTTTACTGGATCCAGTCGGGGTAGTGGCCCCATTGAGTATAAGAGAAAGGCCCCAGATTCTTTTGTTCCTCCTAGCTCGGATAGGAGGGCATGGGGTGCTTTTGGAGGCCGTCAGGGCGGGGGTGACAACTGGAGGAGTTTTCCAGTGTGTCCTCGGTGCAGGCGATGACATCAGGGAGAGTGCAAGACCAGGGCCTACTTTATCTGTGGAAGTGCCAATCATCTGAAGAAGGACTGCCCACAAGCTAGGAAAGAGGAGCTGAAGCAGAGCGATAGCCTCGCTCCTGCCAGGGTATTCACTTTGACTCAGACTGAGGCGGAGGCTAGCCCCTCAGTTGTGACCGGTCAGATTTCTAGTGCTGGTTCTTTGTATTCAGCATTGATTGATTCGGGAGCTACCCATTCATTTGTGTTTGCTAGAGTGATATATCAGCTGTGTAGACCTAGCGGTGTGTATGCTAGGGGTTTTCAGACTTTGTTGCCAACAGGGGGACTGGTATTCTCTAGGAGATGGATTAGATAATTTCCAGTAGAGATAGAGGGTAGGGAGTTGTCTGTTGATCTGATTGAGTTGGAGATGGATGACTTCGATATGATTCTAGGGATGGATTGGCTATCGAAGTATGGGGCGACGATTGATTGCAATTGCAGGATGGTGAATTTTGAACTAGAAGGGGAGGTACCCATTGTGTTTGTGGGGACAGTTAGTGGACTGCATGTACCTACGATTTCAGCATTGAAGGCTAGAGCCTGTTGCAAGAGGGTTGCATAGGATTCCTAATGAACATTGTGGATACCTTTAGGGTTGTGACGGTCGAACCGAGTGAGACCAGATTAGTGTGTGAGTTTCAAGACTTATTTTCAGCAGACCTGCCAGGGTTGCCGCCGCAGCGTGAGATTGAGTTCATTATAGAGTTGGTGCCAGGGGCGGAGCCAGTATCTAGGACACCTTACAGAATGGCTCTGGTAGAGTTAAAGGAGTTGAAGATTCAGTTGCAAGAGTTATTGGATTTGGGGTTCATCAGACCGAGTTTCTCGCCATGGGGTGCTCCAGTGTTGTTTGTCAAGAAGAATGATGGATCTCTTAGGATGTGTATTGACTACAGGGAGCTGGATAAATTAACCATTAAGAACAAGTATCCACTACCTAAGATCGATAATCTATTTGACCAGCTATAGGGAAAGACAGTGTTTTCCAAGATTGATCTCCGATCAGGTTACCATCAGTTAAGGATCAAAGAAGAGGACATACCAAAGACCACTTTCCGCACAAGATATGGACACTATGAATTCCTGGTTATGTCCTTTGGATTAACCAATGCCCCAGCAGCTTTTATGGACATGATGAATAGGGTTTTCAAGGACTACTTAGACAATTTTGTGATTGTGTTCATCGACGACATTTTGGTGTACTCTCAGTCAGAGACAGAGCATGAGCAGCATCTACATTTGGTATTGCAACGATTGAGAGAGCATAGGCTATATGCTAAGTTTAGCAAGTGTGAGTTTTGGCTACTGCAAGTCACATTTATGGATCATATCGTTAGTAAGGAGGGGATTCTAGTTGACCCAAATAAGATTGAGGCGGTGAGAGATTGGCCTAGATCGAGCAGTGTTCCTGAAGTTAGGAGTTTTCTGGGGTTGGCAGGGTATTATCGGCGATTTGTTGAAGGGTTCTCCAGTATAGCTACGCCGTTGACTGAATTGACAAAGAAGAAGACTAAGTATGTATGGACAGACAGGTGTGAGAATAGTTTCAAGGAACTGAAGCGGCGACTGATCACCGCTCCAGTATTGAGCCTGTCGACAAACAATGAAAAGTTTGTGGTCTACTGTGATGCTTCCAGACAGGGTTTAGGGTGTGTGTTCATGCAAGCTAGAAAGGTGATAGCCTATGCATCGAGATAGTTAAAGGAGTACGAGCAGAGATATCCCACGCATGATCTGGAGTTGGCAGCGGTGGTATTTGCACTTAAGGATTGGAGGCATTATCTGTATGGTGAGAAGTGCGAGATATACACCGATTATAAGAGCTTGAAGTACTTCTTTACTTAGAAGGATCTGAATATGCGCTAGAGACGGTGGCTGGAACTGGTAAAGGATTACAATTGTGATATTCTATACCATCCTGGGAAGGCTAATGTAGTGGCTGATGCATTGAGCCGAAAGGGCCCAGGACAGTTGTTCAGTTCAAGGCAGATATCTGATAAGCTAGCTAAGGAGAGGACTAGAGCAAATATAGAGTTGGTGGTTGGTTGGTTAGCCAACATCACTGTTCAGTCTACACTCCTTGAGAGGATCAAGGAGGCGTAGGGGAAGGATTCCTAGTTGAGAGGGCACAGAGAGGACATCTTAGTTGGAGTGGCTAAGGACTTTTCCATCTCAGAGATGGGATTACTGAAGTACAAGGGTCGGATATGTGCTTCAATAGATTCTGATATCCGGCGGGAGATTTTGGATGAATCTCATACCACTCCATATTCTTTACATCCAGGTACGACGAAGATGTACCAAGATTTGAGAGCCTTGTATTGGTGATCGGGAATGAAGAGGGATGTGGTGGATTATGTGGCCAAGTGCTTAACTTGTCAGCAGGTAAAGGCTGAACATCAGAGGCCAGCAGGGTTATTGCAGCCTCTAGGGATTCCAGAGTGGAAGTGGGAAGATATCACCATGGAGTTCGTGGTTGGTTTGCTGAAGACCGTTGGGCAGCATGATTCAGTGTGGGTAATTATAGATAGGTATACCAAATCCGCCCACTTTTTACCTTTCAGGATGACTTATACTGTGGAGCAGCATGCCGAGTTATATGTGAAGGAAATTGTTCGACTTCATGGGGCTCTGAGGTCGATAGTATCCGACAGGGACCCCATCTTCACCTCCAAGTTTTGGGAGAGTCTACAAAAGGTTATGGGCACACAGTTATGGTTTAGTACCGCTTATCATCCTTAGATAGATGGACAGTCTGAGAGGATGATTCAAATACTAGAAGACATGTTAGGAGCTTTTGTGATAGATTTTGGGGGATCTTGGAGTAAGTATCTCCCTTTGATTGAGTTCTCATACAACAACAGTTATCAGGCGACTATCGGAGTGGCTCTGTATGTGATATTGTATGGGAGGAAGTGTAGATCACCTATCCATTGGAATGAGACGGGTGAGAGGAGATATTTGGGTCCTGAGATGGTTCAAAGGACCAATGAGGCGATTGAAAAGATTAGAGCTCGAATGCTCGCCTCCCAGAGACGCCAGAAGAGTTATTCAGACCTGAAACGCAGGAGCGTGGAATTTCAGGTTGGTGACCATGTGTTTCTTAGGGTTTCAACTTTGAGGGGAGTGAAACAGTTTGGTGTTTGGGTCAAGCTAAGCCCTAGGATTGTTGGCCCCTTTGAGATTCTTGAACGAGTTGGAGAGGTAGCTTACAGATTGGCGATGCCTCCAGCTCTATCAGGAGTTCATGACGTTTTTCACGTGTCCATGCTCCAGAAGTATGTATCAGATTCGACACATGTATTGAGCTATGAAAACTTGGAGCTAGACTAGGATTTATCAAATGAGGAGAAGCCGGTTCAGATCCTCGATCGGAAAGATAAAGTTTTGCGGAGCAAGACCATCACCTTGGTAAAAGTGCTGTGGAGGAACAATAAGATTGAAGAGGCGACATGGGAACTATAATCAGATATGCGGGAGTGGTATCTCGAGTTGTTCAAGTAATTTCGAGGACGAAATTTCTATAAGGAGGGGATAGTTGTAGCGTCCCAAATTCGCTAATAAGGCTTAGGGCCTAGATTAGCGTGCCTGGAGGGCAATAAGTGAACTAATATGTTAATGTATGAATTTAATGAATATGTGATTAGAAAAGAATGTTTAGGTGAATTAAATATGCATGTGGGCCCCGTTTCATTATTAGGGGCATGTTTGCAATTTTATCCCGTTGAGGGCATGAATGTATTATTTTTGATATATTTGAGATATATCTGTGTTGCCGATCTGAGACGATCCTAGGGAGCCGATTAGCTAGAAAGTCACAATGGGGTCAAATACCCGGCTCAAGAGGGGCTTAGGGGTATTTTGGGGATATTATAATGTGTTCGGGAATTATTGAGTAGCGGGTAGTAATTTAGTAATGCTTGGGCTATGTTGGGATTAAACAGAGATTTATAGGAACACTCGAGGATTTAACGGGATTTGGTAAATGACTAAATTGTCCTTGGGATTATTTAAGGGTAAAGGATAGATTTAAGGGGCAAATAGGGAATTTGGCTTTAAGGATAACTAGAATGGGTAGAGCTAAAATGCTTCACATTTTCTTCACCTAGGCTTATGTTGGAATCATCTTTGGAGGTCTAGAGAAAAACCAGAAGCAAGAAAAGAAGAGGAGGAAGAGTTGATCTTCTTTGGAGGCTAGAAGCTTGGAACTTAGAGGAGTAGTGTTATATTATTTTATAATATAATGTTTTAGATTAAATAAATGTGACAAAGTGTGTCACATATTGTAACATATAATAGAGAGTTACAATATTTAGATATACGAGATATATCCAAATAATGTAACATATTTGGTGTTACAAATTTGTAACCTCCAAATATTACCATTTATTGTGTAAATTGTTGTTACACAATATTGAAATGAATTACATAAATCCATATGTGATATGGCTGTTAGAGATATGATTTTAACCCCAATAATGTGTTTTGGGAGTTACAAAATCATTTGGGAGGGTTTGGAACCGTTTGGAAAAATAGCACATTTTTTGTGCTGAATTTGGTCAGTGGCCGCGGCCTGTGGGTCAGAGACCAGTGGCCGCGGCCACTAATGTCTCTGGCCGCGGCCACAGTCCAAAACTGACCAAATTTTCAGTTTTTTCAATCTTTGTTGAACGGCTCAAAAAACCCAAATAACTCCCAAATCTCATTTTTAATTCCATATTAATCCAATTAAACATTGGTAACAGCCATGGGAGTTGGTGGAATTTGAAATTCAAAGGGTGTCTCTAAACTCTATAAATAGGAGCCTATAGCTCACTTGTAAGATACAACATTTCTATCCATTAGAGCACTTGGCTAGAAACACCTTGAGGCTTGATAATTCCATAAAGCATTTCCAATATTTGAGAGAGATCCCTTAGTTCTTGAGTTAGGGGGAAATAAGCTTTTGGACAAAGGTTTCAAACCTTGTTCAAGTTGGTGATCCCCAACACTCTTCACTTTGGTAGTGTGAGTGAGAGTTGCTTCTATTTATTTTGTTTGTTCTTTCTTTCTATTTTATTTCTCTTCATCTTTATATTATTCTCTTTTGGTTATTTGTATTTCTTGTTTTGAGTTGTAATCTTCTTTTCTTTATTTCAAACACTTTACTTTACTTGTAACATTTTGCTTTGAGTTGTATTTTCACCATACTATTCTTCTTCTCTACTTGTTGATCTTTAGTTTATTTGCATTTTCAGTTATAGAGTTGTAACCTTATTTAATCAATCTATATTTATTTGTAATATTATTGCATAGAGTTGTAATATTATAATCATTTCCATTGAGGCAAAACAATTTTTCCTAACAAGTAGTTCATGGACTTAATCAAGCTCAAGGTTTTCAACGAGACTTGGATTAGGGGACTGTGCTCGGGACATCGATGCTTGGAAAGCTCGGGACACAGGTAAGAAAACGGTTGTAACCATAGAGCAGGACGAGGCCCTATAGCTTGTGTTGCAGGGCTAGGCCCTATATGATTGTGTTGTAGGTCATGGCCCCATTGATTGTGTTTATACGTGTGTAAGTATTTGTTTAATTATGCTATGTGTGCATATTTGTGAATGAACGGCAAGAGCCGGGAACGGGGAAGGCTAGAACGGCGAGGGCCGGAAACGGCAAGGCCGAGTACGGCATAAGGCCGGGAGCAGCGTTAAGCACGCGGAGTGCGAGTTGCCAAGGTGAGACCCTATAGGATACCTAGGATATCCTTACGGTGTAGACCGTGAACCCAGGGCCTGGTAAAACGCCTGGGACGGCATGACCGTATGTGTTTAGCCTGTTGGCGGTTTGTCTATATGTTCATTGATAAATATGCATATGTTATTTTCTTGTGTGGGTTTTCTTGCAGGGCTTCGGCTCATGGGTGCTCTATGGTGTAGGTAAAGGCAAGGGGAAAATTGACCAACCATGAGTACGGAGAGCGTAAGGCGACGCGTACATATTTGGCCTGCCTGGCTACCACGGCCAGGGGTATTTTTGGGAGATGCTTGTATTAAACCAAATTTTGTCGTTGAATTGATTTTGATTATATTTTTGAGTTGTAAATATTTCTAAAACAGTATTTTTGGGATCCCCAAATGTTAAACGCTTCATAATTTCAATGAATGGAAATATTTTCAAATTACATGACTTATATTATCGTTTAGCTACACATTTAACCTAAAACCTCGATTAGTGGTTGATTAGCACGTTTTAAACTCACTTAGTAACGACTCTAAGGAGGTAGGGCATTACAAGAACTGCGACCATCGATACTTCAACCGTCCTCGTAAGTCTTTCATCTTTGTGAATTCTGCACGTGAACTTTTATCACTTTCATTGTGAAATTTTTTTCTTATATGTCATGACTGTTAGGAGTATGTCCTAAAAGCATGTAAAAGACATTTGTTATTTCTATGAATAAATAAATACAATGGTTTATTATTGTTATATTTAGATTATTAAATTATTGTTTGAATAATTTTGTAAATATCAGAAAAAAATTTCATATTCATTATTGAGGATGTGATCTTGTATTAGTACGAGAGAATTAAGATCTCATGAATGAATAAAAATAGTCAACAACAACAAATTAAAGTTAAGGAATTCTTTAATTGGGGTTGTAAGTACGGTTTGCTGAGTATCATGTTGATACAAATAATCTAGATTCGAATTATTGATGTGGTAAGACATCTCGGTAAAGGAGCTTTATATAATATGATTATATATGACATGGACCGATATGAATAAAAGTATTTATCCAAAAACCATTTAACTATAAATACTTGTAATTCATATCATAACTGATGATCATTTATAGATCAACCCAAATCCTGAGTGTTCATAAACTCCTATTCATGTTTACTAAATCTTTTGATTCATTCATTATGGTCTCTTCATAGAATGAGGCTAATAACTTTTGTTTTGGAGATTTAATATCATGGATGGCTGGGAACATGTATCAACAATACGAAATCTAATCTTTCCTAACGGATCGTATATTAGTTCCCTTAAGGGTTAATTCTGGAATTGAATGATTTTGAGCTCAAATCTATAATTAGATTATAGATTAATTATTCACTAGTGAATTAATGGTACTTAAGGAATAAGAAGTAAATTAGCAAGGTAAAATGGTAATTGTTCCATTCTAATTTATGAACTAATTAATTAGAGGATTGAACTATTGTAAGATGGTTATATCAATGGACGGCTTAAGATAAGATTTCTGTAAAAGTATATCTATAACAAAAAGAGTGCAATTTTGAATTTATAGTGGAGAAATATCAGAATTAATAAATTAACTAGAATGATTAAAGAGTTTAATCATTTAGTTTCAATTTATTGGAGCTTAATGTTATAGGTCCATGGTCCCTGAAATGGCTCAAACAAACATTGATAAAGGTAAATACAAAAATGGGCAAAATGACTTATTTGATAAGTAAAATATTTTTTTATGCACCAAACATAATTATTCTATAATTATGTTTAATTAATTAATTATTTGATTTAACAAAAATATAATTAATTTTGAATTAATTTATTTTTGGTATTTAAATAATAAGAAAAAATTTGGAAAAATCACATGCCTTCCTTGGCATGTGGTACACGTGTAGCACATTGCTCAGTCACTGTGCTACACACATAAGAAGCTCTTGGTAGTTTCTTGGTTCCACAATTTTTGTTATTTAAATATTAAATAAATAATGAGATATTGTAATATGATTAAAATATTATTATTTAAAGAAAATCTGATAACTGATTGGTTATTTTCAAATTGTTTAAAATAACTAATATTTTATTTTTAATATATTGGCTATATTAAATATAGGATATCAGTTTTTCAGAACGATACTTTTTAGGGATAGAAAAGATATCATGAAATCTCTCTAAGAGAAAGAGAACCGTGATACAAGCATAGGTCATTGTTCTTCACAAACTTAGGTCCAAACTTTATCAGATCTCATGTGTTGAGAACATCTGATAAATAGATTTTGCCTATAATTTTGTATAGCGAGCCCACACTCATTCTTTGTGTGCTGAGAACATTTTGGAAGATCTTGGTGTGAGATCTCATGGATTTTTTCCATACAAAAAGATAGCAGCAAGGAAGGACTTGAGGTAATTTTCTATTCATATCTTTGATTCAATATATATATGCATGTGAAGAAGTAGATCTAGAAATCTTGTGGGATTAAATTAACAATTTTGATTGTTGTTCCGCTGCGTATAATCTCTGATTTGATCTATAAAAACAAACAAATGGTATCAAAGCCATCTTCACACACACACATATATATATCTATATATTGAATCTGTGTGGGTTTAATTTTATGCATTTATTTATTTTTGATGAATGAATGGATGGCTTAATATGATTGAATGCATGGGAATGTTGAATCGTAAATAGTATGGTGTTTTTGGGTTTGGATTTTTTTATGATTAGATCATTCTGTAAGCCATTATGGGGCATAGGATTTATGTAATTTTATTCGGTTTTTGACACCATAAAATTGTAATTCCGATCACACAAAAGTCAGAACGAAGCCCGAGATTAAGAATTCAGCCACCGTTCCTCCGAGGCCGCCCTCCGCGCTGCTGCTGGGGACGTCGTACGGACGGGTCCGTACGAATCCGTACGGTTCCGTACATTTTGGTCCCAACAGCACCAAATGGTGCCACGTGTCCCCGTCTTGCTGGTCCATAATTTTTTTTTATTTTTCTGAAATTGTTCTGTTAATTTTTTTTTAATTTTAAAATGTTAAATATCCTATTTATTAGAAATTTGATATTTAAATAATGAGATAATTTTGTTATCCTAACAAACTTTTTTTAATATCTTATTTCAAAAATTTTAATTTTAAAAATAACAGATTTTAATTAAATATTTCAGTTTCTTGTTTTAATTAAAAAAAGTTGTTTTAATTAAAAGGAAAATAAAATAATGATTATTTAAAAATTTGTTTTAATTAATCAAGATAATTAGAAAATTGTTTCTTATTGTTATTCTGGACCAACAACGACACATATCCTACCGAAAGTAAAGTAAAGAAGCCCGATGGAGATCAAGGCAGTTTTATTTTATTTTATTTTATTTTATAAAGTGGTTGTAAAATTAGAAATACTTAAAAGCACCCGGTTCAACATTTATTGTTCATTTATTTATTTAAATAATTGTTTTCATGTGATTGATAACATGTTCATGCATTTTGTGCCATACATAAAAACCCACACAGTCATAATCATGCATCTCATTGGTAGAAACATGATTATTAGGATTGTCCTATATGTTTATATGAATTGTTTTGTGAAACCAATTGCATATAAATTACTTAGTTTTATTTTGAAAACTTGGTAAAATTTCACATCGGTTTTAAGTCTTTATGACTTAATTTCTTTAAACCAACTTTATTTTAAAATTGTTTTTAGTAAAGTATAGATGAACATAAGTGGTAATTTAAAATTGGATATGGACCTAGAAACTCGCTTTCTTTCCAATTTTAATTATGTTCATAAAGTTTAAAGAATCTATAATTAATTTGGAATTAATTAGGTTAAAAACACTTATTTCAAAATAGTGAGTGGGAGAGGGTTGACAACTCAACATAACCCATGGTCTCCATTATTAATATAAAACCGTGGGATATGAATAGTGCCTCGCGACGACTTTGTTTTCGTCCCCCTAAGGAAAGTGTCTAGACATATCAATAGCAAGGTTATATTTATTACAAAGATAGGAACTAATGATGTATTTTAGGTTTGACTGACCCTAAGGCGGCATGTCCTAAGTTAAGTCATGAATTCCGAAATAATGGGTTACACTCACAAAGTTATGATTAAGGTTTTGCAGTGGATAATCATAACTTGACCAAACTAAGCAGTACTTTAATGTTTAAAAGAGAAAATAAAGAGTTATTTTAAGTTTTAAACAATAAAGATAAGAATGTCTTATAAATTCTCTAAGATTAATTTGACCGACCCTAAGGCGACACTTTGATTGTTAGAAAGTTTTATCATGGAAATTAAACTTTATTTTATGTGTTTTAATTGTGCTCATGCATCACGTTTAATTTCCGAAACTTTGATATTTATTTTTGTAAATTTATAATAATATTTGTATTTATTTATTTATTCCCAGCAAAAATGTCTATTGGTGAATTACACACCGATGCTTTTCTCAAATCCTTGGTTTTTGAACCTGAAAAATATGCAACACTAGTTTCGAGGCATGTTGACCATTTTTTCTTATAAGAAGAAGATGTCAAGAGTCTGTGAAAAACCTCCAACAGAACCACCTCTGGCTACTAGCTATGAAGCAGAATAAAAATATGCAAATTGGATGAAATTCGATCGGTTGGCACGTTATTGCATGCTTTCAAACATGCCTGACGAAACAAAGGAAAAATATATACACTATGACTCAACACATGAGATGTGGCGAGCAATGACAGAGGAAGTCTTTGCTGAATGTAATCGTTTATATCAAATGAAAAAGGTAAATAAGATTAGGATGTCGAGGAGGAAGAAGATGTAACGCCCTACTTTCTTAGAGCCGTTACTAAGTGAGTTTAAAACGTGAAATTAACTCACTAATCGAGGTTTTAGGTTAAAAGTGTAGCTAAACTGTAATAAAAGACATATAATTTGAAAATATAACCATTCATTGAAATTATAAAGCGATATACATTTGGGATCCCAAAACACTATTTAGAAATATTTACAACTCAAAATATAATTAAAGTCGACTAGACGACAAAATTAGGTTTAATACACATCATCTCCCAAAAATACCCCTGGCCGTGGCAGCCAGGCAGGCCGAACATGTACACGCCGCTTCGCACTCTCTGTACTCATGGTTGATCGACCTTTCCCTTGCCCTCACCTGCACCACTGAGCACCCGTGAACCGAAACCCAGTAAGAAAACTCCACACAAGCAATCAACATATGCATAATTATCAATCAGCATATAATAAAGCAGCCAACAGGTTAAACACATAACGGCCATGCCGTCCCAGGTGCTTTACCAGGACCTGGGTTCGCGGTCTACACCGTGAGGATATCCCAGGTATCCAATAGGGTCTCACCCTGGCAACTCGCACTTCGCGTGCTTAACGCTGCTCCCAACCCCTTGCCGTACTCGGCCTTGCCGTTCTTGGCCTTCGCCGTTCCCGGCCCTTGCCGTTCTCGACCTTTGTCATTCCCAGCCCTCTCCGTACATTTACAGATATGCAACACATAGCATAAACTTAACAAATACTTAAGCAAATACAAACATAATTAATAGGGCTACGCCCTGCAACACAATCACATAAGGTCGTGCCCTGCAATACAAACTATAGGGCCACGCCCTGCTTTACGTGTACAACAGTTTTCTTACCTGTGTCCCAAGCTATCCGAGCACCGCGATCACAAGCACAGTCCTCTAATCCAAGACTTGAAGAAAATCCTTGTCACAACGCATAAATAAAATTCAACTATCAATTTCTAATCCATTAAATAGCTTCGAGACATAACTCTAGCCTCCGGGACCTTGGTTTCTACCAAACTGGGTAGTAGAAACCTTTTCGAGCCCTAACATTCAAGTTCCCAAGCTAAAAACCCTCAATTGACCAAAATTCCTCTTTTTGGTCGCGGCCCAGCCCCCCTTAAGGGTTGCAGCGCACCCCAAAATAGAGGCAAAATGCCTCATTGCTGGGCAACTCGGGCTGCGATGCCTGGGAAATTCTTTGAAGCCCCACTGGCCTATAAACTCAAGCAGGCCGCAACGCTGATGAACAGGGCCGCGGCACGAGCCCGAAACCCAGAAATCCCATGCAAATTTTACGAGCTAACTTCCTTGAAAGTCATTCTAAACACACCCCAACAACAGAATTGAGTCCCATAATCATCCTAATACACTTTAAGCAGCACTAGAGCCCCAGAAACTATTCCATAACCTCATCAAACTCAAAATCAAAACTTAAGTTTGAACCTAGAAGAAAACACTTAAAACATGGCAGGAATTCATTAAAACCAGAGCAGAGAGCCTTACCTCAAGGATGGTTTCGACCCTCAACTGTCTATAATCCTGCTCCTAGCTTTGATTCCCCAACTCTCAGCCTTAAATTCAAAGCTTTATCCTCAAAAATCCCCAAAACCTTCCAAGCCTCAAGAGAGTGAGAGAGAGAGAGAGAGAGTTTCTGCTTCTTTTTCTTTCCAATCCCTTATTTCCAGTGACTTCCTTAGACCCCTCAGCCTACCTAAACCATGTATATCCTTAACAAAAGACCCAATTGCCCCTTAAACTTATCCTAACCTCTTAGGTAACCCAAGGGAAATTTAGTCATTTGTCATACCCCGTTAAGTCCCCGATTAGTCTTATAAATCCCGACATGTCCAAATCATTACCAAACTACTACCCGTTACTCCATAAATCACGAACACATTTACGTTCCCAAAATACCCCTAGGCTCCTCCCGAGCCGGGTATTTGACCTCATTGTGACTTTCTAGCTAAACCGCCCCCTAGGACTGTCTCAGATCGTGCATCACAAATATATCACCACTCACACGTGGTAAAGATCACAATAATCACAAATATTGTATTTGTGCCCTCAACGGCTAAAAATTACAAACATGCCCATAATAACCAAATGGGGCCCACATGCATATTTGATTCACCTAAACATGCATTTCTAATCACACTCCTCAAATTCACACATTAATATAATAAACCACTTATTGCCCCTCCCCAGGCACGCTAATCAAGGCCCTAAGCCTTATTAGAGAATTTGGGACGCTACAAAAGACGTGGCACTGCTTGTGTGAAAAAGGTGAGCTCTTGAAGATAATCAGGGGCCCAATCTTGAGCGAGCTGCGTTCGAGGCAGCAGCCAGCCCCTCCGGCCAAGGTAACCCATACCCTTTAAGAGAGTTAGACCGGGTTGCTGCCAACTATAGGCTAATCTGTTTTAACCCTAACTAACTCGTTAGTCGTCACCCTACTGATCCGGACCTAAACATAACCCATCATTTGGTGGTACGCCATGATCATAGTTATCCCAAAGGCACCGTCATAGTTGATAACGCATTACACTTTAGATCCACCATGTTTGAATAGTATGGGAAAAACCGCATGACCTGGCCTACCCTGCTCCAAGGTGCATTTGCTCCTGGTTTTAGGCAGTATGTAGATGAGTCCATCCCCGAGGAAGGGCCTCAACCCCCTAGGATCCAAGGGATCATAGCTTTAGGTTCCCCCTCCCCTCTGTTAGTCCCAAAATTGGAGGTTGTGCCTAGCCTGGTCAATACACCCGAGCTGATCGTAATAGATTCCTCCCCTAGCCCGGAGGGTAGGATTCTTGTTCTTTTTTCTTGCATTTATAATATTTTTGAAGTTTACTCCTGTGAATTGAATCCTCTGTTCGCTCTTTTTTCAGGTGAAGAGATGGAGTTGTCGGGAGCTCCAGATTTAAGGGGTGCCTTCAAGGTCGGAGGGTCCAGAACTGGTTTCGTGGTTAAAAGGCCCAAGGTGGCAAAGAAAAACCACCCCTAAGACGGGGGGCATCACAAAGTCCCCTCCCAAGGGTAAAGGTGCAAGCACTACTCGGGAGTAGCCACCAAGAAAGCTCCCCCCAGCTCTAGTAACATCTATTACTGTCCAGCAAACTCCTCCTCCTCCTCCTCCTCAACACATGCCTTCCTCACATCCTCAAGTGATACAAATCGAGGCCCCCTTTCAAAGCGCGATTCCCCTCTTCTAGATCTCAGTTGAGCCATACGATCTGGACAAGACCCCTGAGGCTTTTCGGGGGATTGTGTATGAGACAGTGAGTCACATGGTGGGCCATGCGTACAAAGCTAGTGCCAGGGATATGAGGGCCATAGAAGAGCACAACCCAAAAGACGTCCTCGAATCTGCTATGGGGATGAACTTCACTATGAGTCCTTTTCCCACTCTTAACCTTTCCTCTCTTTTTTGTTTATTATGTTTTTTTTACTTCCTTCATTATTCTGCAGTCTGTCTTGGCTCAATACCAAAGCATAGCTCATGTTAAAGCCATGAACGAGGAACTTCAAGCTGCCTTAACTGCTGCCCAAGAGAATGAGCAGGCTGCCAGAGCCACCCTGAGTGTTGCCCAAGAGAGTGAGCAGGCTGCCAAAGCTGCTCTTATTTCTTCTCAAGAGGGCGAGCGGTCTGCGAAGGCAGCCCCGTCCACCTCTCAGGCCCAAGTTGTGGAGGCAATTCGTCATGCTGATTAGCTTTAGGGCGAGAACGATGAACTCAAAACGAAGCTGATCAAGGCTGATGCTAAGGCCAAGGAGGAAGTTGTAGTATCTGCGTCGCAAATGGAGGAGATGTTTTACCGTTGCTAGGATTTTAACCAGGGTGGGAACTTTTCTTTCATGGATCCCAAGTTGTGGGACTCGTATCTTGCTAGATTCAAGATTCGATTTTCTCAGGAACCCTCAGAGACTGGCAAGGCTTCCGGAGCTACGGAAGGAGATGGTGAGGAGATGACCTCGGTGGAGCGTGCTGACGAAGCCCAATGACTTATATTCAAGATTTTTATTATTATTATTTTTTAAGTTTCTGTAACAATCCCTTGGAATCAAAACAATTGCCTTCAGGCTTAATTCGAGGTTTTTTCTCCTCGAGATGACAATAGATATTCGTTTGAATATACACCTAACTTGTGATCTATTTGTTTTTCCCTTATTATTTTCTCATGTTTATGAATCCTTAGACTCTTGTACATTCTAATTCTTACGATTTGACTTTTACATCGAGATAGATTTAACAATATTCTGGTTGTATCCAAGATTTTGCTCACTTATTTACGTCATACCTGTTAAGAATTATGCCTCGAACCTGGTTATATCCATGTTTTTTAATAAACTTAATAGCATTATACCTATTAGGAATCAGGCCTTGGACCTGGTTATATCCAGGGTTTTTAATAAACTTAAGAGCATTATACATTTTAGGAACCAGCCCTCAGACCTAGTTATATCCAAGGTTTTTAATGATTTTTTAGACTTAGTTCGCCCTGGGTTTATTGAAAACTCGAGCTTTAAAAAGTTGTTGAATAATAAATTTCTCCAAGCTTCTAAGTTTTTAATATTTATCCAAGTAAGTTTAATTTTCTCAAAAACTCACGTCGGTTATGTGCCCCCCAAGTAACCAGAACGTATAAACATTCCTAGTTGCTTTTACAATGTGAGAACACGAGCTCGTAATAATAAAACTAAGAAGTGGTTATTTAATCATCCATATGTTATTTAATTGAAACGGTCTTTATAAATAAGCCTTACATTGATGGTAATACTATTGATAACACTTTTTCAAATGGAGAGCATTCCAGGTCCTTGGGACTATTTCCCCATTTAGTCGGGCTAACTTAATTGTTCCCTCATGTAAGACCTTTATGATCTGGTACGGTCCTTCCTAGTTCGGGCCTAACACACCATCCTTGGGATCTTTATTTGCCAAAAAGACCCTTCAGAGAACCAGATCACCTAATCTGAGTCTGCGTCCCTTAATGTTTGAATTGAAATAATGAGTGATCTTTTGTTGATAATGGACGAGTTGTAATTGCGATTCCTCTCGTTTTTCTTCAATCAAATTGAGCGATGCACTGAGTAGCTTTTTATTCTGATCTTGATCAAATTTCCTCTGCCTGTGAGTAGCCACCATTGCCTCTATCGGAAGCATGGCCTCGCTTCTGAAGGTTAAGGAAAAAGGAGTGTGTCCCGTGGAGGTTCTATGAGAAGTTCGGTAGGCCCAAAGTACTTGTGGGAGCTTCATCCAACCTTTTCTTTAGGCTTGCCTTGAGGGTCTTATTTACAGCCTCGACCTGTCCATTGGCTTGTGGGTACGCTACCGATGAGAAACTCTTCGTTATGCTGTATCTTTCACAAAATTCTGTGAAGAGATCATTATTGAACTACGTCTCGTTGTCTGATACAATATTTTTAGGGAGTCCAAATCGGCATACGATATTCTTCACCACGAAATCCAGAACTATCTTTGAAGTGATGGTTGTCAGAGATTCGGCCTCTACCCACTTTGTGAAGTAATCGATCGCCACTACCGCATATCGAACTCCTCATTTTCCCATAGGTAGGGAACCTATCAGGTCAATTCCCCATGCTGCAAATGGCCAAGGGGATGAAACCATTGTTAGCTCGACTGGAGCATCTCGGGAAACTATGGCGAAACGCTGACATTTGTCGCACTTTTGAGCATACGGGATCGAATCTTTCGTTAAAGTGGGCCAGAAATAGCCCTGTCTTAGTACCTTCATTGCTAAGTTTTTCCCCTCAGCGTGATCTCCACAAAAACCTTCATGTATTTCTTGTAAAATGGTTTTGGCTTCCTCGGGTAGAACACATCGTAGGAGGGGCAACGAATGACCTCGCCAATATAGCATTCCATCAACTATTACATACCGTAGAGCTTGATAAAGCAATTTTCTCGCGTCTTTTCTGTCGTTGGGAAACTTTCCAATTGTGAGATATTCCATTATAGGAGTCATCCAAGTCGGTCTTTTGTTAATCATTCTGACCTCCATCGTTTCTCCCGTTACACTTGGGCTTTCCAAGAACTCCACTGGTACTACATTTAATGTTTCAAACTCTTTGGTGGTAGCAAGTCGTGCTAGAGCATCAGCGTTAGAGTTCTGCTCGTGGGGTATTTGTTCAACAGAGCTAAACTCAAATTCATACAATTCTCTTTTTACCTTAGCTAGGTAGGCTGCCATCTTGATGCCTCGAGCTTGATACTCTCCCAATATCTGATTTACTACGAGTTGGGAGTCACTATAGCATTGTATGGCTTTCGCCTTCAGCTCCTTTGCCACCCTCAGCCCTGCCAATAAGGCCTCATACTCTGCTTCGTTGTTGGATGGGGAGATTAAGATTATCCCAGCTCCCGATCCATTTTTATTTGACGATCCATCAAAGATTGTCCATAATTCCTGCACTGGCTCCCTCATGAGCTCGTCCTGAAAACTAGTACACTCATCCATAAAATCAGCAAGGGATTGACTCTTGATTGCAGTTCATGGCATGTATAATATCTTGAGCTGGCTAAGTTCGATGGCCCATTTTAAGAGACATCCCGGCGTTTCAGGTTTTTGCAATACCTGCCTTAAAGGTTGGTCAGTTAAGTTGATAGAATGGGACTGAAAATATTGCCGAAGCTTTCTGGAAGCCAAAATTAGACAAAATGCCAGCTTCTCTATCAGTGGATACCGTGATTCAGCTCCGGAAAGCCTCTTGCTTAAATAATACACTGGTTTTTGCATACGGTCTTCTTCTTGAACTAACACGACACTGACTGCATTTTCTGTCACGGCTAGGTAAAGAAACAGAGACTCCCCAGATGTCGGTTTGGATAGTACAAGGGGTTCATCTAGATGCGATTTCAGATCGTGGAATGCTTGTTCGCATTCTTTGGTCCACTCAAATTCCTTGTTTCCTCTGGGCAAGTTGTAGCATGGTAGACACTTGTCAGTGGATTTTGAAATGCAGCGGTTAAAAGCCGCCACCCTTCTAGTTAGGCTTTGAACTTCCTTACGTGACCTGGGTGAAGGCATGTCTAACAACGATCTGATTTCTTCAGGATTCGCCTCTATCCCCCTTGTGATGACTATGAACCCCAGAAATTTTCCAAATGCCACCCCGAAAGTGCATTTCTGGGGATTCAGCTTCATGTCATATTTCCTTAAGATTCCAAAACATTATTCCAAGTCATATACATGGTTATTGGCAGTCTTTGACTTGACGAGCATGTCATCGACATAAACCTCCATATTTCTCCTAATCTGGTTAGTGAACATTTTGTTGACCAAGCGTTGGTATGTAGCCCCTACATTTTTCAATATGATGGCATAACTTTGTAACAATATACTTTATGCTCGGTCATGAAACCGGTATGCTCTTGATCTACAGGGTTCATTGTGATCTGGTTATATCCAGAGTACGTGTCCATGAAAGACATGAGCTCATGACCTGCTGCGGCGTCTACCAACTGGTCAATCCTTGGCAGTGGGAAACAGTCCTTGGGACAAGCCTTGTTTAAGTCAAAGAAGTCGATACAGGTTCTCCACTCCCTATTTGACTTCGGGACCAGCACAGGATTAGCAACCCAGATCGGGTATTTTTCTTCCCTGATAAACCCGCATTTTAGTAACCGAGCTACTACTTCCTCTAGCGCTCCAGCTCGTACTGTTCCCAAAAGCCTCCGTTTTTGGGATTTTTCAGGCACATTCTTGTCCAAGTTTAATGTGTGTATTATTATACTCGTACTGATTCCCACCATATCCTTGTGTGACCAGGCGAAAACATCCAGGTTCTTCTGTAAAAAATCAACCAGCTCCTTCTTTATTTTGTCTTCAAGATTTTTTCCAATTTTTATAACTCTTAAAGCTTCTTTGGGGTCAATGTTTACCTCCTCGAGCTCTTCTATGGATTTAAGCTCAGACCTATCTTCGCCTATTCGCAGATCAATGTCGTCACATTGGGCAACCTCACCATCTTCTTCTTGAGGTTCTTCCGTCCCACGAGTGACTTCTACTTCTTGGGACTCCTCACCTCCCTCACTTATGACCATTTCCTGCTGCCCGGGTTGTGACTTTCCCTTCATAGAAATGTTATAGCATTCTCTCGCAGCAATCTGATCTCCTCTGACTGTGCATATCCCCGATGTTGAGGGGAATTTCATTTCCAGGTGTCGAATCGATGTTATGGCTTCAAATGCCATCAGAGCGGGTCAGCCCAAAATCACATTGTATGCGACTGGAAAATCGATTACAACAAACTCGAGTATTTTGGAGACAGTTCGTGACTCTTCTCCCAATGTTACCACCAATCCGATTGTCCCTATGGTCGTTGTTCCTTCACCCGAAAACCCATACAACGTCATTGAGGTCGCTTTCAAATCTAATACGGACAATCCCATTTTTTATAGGGTGGACCTAAAAAGTAAATTTATGGAACTTCCGTTATCCACCAGTATTCTTCGTACCCTTTGGTTGGCGAGGTGCACAGTTACCACCAGCGAATCATTGTGTGGGAGTTGGACTTGGCTAGCATCCTCTTCCGTGAAAATGATTGGTTTTTGTTCCAATCTCTATTTTTTCGATAACCGCTGCTCCAAGACGAACTCTACTCCGATTGAGCCTTCAACTCATTGATGTGCCTCTTTCGGGCCCCGCAGCTCGTGCCCGCCAAATAAGGTCCTCCAACAACAGTGGTTATATCTCCTTCTACTATTGGAGGATGATCGACCTGATTCGCCTAAGCTCCAGATTGGCCTATCAGAGCTTCTATGACTAACTGAGAATTCTGCCTGGCAGGCTGATTGGGAGCTACCCGATTTCGGGCATACTGGGCCAATGGTGTAATGCCCCAAATTTCCTAATAAGGTTTAGGAGCTTTATTAGGAGGCCGGGAGGGCCATAATTGATTTATTGTGTTATTAAATGATAATATGCATGTTTAGGTGTATTAAATATGCATGTGAACCCATTTATGAGTAATTGGGTGATATTCATATTTTGGCCATTTCGGGCATATTTGGCATATATGTGATATGTGTGTGGTGCTTTATTATTATTTGGTTATGCTAGGGTTACTCAGCACAAGACGATCCTAGGAGGTAAGCTAGTGGGAAAGTCACAACGGGATTTATTCTTGATTCGGAGTGAGTTAATGGGTATTTAGAGCATTACCGGGTATTTGGGTAATGGGAATAAATATTTGGTGATAAATTGGGAGTTAGTAGGATCAGGGGGAAATTATGGAGGTTTTGACTATTTATCCCCCGGGAGTGTTTTCGGGACCCCGAGCGTTAGGATTTGTTTGAGTTTACTTAAGCTTGAAGTAACCTTTTAAGAAATAAAAAGAATGTTCTGTACGTTCTCTCTCCCTCAAAGTTCCATTTTCGTCTCCCGATCGCATTTTTGAAGGTAACTTGAGTTCTAGGACTCGGATTCAAGTGAGGATCAAGGCATAGCGATCCTAGGGAAGATTAGAAGCTTATTAGCCGGAGGATTTAGTTGGAAACAGCTCAATCGGAGGTAATTCAAGTTTTAAGTTTTAAGTTTTTTAAAGTTTTTAAGCTTGAATTGGACATTGTGTTTTGATGAGTTTTTTATTGAATTGAAGCTTGGGTTTTATGGGTTTTGGATCATGGGGATGTTTGGGAACTTTGATTTTTGAGTTTGGAGATGTTTGGATATGTTTTTGGGAGATTTTAAAAGGTTAAAGTCGGAGAAAAATGGCTGGTCCAAGGTCAGGCCGCGGCTCTGTTCTTGGGCGCCACGGCCCAAGCTCGATGAAGCAGGTGGCAGGCGGTGTGAGCTCTGGGGGCCGCGGCACTAGGTGTAGGGCACTGCGGTGCTTGCCTTTGACGCCCCTGTTTTGGCTGGGGGTCACGGCGCTTGAGGGTATTTATGGCCGAAATGATGTTTTATGCTTGGGAACTCAAACCTTAGGCCTCAGGATCATTCCTACTACCTAGTTTAGTGGGATTGGTTTTAGAACTTGAACTTATTGGATCACCATTTTTGGTTGTGACTAGGTTATCACTAGAGGTTTGGAGTAAGGATCGTGCTTGTGGTTCGTTAATTGGTAACCTGTGCTTGGACCAAAGGTAAGAAAACTGCACCCTGTGTATATATGACATGCATGGTTATTCTTGATGCATGTTGGGTGTTTAAATGTGACATGCATGGTTATTGTTGAGGCATGTCAAGTGATTAAATGTGATGAATGTGTTGCATGAGAAACATGTGATTAGGGCATGCTATGAATATTGAATATGAGATTGTTCAGAGCTTGAGCCTCTGTGTTTATGCATGATCCTAATTATGCTAGAAATTGTTAAGTAAGCATGCTGAATGCCCTGTATTTGGATATTTGACATATGATATATGTTTGGTAGCATTGCTTACTTGTGTATGGTACTGACTAGTGAGGGTCGGCACTGGTCGCGTATTACTGACCTGAGAGTCAAAAACGGCATGAGCATCCTAAACGCAGGGCCGATAAAAGATTAGATCTAATCGATATCAGTGTTGAATGACTCTGGGAGCATTGATGCTGGATCGACCCTAAGGTCGATGAACATTATAAGCGCTTGACTAGTCTAGGCTAGTTACTCAGAGCCAGGGCCAAAGGCCTAGGTGACTGCTTGTCACATGGCTAGGGAGCGGAATCCCACGGTTGTGACTCTATGGTCATGCAGTAGGTTATATTGGTGACTAGTTCATCGAGCACCTATCTAGTTTAAGCAAGTGAAATGATCACTTATCTATAAATCCCCGGTGACCCTATCGTCACATGGTTATTGGGAACGGAACCCACCTTAGTGACTATTACAACTGCCACTCTTCTATTTGGGGCTAAAAGCCCGGGATGATTATTATGATCACCGGTTGATGTTGTATATTCATCATTACATGAAGTCATTTTCCTACTTGAATAGGGTTGTATTTGCTAGGCGTGTGCCTTATGATTTTATGTCATGATATGACTGTTCATGAGCATATTAGGTTTTCTTGCTGGGCTTCGGCTCACGGGTGCTTTGTGGTGCAGGTAAAGGCAAAAGAAAGCTGGACCATCCTTGAGTTAGAGAGCTTAGGTGACGATGTTTACATATGCAGCTGCTCGACCACCACGGCCAAGGTTTGAAGAGGAACTAGGGTTAAACCCTGTTTTGCCGCTTAGATCGGATGGTTGTAAATATTTTCTTGTAATAGACCTTTAAATTATATTTTTGGGATCCCAATGTATACAGTAAATGTTCTAATGAAACTTTATATCTTAACCAAAAATTTTAATCTCTAAACTGCTAATCATACTTAGTTACACGATTTTGGCCAAATGACTCAATTAGCGAGTTTAGCACTGTTTACAAGGCACACCGTAACGGTCCCTAAAGTTTAGGGCGTTACAACTTGGTATCAGAGTGAGCCAAGGTTTATGGGTTCCTGAAGACAAGCTGGGCATGTACACTCGTCACTGAAGATAGCTTCACTCAGGGAATGGTAACTATTTCTGTAGTTATGTGCTGAACAGCTTAAATAGAATGTAAATGCTTTAGCTGCACATTGTATTAGGGAGCATGAGATTCTGATAGAGCCTGGCTCTTGACTATATGATTATATGCTCCGTGAATATATATATAAAAATATAAATGAATGTGATCATATGACTACCTGCTCCATGAACATATATAATTGTGATAATTGCACGCTGGAGTTGGAGGCATGGTGTGAATGTTGGAAGAGAAGGGATTATGATTGATGTATGAATGCCATGGGCATGTGTTTTAGCACTGCAAGTGGTTTGTAAATATGGTGTGGTAAGATTGATCCCGTGGGGAAAACTCTTGATATGCTCAACATGATTAATGGGTCAAGTTATTGACTACATATTCAATCAGCAGGTTTATATTCAAGGCAGATAATGAGACCTGGTGGTGGTTATACAGAGGCTGGGAATTACAGCCAGGGTTTCAGTTCTTCATCTGCTCCTGAGAATTTTCAGCAGATGTTCACAGATTTGCAATCAAGATTGCAGAGGCATGAGGAAGAGATTAGGTGTTTGAAGCAACAGCGGAATCTGTTGGGGAGCACTTCTTCCTTAGTTATGCCAGGAGTGGCATCAGCTTTGGCTCAGCCTAGGGTTGAGAACAGATGGGAATTTCTCTATGGAAGATTTCAGGAGTATTACCCTCCAGTCTTCGAGGGAGGCCTAGATCCATTCAGAGCTGAGCAATGGATGGGCATGATCAGTTCCATTCTTGATAGTATGGGACTGGTAGGTCACGATAGAGTGGCTTGTGCGACATTTGTTTTGCGGGATGATGCCCGGACGTGGTGGGAGGTAGTATCCCAGACACGAGACACAGCTGTGATGGATTGGAAAGAATTTAGGCAGATGTGCAATGAAAAGTATTATTGTGATGTAGCTAAGACCGCTAAGATGAATGAGTTTCTCAATCTCGTTCAGGGTAATGCAACAGCAACCGGATATGTTAACAGATTTGATGGGTTGGCCAAGTTTTCTTTAGACATGGTACCCACAGATGCAGCTCAGAAGGAAAGGTTTGTTCAGGGATTGAATCCTGGAATAGCTCGAGGCATTAAAGTTGCCCCAGTGTATGAAATCTCAATCTATGCTCAGATGATAGAGAAGGCTCTTACTGTTGAGAGCAGGAAAAATGAGAAGAAGAGTGCTAGGGAGCACAGAGCTCGGATAGTGGTACCTCCACTTATTGGAGCAAGTAAGAATGAAAGCTAGAAGAAAATTTATCTGATCTGCACTCGGTGGAAGAAGCAACATCGGGGAGAATGCTGAGCAAAGGCATGTTTTGCATGTGTCATGGTTGGGCATATTGTGAAGAATTGCCCAGTGTTAAGAGAGGATGAGCAAAAAGGGATGGACAACTCGAATCTTGCTCGAGTGTTTATTCTGAGGCAGGCAGAGTCCGAGACTGAGACTAGTTCCTCAGGGATGGCAGGTCAGCTTTCTAGTTCTGATTTTGTATTATGCTGAGTGGTTTTGGTGCCATGTTATTTCCTTGATTGTTGCATATAGAGAAGCATGAGTTGTTATGCAGATCACATGGTTATGTTGTGATGGGAAGGTAATACTGTGTTAGTGATTTAAGAAATGAGTTGGGTTGTAATAAAAAGGACTCATCAATGATATGATAAAGTTGGCTATGACTGACTTTAGGATGATTCAGTGTATGGATTGGTTAAGTAAGTGTAGGGTAATTTTAAATGGCAAGGATAGAATGGTAACTCTTGGGCTTGAGAGTGGGAAGTCTTGTGACAATTGGCAATGTATGGATTATGTATGATTATAACATCTGTAGTGAGAGATAGAGTTTTATGGCGGAGAGATGCATGGAACTCTTAGCTAGTGTGGTGGATACCACTTATTCCAGTGGAGTCAGAACAGACTGGATTAGTCTATGATTTTCTGGATGTGCTTCCAGGGGATTTGCCAGGGTTTCCTTTATGTGGAGAGATAAAATGGTGAATGGTTGGTGCCAGGAATGGAAATAGTGTTAGGGCACTGTTTTGAATGGTTCAGCGGGGTTGTAAGAACTTAAGGTTCAGTTACTGAGTAAGATGGTATTCTCTAAGGTGAATCTTGGATCTGATTATTACCAACTAGAGATCAGGGAGAAGGATATGTAGAAGGCTGTTTTATATCAGATAAGGGCACTGGGAGTGTTGAGTATGTTTTGAGAATTTGTTTAATGCCAAGTGTTTATGTATCAGATGAACAGAGCATTCAAAGGTTTATTTGAATGGGATTTGTGATCATCTTGGACGATGGTTTTGTAGTGTATTCTCTGCGAAAATTTGCCAAGGTCAAGGAACGCCTTAGGGGCAGGAGTTTCCTTGGGTGGTAAGAATATTACAGGTGCCTTGGGAAATAGTTCTGAGTCTTTTTGCAGATCAGAACCAGTTAGTAGGTGGTTATGACACCTCAATGACAGGGAAAAAGAATTGCCTATGCAATATGTTGGTTAAAGTATCTGACCAGAACTGGAGTAGAGTTTCTGGTGGGCCAGGTGGCCAGTTTATGTTTGAGATTATCATTTCGGAAAGAATTAGAAAGAGAGATGATTAAGTGAACCGCGGGTAAGAAAGATTGAGTGGAAAGTCTTAGCTGGATTAGCTAAGGATTATACAGTTTTAGGTATGGGTTTATTGTGATGTAAGGATTGGATTTGGAATCCGATGGACACTAAGATTAATTGGGAGATTCTGGGTGAATCTCATGCTACTCTTTTGTTTTCTTCATCCAGGCTTCATGGAAATGTAACAGGATATGAAAGCTTTATAATGGTGGCCTGAGATGGAGAGGGATGTAATGGAATGCGTGGTGGAGTTCTTAACCTATTAGCAGGTCAAGATAGAGTATCAGGAATCGGTGGGCCATCGTATCCTTTGAGTATTTCATAGTGGAAATAAAAATAAAAATAAAAAGCATCGCGATGGGTTTCGCAATGGGACTGCCCAGGATAGTGGTTCAGTATGAGTTGGTATTGGGTCATTATGAACCAGTATTCCAAGTGAGTTCATTTCTATCAGTAAGAGTAAGTAACACAGCTGATCGGTGTTCAGATCTCTATGTGAGAGAGATAGTGTACCTTCATGGAATTCAAGGTCTATCTTATCAGATGAAGACTCTATTGTTACTTCCAAGTCATGGAAGGGTTAGAGAAGGCAATGAATATATAGATGGGATTCAGTACAGTTCGTTATTCTCAAACTAATGGTAAATCAGAGAGGGAAAGAGAGAGTAATCCATTGTTGAAAAGGTACCTTATGAGATAAGGTATGGTAGAGCGTGTTCGTCACCCAGTTCATTGGAATGAGATGGGTGAGATGTTATATCTGGATCCTAAGGGGGTTCAGGGGACTATTGAGATTATTAGAGGTTGGAGCTTGGATGCTCACTTCTCAGAGTAAATGGAAAAGTTTTACTAAATTGAAAAGCAGGAACATAGAGTTCCAGGTAGAAGATTTTATCTTCCTTAAAAGTATCACCATGGAAAAGGGTGAGGAGATGGGACAAGTTAAGCCCCAGAGTAGTATAACAGTTTGAGTCCTAGATAGGACTGGTTAGGTTGACTTTGGATCGACCTTATCTTTGGCATTGTTAGTTGTATACAGTGTATTATGTATTTCCATGCTAAGGACATGGGTTAAAAGAAACTCATGAGTTGAGTTATGAGAATCTGGGGATTTCAGGCTAAGGTATCCTGTAAAGAATAGCCAGTCTAGATATGAGAGAGAAAGAATAAGGTTCTGAGGAATAAATTATACCTTGGGTTAAGGTATGATACAGAGACAGTGAGGTCAAGGGAACGACCTGAGAAACTGGAATCAGTTGTGCGGAATTTATATTCTGGGCAATTCAGATAAATTTTGAGGACGAAATTTCTGTAAGGAGGGGATAGTTGTAATGCCCCAAATTTCCTAATAAGGTTTAAGAGCTTTATTAGGAGGCCGGGAGGGCCATAATTGATTTATTGTGTTATTAAATGATAATATGCATGTTTAGGTGTATTAAATATGCATGTGAACCCATTTCTAAGTAATTGGGTGATTTTCATATTTTGGCCATTGCGGGCATATTTGGCATATATGTGATATGTGTGTGGTGCTTTATTATTATTTGGTTATGCTAGGGTTACTTAGCACAAGACGATCCTAGGAGGTAAGCTAGTGGGAAAGTGACAATGGGATTTATTCTTGACTCGGAGTGAGTCAATGGGTATTTAGAGCATTACCGGGTATTTGGGTAATGGGAAAAAATATTTGGTGATAAATTGGGAGTTAGTAAGATCAGGGGGAAATTATGGAGGTTTTGACTATTTTGCTCCCGGGAGTGTTTTCGGGACCCCGAGCGTTAGGATTTGTTTGAGGCTACTTAAGCTTGAAGTAACCTTTTAAGAAATAAAAAGAACATTTTGTACGTTCTCTCTCCCTCAAAGTTCCATTTTCGTCTCCCGATCGCATTTTCGAAGGTAACTTGAGTTCTAGGACTCAGATTCAAGTGAGGATCGAGGCATAGCGATCCTAGAGAAGATTAGAAGCTTATTAGCCAGAGGATTTAGTTGGAAACAACTCAATCGGAGGTAATTCAAGTTTTAAGTTTTAAGTTTTTTAAAGTTTTTAAGCTTAAATTGGACTTTGTGTTTTGATGAGTTTTTGATTGAATTGAAGCTTGGGTTTTATGGGTTTTGGATCATGGGGATGTTTGGGAACTTTGATTTTTGAGTTTGGAGATGTTTGGATATGTTTTTGGGAGGTTTTAAAAGGTTAAAGTCGGAGAAAAATGGCTGGTCCGAGGTCGAGTCGCGACCCTGTTCTTGGGCGCCACGGCCCAAGCTCGATGAAGCAGGTGGCAGGCGGTGTGAGCTCTGGGGGCCGCGGCACTAGGTGTAGGGCGCCGCAGCGCTTGCCCCTGATGCCCCTGTTTTGGCTGGGGGCCGCAACACATCTCGTTGAGGACGAGGTGGTGTTGGATATCTTACAGGCGACAGCGGATGCCTTATGGGCGAGGCTATCCTCATTCCATCAGGACGGACTAAATTAACCCACCTTGGTTCTATTCCAATGTCCCTAGTTCTCTGTACATGGGGCTCTGATCGTGGCACAGAAGAATTGTTTGGAGAATTGTGCCTTCGTGAGCTTGTCACATCCCCTCCCCGCGGATTATTATGGGCATTTCTAGGAATCTGTGAAGAAGTTACGGAGCTTGGGGTCGCAGTCCTAACCGACCGACTGACGTGTTGATGATGACCCCTGTGATGACCAGTGGGCTGGGCATTCTGGTGGTTTTGCCCTGATGGCACAGAACTCGAAGTGGCGGTTTTGACGGATCGACTCGGTTTAGACCGGTTATTCCTGTGGGACTTATGAGACCCACTTTGCCTGTTTCCGACATTAACGTCGGTTGCAATAGGGGGTAACCGAGCCAAGATCTCCTTAATCTGCCTATATTCCCTAGTGAGATGGCTCCTTAATTGGGTGTTTTCCATCTCGATGACAGTCATGTGTCTTGGATTAGGATTTGGCGGTAGTGACGCTGAACTTCCAGTATCGTCTTGACCCGCCGGTTATTTTCCCGGACGTTGTTGAACATCCAGGCCTCTTTCATTGGGAACAGCGGTATGATGGGCCTCCTGCCCACCAGGATGTTCTGTCTCATTATCATCCATTGATCGAGTGAACACCATGATGAAAGTCGACTGGAACTTGTGACGCACTAATTTCCTATCAGTGAAAGAACCAAACTATTGAGGCGGTTTTTTGCCAACATTGTATTTAGAAATTAAACGGGTAGGTTAGTGCTAGATTATAAACCACAATGAAATAGTAAGCATTCACTCAAAAGCACAGAACTTTTACGTGGTTCAGTGGTTAAAATCCACCTAGTCCACGAGTCAATATAATTACTTTTTCTCTCTATTTCTGTAGAGTTTCGGTAATACAAAAATAATATCCCCCCTTTCCTATCCAATATTCCTAGTATTTATAGGGGAATTCCATGGACAAGTTTGGGTCACTACGTAAATAAATCGCATAAGTAAATAAGGTATACAATTGATACATATTATTCTCATTTACATTGGGATATGATTTGATAACAAAATAAATATACTCTTGCTATCTCGGATAATAAATTATGTATACATGATACAGCCTGATCATTAATGAGCGTATAAAGAAATCTCGAATCTCCTGGGATCCTTCACTATACATTCTATCTAGATCCTCACGAGCTGGATATCTCACCCGAGCTCGTGTTTAACAACTACCTTACTTCGAGCTCGTAGTAAGTTTAGAGGGCCCAAAGTTGGATCTGACCATTATGAGTCTCGAACTCAATTGTTACCTTAAGTGTTGGTCAGATAATAACCTGTATACCGTGTACGAACTGGATTGAATCTCAAGCTGCTCACATCATTAATAACCAGAAATTCTACTTGGCTATTTTTCTATATATTTACCTGCCAGCTGTACTCAAGCTAAGTAATTGAACTCGTGCTAATTTTAGGGTACAACAAAGAGGTAATCAGTTACCATAAGAGGGGTGCGAGTTACTTATATTAAATATGAAAAGAAACATCAAATTTGAAGGAAAAAAACTTGATATGATCTTATAAGCAATTATAAATTATTTAAAAAAATAATTGAAGAAAAAGAATAATAACACTTCATTAAAAAAGGAAGAAGAAGTAACTATAATTTAGTAACATAGGTAACCATTTACTAAGGAAAAAAATACCTAATCTGATCTTATAAGTAATTATAAATTATTTAAAAAAATATTGAAGAAAAAGAAGAATAATATTTCATTAAAAATGAAGAAAAAGAAGAAGAAGTAACTATAATTTTAGTAACACTGGTAATCGGTTACCATAAAGAACCCAAAAATATACACACATATCAAAACGTGAAGGTAACCGGTTACCATAAAGAACTCATAAATATACACACATATCAGAACGTGAAGGTAACCAGTTACCTATCGCAGATCTAAAGATAGAAAAAAAAAACTGGTCCAAAGAAAACAAACGACATTTGATCTGCAACACAAGAAGAAGAAAGTATATTTGTAATAATATGAGTAATTGTTTACCTAAACTTAAATTTTTTTACAAGTTAGTTCCAAATCTAAAAAAAAAAAATTATACATTGAAAATAAAAAATAAGATCTAAAAATTAAAAAAGAAGAGTAAGAATAGTTGGTTGGAGCTTTAGGAGATTGTCGTTGCTGTTGCAAATGGCCGAAGTTTTTATTGTTTTCTTGAGATGTAGATCAGCGTCCTTTTTCTTTGAACAATTGTCGGATGTGCAGGCGGCTAGAATCTTGATTATTTTCTTAAGGTGGAGATCGCCGGAGAGTCCATGCTTTAGATTGTTGAAGCTTCTAGAACTTGTTGCAGAGTTCATCACAACTTGGAGATGGAGATCGGTTCCATCAATGTCTTTTTTTTTGGAGATATTTTGTCAATGTATGTTTTTGGGAGTGATGAGATTACTATTTCTCAATCTACCCCTGTGTTGTTTACCTTGTTTTCCTTTTAAATTCAAATTTCCTTTTTTGTTTAGCTACTTATCTAATTCTCATATTTTCTACTTTTTTTAAAACTATTCCTATAAAATTTGAGAAAAGTAAATCCCATATTTTTGCATATAGTATTAGTAAATCCCATAAATCTCAACTGCCAATCCAATTTAACTCCACTGCCACTGCCAATATTTCTGAACTATTGTTCCTGCGAATAATGGTATACCGAATAATGGTATCAGAGCCCAGTTCGACTCCTTCACCTTCCTTCTAGAGAGAAAACTCAAACCCAACCAGCAATGTCTTTAATTCCTCAAAATCCTAGCTCCTCGACAACTCATCTCTCCATGTTTTCTACTCCGGTCTCTATGGCCTCCTCTAGATCTCCTTCCCTTATAAAGTCTTCAACCAATAAACTTGCCTACATGTATGAACTCTCTTACATCTCTGATGATGATAAGATTGTCCCCTCTGACCTACCTCTCATAAATCCTTACCATACCTTCTCCAAACCTCAAGGCATACTCACCTGGTGCATAAAAACCCTTATCTGCCAACAACCCAAGTCAGTCAAAGAATACATCCAATCAACAAAGTTTGAGCAATGTAACCACTCTGCTACTGAGCAAGAACAACTAGTTACATTAGAAATCCCACCGGAATTCCCTCAACAATGGATAGACCAAGGGCTGACACACATCCATTTTGGGGCTATTCGACTCGCCCTCACCCATCATAGACGAAAAGGCTTACCTGTTTGTGCTAGGATCACTCTGTTGGATACACGAATGTGAAGGTTTCAACATGCCTCCATCGGCACCCTTGAAACGACGCTTAATGCGGGTATGGTAATTGTCAAATTCTACCCAAACTTCTGCATGTCTTTGAAAGATAAAAGACTTCTCAATGCTTTAAAAGTTCAGCTACAAATTGTGGGCTTAGACCAAGATCTAGAATCTATTGGTGCTACATTACACTATCAAATGGCTTACAGAGTCCAAAACCATGCCATTGACATAGCACTTTCGGGAAGCTCAGACGCACTGATGATCATTGTTGATACAAATCAACAGCAAAGTTGCACCCACATACCAAGACAAATCACTACTGAAGAACTGCAAAAAATCCTTCCGACCTCATGGATTACTAATTACGAAAGGATCCACAGACCGCCTCCTACAATCCATTCAGAAAATCCAGCGTACTCCACAAATAAAGATGGGTCTATTGAAATCAACTTTCAAAAGAAGGAAGATGCACCTAAGATATTCTCTACTCAGTACATGATGTCCTCAATCATACCAACAAATGCATAAATCACCTGGTTCGAAAAAAATGGAATCCTCATATATACCTATAAGTCATCCTCAGGGCATATTTATTGGGACGTATGCAACTGCCCAGATTGCATTAACATGGACGTACCAGAAAGAATCCCCAAGAAGACTAGTACTAGCAAAGTATTAAAAGAAAAATGGGAGGCAGGACACACAAATATTGCTCCTCTTGGGCAACCTTCTGGAAAATTTGATTACTTAGTCAAATACTCCTTTGATTCACCATCCTACCCCCCTCTCCCACCTATGGGACGAAGAAGAAAAACACCCAATGACCCCCCCCCCCCCCTCAGCCAAAACAAAAAAAGGTCCTACCATGTTACAAGAAAAAACAACCCAACTCAAAAATCGCTCACCACCTCATGATAAATACCCATAAAGGTGATTTTCCACTATCTGCTTCATTTACAAATGGCGATGGTACAACAACCCACCAACCAAAGATCACAAATCCAAAAGTTTGAGAGCCTGATGGATTCCTGAAAAAGATCTCACCTGCAGAAGTCATCTTGAATTGGAAAGATAAGAACATGCTAGCCCAAAACAAAACTCTAGCACAGATCGATGAAAAACCCTCTCACGTCAGCCATAAGATGACCAAACTCAGTGTTGAGTCTAGTTTTTGTCATGTTTAGGTGGTGTTTTAAGTAGCCTTTTATCTCATTTTTCTTTCATTTAGTACGGGTTTATGCTGTGTTTGTTTGTCTTTGTGAATATCAGGAAGAATTGAGTACTTGGAGGAAAATGTCAAAGAAAGGGAAGAAATAACCAAGCTTTACAACATATTTCGAGAAAGGATGAATCTCAACATGATTTGGAAGTGTTGGTGAATTTTTGGGATGAAATCTTGAAAAATTGAGAAATCTCTTAAGAGCCACGGCATGAGCAAAGTAGAGCCGCGGCTAGCTAGTGAAATAGAGCCATTGTTTTGAAGGAGAACCATGGGCCGCGACATGGCTAAAGAGGGCCGCGGCATAGATGGGCATCAACCCAGAAATCTTAGACACGGGCCGCGGCATGGCTAACTAGGGCTGCGGCATGGAGAGAACAAATCGCCCAGGAATTTAAACACGGGCCGCGACATGGTGCATGTAGAGCCGCGGCCCGCCTCTTTTAAAAAAAAATTGAATCTTAGGTTTTTATAAGGCGAAAAAGAGAGAAAAAGAGGAGGTACGGATCTGGGGTGGAAATTGCTTGAAGGTTGAAGGCTGGGAGTATTCAATCTACATGTTTTTCTTCTACTTTCTGATGTTATCTTTAATTGTCTTTGTGATTAGTATTATGATTATGAACTAATTTTCTGTTTAGGATTTTTAATTGAATCACTTGAATCCCTATTATGAACTAATGCAATTTCAATTTTCTTCTTCTTCAATATTCCTCAATTCCATATAACCTGTTCTTTTTGATTGACTATCGATTGGCCATCTATAGTCATTATATATATGTTTTCAAATCAAAATCTGAGAAGTGAGATTTGAATCTGCTGTGGTTATATTGGACATAATTTTAATTTGGAACGAAAGTATCCATATTAATTGTGTGACTGTTTATTAAGTTGTCGAGATTAATGCTACCTTTGTGGTTCAATTTACCATAGAAATATAGGAAATTGTCACCTAGGTTGATTTTATAATTCATAGTATGATTATAAGCTGCTGTATCAACTTGTTAATTGAATTAGGCAGAAAGAAGAAGAACTTAGTACTTTTCATTAGGAAATGATAGAGAGGATAGTTGATAAGATTAAATATCCTAATTATTTCTTGAGTGTTTAAATCCAAGGTTTTGCTATTAGTTGTTATTTTATTCAATTTTTAATTATTGTTTCTGTTGACTGCGTTTTTAGCCAACGACGTGAGAACGTCAATAACGACAAGCCTTCAAGAGAAATAAAAACGACACAGACGGTATAATAAAGAAAATAAAGAACACACAAGAGATCTTTATAGTGGTTCAGCCCCGATTGTCGGTAATAGCCTAATCCACTTAGAGTTGTGATTTATATATCTGTACTCAAGATCAGATGGACTGAGCCAACTGAGTTTCTTCAGTACTGATGGAAAAAATACAAGAATTCTCTCTCTAGAATTCTCAGACCCAATTTTCTCTCTCTAGAATACACAGTCCCAATTTTCTCTCTCTAGAAAGAAGAAGCAGAAGAACCCCCCTCTCTCATCCCATAAGCTCTCTATTTATAGGCCTGGGATCCTCAACTGATATCCCCTTATGATAGGGATATTTTATTATATTTATTACATTTAAACATTCAAAATTCGAAATGTAACAAACCCCCCATTTGTGGGAAGAATGAGAGATTCCCGCGTATGTTGTTGAAGCTGTCTCTGGGAATCTTGACTTAGTCTCCTCTAGCTAGTTGATCCACCTCCTACTGACCACCCATGCAAGTGTTGGTCGGACGTGCATGGTGGTAGGACATGCATGGTGGTAGGACATGTTTTCGTGGGTTGAACGTGCATGGTGGTAGGACATGCACTTCTCTCCTCTAACATGACACTCTCCTCTAGCATGCCATGTTCCTCCTTGAACCAATCTCCTTGGCTTCTCCTCGGACCAAGGTGGTCCGAGGCAACCTCCTTGGCACCTCACCTTGGACAACATTGAGGCAACCTCATTGGCACCTCACCTTGGACAACATTGAGGCAACCTCCTCCATGACATCTCACCTTGGACAACATTGAGGCAACCTCCTCCATGACATCTCACCTTGGACAAGTTCAAGGCATTCTCCTTTAGCATCTCCCAAACATGTCTGATCGAACATTGTATAGGCTCTCCTTATCAAAATCTAAGTCTCCATCCTCTTGCATGAGACTCCTCCTCCTTAGCTACTTACCTTGGACACGTTCGAGCCAACACTTAGGAAACCTTGGGAGGTTTGCCTCCTACACACCCTTGGGGTCTCTTAGGACCACATCCTCCTTGGGGTCTCCTAAGACCACTTTCTCCTTGGGGTCTCCTAGGACCACATCCTCCTTGGGGTCTCCTAGGACCACTCCCATTAGCTCTCCTAGAATGCATTCTCCTTAGCCTCCTAGGATGCATTCTCCAATTTTTGGGTATAACAGTTTCTGAATACTATAGTTCTTTTGTTGTGTCTATAAGAATCAAGAATTTTAATTGATCAAATAGAAAGAGAAATTAATTGACTGGTAATTGAGAATTCAGTCCTTGAGGACGATACTTGGTTTCTTTACCATATTATTACAAATTGCGACTGTGTGCACTTGCATAGCTTAAAATTTCGCAACAAGTTTTTGGCGCCGTTGCTGGGGACTGAAAAGAATTATCAATATCAGTCTGATTAATTTTTATTCTAATTTGATTTTAATTTCTCTTGTTTCTAATCTGTTTAGTTGCTTAATTTTTCTATCTCAGGTGAATTGTGTTATATGCGTAGCAGAAAAGGAGCAGACAGTCTTGTTCCTTTGAATCCTGAGATTGAAAAGTCTTGCAAGAAAAACAGAAAGAACAAGAGGGAAGCCCAAAAGTCTGTGAAGATGGCACAGAATGATGGGGATGACAGGAATGTTTTAATTCCTGGAATTGCACAAGGGGGTCAGGCTCAGAAAAATGCTGAGAGAAGCCTGAGAGACTATGTACTGCCCACTCTGACGAGAGTACAAAACAGTATACGCCCACCAGCTGTAGAGGCTAACAACTTTGAGATCAAGCCAACTATTCTACAAATGGTGCAATCCTCTGTTCAATTTAATGGGTTGCCTTCTGAAGATCCTCACACCCATTTGTCTAATTTTCTGGAGATGTGTGGAACTTTTAAATACAATGGGGTGAGTGATGACGCTATTAAACTTAGGCTTTTCCCATTTTCTCTGAGGGATAGAGATAAAAGTTGGCTGAACTCTTTGCAACCAAACTTTATTATTACCTGGCAAGATTTGGCTCAGAAGTTTTTGTCAAAATTCTTCCCTCCTTCCAAAACTGCTAAATTGAGGGGAGAAATCAATAATTTTTGCCAGAATGATGGAGAATCATTGTATGAAGCTTGGGAACGGTTCAAAGAACTTTTGAGAAGATGTCCTCATCATGGCATTGAACAGTGGATGTTAGTGCATAATTTTTATAATGGTTTATGTCCTACTACTAGAACCATTATTGATGCTGCAGCGGGTGGTACTTTTATGAGCAAGAGTGCAACTGGTGCTTATGAGCTGCTGGAGGACATGGCCACAAATAATCATCAGTGGTCTGAGGAAAGATCATCGGGGGTTAGAAAGGTAGCTGGGGTGCATGAGCTGGATGCAATCACTGCCCTAACAGCACAAGTAGCCTCCTTGACAAAACAGTTACAACAGAGCACTGTATCTGCTAATGCGGTTCAAATGGCAGCTAGGTGTGAAATTTGTGGTGGTTCTCACTCTATTGATCAGTTCCCTACCAGTATTAACAATAACATTCCGATGGATCAAGCTCAGGTTCAAGCAGTGGGAAACTTTCAGAGGCCATTCAATAATCCATTCTCCAATACTTACAATTCTGGGTGGCAAAATCATCCTAATTTTTCTTGGAGGAATAATCAGGGCCAGCAACCTCAGTTTCAGGGTCAATTTCAGAATAATATGCCTCAGCCACCAATGCATCAAGCCTCTTCATCACAACAGCCTAGGCCTCAACAGTCAATGAATCAAGCTCCACCTGAAAGGCCTAATGAATTGCAAGCTGCATTATTGACCCTCACCAACACTCAAACTCAGTTTATGACAGAGACTAGATCTTCTATCAGAAACCTGGAAACACAAGTAGGGCAGTTGGCTAATATGCTTAATAACAGACCGCAGGGAAATTTGCCTAGTAATACTGAAGTCAACCCTAAGGAGCAAGTTCAGGCAATTACTCTGAGGAGTGGGAAGCAAATTGAGCAGCCTAGATCTCCACAGGCAGTGGTTCAGAATGGAGAGATGGGTGAACAGTCTGATCCAGCAGAGGTTACTGAAGACCACCAGCTTTCAGAAAAGAGTCCGCCAGTTGTTGATGAGCAGCCAGTTCGAGTTCCCTATCCTTAGAGGCTTAGAAAGACTACACTGGATAAACAGTTTTCTAAGTTTTTAGAGGTGTTTAAAAAGCTGCATATAAATATTCCTTTTGCTGAGGCCTTGAAGCAGATGCCCAGCTATGTGAAATTCATGAAGGAGATTCTGTCCAAGAAAAGGAGGATGGAAGACTATGAGACGGTAGCACTCACTGAAGAGTGCAGCGCGATATTATATAGGAAGTTACCCCAAAAGTTGAGAGATCCGGGGAGCTTTACCATACCTTGTACCATTGGCAAATTTGAATGCAAACACGCTTTATGTGATTTGCGGGCGAGTATTAATCTGATGCCCTTATCTGTGTTTAGAAGACTTGGCTTGGGGAGGCAAAACCAACAACCATCACTCTACAACTAGCAGACCGATCGGTGACACATCCACGGGGTATTATTGAAGATGTTCTTGTGAAGGTGGATAAGTTTATATTTCCAGCTGACTTTATCGTTCTAGACATAGAGGAGGATATGAATATACCTATTATTCTCGGCAGACCATTTCCAGCCACAGGTCAAGCTCTTATTGATGTTCAAAAGGGAGAGCTTAAGCTTAGAGTTCAAGGAGATGAGGTGGTCTTTAATGTCTTCAAGGCCATGAAGTATCCGGTGGCTAGTGACAGTTGCTATAGTGTGGATGTGATAGAGAAGGCAGTCTCGAAGAGAAGGATGAATAGTGATGCCTTAGAGGCAGTATTATTAGGTGATGAGGTCGATGATGATGATGCTGAGATAAGAGATTGTGTAAACTGGATCAATTCCTTCCTACCATACTGGAAGAAGTTTCAAGAATTAGCAGACACGCCTGATAAACCACTAACATCCATTCAGTAGCCACCGCAGCTGGAATTGAAGGCTCTTCCAGATCATTTGCGATATGCATATTTGGGAGAGAATGAAACTTTACCTGTCATTGTGTCAGCTGACCTGTCAAAGATAGAATTGAAGAAATTGTTGAGGGTTTTAAGGGATCATAAATTGGCCATTGGGTGGACATTGGCGGATATTAGAGGAATAAGCCCATCAACAGTAATGCATAAAATCTTATTGGAGGAGAATAGCAAGCCATCCATAGAGGCCCAGAGAAGACTCAATCCATCCATGAAGGAAGTCGTACTTGAGCAGATTCTTAAATGGTTGGACGTTGGGGTGATCTACCCAATTTCTGATAGCGCATGGGTGAACCCTGTGCAAGTGGTACCTAAAAAGGGTGGTATGACAGTGGTAAAAAATGAAAACAATGAACTCATTCCAACAAGAACTGTAACGGGGTGGCAGATTTGTATAGATTACCGTAAGCTCAACAAGGCAACAAGGAAGGATCATTTTCCTTTGCCTTTCCTTGATCAAATGCTTGATAGATTAGCAGGCCATAGCTACTACTGTTTCTTGGATGGGTATTCAGGGTATCATCAGATCGCTATTGCACCAGAGGATCAAGAGAAAACAACATTTACATGTCCTTAAGGCACATTTGCTTTCAAGAGAATGCCATTTGGACTATGTAATGCCCCTGCAACATTTCAACGGTGCATGATGGCTATATTTTCAGATATGGTTGAAAGGGGTATTGAGATATTCATGGATGATTTCTCTGTTTTTGACTCATCATTTGACCTCTGTTTGGGTAACTTGGAAAACGTGTTGAATCGTTGTGAAAAGGCAAATCTGGTGTTGAATTGGGAGAAATGCCATTTTATGGTAAAAGAGAGGATTGTTCTTGGCCATAAAATTTCAAGTAAGGGAATTGAGGCAGATAGAGCAAAAATTTATACCATTGAAAAGCTTCCTCCACCAGTTTCAGTCAAAGGTGTAAGAAGTTTTCTTGGTCATGCTGGGTTCTATCGAAGATTCATAAAAGATTTTTCTAAAGTGTCCAAGCCTCTCTCGAATCTGCTTATGAATGGAGTTGTCTTTGATTTTAATGATGAATGTTTAAAGGCTTTCAATGTCTTGAAAGAAAAGCTTATTTCTGCTCCAATCGTGATAGCTCCAAATTGGGAATTGCCTTTTGAGTTGATGTGTGATGCTAGTGACTATGCAGTGGGTGCAGTTTTGGGACAGCGAATTGACAAAGTATTCAGGTCTATTTATTATGCTAGTCGAACTCTAAATGATGCTCAACTGAATTATACTACTACAGAAAAAGAGTTGCTAGCTATTGTGTTTGCTTGTGATAAATTTAGACCATATCTGATTGGTAATAAAGTGATTGTCTACACTGATCACTCTGCCATTAAATACTTGATGTCAAAGAAAGATGCCAAGCCCCGCCTGATTAGATGGATTCTTTTACTTCAAGAATTTGACATGGAAATTTGTGACAAGAAGGGCAGCGAGAATGTGGTAGCTGATCACCTCTCTAGACTTGAAGTGGAGGAGACTAAAAATAAGAAAGCAGTGCAAATCAATGATTACTTTCCTAATGAGCAGTTGTTTGGGGTAAGTGAGAAATTAGCTGTCCCTTGGTTTGCTGACATAGTAAACTTCTTGGTTGCCGAGATTGTGCCCCCTGAAATGTCGAATCAGCAATTAAAGAAATTCTTTTCTGAGGTGAAACATTACTATTGGGAGGAGCCTATTCTCTATAGGCATTGTGTTGATCAAATTATCAGACGGTGTGTTCCTGAAGAAGAGATGCAGTCAATTCTCAACCATTGTCACACTCAACAATGTGGTGGGCACTTTGGTGCATCCAGAACGGCAGCCAAGGTATTACAAAGTGGTTTCTATTGGCCTTCATTATTCAAGGATGCTAATGCTTTTGTCAAGGCCTGTGATAGATGTCAGCGAACTGGTAATATCTCGAGGAGAAATGAAATGCCTTTACAGGGAATTCTTGAAGTGGAACTTTTTGATGTATGGGGCATTGATTTCATGGGGCCTTTTCCACCATCTTACAACAATGAACATATTCTATTGGCAGTAGATTATGTATCTAAATGGGTGGAGGCTGCAGCAACTAGAGCCAATGACGGTAAAACTATGCTTAATTTTCTTCATAAACATATTTTTACTAGATTTGGCACTCCCCGAGCTCTTATTAGTGATGAAGGAAAACACTTTGTGAATAAACAACTTGATGCATTACTGGCTCGTTATGGAGTATATCATCGAAAAGCTTTGCCTTACCATCCTCAATCAAATGGGCAAGCTGAAATCTCAAACAGAGAAATCAAAAGTATCCTTGAGAAGACCTTTGACAGTTCGAGGAAAAATTGGTCGAAGAAGTTAGATGATGCGATTTGGGCCTACAGAACTGCATTCAAAACACCAATAGGTATGTCTCCTTACAGGTTGGTGTTTGGTAAAACGTGTCATTTACTAGTTGAGTTGGAGCATAGGGCATTCTGGGCTATGAAAAAGTTGAATTTTTATTGGAGTGCAGCCAGTGAACGAAGGTCGTTGCAACTGAATGAACTTGATGAGTTCAGAAATGAGGCTTATGAAAATGCGAAGATTTATAAAGAGAGAACAAAGGCTTGGCATGACAAGAACTTAGTCAGGAAAGAGTTCCAACCAGGGCAGAAGGTACTTCTTTTTAATTCAAGATTGAGACTTTTTCCTGGCAAATTGAAGTCAAGATGGTCAGGACCATTCACTATTGTTCGAGTCTTTCCATATGGTTCTGTGGAAGTTCAGGGCAACTCAGGTGATTCTTTTAAGGTCAATGGTCAGAGATTGAAGCCCTACTTGGGTGGTAATTTTGATCAAGCAAAGTCGAACCTTCTTTTGAAGCCTCTCTGAAGAGGAATTTAGCGTCTGGCTAAATGACGTTAACGACAGCGCTTGTAGGAGGCACCCTATTTTTATGTGTTATTTATTTTACTTTTGCATTTGTAAACAATGGATATTTGGTTTATTTTTGGACTTTTAGAATAGTGAAAAAAGTGAAAAATGAAAAAATTAAAGAAAAAAAAAAAAATGGAGAATCCTTAAGGGCCGCGGCATAGACATACTAAGTCGCGGCATTACTGGTTCCAGAGGCCCACAAATTTTGAAGGAAAGGGGCGGGCCGCGGCATGGCTGAGGAGGGCTGCGGCATTGAAACCCAGATTTCCCAGAAGAAAGAGGCGGGCCGCGGCATGGATATCATAATGCCGCGACATTATTCCCAGAAAAAGTTGATGCGGGTCGCGGCATAGTATGGTTAATGCCGCGGCCCGTGTGCGAAATCATGGGTAAAAAGCCCTAATTTTGCCCTCATGCTCATTCACTTTCACAATTTCCTTTTTACCAACACTCAAAGCCTCTTTTCTCTCTCAATTCTTCCAACCCCTTCTCCATCTTGAGAATTTCATCAGCCAAGGAGACAAAAAGGAGAAGCCTTGTGACATTCAAGTAAGTGTCTCACATCTATTCTAGTGCTTTCTGATTGGAGGATAGATTACATTTTGGCATTGTGGACTGTTTTATGTTTTTCTTGTGAGACATCTAAGGGGTTTGTTAATTTTTTTTTTCTGGGATCAGTGGTTGGGTTGTTTGTTTTTAGTAATTTAGTAATTTTTGGGGGAGTGAAACCAAGGAGAAGTTATACTCAATTTCTTTTAAACCAATTAGGGGGTTTAGTCTGTTATTGTATTGAAAAACAATGGGTTCTAAGAGAAATCCTCCGAGAGATGCCTCTTCGAAGAAAGCCTCTTCATCCCGAACTCAACCAACACCACCTCCTCCGGCTGATTATGATACTCGATTATTTGTCAATAAGGAAGCGGCTGACATGTTCAAAAAAATTCATAAGAAATCTGTGGTTAGGGAACGGGGATTTGAGTTTCAAGAGGAACCTTTTGAAAATAACCCTGCTTATGATATCATCCGGGCTGAAATAATGAGACGCAATTGGGGTTTCTTCTGCGATTCTACCTGTGTGGGAATGGCCAACTACTCTCAAATGTTTGAGTTCTATGCCAATTTCCCATACCTTGATGCAGAAAAGCAAAATTTTATTAGGGGTAAAAAGGTGCCTATGGAAATTTATTCATTTAACCAATTACTGCACCTCCCTACATTGTATGCGCTTGATGACGAGCATTGGCAGTTGGCCCATTTTAGTGAGCCAGATTATGATGTTGTGGCTGAAGTTCTGAGTATGGAAGGTGCTCAGTTTAATTATCATAATGGCAAGCCTAAAGACATGAACCGGTGGCAGCTTAACCCAATTGCTAAGGCATGGGTTTATTTTGTAATTTCACGCTTATTGTCGACCTCTCATGTTTCTACTGTTGATAGAGAGCGTTGTTTGTTGGTTTATGCTATCATGACCAAGATGACAGTTGATGTGGGCCGAATAATTCGTTACAGCATTCGCAACATCAGCAGATTCAATACTACTGCTGGTGTTGCCCATGGTACTTTTATCTCGACCCTATGTAACACTTATGAGGTACCAGTCTTCGCCAGCGATCTAGTTCGGAAGCCAATGGGGCCAATTAATCAGACTCTGTTTACGGCATTTCCTTCGACTTCTCTTACGCCGCCTTCCCCTGGCCAGCACTATAAGCATAGAAGGGCTGATGAACCAGCTGACATTGATCAAGCTGAGGAGGATGAAGCAGATGAAGCAGGCCCTAGTAATCCACCTTCGAATTTGGCAATTGGTGGGCCTATTGATGAGCACACGCAGCGCACGCATGATCGCTTGGATTATCTTATTCAGCAAAATTAATACTTAATCCAATCGCATCATGCGCAAAATCAGCATTTAAATGACTTCCTGGTGCAGCAAAATGAGTATGGGTGGGTTCATATAGAGGAGTTGAATGCCTTGGTAACGAGGTGGACTATGAGCTCTGCTGATGAAAATTACTTCACTCCTCCGCCTCAGTTCAATCCATACAACCCCCCACCACCACCTCCGCCATACTAACGTGGCGTGCTTTTTGAGGTAAGTCTTCTTTCCTTACTCTTCATGTCACATTGGGGACAATGTGAAATTTAAATTTGGGGGAGGGACTTATCAGTTATTGTTTTTATCTTTGTTTTTATCTTTGTTCTGTTAATTTTAGTTTGTCGATACTTTGTTTGTAATATCATTTGTCATCAATTTGTGAGATAGTAATTGTGTGAATAACCGTGTGCTTGGTTGATTACTCTTGGGATTAAGTCTAAATGTTTTGTTGGAAATTTGAATATGTTCTGTAAATTGGGACAATTAGCTTATGTTATATATGTTTTACTTGGGTATGAGGAATGAATGGTGGAATCTGATAGAACTTGTATTACTTGTCTTTTGAGACGAAATCCTTGATGACATGTGTTTTGGAATATGATATAGGCAATGTTTTGGAATGTTTGGGCCTTTCAAGCTTACCCTTATCATTATTTTCCCTAGTTTGCTCATTTGTGCCTTAACTTGTTTTGTTGATTGTTTAACCACTTCATTAAGCCAAAATTGTACCAATTATTTTTCCCTGTCCTATGAATTATGCCATAAGCTTAGAAATAAGTTTAGGGGAGAGATTTGTGATTGGGTAGAGCGAAAAAAAAGAAGGAAAAACATATTGGTGTGAGTGGATGAACAATGTAATTTTATTTTTCGGTTGAGACAAGTGTAAAGTGTAAAAATACTTGCAACATCACTGTAAATCAGTTTCAATTTTCTTCTTCAAAAAAATACAAAAATACAAAAAAAAAATAAATAAATAAAGTGATGTTGGTGTATCGATTATGAGGTCTTAATCGTTGAAAAATGAGTGAATTTTTTGGGCTGGCTATTAAAACGCAATGTGGGTTGTTTGATTGATTTCTTTTTAGGTGCTTATGGTATAATGAAGCCTAAATGTCTTTTTATCTACCTTTACCTAAGCCAAAAATGCATGAACCTTGAAAGTCCTGTTGATTCCAAAACATGTGTTGTTAACATTAGTAGAGAAAGGCAAGTATGCAAGCATATTGAATTTTGGTGAGTGGATTGTTGAAAGAGTAAAATATGTATGATGTATTCTAATTGCTCATTTTGTTATTTACAACTCATATTCTAATTTCCAACTGAGGCATTTGGGTTAATTGTGAGAGTGATTATACTGAAATTCTGGTTGAAAATCGCATTTGCTATTTCGCGATTAATGACAGTGTGTTGTGGACAAAGTGGAGGCTTTATTATTTGTGTGTTTTGTTTTGTTTCAAGTCTAAAGTCAATCTTTACTCGAGGGTGAGTAAAGGTTAAGTTTATGGGAGTTTGTTGAGTCTAGTTTTTGTCATGTTTAGGTGGTGTTTTAAGTAGCCTTTTATCTCATTTTTCTTTCATTTAGTGCGGGTTTATGCTGTGTTTGTTTGTCTTTGTGAATATCAGGAAGAATTGAGAACTTGGAGGAAAATTTCAAAGAAAGGGAAGAAATAACCAAGTTTTACAAAATATTTCAAGAAAGGATGAATCTCAACATGATTTGGAAGTGTTGGTGAATTTTTGGGATGAAATCTTGAAAAATTGAGAAATCTCTTAAGAGCCACGGCATGAGCAAAGTAAAGCTGCGGCTAGCTGGTGAAACAAAGCCATTGTTTTGAAGGAGAACCACGGGCCGCAGCATGGCTAAAGAGGGTCGCGGCATAGATGGGCATCAACCCAGAAATCTTAGACACGGGCCGCAACATGGCTGACTAGGGCCGCGGCATGGAGAGAACAAATCGCCCAGGAATTTAGACACGGGCCGCGGCATGGTGCATGTAGAGCCGCGTCCCGCCTCTTTTAAAAAAAATTGAATCTTAGGTTTTTATAAGGCGAAAAAGAGAGAAGAAGAGGAGGTACGGATCTGGGGTGGAAATTGCTTGAAGGCTGAAGGCTGGGAGTATTCAATCTACATGTTTTTCTTCTATTTTCTGATGTTATCTTTAATTGTTTTTGTGATTAGTATTATGATTATGAACTAATTTTCTGTTTAGGATTTTTAATTGAATCACTTGAATCCCTATTATGAACTAATGCAATTTCAATTTTCTTCTTCTTCAATATTCTTCAATTCCATATAACCTGTTCTTTTTGATTGACTATCGATTGGCCATCTATAGTCATTATATATATGTTTTCAAATCAAAATCTGAGAAGTGAGATTTGAATCTGCTGTGGTTATATTGGACATAATTTTAATTTGGAACGAAAGTATCCATATTAATTGTGTGACTGTTTATTAAGTTGTCGAGATTAATGCTACCTTTGTGGTTCAATTTACCATAGAAATATAGGAAATTGTCACCTAGGTTGAGTTTATAATTCATAGTATGATTATAAGCTGTTGTATCAACTTGTTAATTGAATTAGGCAGAAAGAAGAAGAACTTAGTACTTTGCATTAGGAAATGATAGGGAGGATAGTTGATGAGATTAAATATCCTAATTATTTCTTGAGTGTTTAAATCCAAGGTTTTGCTATTAGTTGTTATTTTATTCAATTTTTAATTATTGTTTCTGAATACTATAGTTCTTTTGCTGTGTCTATAAGAATCAAGAATTTTAATTGATCAAATAGAAAGAGAAATTAATTGACTGGTAATTGAGAATTCAGTCCTTGAGGACGATACTTGGTTTCTTTACCATATTATTACAAATTGCGACTGTGTGCACTTGCATAGCTTAAAATTTCGCAACACTCAGCGACGAAATCTCAAAGGTAGACACGACTATGAGCAGACTCGTTTACAGAATCTCAGAAGTGCACGAAGAACTACTGAATATGGCAAAGTCCCAACATGCTCCACATGACATCTTTCGAGCAAAAGAAGCAGAACTTAAAATTCTGAAAAGTCAATATGTCGCTATGCAAAGTTAGCAACAAGAAGTCTCTCTATCCCTAGGCGTAAATCTCACTCCATGGATGTTTTCAACGCTGCCACAACACTCCCAACCACTAGCAACGCCAACCAAAAGGGGAGATCAAATACTTCACCTCAAAGAATCCTGGAAGAAAAAGACCAACTAAAGAGACAACAAAAAGAAAAGCAAGTAGATGGTGGTCAGACATAAAACCAGCTCATGGTCCAAAAGACAAATCACCTCACTGAAATTATCCATCAACACTGCTTAGACAATCTCCCTCAGATTAATCTTAATGAAGAACTAGATGGCTCAAGCGATGATATGCAATCATCCTCCTCTGGGAAATCTAAATTATGGGAGACTGAAGATGATGACAGTAGTGACGAAGCCCCACATCAATTTATGACAAACCACACCCAAGTTTTGGGGGTAGACAGAGAAACAGGGTTTCCTAGAACAGAGCCGATCATAGAAGAAGAGGCGTCATCATCAGAAGAACAAAACACCACCACGCACAACTTTGCAACAAGCGGAAAACCTCATACCTTACCACCAAGTCAATGGAGGTCTCATTTTCAGCAATTCAAAGCTTGGACCTTGCTCGAAGTTCAAAAGCCCAGGGCAGAAATAAGAGATATCCTTCTATAACTCGTGCCAAGGTTCACTGGAATAGTGCAAGACTGGTGGCAATGTCTTGGAGAATACATGCAACTTCAATTCCTACAAGTGAATTAATCGAAACAGCTCTAAACCATCTCTACGTCAAATTTTGTGGGCAAGATGCCTAAGTAATAGAAAGACTCAAAGCAGAGTTCTTTAAAATGAAGTGATGCTCAATGGATAAAAATGACTTAAAGCTGCATTATCAAAGAATGTCCAAAAGATTCTACCTAATTGGGGGAGTATATGATCCAAACCTAAAGCAAGCTTTCCTAGCGTCCATACCAGAACCACTCGAAGAAGAGACGTTCAGACTCCTCTCAGCAAATGGTAGAACATTACAAAAAACAACTCTCGATGAGCTATTCCAGACGATAATGAGAGCACTAGAAAAAATGTGCTCCTAGAACAAGTTTCTACAGGAATATATGAAGCAAACAAAGCAGCTAGACAAGGTCTGTAGCCCAAGAGACCTCACAATTACATGCTCAACAAAGTCATCTTGTTCCTGCGAAAGGCCAAACTATGGAAGGAGGAGATACAAGAGCAAGTCATTCAAACCAAGGACTCCATGGAAATTCCTCCAGAGAAAGAATAGACCAGGCAAGTCTTCTAATAGATGTTTCTTGTGCGGACAGATTGGTCACTTTTCCAAGCAATGTCCAAAAGGCAAAACAGCAAAAATGATCTCACACATACAGGATGTAACAGGCGTATCTCTCTTCGACGATGATGTAGAATTTGTATTCTCTATAGAAATGAAATCTCTCCATATACTGTCTGTGCCTTATGACCATTCTCAAACTCAGACAACGATAGTGATGGAGGAATCTTCAAAATGAATGCCACAAATTCAGTTCAACCCATCCCTATGGCAAAAATATAGATTATCCCAACCAAATACTCAAAACCAATCAAAGTAGCTGCCTTCTTTGATACTGGAGCCTCCTCTGAGAATACTTCCACATGGTTTGGCATACAAGCAATACTTTACTCCATAGATGATCTTTTTTGGCATGAAAATGGTATTCTCCATGTGAAAGAGTTTGGCAAATGGGTACTTTGGATGGAAGCCTAACTCTTTTGCCATCGATTTTCCATGACCTCTGATAAGGGTGGATTGGATATTTAGGGCATTTTGGATGGCCTTTATTTTTGGGGTTTTGTTGTTGATAACCTTTTGAGCATCTCTCAGAAATGCAAAGATAACTACTGCAGGGTGTGCCATGAAAAATAGAGGCATGGGTTGTTTAGTTTTTTGGGAGATCATATTTATAGTACTCCGGGTTGGCCTTGACAGGAAACCTGGGATTGTGTTTGATTTTCCTTTGATGTGTTTGACCTGAAAGGTGTAGCGAGAGAACCACATGGCTAGTCGGAGTAGTTGGGCATTGACAGCTTTGTTTTGTTTGAATGTGAGCATTCGCTCAAAGGATGATAAATCTGTTTCTACCAGGAAATTATGACCGATGAGGTGGAATTCAAATTTCACAATTCCCATTTTAACCGCCAATATTTATTTTAGAGTAGAATGGTAGTGGAGTTGGGAATCTTTGAATGCTCCACTCTTGTATCCACACACCTTTCTTTTGTTGTTGGTGTCTTCTTCTAATAGGACCGCTCCCCAATTTTTGTCGCTGGCGTCAGTTTGTAGGATTCTTTTTCCATCTGATGGAATTTGTAGTGGTGGTAAATTTTTCATTAACTCTTTCAGGTTTTTCACTGCTTCTATCTGTTCTTTAACCCAAGGTGGAGAATCTTTTTGAAGCATCTTGGTTAATGGGCTTGTGAAGCCTGACAGGTGGTGTGACAGTCAGAATCCCGTGATCCGTAAGGGGAAAGACCGGGTAAGCTGTGCAATCCCACACTGCCTGGGGAAGGTCAAGTGTAATGATTCTAAGACTGTGTAGGTATGGGACTACACAGTTGTAGAGGGCTTAAATGGATTGATGGGTACTACCTATATCAACAAGGTCCATCTTCTTTTCGGTAGCCCATCACTTGAGAACTCCATGGTTAAGCGTGCTTGGCCTGGAGTAATCTAGGGATGGGTGACCTCCTGGGAAGTTTTCCTAGGAAGCATGTGAGTGAGGACAAAGAACACTGGAAAGACTCGTGTTGGTTTGTAGGGCCAGTCGTCATTCCAGAAAGCAACCATAATGATATGGGGCGTCACAGGTGGGGCATGAAGTCTCTAAGGTAGTTCACGATCCCTAGGAACTATTGGACTTGGGTCTTTGTTAGGCCTTCATTTGGGAATTTTTGAAGTTCTTGGGCTATGTGAGTTTGGGCTTCGTACGTGCCATTGTGCAACTTCATCCCTAGGAACTCAATTTTGGGCTGGCCCAAGACCATTTTATTTCCTAATAACATAATCCCATACTTTTTGGTGATAATTGCAAATTGGGTCAAGAGATTCGTATGAGACTTTATATCCAGGGAAAAAAGTAGGATATCGTCAATGTAGATAAGGGCCTGGTTTAAGATTGGCTTGTAAATCTTGCTTATGGCTTTTTTGGAAGAGGGATGGAGCTGTTTTGAGCCCAAATGGCATTACGGTCCATTGGAAATGATGGTTTGGGATACAAAAAGTTGTTTTCGGCCTGTCTTCTACTTTGACTCCCAGATGCCAGAAGCCTGCTTTTAGGTCAAATTTTGAAAATACCTTTGCTTGTGATAGGCTGGAGAATAAGGAATTTCTGTTTGATAAAGGAAACTTGTCATCTATTAGGAAGTGGTTGAGCGGTTGGTAGTTTATCATGAATCTTTGCTTTCCTCGAGCTTGTTATGATCTATTGTTGACGTAGAATGCATGGCAAGCTCATGGAGATTCAGTTTCTTCGATCAATCCTTGCGCTTTTAGCTTGTTGCATTCCTTGTTTGCCAAACTTTGGTGGTCAGGGTTCATTCCCGGATGGCTTGCTTTAGTTGGGTTGGCATCTTCATTCATCTTAAACGGAAGGGAAATGAAGAATTCTTCATTTTTCCACAGTGGGTGGTCGCATTTATGCGAGAACTCCATATGAGAATTAGCACATGATTTTGGGATAATGCGTTCCTTGATCGATGTCAGACAATCTTTAGTCATATGAAAGTAGTTCGGAACATGTTCCCATGGAGTAAAGTATTGCTTGTGTGCCAAACCATGTGGAAGTATTCTCAGACCTTTTTTCTTTGTGTATAGGTCGAATCCTGTAATTAAATCTTTTCCCGGAAGTTTGGACCCGATGACCCTGTGGACTATTGAGCAACCTAGAAAGAATTGCAGCTTGATAGGCTTGTTGATCAGTTCTGTTCAGAAAATTTGGTTATTTGCTGCGTGGAAATACTGTTTCTTTTTCTTCCAGAATTCAGGCGGTAGTATATCAGGATTCATGATTGTATAGGAGGCTCAAGTATCAAAGAAGGCAGCTACTTTGATTGGTTTTGAGTATTTGGTTGGGATAATCTGCATTTTTTCCATAGGGATGGGTTGAACTAAATTTATGGCATTCATTTTGAAGATTCCTCCATCACTATCATTGTTTGAGTTTGAGAATGGTCATAAGACACAAACAGTATATGGAGAGATTTCATCTTCTATAGAGAATACATATTCTACAACATCGTCGGAGAGAGATACGCCTGTTACATCCTGTATGTGTGAGATCATTTTTGCCGTTTTGCCTTTTGGACATTGCTTGGCAAAGTGACATTTCTGTCTGCACAAGAAACATCTATTAGAAGACTTGCCTGACCTATTCTTTCTCCGGAGGAATTTCCATGGATTCCTCGGTTTGAATGACTTGCTCTTGTATCTCCTCCTTCCATAGTTTGACCTTTCGCAGGAACAAGATGACTTTGTTGAGCATTTAATTGTGAGGTCTCTTGGGCTACAGACCTTGTCTAGCTACTTTGTTTGCTTCATATATTCTTGTAGAAACTTGTTCTGGGAGCACATTTTTTCTAATGCTCTCATTATCGTCTGGAATAGCTCACCGGGAGTTGTGTTTTGTAATGTTCTACCATTTTCTGAGAAGAGTCTGAACGTCTCTTCTCCGAGTGGTTCTGGTATGGATGCTAGGAAAGCTTGCTTTAGGTTTGGATCATCTACTCCCCCAATTAGGTAAAATCTTTTGGACATTCTTTGATAATGCAGCTCTAAGTCATTTTTATCCATTGAGGAGCACTTTATTTTAAAGAACTCTGCTCTGAGTCTTTCTATTACTTGGGTATCTTGCCCACAAAATTCGACATAGAGATGGTTTAGAGTTGTTTCGATTGATTCTGTTTGTAGAAATTGAAGTTGCTTGTATTCTCTCAAACATTACCACCAGTCTTGCACTATTCCAATGAATCTTGACACGAGTTGCAAAATGATATCTCTTATTTTTGCCCTGGGCTTTTGAGCTTCGAGCAAGGTCCATTGCCAAAATATTCCCTTGCAAAAGCTATTATCTCTAAAAAATTCCATTGATTCTAACTTCACTGCCAATCCAATTCAATCCAAAACTTGTTAAATTCGTGATTTATTTATATAGTTTTTTTTCTCCTAAAAAAGAAAAACAATAGAAACAGGATACAACCACATTATTCAAAAATAAAAAACTAAAACCAGCACATTATTATAAAAAAATATATATCTTCACTTAACCATGAATTCATTTTGCAATTTAATAGATAAGAATCCAGATTCTGTTTCAAAAAAGAAAAAAGTAATCATTCGTGTCCAGGCCACTTAACATTTACACATGCCGAAAAAATGATGTGAAAGATCAAATATGAGTTTTCATTATTATTATTATTATTATTATTATTACGGTGGGTGATTTTAAAGAAGAGTCGTAATATGTGCACTCAAATCACCTAAACATTGCAGAAATGATTTTTAATTTCGTTCGTTCTATAGAGATCTAAGGCCATATTTAATGCACAATGTTTCTAATTGCACTAAAATACACAGTCAGATTTTAATTGATATAAAAAGTAACTATTATAAATAATTGTTAATAAATTAAATATTTTAAAAAAATAATTAATGTAAATATTGTAATTAAAAAATATTTATTCATTAATATTTGATAACAATATTATAAATAAAAATAATAATTATTTATTGCTGGTACAAATTTATATCATACTAAATTGGGATTTAAATTTACAATTAAAAAAAAACTTATCTTATAATATACTAAAAATTGTCCTAAATTTAAAAATATTGAAGTTGTGCGATGTAGGATTGTGCAAAAGTTTTTGTAAACTGCCCAACCCGAATAAACTTCCGAAACCAAACTGAAAAAAACCAACAAAAAATACAACCGAATAATCTGACAAAAATTCAAACTACCAAATTATTATATTAAACTGTTTGAGAATTATACCAACCTGCCCAATATAATCTAAATAAACCGATTAAGAGTTTTTTTTTTTATACTATATTTTTAGTTTGTTGAATCTAATGATTTAAACATTTTTTAAAAAAATTAAGATTGATCTAAGCAGGTTAATCCAATCAAACTGCCTAAACTATTAGACAACTTTTTTTTTTTTTTTTAATTAGACGAGTTAGTGTTAAATTTTTACAACCAAATTTTCACATTGAATTGATTAAAATATTTTATAAACCGAACAAACCTATCAGTGAACATCCTAATAGAAAGCATGAGACATTTGCAGATGCTCCAAGTTCTCCGATCGTAGTTACATATTATAAAGAGAAATTTGAGTTTTTATGCTTAATGAGGGGTTCTAAGTCAAAAAAATGCTAGGCATTTAAATCATTTAAAAAAAAATGTCAATTCTTTTGACAATACCCAAAATACCCATCTCATAATTTTTCTCATCCACCTTCCCTTCTCTCTTCCATCTCTTTCCCTCAACCCATTCCTCTCTAGAAAAAAATTTGATGGGTAAGGTAAAATATAATAGAAATCATTGTAACAGCAAGTATTTATCACTTAGGACACTAAAATACTACATTTTGAATAGACCTGAACATGATTTTTTGGTTTTTTTTTTTTTTTTTTTTCAGATCTAAAATTTTGGAATCTGTAGAAATATGACGTTGTTCGATGGTGCTCGATGCCAGCTCGATGGGGCCTTCAAAATCATGATTTTCATGAAAAAATTGATGTTGCTCGATAGTGGTTCGATAGAGGTTCGATGGTGTTCGATGCGATTTTTGCAAGATACGTAATTTTTCACTCGGGTGTTCGTTTAGAGTATTTTTTGTATTTTGGGTATTTTTTCAAGATCTACACGTTTGAGATGTGTATATACACATTTGAGAAACGTAAATCTTGAAAAAAAAAATGACAATTGCAAAACATACCTCATGTTCAAGATATGTTTTGGTATGTTTTCAAGTTCTAAACTTTGAAAATGTGTATGTGAACATCTAAAACGTGTATATCTAAAAAAAATACCCAAAATAAAAAAAAATCATCCCAAACGGACACCCGAGTGAAAAATTATGTCTCTTACAAGAATTGTATCGAACCACCATCAAACCACCATCGAGCAACCATCAAACCACCATCGAGCAATCATCCAACCACCATCGAGCAACGTCGATTTTTTCATAAAAATAGTGATTTTGAAGGCCCCATCGAGCTGGTATCGAGCACCATTGAGCAACAATCGAGCAAAGTCAATTTTCTACATATTTCAGAGTTTCAGTTTTGAAAAATAACTCAAAAATCATGTCCAACTCGATGGTTGCTCGATGGTGTTTGATGCTACCTCGATGGGGCCTTCAAAATCAATATTTTTATGAAAAAATCGACGTTGCTCGATGATAGTTCGATGCAATTCTTGTAAGAGATATAATTTTTCACTCGGGTGTCCGTTTTGGATGATTTTTTTTTATTTTGGATATTTTTCTAAGATCTACACATTTTAGATGTTCACATATACATTTTCAAAGTTTAGAACTTGAAAACATACCAAAACATATCTTGAACATGAGCTATGTTTTGCATTTGTCATTTTTTGTCAAGATTTATATTTCCCAAATGTGTATATACACATCTAAAACGTGTAGATCTTGAAAAAATACCCAAAATAAAAAAAATTACCCCAAACGGATATTCGAGTGAAAAATTACGTATCTTGCAAGAATCGCATCGAACACCATCGAACCACCATTGAGCAACATCATTTTTTTCATGAAAATCTTGATTTTGAAGGCCCCATCGAACCACGTCGATTTTTTTGCAAATTTTAAAGTTTCAGGTCTGAAAAAAAAAATCGCTAAAAAAACTCAAAAATCATGCCCAGATCTATCCGAAATGCAATATTTTAGTGTCCTAAGTAAGTAATACTTGTTATTACATTGAATTCTCTTATATTTTACCTTCCCTGTGAATTTTTTTCTAGAAAGAGAGTTTAGAGAAATGGGTTGAAGAAGATAAAAAAAGAAGTAGATGCAAAAATTATAGGAAGAGTATTTTGGGTATTGTCAAAAAATTTAACATTTTTTTTAAATAATTTGAAGGCTTAACATTTTTTTTTTTTTGATGTAAGACATCTCATTAAATATGAAAACTAAAATTTCTCATTATAAATAGAAAAGCTCGAGATAGATTGATGATGAGTTGGCAATGGTAAGAAATGACACGTGTAATTTAGGAGTCCACATTTGACGGTGTTCGTTGGGTCCATTACATTATACGTGGCATGCGATGAATTGTTGATATGAGCGGGTAAACATTGTCGTCGTACTCTTGATTGGTGGCGTCGATGATCATAATGGAATATAGGCCCTACACGTGTCTAGATGGGTAACATAACATTATCTATGGATCCGTACAGATTACATGAATGTGCGCCACCTTAAATTTATTATTATATTGGTGGCCGCATTTCTTGCTTCTATTTGGAAAATTGGACCCCATTTACAGATATTGCTTCGGGAATTTCGGAATTTTTACATATTTATTTAATTCACGTCACATGTTCTTCATATTGTACTGCAACTATTATTATTATTTTTACTAAATTCTTTCGAGCTATGTTTTGTCAAAAAAATAAATAAAAAAATCTTTTGAGCAGTGTACTAAGCTATTCTACATGTATTTTTTCCTTTTTTAAGTATAACATTATCACGATAACTCGGAAATATCTAGCCTATTTATTAATCCTTACACATATTTGTTCATTAGTAAGCATCCTGCAATATATATATATATATTTAATTAGTTTTATTTAAAAAAATTATAAATTATTTTTATGAAATTTTATGTTTATCATATAAATTTTAAATAAATAAACAATTTTATATATAAAAAATGACATAAATATATTAAAACATAACATTATGTATGGATTTAAAAAAAAATGATGATAAGATAATTTTTTAAATCACAAACTACCATACTTATGGTACAAAACATTTATTATATTATTCAATTTATACTTCAATGATTGAAAAAGAAAATTATTTATTTTTATAAAAGAAAAATATTAATCTAATTTCTTATTTAATTATACAGTCATATACATTTATATATAATGTATTTATTATATATTATATATTATTATTATTATTATAATAATAATGATTTATAACATGTGAATTTATATTATTATAATTATTAAATATCTTGTTTTGTATTAATAATATTTGAATTTATATAAATATAATTACTAAATATATATTTAGCAAAATTTTATAAAAATTAGTAAGGGTGCACACGGGTCGGGTTTTCGGGTTTCAGGTGCATCATCGCGTTCGAGTTTTGGGTGGAAGAAAGTGGTACCGAACCCGGTCCAAAATTTTCGAGATTTGGGGTGATTTCGGGTTTGGTCCGGTTGTGTTTCGGGTGGGATTGATCAAAAAATGGGCCTTTGTATACAAATTTCAAAATACCATTTTTTTTTACACCTTTTTATTTATTTTTTTGTTTTTTACATGTTTTTTTAACTTTGTTGTTAGTTTGGTAATGTTGATTTTTTTTACAAATTGGGCCTTAGTAATTTTTTTTTAAATCATTAATTTTTTCGATTTTTTTTTTAATTATGTTCGGGTATAACCCAAACTCGTGTGTCCTTAATTTCAAAACCCGACCCGAACCATGTCATGTTCGGATCGGATTTCACCAGAAGTCGATGGATTTTAAAAAAAAATCAGGTTTTTAAGTTGCGGATCGGGCAAGTTTGCAGGTTTTTCTGGTCAAATATTCACCCCTAAAATTTAGGATTGCATATTATATGTTATAGATTATAATAATATTTTACAACATATGAATTTATATTGATATAATTATTAAATATCTAGTCTTATATAATATATATTATTAATATAATAATAATAATAATATGTTTTACCATTTAAAATTATATCAATATAATTAATAAATATCTAATGATATTTTATAGGATTTATACTTTTTTAGACCCTGTATTTTAGCTTATTACTTGTTTGGGCCTTGTATTTTAATAAATTACTTTTCAGACCCTGTATTTTCTAAAATAATTTAAATAAACCCCTAAACCCGATTTTGATCAAAGTTTTTTGAACTAAAATCACAAATAATTCATCAAACTAACAACTCAGAACAAAAATACAGTCATTCTGTCTAAGAACTGTGTTGTTATATTCAATTTTTTGTTTATCAAAATCAGGTTTAGAGGCCTATTTGAACCATTTTACAAAACACAGGATCCAAAAAATAATTTATCAAAACATAGGATCCAAACAAGTAATGAAGCAAAATATATGGTCTAAAAATGTATAAACCATATTTTATAATATTTGAATTTATATTAATATAATTAATAAATATTTATTTTTTTATTAATTTTAAAAGTAGATTACGTTAAATTTTTGAAATATTTTATTAAAGTTAACAAAAGAAACTATTAAAATAAAAAATTTATGTTTTTCTACATATTTTTTTATATAAAAGATATATTGATACTATTATAAACAAGTTATTAATATTTCTTCTTTAATAATAAATTGTTTATAGGTTATTCTTTTGATTGATGCTAATAGAAGTAATTATTTTTAACATCTTCCAAGGATACTTTGACAATTATAATTTTGGTACTACTCACATTTTTTAGATCATGTTTATTTGTTTACCAGATACAAACAACGTATAATATGTATATTTGTTTAGTTTTATTTATAGAATTTATTAATTATTTTTATTAAATTTATATCAATGTCATATAAATTTCAAATAAATATCTCATTTTAATTAAATAATTTATTTATTTTTGTTTAAGTTTATATTTGTTCTAGTTTTTGAATTTGGGAGAAACAATATTATATGTTTAATGTAATATAAAATATTATAAGTGGATTTTAAATTTAAGTTTCTGTCTAGTTTTTAAAAAAATCAATTTGTTGTTAATTCACAGTTGATTATATTATATGTTTAATATGATATTATTCTAATAAGTGAGTTTAAGTTTAATTAAATTTTATTTAAGTTATAAAACATATAATTTTATTATTTTTAAAATAATTATTATTATAAAATATCTAAAAAATATTATATTTTAATTTTTTTTAATTATTTATTATTTTTAAATAATTATCAAAGTAAAATATCTAAAAACTATCTTATTTTAATTTTTTTAATTTTTAATTTTATTTTATTTAAGTTTAAGTGTTTACAAACAACCATTAAATATAAAAATATTTTGTTAAATATAAAAATATTTTGTTAAAGTTAACAATAAAAAAATAAAAAATCGTTAAAACAAAAAATTTACATTATTTACCCACTTATTATATCAAAAAAATATTAAAACAAATGAATATACATGGGTTCAGCGAATAAAGTTTCTGTTGGATTATTAACATTTTAATATTTTCATAAATTGAACATGCTATTAATATTTAATTATCAAAACAAATTTTAGGTATGATTGGATTTAAATATATAAATTATATACAAGGAATACATATAAACTATGTCTATGATATGACTTTCTTATATGATTTCACGCAAAGAAATATCTATGAGATCTGTTATTAGCGTATTTGCCCTAAAACAAGTAATATAAAACTACATATCAATAAATAAAAAAATAAAAACTAAACTAGTTGTGCTGTGTACGAATAATAAGAATAGATTAAAAATAACTAGAAATATATTGACATTGGATTGCTGGTCAATGCAAAGTCGGTCAAAAAGAGAACCAAAATAGAAAATTGGAGTTTGAGAAAAATAAAGGTGTAAAGGAATGGAGGGGGGGACCCATTAGACACACAATGACTCAGGCTATAAATAAAAAAAATTATAAATTGAAAGAGGATGAGAGGTGTCTGTTGTCAGTTAATTTTCGTATTAAAATATAATAATAATCATAAAATAGCACCGAAGACGGCAAATTAAATTAATTTTTTGAGCAGAGTCACAGCAGGGCAGTGCTCCAAACGTGTCGAGCGCGAGGAACGAGGAAACGCACCTTCAGCTCCACGTCAGTAGTAACACGTGTCGAAGAGGCAGTTAACCGAACCTCACATATTCTGCAAGCGTCAATTGATGTTGAAATGTGGTCTCACACGTGTCTAAATCTCCCTCGTTACGTAGACGCTTTCATTGCACAACTGGAGGCAACCAGAATCAAGTGAACGGTGAGTGAACCACCCCTCTAACTGTACTCACTGTACCACACTCGCCTACTCTCACGCTCCATTTCAACATCCAAACCCAACATAAACATGGACCCATCTCAATCATTTATCATGCTACTTTACAATTTAGCCACAACCATACCATTTGTTTCTTTATATATTTTCTTCTTTTATTTTTTTACTTAAATTGCAAAATTATTATTTTTATTATTTGATATTATAATTAAGGGTTTTGACATTAATCCTAATAAAATGAATATTATTCAAGGAACTATATGATCCCCAACATTATTGTACGGTGTAATTTAATATGGATCTTACATATTCAATAAATATTAAATGGTTAGTAATGAGTGTATTATATATTATGTAGTATTGGGTACTTTAAAATAATATTTTAATAAAAATAAATAATTTGTAAAAATACAAAGCTTTTTTATTTTATTTCATATATTTGATTATTCGTATTTTATCTTATATGTAAAGGCTACAATAACTTATATAATTTAATAATTTTTTTTTTATTAATGCTTCTACTCGTAATTATCTAGTAGGGGTGTGCAAAAGTTTTTGTATACCATCCAACCCAAATAAAACGCTCAAACTAAACCGAAAAACCAACAAAAAATTATACTTGAATGATCCGACAAAAATTCAAATCACTCAATTATTACATTGGGCAGTTTGAGAATTACACCCACCCGCCCAATATAACCTGAATAAAACAATTAATAGTTTTTTTATTTTACATACATATATTATATGTAATATTAAATATTATTTAAAAAAAATTTAACAATCAATTTAGAATAATTATTTAAAGTTTTAATTTATAATAATATGTCTAATTTTGGAAGATGTATATTGTATATTTAGTTTGTTGAATCTCATTATTTGAACATTTAAAAAAAAAAATTGGTTTGGGTGGGTTAACCCGACCAAACCGCCTAAAACATTGGACGGATTAATGTTTTTTTTCTTAGTTGGACGGGTTAGAGTTAGATTTTCGCAACTCAATTTTTACATTAGGATGATTAAAATATGTTTATAACCCGACCAAAACGGCCGATGAACACCCATAGTATCTAGTGTTCAAGAATGTATTTTAGCTCTTTTTTTTCAAACATATTCCTCATTTCAATTTTTTTCTTTCTTTTAACTTATATCATCTAATGATGCTTGAATAGAGATTTTATGTTTCCAAATTATATCTCTCATTCTTGTTCTAGCACTCAAATTTTTATAAATTAGTTATTTATATAAATTTACTCTCATAAATAATGTGTTGTCAAATTTAAATGGTGGAATAAAAAAAGACATGCAATTTGAAGATAGAAGATTTATATTTCTTGTAGTTGCTCACAATCAAATTTTAAATTTCCATTTTTTATATTTTTGAATTACAAAGCATGTTTTGATATAGAAAAGAAAAAATATTTCATTTATTGTTTTTTTTAAAAAAAAACAAATATTTCACCAATGATGACCTTAATTTTTTCATGATATATGGTCATCAACAAAAGAGGTATCAATTATTGAAACCGAAAAAAGTTTCGTTCCGGAACCCTTTTAATTTTATTTAAAATTTTCACAAAAAATTTCCTAAAAAACCATTAAACTGTATTTTAATATTAATTTGGAAATAGAATCGTGCCAAAAAAAATGTATGTGTAATAAAAAGAATATTATTTTATCAATACAATAAATATAATAATTAAAAAAACAATATATACAATAATTTTAATGTACAAAACTATTTTTAAGTAACATTATATGATTGAAATTATATTACTACCACGCAACTATTTAATACTCACAACTACATCTTTTGTTGTTGATTTTATGAGCTTCCCTTGATCATCAACTCTTCCAACTTATTACTATAATTTAATATTTAATAAAACAAAGTTATTATCATTGTTATTAGGGAAATTTACAGCATAAATCTGTGTGTAGTTTACCAACGTTGGTCCATCAACTATAAGGATAATTTATTTTGTTGAACTACATAAGAATTTATGCTGCAAACTTCCTTTGTTATTATAATAAAATATTCAATAATAAAGAAATAAAATAAATGTATAAAAATAATATTTGCAAGAACATAATAACCGTTGATAAATAAATGAGAGTTATTATTACAAAAAGTTAATAAAACATCCTTCATTAACTTTTATTTATATATATATATATATATAATTCTAAAATGTCTATCGATGTCAAATGGAAATGGGAGTGATGCGAAGGTGATTCATGATCCTTGGTTAGCAAGACCTATCACTTTTAGACCATTTGATAAGCCTGCCATTCTTGATGATATATATGTTATTGATCTTAAAGATAGGTGTAGCACCTGGTTACTTCAAGACCGTTATTGTGAACTTTGAACCGTACTTAACTCACTAATTGAGTTATTTGGTTATAAATGTGCATCTAGGTGTTATTAATAGGTTAAGGTGTAAAACCAATAAAAAAGAAATGATATTGTAAAATCCTTTATTGGCATATTTGACAATAATGACAAAATTAATTAAAAGAGTATTTTCGAAATTAGTAGTTTCCTAAAATAGTTAGTTTCCTGTGTTTGTGTGATATAAATCAGATTATTCTATATATGATTATAAAATAAATATATAATTTCATATAAAAGAATATCTTTTCTTGAAATTGGTTTATATGGAAATTATTAGTATTTATTTTCATTTATCTGATTTGGTTGCCCAGAAATCGTGTACAGCTTGCAATAATAAATGATATATTGTTTTCTTATTTATTTAAGGAAACTGGGTTGAAAAACTGTCCAGATTCAATGAATTTGTTTGAACGGATTGCCAGTCTGTTTGAACAGATTCTGACCTTCCTGTTTTGGAAGATTTTCCATTTATTGGCTGTTTGATTTCTGATTTGCTTTCCACGACCTAAAGGGATTCTAAAATGTATATAATCATCCTTAGGTCGTTGGTTTTTTACCATCTCTCTTGGTGTATTATTTTCCAAATATTTTTCAAGTTTTAGAGAGACTTTTTATTATGTGAAGAACTTGAGTCCAGCAAGTTCTTAGTGGTTTATTACAGTGTACTTCTGTATTGTTTTCTTTGTGTTAATTGTGCAGGTTGAACACACTTGGGCATTGGTCATCAAGCTTCGAGAGAAGTCTTGTTCGTGAGTCACTTTTCGGGAGGAAAAGTGCAAGTGTTATGATTTGAAGGGAGTTCAAGATCTTAGCACTTCAGAAATTTGATTAGGAGTTTAGATTACAACAGTTGCGACAAATTCAAGAGGGAGTCTTTATTTGTATAAGTCAATTTGGTTTTGTAATCGTTTAGATATTCTTCTAATAAATTTCATTCTCTGGGCGTGGCCTCGTGGACTAGTAGCAATCTGCAAAGATTGCTGATACCACGTAAAAATTAGTGTGTTCTTTACTTTATGTTCGTTTTCATCTTCTGGTCACAAACTGTTTAAACATATCTGGTTTCTGTTCAAACAGTCGTTGTGTCTGTTTAAACATTTCTGCAACAGTTCAACAATTAATTATTTAATTTGAATAATTAAGTTGGTAATCTTAAAAAACGGAATTTCAATTGGTATCAGAGCGGTTCACTAAACTCTTAGTGAGATCTTGTGGTTATTTTCCGTTTGATTTGTTTTGTGTGAAATGTCTTTCTTTGCAGAAGGTAGTTCGGTGTCTCGACCTCCATTGCTAAATGACTCAAACTATCCATATTGGAAAGTTAGGATGAGAGCTTTCATAAAAGCTCAAGATGAGAAAGCATGGCGAGCAATTTTGTCTGGATGGTCACCTCCTACTGAAAAAGGTGAAGATGGAAGCACAATTGTAAAATCTGAACTTGTTTGGGACACAGAAGAAGAAAAATTGTCCAGCTATAATAATAAAGCTCTTCACGCCATATTTAATGGTGTTGGAGAAAGTTTTATAAAACTTGTTTCCACGTGTGTCTCGGCTAAAGATGCTTGGACAATTCTTCAAACTCAGTTCGAAGGAACTGTAGATGTTAAAAGGTCTAGATTTATTATGTTACAAACCAGGTTTGATGACCTTAGAATGTCTGATTCTGAAACACTATCTGAATTTTATGAGAGATTATCTGATATTTCTAATGAGTATTTTGCACTTGGTGAAAAACTTGATGATTCTGTTCTTGTTAGAAAAATCGTTCGAGTTCTTCCTGACAGGTTCAATGTTAAGCTCACTGCTATGGAAGAGGCAAAAAATTTCAGTACTATGAAGGTAGAAGAACTGATGGGGTCACTTCATACCTTTGAGTTAAATCAAAAGATTCGTCAAAAAGACAAGCCAAGTACTTCCAAAGAAAAGGAGAAAACCATAGCTTTCAAGAGCACTGAAAAGGAAGTCTCAGATGATGAAGATGGTGATAATGAAATGGCAATGCTTGCAAAGAATTTTCGAAAATATATGAATAAGATAGGAAACAAGAAATTCAATGGCAAGATGTCAAAAGGTAATCCTTATTCTCTTAAACCTTTTCAAACTAATAAAAAGGGTATTCAGTGCAGGGAATGTGAGGGATTTGGTCACATCCAGTCTGAATGTGCAAATACTTTGAAAAAGAACAAAAAATGTATGATTGCTACTTGGAGTGATAATGACTCTGAAAGTAGTGAAGATGAGGAAGGTAATGTTACTCTCACTTCTATTTTACCTGGTTCTAAATCTGAAAATGAAAAAATTGTTTGCTTGAATAATGTTTCAAAAGATGAAGAAAATTCTGATAGTGATGAATCTGAATTGAATGATGAGTCTTTGAGTGAATCTTACAAAAAGATGTATGGTTCATGGGTGAAAGTGTGTTCTGAAAATCGGTCATTGGTAAGCAAAAATAAAGATTTATCCCTTGAAATTAAACAACTTACTGATTTGAATGAAAATTTGGAAAAAGAAATAATTTCAAAAAATGTTGAAATTAATAAGTTGTCTAAAGATTTTGATACTCTTGAGAAAAATGTTAGAATGCTTAACCCCGGTTCAACTATTTTTGAGAATATACAGAATTCAGGTCAAAGAAGTCATGTGGGACTGGGTGCTTCAAGTTCTCAAAAATCAAAGAAAACTGTCTTTATCTCGGCTGGGATGTTATCGTCTGATGTTCCTGTGTCATCCTCAGTGAAATCTGTTGTATCCGGTACTCGGATTGTTCCAACAGAAAGGACACAGTCAGTAGGTAAATCCAATGGTAAATTCAAAAAATTCATTCCAATTTGCCATTTTTGTGGTAGGAAGGGTCATATTCGTCCTAAGTGTTTTACTCTTATGAATTTTGCTAAAAATGAATATTTTGAAAAATTCAATTATTTTGATGATTTCAAAAGAGTAAAAAAGGAAAATGTTCAATCAAAGAAAATATGGATCAAAAAGAATATATGTTTTGCTGGTTTTACTAGTGAATATGATAGATCTGCTTCTTCATATTTTTGGTATTTTGACAGTGGTTGTTCAAGACATATGACAGGTGACAAGTCTATTCTTACAGACATAAAACCTATGCATTGTGGGTCTGTTACTTTTGGCAATGGAATTGAAGGTAATGTTCTTGGTATGGGTAATCTTAACTTTGAAGGGTTGCCTAGAATCAAAAGAGTGTTACTTGTGGAAGGTCTTAAAGCTAATCTTCTAAGCATAAGTCAAATTTGTGATCAAGGTTATACTGTTAACTTTGATAAAGAGAATTGTTTTGTCTTAAACAAGAATGGTGAGAATGTTCTTGAAAGTTATAGATCTAATGACAATTGCTACACTCTTCTGCCATCTATTATGTGTCAATCTGTTGTGAGTAATAACACTGATATGTGGCATGCTAAACTTGGTCACATAAATTTCAAAACCTTGAAAAAATTGTCACATGCAGGGAGTGTTCGTGGTTTACCTAAGCTAGGTAAAGAATCTGATGGTAAGTGCAAGAGTTGTCAACTTGGTAAGCAATTGAAAATTACACATAAAAGTGTTTCTAACATAAACACTTCGAAAGTTTTAGAATTGCTTCACATGGATCTTATGGGTCCAATTCAAATTGAGAGCTTAAATGGGAAAAGGTATATTTTTGTTTGTGTGGATGATTTTTCTAGATATACTTGGGTGGATTTCTTGAAAGAAAAATCTGACACTTTTGATGCCTTTAAAACTCTTTGCTTGAAATTAAAAGTTGAAAAAGATTGCAACATTGGAAAAATTGTTCGTATAAGAAGTGATCATGGTAAAGAATTTGAGAATTCTGTCTATGATGATTTTTGTAAGTCTGCAGGTATCTCTCATGAGTTTTCAGCTCCCAAAACTCCTCAACAGAATGGAGTTGTAGAGAGGAAAAACCGCACTCTTCAAGAAATGGCTAAAGTGATGCTAAACAACAAAAAATTTACCAAACGGTTATGGGCAGAAGCAATTAACACTGCTTGCTATATCATAAATCGTGTTTTTCTTCATCCAGGTACATCTAAAACATCTTATGAAATTTGGAAAGGTAAGAAACCAAGTGTGGCTTACTTTCATGTTTTTGGATGTGTTTGTTACATTTTGAGAGATAGAGAAAATCTTGGTAAATTTGATACTAAGAGTGATGAAGGTGTTTTTATTGGATACTCCACTAACAGTAGGGCCTATCGTGTGTATAACATGAGAACCCAAACTGTAATGGAGTCGGCTAACGTTGTTATTGATGATTCCAGGGATTTTTCTGAGTTTTCTACTGAGGAAGAAATTGAAAGGTTTATTGATGAACCTACTGAAAAACACGAAGAAGCAAATGTCAGTGATACTACTGTTACAACGTCTGGTCCATCTGTTCCAACAAATCACGAATCCGATGAAACAGATTCTGGACAGACAGAAAAGAAATTTCCAGATATTATTTAGGATGAAGTCCAAAAGGAGCCATCAACCAGAGTTAAGTTAAATCATCCAGCAGATTTAATACTTGTAAATCCAAAAGACAGTATGGTAACACGAAGAAGGTTTAGTAATGTTGTTCAATTTGTTTGTTTCTTATCTCTAATTGAGCCTAACAATGTGAAAGAAGCTTTAACTGATGAAAATTGGATTAAAGCTATGCAGGAGGAATTGGAACAATTTTTTAGAAACAAAGTGTGGATCCTTGTGCCAAGACCGTTGCATACTAATATTATTGGCACAAAATGGATTTTCAAAAATAAATCTGATGAATTTGGTACAATCGTGCGAAATAAAGCAAGATTAGTGGCACAAGGGTACACACAAGTGGAAGGAATAGACTTTGATGAAATATTTGCACCTGTTGCAAGACTTGAATCAATTAGATTATTATTGTCTATTGCTTGCTTGATTGGTTTCAGGTTGTTCCAAATGGATGTCAAATCCGCATTTCTCAATGGGATCTTGAATGAAGAGGTATATGTTGAACAACCCAAAGGGTTTGAAGATCCACATGCACCTGATCATGTTTACAAATTGGAGAAAGCTCTATATGGTTTGAAGCAAGCCCCTCGGGCTTGTTATGAGAGACTCTCTCAATTTCTTGTTTCTCATGGATACAAAAGGGGTGGAGTAGATAAAACTCTGTTTATCAAAAATATTAAATCTAACATAATTATTGCTCAGATTTATGTTGATGATATTGTTTTTGGTTCTACTTCTCACAATGAGGTGCAGGTATTTGTGAAGCAAATGAAAGAGGAATTTGAAATGAGCATGGTGGGAGAATTGACCTATTTCTTAGGTTTGCAAGTCAAGCAATTAGATGAAGGCACATTTATTTCTCAAAGCAAATATGCTAAGAACTTGGTGAAAAAGTTTGGACTTGAAAGTTCAAAGATTGTCAAAACACCAATGGGAACGACTGTGAAGCTATCCAAAGATGAAAATGGTGTCAAAGTTAATCCTACACTGTATAGGAGCATGATTGGAAGTCTTCTTTATCTCACTGCTAGTCGACCTGATTTGAGTTATAGTGTTGGTGTGTGTGCCAGGTACCAAGGAAATCCCATGAAGTCTCATGTTGCAGCTTTCAAAAGAATCATTCGATATGTTCATGGGACTGCTGATTATGGTATTTGGTATTCAAAAGAAACTAACCCTAATCTAGTGTGTTTTAGTGATGCTGATTGGGCAGGTAACACTGATGACAGAAAAAGCACTAGTGGAGGATGTTTCTTCTTGGGAAATAATCTTGTCTCTTAGCACAGCAAGAAACAGAATTCTATTTCTCTCTCAACAGCTGAGGCCGAATACATTGCAGCGGGAAGTTGTTGTGCACAACTTTTGTGAATGAAGCAAATGATGATGGATTATGGGTTTGATCTTGACACTTTAACTATTTTTTGTGATAATACAAGTGCAATTAATATTTCAAAAAATCCTGTGCAACATTCCTGTACTAAACATATTGATATTCGTCATCATTTCATAAGAGAATTAGTTAAAAATAAAGTTCTTGTCTTGGAATATATTGAAACACATAAACAAATTGCAGATATTTTCACTAAAGCTCTTGATTCGGTTCGCTTTGATTTCCTCCGAAAATCTTTGGGGGTTTGTTCTCTTTAAATTCTCTTGTTATGGTGTTGTCCGCTTGATCTAATGTGTTTTCTTTTGGTTAAGAAAATTGTCAATCAATTTGAAAATTTTGTTGTGTGTCAAGCTGGATAATCTGTCTTGTGTTTATGAATCTTTGGTTGTATATTCTTGAGAGAAATTTAATCTATTCCTCCTAGGCATCTTCGAGTAAATTAATCAATGTTTAAGGTTTGAGCTTCCTTTTGTGTAGCATTGTTTCAAGCTCCTGTGCAAGAATAGAGCTACCTACATCAGTGTGTGAAAGCCGTCTTTTGAGTAAGTTGGAACTTTGTAATTTGGAGTTATGAAGAAGATACGCTACCATAGAAAAGGGCTACCACTGGTGTAGTGTGACAGCGTCTTCATGGGTTACAATTATTTTAATTTCGAAAAAGACTTATTTGTCATTAGGCAATGTTCCCTTGCATACACTGTCACACACTTATGCTTGAAACAATGCAATAAAAATTGTACACAGTTTATAAAAAATAAAATAAAAAAAATGTGTGTAAGACTCATACATGTTGATTGATTCACTTAAGAATATGTGCTTGTGACTGAATTGTGTTTTATTTCTCTCGAATATTCTTTCTAATTTTTCATTTTCACAAGTGTTCTTATCTTTGGTTTACACTAACACTTATTTTCATTTGCTTGATTTTATTCTTATCAGGATGACTCTCTTTGATCAAAGCAGATTTTTTTTAGGGTTGAGTTTTTTATTTTTGTGCATATATATAAATAAAAATAAATAAAAAAATGATAATCAAGGAAATACATGGAGGACCGAATCATTGTGGTGATTATGAAAAATTATGCATTTAAGTGTGTGATTTAATATATTCTTTGTCTCCAAGGAATTTATTTTTGTCTTCTTTCTCATTTTGGATTATCATGATTTGTATCTTTATTGTCCTGTACTTTGTTAAGGATTTTTTTTAACAAAAAGGGAAAAAGTCAATAAGGAGATCGTGTGGGGTATTTGTTTCTGGTTACCTTTTTTGGATTGGGTTTTTATTCATATTACATTTTTATAAACATAATTTAAAAAAAAAAAAAAAAAGGTAAGTTGTATGAAGATCGTGTGTATTAAAGGTTGTTTCCTTTTATTGGTTAAATTAAAAAAAAAATTTTAAAAAGAAACCTTTTATTGCCGTGGATATTCATTTTGGGTAAGTATTGTATTTAAAAAGGCATGCCATTACCCTATTTCTTCTCACCCACGATTTCACTCAGTTATCTCTTCTCCTTCTAATTTTTTTTTCTCTCATTTTCTTGTAAGTGTTTTTTGTTTTTCAGAGAAAAAATGGTCAGAACTCGTGGTGCTTCCTCCAAGAAGATTCCTATTTCTCAATCCCGAAAGGTGCCATCTCCTTCGCCTTCTCCGTCTGTGTCAACAGCGCCTCTTTCTGTTCCAGCAGCTGCCACATCTGTTGGAAAGTCTTGCAAATCCAAGGCACGCAAGAAGGTGTTTTTGCTCTCTCATGAACACCCTATGGTGTTTCCAGATATCTCTGCTGACATTGTTGCACCACCATCTGAAGTGGTGGTGCCCTCTCGAGCCAAGGACCATTCTCCTCTTCCTTTTGATTCGTCTTTGAAGGCTAAGGCAAAATCGAAATCTGTTTCATCCTCTTCCAAAGCTGCTGCTGCTGGGTTGCTCAAATTGCCCTTGAAGCCGAGTCAGTCCAAGAAAAATTCTGTGACTCCCAAAAGGAAATTGGGGTTGGACGCGTCTCTTTCTCCCTTGTCTGCTACCAAGAAAAAATTGAAGGCTCATCCCCCTTCTCTGTCTTCCTCCGAATCTGATCCTGAGGAAGAAAAGTCAGATTCTGAAGCAACCTATGATACCACATTGTCTGATGAAACGGTTCCTGACAATGCAGAATCAGAGGCTGAGTCTGATGAGCCAGAAAAAGAAGACATTGTCCCCTCTGATCAAGAAGCCGAATCTGACTCAGACCAAATTGCATATCCTTTGACATCCAAAGCTAAAGGGAAGAAACCTATTTCTGGTTCTACACCTTCTCCAAAACGTTCAGGTGTAAATTTCAAACCTTATTCTTCCATTTTTTGCTATAATGATAATGCATGTGATATGGTTCTATATGCTCAAAGGAAATTTATCATTGAAAGAAATTATGTCTTGAATGATCATCGTCCTTTTGGTGTGCTAACAATGCTTCAAGATCGACAATGGACAGGTTCTTTGGTTAAATTTTCTGGTTTTGTGGATAGAATAGTCAAGGAATTCTATGCCAATCTTACTAATGAAATTATTGAACCTTCATCTCCTCTGTATAATAAAATGTTTGTCAGGGGCCATTGGTTCTCTTTTACTCCTCAAGACATTGCTCTTGCTTTGCATCTTCCCCTTGCTGTCGAGGATGATGTTGATGGTGCCTCTCTTGACAAGGACATGGTTATCATTGAATTGGTAGGTCAAAAAATGGTATGGCTATCTAATACAGTCATCTCGGTCTCCAATCTCACCTACACTTATGCTGTTCTCCATAAGTTTGCCACAACAAATTGGAAGCCCACTTCTCACACCGCCACTATCTCTTTTGATATGGCATCATTTTTGTACAAGGTGGGGACCGGTCTTGGTATAAATTTGGCTTCGATTATTCATGATCAAATCATTGGGTTTCGCAAAGGTAACAGGAAAAACTTGAATCTCCATTTTCCTCAAGTTATTTATAAAGTGTTGAGTATGCAGAAAAAAGATCTCCAACGTGATCAAGAAGACTTGGTGGCACCCACTATTGTTGCTTCCTACAAGGCCTCTGCCACTCCTACTGAAGCCACTGTTGCTCCGTCCTCCAATAAAGTCAAGCCCCAATCTCTGAAGATTTCCTCGGATGACATTCCTCATGCCTCCTCCTCTGTTGCCACAGATTCAGGACTTGTTGCAACAGAAATAGCTGCTGTTCGAGCCTCTGTTGATTCTTTGACTGCTCGAGTGATGTCAATTGAAGGACTGCAACGTTCTGTGTTGGAGGCTGTTCAATCTCTGTCCAAAGATCCAGTTGTTTAGTTTTTAGTTTTTGTCCATTAAACATTGATACTCTTTTTTTGTTTTATGGTTCTTTGGCTTCTTTGAAAGACACAAAGGGGGAGAGTAGTATTTCAAAAACCTGGTTGTTTGTTGTTTTGTTTAACTCTGGACCTTCTTATTTTGAGGGGGAGTTAAGTCTATTTTATTTACATGTTTGTTATAAGTTCATGCATGTTTGCAGGGGGATTTCTTTCTCTTTACTTATCACTAACATTTGTGTTGCAGGTATTTTTTAATTAATTTTGTCTATCAAATTGCCAAAGAGGGAGATTGTAAAATCCTTTATTGGCATATTTGACAATAATGACAAAATTAATTAAAAGGGTATTTTCGAAATTAGTAGTTTCCTGTTTTGTAATATTTTGGTACATTTCGAAAATAGTTAGTTTCTTGTTTTGTGTGATATAAATCAGATTATTCTATATATGATTATAAAATAAATATATAATTTCATATAAAAGAATATATTTTCTTGAAATTGGTTTATATGGAAATTATTAGTATTTATTTTCATTTATCTGATTTGGTTGCCCAGAAATCGTGTACAGCTTGTAATAATAAATGATATATTGTTTCCTTATTTATTTAAGGAAACTGGGTTGAAAAACTGTTTAGATTCAATGAATCTGTTTGAACGGATTGCCAGTCTGTTTGAACAGATTCTGACTTTCCTATTTTGGAAGATTTTCCATTTATTGGCTGTTTGATTTCTGTTTTTTGTTCCACGACCTAAAGGCGTTGGTTTTTGATCATCTCTCTTGGTGTATTATTTTCCAAATATTTTTCACGTTTTAGAGAGACTTTTTATTATGTGAAGAACTTGAGTCCAGCAAGTTCTTAGTGGTTTATTACAGTGTACTTCTGTATTGTTTTCTTTGTGTTAATTGTGCAGGTTGAACACACTTGGACATTGGTCATCAAGCTTCGGGAGAAGTCTTGTTCGTGAGTCACTTTTCGGGAGGAAAAGTGCAAGTGTTATGATTTGAAGGGAGTTCAAGATCTTAGCACTTCATAAATTTGATTAGGAGTTTAGATTACAACAGTTGCGACAAATTCAAAAGGGAGTCTTTATTTGTATAAGTCAATTTGGTTTTGTAATCGTTTAGATATTCTTCTAATAAATTTCATTCTCTGGGCGTGGCCTCGTGGACTAGTAGCAATCTGCAAAGATTGCTGATACCACGTAAAAAATCGTGTGTTCTTTACTTTATGTTCGTTTTCATCTTCTGGTCACAAACTGTTTAAACATATCTGGTTTCTGTTCAAACAGTCGTTGTGTCTGTTTAAACATTTCTGTAACAGTTCAACAATTAATTATTTAATTTGAATAATTAAGTTGGTAATCTTAAAAAACGAAATTTCAGATATATTTTATTTAAAACATAAAACTGTTCATGGGCCCATAAAAAAACGTTTACAAGTTATTTACAATCCAAAATGGTCATTACAGTGTAAAATTTACAACCCGCCGACCTAAGCAGGAAAAATAGGGTTAACCCCCTAGTTCCTCCGAGAACTCTTTGGCCGTGGTGGTCAAGCGGCCCCATATGTACACATTGCCACCTAAGCTCTCCACTCAAGGCTGGGTGAGCTTTTCTTTCCCTTTACCTGCACCACATAGCACCCGTGAGCCAAAGCCCATCAAGAAAACTCATTACTTCATGTATATAACATCAAATAATGATCATGATAATCATCCAGGACTTATAGCCCTAAACAGATGAGTGACAGATGTAAAAGTCACTAATGTGGGTTCTGTACCCTTTACAAATGAGTGATCGAGTCACTTGCTTAAACCAAGTGAGTGACTGATGAGCAAGTCACTAATGTAAACCAAATGAGTGATCATGGAATCACTAGCGTGGGTTCCGTACCCTTAGCCATGTGACAATGGAGTCACCTGGGCCTTCTGGCCCTGGCTCTGAGTGACTAGTCATGGAACTGGACAAGCGCTTTTAGTTTTCATCGAACTTGGGGTCGGTCCGGCATTAATGCTCATGATGAGTCATTCAATGCTTATGTCGATTAGATCTAATCTTTTCAACTCTGCGTTCATGACGCTTATGCCGTTCCTGACTCATAGGTCAATAACATACGACCAGTGCTCATACTACTGTCGAACTTGACTAGTCAGTCACAGCTTCACCGTCAGTTCTAACACCATTGCCGATTCTGACTAATAAATCAGTACCATTCACAAGTAAGCAATAATTGCTAAGCATTCGATATACAATCAACGTCCACGTTTAAACATTCAACATGCCTCATGAATAACCATGCATGTTATGTATGGGGTGTAGTTTTTTTACCTCTGGTTCGAGCAAGAATTAGTAAAAGAACGACCCTTGAGAACGATCAACATTTTAGTTCCTTAACGGTCACCTGGTCATAACCAATTATGGGATTCCATCAATAAAATGAATCACAAAAGGTTCCCGGACCAAAACCTAGCCTCCGGGACATCGAATCCTACTAAACCGAGTAGTAGGAACGATCCTGAGGCCTAAGGTTTGATTCCCCAAGCCAAAAACTCAATTCTTGCCAAAATGCCACTAAGGGTCGCGACCCTACACCACCATGCCGCGACCCACCTCCTCAAATAGAAGCGGCCACCCTTCAATCCCCAACATGAGCCGCGACCCTCCTTCACCATGCTGCGGCCCAACAGCCCTTCAGCTCTACCCTTCCTCTTCAATGAGCTTGGGTCGCGGCGCTCTAGAACAGAGCTGCGACCCCACCTGAAACTCAGCCAAAAATCCCTGTTTTTCTCCTTCGAACTCATTTCAAAACCTTATTAAAACACTCCCAATATCATAAAGCAAAGCCACCAACTATTACCATAACTTATCTACCATATCACCATCAAAACCTAAGCCTTAAACCAATCAAAACTTCATCAAATTCTCATTTCAATGATCAAAACTCCAAATCTCAAAACTAACATAAAAACAGAGCAAGGAACCATAAACTTGAACTAAAACCTTACCTTAAGCTTGAATTGAAACCTCTTCAATGGCTGAACACTAGCCTAAAACCTCAAGCTTCAATCTCTAAGTTTGAATCCCCAAACTTGCTTCAAGATTCAAAGGAAAAGAAAAAGGAAAATGATGATCGTGAGGGAGGAAAGACAAGGCTCTGTTTTGGCTAACCTTCCACAGCCTTCAACTTATATATAGCCTAGGTCAAATGACCAAAATACATCCATGCTTAATTCATCTCCTAACAACCCCCAAGGGCAAAACCGTCATTTCCCGCTTATCTTGTTAATCATAATTAATGCCCTCCAATTTCCGTTATTCTCAAATACTAATAAAATCATATCCCATTACCCTTTAATTCCCAGTAATGCTCTAATCATCAAATCACCCTGAGATTCACCCCGAGCCCCGAATTCAACCCAGTTATGACCAAACCGATAACTTGTATTCAAAGATCGTGTCATGCCGAATAGCTCGAACAAATCCACATTATAATGTGGCCTCAACAATAGATCACCAACATGCATGAAAGTATATAAATATGCCCTCAACGACCAAATTACCAAAATGCCTCTATAATGAAATGTGGACCCACGTGCATACATTTATCATCATAAAATAATATAATTTACATAAACATGCACATAATAGTTTAATGACATAATAAATCAATTATGGCCTTTCCGGCCTACTAATCAGACCATTAAACTTCATTAGGGATTTTAGGGCATTACAATAGGGAAGGTCAGTGGGATGAAGATTTCATTCGAAATGTCTTTACCAAGGAGGATGCAAAACTGATTTTGGGTATGCCTAGTTGTGATTGGGAGATGCAAGATAAAGTGCTTTGGCATTATAAGAAGAATGTTGAATATAGTGTTCAAAGTGGATACAAGGTTGTCATGAGAATGAAAGAGAGAACTGAAGCATCTGACATGAAGAAAACTGAATCATGGTGGACTTATATTTGGAAAATGAGAGTGCTCCTAAAATTAAATACTTTTTTTGGAAATTAAGCCACTTGTGGCTGCTCACTAATTGTGCTCTATTTTCCAGGGTATTTCGTTAGATACTTCTTGTTTGAGATGTGGTGGAGCTTATGGGGAAGACTTTATGCATGCCCTTTGGAAGTGTGCTTCTGTTCTCACAGTTTGGAAGAGGAGCAGGTTTTGGAAAGCTGTAGAGGAGTGTTTTCTTAATGATATTATCTCCTTCTTTATAAGGCTAAAATCTCTTCTAACGAAGTCTGATTTTGAGATTTTTGGTGTCATATTGGCAACTTTGGTATATTAGGAATGGTTTGTGTCATGGTAAAAAGGAGCCAGTGGTTGCAGATCTTTTGGGGTGGTGTTCTAAGCTTCTTGCAGATTATCAATAAGTCAACTCTACTCCCCCCAAAGTTAATAATAGAATATGTGTGAAATAGTGTCCACCTAAAGAAAGTGTGGTCAAGATAAATGTTGATAATGGGATTGACGTAGAAAGGGAATGTCGTACTATCAGTATAATCGCTAGAGATTATTTTGGGAACTTAGTGGCTGCCAAGTCGGTGTTTTTGCAGTGACGATATAATGTATATACTGCTGAATTACTTGCTATCAAGGAAGGTCTGTCTTTTGCGCAACAACTTCAAATTCCAAGGTTTGTTGTGGAATTTGATTGTGCTAATGTTGTCACCACGCTGGTTTCTAAAGATGTCTATTGCAGTGATAATGAAGGGCTTATTAAATGTGCATCTAACTTTTTTTTTTAATGTCAACTTTAACTGTTTATTTAAATTTAAAAACAATAATGAAATAAAAAAACTACAAAATTAAAATTTTTTACAAAACTATCTCAGTGTTTTAGTCATAACTTTCGATTCAAGAGTCTGATTTTAATGAATTATATAAAGATAATTGAAAAATCTATAACTTTTTGTGAAATAGTATTTTTGATCTTTGTATTATTTAGAAGTCAAAATCTGATGTAAAAGTTAGAGACGGGTTAATTACAAAATTTCACAAAAATATTTTAGTATTTTAGTCATAACTTTCGATCCATAAGTCCAATCTTAATGAATTAGATATTGTTGGAAAGATAATTAAGAAATATATAATTTTGTGTGAAGTAGTATTTTTCTCTTTCACATTATTTAGAGTAAAAAATTAGTCGTATGTTTAAATGCGAAATTTCACTTTTATATAAAAATTTGAAGCTATTTGATTTAATTTCAAATTAAAATTATGTTTATTTGATTTGTTTATGGAATTTAAAGTAAAAAATAATAATGATGAAAACATTATTTCATTTGAAAATAAGATACAGTTTTATATATAAAAATATTTATTTATTTACTATACACTACCTATCTCAATTATATTACATTTTAATTTATTTTGATATTATTCATATTGTTATACTCAAAATTTGGCACTTCCACGTTGCAGCCCGCGAAGTAATGATATGTCAAGATAAAGTGTTGGGACACAACAGTCACCACCAGCCGCCGTAAGAAGTGGCCCTCGCCACTTCCCTAATACTCAAGAATAGGCAGGACTCATCAGTGTCGTCCTACTTCTTCTATCTCGTGAAGCCAAATGATTCCTAGGTGGCCACACCAACGCCAATTGTAAGAAGAAAATGGCCCTAGCCAAACACACAAGTGAGACAAACACACGTCATAAGGATTTGCTAAAGTCGCCATCGGCCATAGTTGTTCCCCGAGGCCCTCGCTAGTCGCCAGTAGCCAGTTTCCGATCATCGAGGCTCCTCGCTGCTCGCCGGTGGCTGTGACAGTCAAAATCCTGTGATCCATAAGGGGAAAGACCAGGTAAGCTGTGCAATCCCACACCGCCTAGGGAAGGTCAAGTGTGATGAGTCTAAGACTGTGTAGGTATGAGACTACACAGTTGAAGATGGCTTAAATGGATTGATGGGTACTATCTATATCAACAAGATGTATCTTTTTTTCGGTAGCCCATCACTTGAGAACTCCAAAGTTAAGCGTGCTTGACTTGGAGTAATCTCAAGATGGGTGACCTCTAGGGAAGTTTTCCCAGGAAGCGTGCGAGTGAGGACAAAGCACGCTGGAAATACTTGTGTTGGTTTGTAAGGCCAGTCGTCATTCTAGGAAGCAACCATAGTGACGTGGGGCGTTACAAATGGTATCAGAACCTTGACCCAGCCGGAAGTGTGGCCGATGGGGACGTCGGGCCTGTAAGGGGGGGTGATTGTGACAGTCAGAATCCTGTGATCCGTAAGGGGAAAGACCAGGTAAGCTATGCAATCCCACACCGCCTGGGGAAGGTCAAGTGTGATGATTCTAAGACTGTGTAGGTATGGGACTACACGGTTAAAGAGAGCTTAAATGGATTGATGGGTACTACCTATGTAACGCCCTACTACCTTAGAGCCGTTACTTAGTGAGTTTAAAACAGAAATCGTGTTTTTGACTGACTCTACGTGGTTTCTAAAACCAAAAGTGTGACTAAACCAAAATTTAAGGCTGTACTCTTTGAAAATGTTTAGTTTCATTGAAAACATTAAGTATCAAACATCTGGGATCCCAAAAATAAGGTTTACAAAATATTTACAACTCAAAAATAGATTTACACTAGGTTAACTATCAAAAGAATGAGTTAATACAGCAATATACAAAATGCCCCCAACCAAAGCAGTTGGGCAGGCCGAACATGTACGCGCCGCTCCCACGCTCTCCATACTCATGGCCGGTTGACTGACTCCTTGCTTTTACCTGCCACACAGAGCACCCGTGAGCCGAAGCCTAGCAAGAAAACCCATACAGTATATAACATATGCACAGAATATAGTTGACATATAATCCATTGATAAATAGGAAAACCATCCGACTGATCAAGCACGACCATGCCGCCCCAGAGGACTTACCAAAGCCCGGGGGTCTCGGTCCTCACCGTAAGGATAACTCCTGTATCCCTTGGGTCTCACCCTGGCTATAAGCACCCCATGTGCTGAGTGTTACTTCCGGCCCCAAGGCCGTACCCGGCCCTTGCCGCTCTCAGCCTTAGCCGTTCATTTCATTATAATCGTACGCATAATACATTTCGAAATAATTGTTCAAACATATAATAATTCATCCAAGGTCATACATTTACAAGTAAAACAATCTAGGGCCATGCCCTGCAATAACACTGTGGGCCCATGCCCTGATCCCGGGTGTTACAGTTTTCTTACCTTTAAATTCGGTAGCCTTGATCACCTGACTCCTTGAGCACGATCCTACTCGAGCCCTAGCGCTTACCTAAGCAAAATCCAAAGTCAAAGTCATCACCAAACCTCAAGTCCAAAACCTAGCCTCGGGACCAATCCCGAGCCCCCGGGAAGTCCTAGATCCCCAAAACAAAGTGGTGGAATCGAGCCCCGAACCCTAGGTCAAAATCCCTTAACAAAAGCCCAAAAATCCCCTTCTGTGAACAGTGCAGCGCTACAGCACTCTAAAGAGGGCGCTGTAGCGCTACAAGCAGAACCACCCCCAGAAACAGGGGCTAGCGCTACAGTGCCCTCTGACTAGCGCTGTAGCGCTAGTTGCAGCCGGACCAAACCCAAAAATCGTTTCTTTCGATTTCCTTTTACCATTTCAAACCCAAACTTGTCCAAATCATTCCCAAGCCCAAAAACAAACTTATCCACACCTCACACTCATCCCAAGCATCCCAAGAACTCGACCCCAAGCTCAAGCAACCCAAAACTCAAAATCTATCATAATGAACCCAAAAACCAGAAATTCATTCAAACAACAAAGATAAGGTCTTAGAAATCATACCGTGGATAGAAATTCGACCTTGAGTTGAACCCTAGACCTCCTTAGCTTGCACCTTCACAACCTTGACCTGATTTCCCCAAAAATCCCATCTATTTAGCTCAAATACACAGCTTAAACCAGTCAAGCCCTAAAACTGAAATCTCCAAGAACTTACCTCAAATTTCTGATGTGATCTTGCTAATCCCTTGCCAATCCTCAAGTCTAGCTTAGGATCCTTGATGCTCAGCCTACCCTAGCTCTCCACTGAGCTTAACTCCAAGAAAAATGAAGGAAAATGGTTGGGAGAGCCACAAACCGATTCTTTAAAGCCAAACCCCTCTGTTTTCTCTCTTTTCCTTTTTCTCCTCCTTCTTTCTTTCTTTTCAGCCTATAACTCTTTTTCTACAAAATCCACTAAGTATAAAGCCCCCTTTAACTCATCTCTAACAAGCCTAAAGACCAAAATGCCCTCCCTTGATAATTCTAAACCTTTATGCCCATAAATGGACATTTGAGTCATATTACCCAAATTCCCACTAATTCCTCAAGTGTTCCTAATAATTCCCGCTCGCTACCCAATACCTGATTAATCACCAAATATACATTCTTCATTATCAAGATTAACCTCAATATATTTTCCAAATTCTCATTTAAACTCCCCAGGCTTAACCCAAGCCGGGTATAGATTCCCGCTTTGACTTTTCCGCTAACCCGCTCATTCTAGGATCGTCTCGAGTCATAGATCACAGATATCAACACAGTCATGCCCAAAATGGCCAAATTACAAATATGCTCTTTCTAAGATAATCAAGTCTACAGGCATACTAATTCACATAGTCATGCATCTCAAATAATCAAATAGTCATATAACGTGCATTAAATCATAATCATGCATTAAACTCATTAAAGTCACACACAAAATCCCATTATGCCCTCTAGGCACACTACTCAAGGCCCTTAAGCCTTAATAGCGAATTTGGGTCGTTACAACCTATATCAACAAGATACATCTTCTTTTCGGTAGCCCATCACTTGAGAACTCCAAAGTTAAGCGTGCTTGACTTGGAGTAATCTCAAGATGGGTGACCTCTTGGGAAGTTTTCCCAGGAAGCGTGCGAGTGAGGACAAAGCATGCTGGAAAGACTTGTGTTGGTTTGTAGGGCTAGTCGTCATTCTAGGAAGCAGCCATAGTGACGTGGGGCGTTACAGTGGCCCTCGCCATCCGAGCCTCATTCCGCACAAGAGTGCGCTATCAACCATTAAATGAATAGGACACGCCAAACTTCCATTTTTTGGGAGACACAAAACCTATCTCCAGGCCAAGTGTACTAAAATTTTGCTTGATCGGGAAACAATGTGTCACCGTCAGCCCTTCCCATCTCCGCGACTATAAATAGTGCAACCCGCACTACAGCGAAAATGACGAATCAAATCCAAGAAATCAAGAGAACAGAGGATCCGAAAAAACAAGCCAGTAACTGTTCATTTTCAGAGAGAGCTTCTACTCTCCATCACTGTAACTGCCCCAAGGGCAAGATCAAACTCAGCTTGCTCTTGAGGGTTCAAAGTTCATAAATAATACTGACTAAAGTAGACGTATGTCATATTTTTTTGGGTCGAACCACTATAAATCTTTGTCTTATTCATTTATTGTTGCATTTATTCCTCTTTTCATTAGCTCACTATTCGTCATTAAGATTCGCTCTTAAGTATTATACACAAAACAATTATTCATTTATTGCTTTGTGCAACTTGACGAAAAAATGAGAACACATATACAACTACCTATCTTAATTATTATTACATTTAATTTATTTTGATATTATTCATATATAATAACTATAAATAATATTGATAATAACTCTTCTTTCTCTCACTCTCTTTCGACTGTGCACCTCTTCTTCTCTCTCCATCTTTACGTATGTATTTCTTTTTTGTTTAATCACACTCCATTGTTTTTGCTCTAATTGTATTTATCTTCTTCTCTTTTTCTAATTGTATCTTTTCTTTTTCGTATGGATTTTTGTGGAGCATTCTTCTATGATTGAATTGTTTGTTTAAAATTACTACTGATGTGATGCTTTCTCCCAATCACACGATCTCTCTGGTTCTATCGTTGGTCTACTTCTGTAAAGGTATAACTATCTCAGTGTTTTAGCCATAACTTTCGATCCAAGAGTCCGATTTTAGTGTTTTAAACATCTTATTTTATTATATATGATATTGCTTATTTATTTAAAATTTATATGATAGTTAAACAACTTAATAAAAATAGAAGAATAAATACTATTTTGGACCTCGTATTTTGTAAAATTGAACAAAAGAGTACCCTGGACCAAATTTTGGTCATTTTTTTTAAATATGACCAAAATACTTTCATATTCTATTAATTAATGAACTATATAAATAATGAAAAATATATTTTAAAATAAAAAATAAATTAAATTGTTTTTAAATAAAAAATAATTAAAAGCTATTTTAAATAAGAAAAAATTAGCATAAATAGTTTTCTAAAAATTAACAAAAACAATCAGATTTAATTAAAAAATATTAAACATGATTTAATCCTAATCTATCAGTCTTAATATTCACTAAACATAATTTAAAATAAACAAATAAAACTAAAGAAATCAAAACTTAATCAACCTAAATCCTAGTCTCAATCTATCAACGTCCATCTTCTTCTTCAAAGAGCCTTCATCATCATCATCATCATCATCATCATCTTCTTCTTCTTCTTTTTGCTAAAACAAGAAATCAAATGAAGACCCACAGTCATGAGGCTGAAATGTTTTCTTCTTCATCATCCACTTCTTCTGATTGCCTCCTCCATGCCTCCTTCATTTGTTTTTTTTTTTGCAGCTTCACAAAGTATGAACCTAGAGATGGAGGTGGCGACTTGGGCAGCTTCACAACTGGATCGGGGTCATGCGACTTGGTGCGAGATGTCGACGTTGCTGGATCTGGGTTTCTTAATCTTTAATGACTTTTTCATTGGGTATGTGAGAGAGGACGAGGGAGGAGATTCGTGGGTCTTCATTGACTCTGTCGACCATCGTGCCTGAAGCAAGTGATGAAGTTGCTGACTCTTCGTTGACCACTGTTCCTAAAGTAGGTGATGAGGCTATCGAAGATGTCATCATTCTCTTTCTGCAACAATGAATGGGGTGATGCCAAAGATGCTAGGGTCGGGACTAGTGGTTGGGTTCTGGGGTTAGGGCTAGTGGTTGAAACTGAAAGGGAATCAAATTTGAAGATGCTGAAGAAGAGCATCAAGAAGGAGAAGAAGAAGACGAGGATGAGGGAGATGCAAAGATTTTTTTAATTTTTTTTCTAATTTCATTTTAGAAAAAGTTTTTATTAATATTAAATTTGTTAGTTTAATTTTGGTATTTAATTTTTAATTTTATGTATAATTTTTTTTATTAAATCTGATTATTTTTGTTAATTTTTAGAAAACTATTTAAGTTAATTTTTTCTAATTTAAATAGTTTTTTAAATTATTTTTATGTAAAAACAATTTAATTTATTATTTTTATTTTAAAATATATTTTTTATTATATATTTAATTAATTAATTAATATAATATAAGAATATATTGGTCATAGTCAAAGAAAGTTTGACAAAAATCTAGTCTAATGTACTATTTTGTTTTATTTTGCAAAACATATGATCTAAATTGTCATTTAACAAAATATAAAGTCTGATAAGTAACTTTTACAAAACATAGGGTCCATAATAATATTTACTAAAAATAAAATAATAAATTTTCTAAATAAAACTAAGCAAACATGCCTTCCACGTTACTTTCACATAGTAATATATATATTTTTGAAAGAGGCTTTAATGTATAAAACTTAATCAACATTGTCAATATCGTTCGTCGGTTTTTTTTAATTATTTTTTTTGAGGAAAGGTTACATGTTACAAACAATCACAACTAAGGGAGGTACCTATCTAATTCACTAGCAATAACATTCATCCCCAATTCCGAGTTCGGAGTCGGCTTTACTAGCAGAAATCAGAATTCGGCTCAACAATATTTTTATTAATGTGTTACTTCACTTTAAAATTGTGATAAATAAATTACAAATTATAAAAATATATTTAAATAAATTATTACAAAAGAAAAATTCCAATGTTAACTTTTAAAAGAAAAGTATATTTGTCAATGCATTTTTAAGGAGAATGAAAATTACAATTCTCCAATCTCGTAGGATTGTCATTTCAATTCTATAATTTCAAATTTAAACATGGATAATTATGCTCATTTTAAATTTCTATTCTCTTCCATAAGTATACAACGCATCAATAATTAGTTAATGAAAAACAAAAACCTCTATAACATGATTTCCTTGTTTTGATAATATAAGGATAGTAATTTAATTAATATTTATGGTGCGTTTACTTATATGTAATGAAAATGATTTGCAATTAGAATGATTAGTAATTGAATTGACCTTCAATTGGATTAATGAGTCAGAGTCAAAATAAATTGTTTACTTGATTTTTGATTTGTAGGAACTTGAATTGAAATTAATAATATTTCAATTGATGTGTTTAGTTTATTTTGGAATATGAATAAATTATTTATGAGTTACAAAAATAATCCTCATTAAAGTTTTATATGTATATAGATCTTTTATCATATATATACTGTATTGTTAAATATTATAATAATATATATTTTTAACTTAGAATATTAATTTATTGTTATGTATAATTTTTTTAAATGCCATGCATTTAGAAAATAATATAAATATTTTAAATTATATAATTTATTTTAGATAATATTATAAATAATAGATAATAATTCCACATCCACAAAACTATACTATAAATAAAAAATACTAATTACTAACAATCAAAATAAAAAAATTAACGAATATTGAAGTTATAAATCTATTTTATTCTTTATTGAGTCAAAAAGAAAAAGATAAATATTAAATATTTAAGTTATTAATTTTTATTTTATAGAGGTTGTTCTATAAAAAATATATATAATTTTTGTAGCAAAAATAACATATAATTTTAAAATATATATTGTATTAATTTTTTAAAAAAAGTAAAATATATATAAATTTATGGTGTGTTTGCTTGTGGGATTAGAGCATATGCAACTGGACGGCTTAACCCCATAATAAGGTAATGTGTTAGAAATGCTCTTAGGGAATGAGAATGGGGAATAAGTGTGAATACCGATGTTTATTTCCTTAAATTTATCAAGGACTCGGAAGGAATAATGTAGCTCCCACGAAAATTTGGGATTATAGCATGAGATTGGCAATTACATTTCCATGAAGTTGGGGTGGGGGATGGCCATTCTCATTCCTCTTTTAATAATGAATTGACAAATTTGTCCTTACATTAAAAGTTAAATTTAAAACTTTTCTTTATATTAATTTTATTTAAGGGCATTTTAAAAGTTAAAAATTGGAATTTGTCTTTTGTATTAATTTTATTTAAGGGTATTCTATGTCTTGCAATTTATTTATTATGACAATGGGAATAATGTTGAATTCGATTATGATTCTCGATATTAAAATAAATAGCTTATTATGATTTTGATTCATTAATTCGATTGGAAGTGAATCTGATTGTAAATCATTCTAATTACGTGCAAGTAAAATTACCATTAATTTATAATTTGAGGGGAATGGAAATGAAAATCTCTCAATCTTGCAGGATTGCCAATTCCATTCTTTAATCCCAAATAGGTGGAAAATCCACATATTTCAATCTCATTCTTGAAAGAAAATAAGTAAAGAAGGGCAATGCAACCCATTCTCATTCTCACTCCCTAATATCATAACTAAGCACAATATTTTTTTAAATGAAAAATTGTAGTTGAAATATTTAAATTTTGTGTTTAGTTATGGATAAATACTAAAATATTTTTATTTTGGCCGTAAAAGTATTAAAATGTTATTTTTTTCTCTATTCCGTTGGTATGAGCCGTTAAGTCTTATTTTTGACCAGAAATTTTGCTGCTAAAGTACCAGAAAATTTTAATTAAAATAGTTTTAATATATAATTTTTTACAATAAAAGTGACAAAATGTTAAAATAATTAAAAAGAAATCATTTTTTGACATTATTAAATCCTATAGTAATTTTAATATTAAAAAATAATTAAAAAATATATTTTAATTGATTTAAAAATAAAAAATAATATTAAAAACTATTTTAATTAAAATAAAAAATAATTATAAATTAAATCGTAATACAGATTAAAATAAAAATTAAATCCATAAACTATTTTTTTTCTCCTTCGTCCATCTCCTCTTTTCTCTTCACTTCTTTTGTCCAACTCCTCTCCTCTTTTGCCTTTTTTTCTTCTTATTTTAATTACAATATTTTTGTATTTTGATTATTTTTTAATTTAAATTTTTTATAGAATTTAAAAAAATAATTTTAACGAAACTTTAGCGTAAAAAATAAATAGTATTTAATCATAAATGAACATAAAATTTATGTATTTTAGCCTTAAATTTTATAGTTAAAGGAAACTTAACTGTTGGTACTTAAAAGTGGAAGAAAAGGTATTTATCAATACGTGAACATAAAATTAGGTAATTTTGAGGCAATTTTTCCTTTTTTTATTTAATTTATTTTTTTATGTACACCATAATAGTGCTGGCACTACATCGATGGATATGAAGTAGGACTGAGTATTGGGCGGGTTGGTCAGGTTACAAGGTATTTTTGCCCGTTCAATGTCATAATCGGGTTAGCAAAAGTGACCCGTAATTTGCTTAATTAAGAATTTTTTTTTAACCCGTCCAATAATTTGGGCGGGTTGGTCGGGTCAACCCGCTCAAACAAAAGTGATATTTTTATTTTAACATTTTTGTAATATTTTTCTTTTAAATATTAGTACTAATAGTGTGAAGTTTATATTTTTAAGCTTAAAACAATATTTTAAATTTATAATAAAAAAATTAAAACAAAACTTAATTAATTTATATATTTATTTGAATATATTAAAAATAATAAATTATTAATTGGGCGGGTTGGGTTATATTGGGTGGGTTGATAATTATTTTCAACCCACCCAATGTAATAATTGGACGGTTTAAATTTTAGTCGGTTTATTCGAATTGCGGTTTTTGGATTGGTTTGGGTGGTTTATTCATGTTAGACAGATTGTAAAAAATTTTGCCAAGTCCTAATACGAAGAACAGTGTCAGTTAAAGTAAAATATCTACTAAAGTAGGAGAGATTTTTATACGTGAAAATCTAGGCGCGTAGTGTAACTTTCGGAAATGCGTGTAGGGAAAGAATCGAACATCGCACCTCGTATAATAGATGATACTGCCACGTGGTCATATCTCTCAATCCCCAATTTTTTGTTAATATAATAAAAAGAAAAAAAGAAAAAACAATTAGGGAAGAAGGGAGGGTCGAAAGGACCACATGCGTGTCTGAAAAGGGAGGCCGTTTCAAGTAGGCGTGGTAGCCTCTCATTGGTCCACGTACAAATGTCTAAAGGTTAAACCACGTGGTCAGAGATCAGGAAGAGAGAGAAAGATTTAAAACAATTGACGGTCACGATTGAATCCTTCCTATTCAGTAGTTCGACGTCATAACAACTGTACATGTCGAATCCTGCCCGTGATAGTGACGGGCTAGCTGCCCGTGTTTAGATTGTGGGCCCCTTACTCCCCGAATACGAATTTTTATTATTTTAAAAATATTTTGGGCTTGTGTAGAAAAGCTTCGTTGGGAAACCATTTTATGGGTCTGTCATCTGTTGTGAACATCGAGTGAATCCCCAAAATATTTTTTCTGATATATTTTTGCTTTAGCTTTGAAAGAACAGCCTGTTGTAGCTGAAGAAATTCCTACAGATTCTGCTTAAGAAGAAGAACAACAACATAGTTTTTGATTACGCGGTTCTGGTATTGGATGATGGCTGGAATTTGCTGTGGAGTTGTTGGTGAAGGGGAGACTTCGTCCGCTATTGAGACGAGTAGTTCTCGGACCTTGAAACGCCGGAAAATGGAGCTCCTGACTTATAAGTTCATCACCGATGTGACCGTACCATCGCCGCCGCCGGCGGAGGCGGCGGTGGAGCCTTGCTCCATGAAGCGGCAGAAACTGGAGCTTCGTCCTTCGATTTCCTCGTCGCCCCGCGAGTGCGTGAAGGGATCCGTGGTGGAAAGTTGTGAAGCGAAATCATCCAAGGATGCGAACAGTGATGGTTTGCGCTTAAAGAATTGTGACGTGTTGTGTGATAACTCGATTTCGGTTCAAGTGGATGGGAAGGAAGAGTTTCAGGTAGAGAACCCGAAGTATGGTGTGACTTCTGTCTGCGGTCGGAGAAGAGATATGGAGGATGCTGTTTCTGCGCACCCTTACTTTTCGAACCACCTGGAAGTTTCTGTTGGTAATGGATGCCATTTCTATGGCGTTTTCGATGGCCATGGTTGCTCTCATGTAAGTCCTCTAATCATATTTTATTTCTCAGCTAATTTAGTCAGTATCTTAATCCCTAAATTCTAATGCTCATTGTAAATTTTCTCAGGTGGCTATGAAGTGTAAAGAACGCTTGCATGAAATCGTGAAGGAGGAGTTAGAAGGTGATAAATCAACTTCTCCTCTGTGGAAAGAGATGATGGAGCGTAGCTTCACACGCATGGACGAAGAGGTCCAGGCGTGGAATGAAAGTGACAAGATCTCTAACTGTCGCTGCGAACTTCAGACCCCGCGTTGCGATGCTGTTGGATCTACCGCCGTTGTCTCCGTCGTAACCTCGGAGAAGATCGTCGTTTCTAATTGCGGCGATTCTCGAGCTGTTCTATGCCGAAACGGCGTCGCTATTCCACTTTCCTCCGACCACAAGGTGAACTTTCGACCTTATTTTTTCCCCCTGAGAAAATTGATTGGAAAATACTTGTTTGATTTTTCCGAGATCTTGGACTCAATCTCCGGCTTTAAGTTCATTGGACTTGAGAGAGTGATAGCGCGTGTTATCTACGCTTTTTTTTTTGTTCTTTCTGAATCTGGATCGACTAACTTGTGTTTATTAATTAATTTCAGCCTGATCGACCTGACGAGTTGGTTCGAATCGAAAACGCTGGAGGGCGCGTTATCTACTGGGACGGCGCGCGAGTCCTTGGAATGCTTGCCATGTCGAGAGCGATCGGCGATAATTATTTGAAGCCGTACGTGATACCGGAGCCGGAGGTAACCATCACGGACCGAATGGCGGACGACGAGTGCCTGATTTTGGCTAGCGACGGACTATGGGATGTGGTGTCAAACGAAACGGCTTGTTGTGTCGCTCGCATGTGTTTGAGAGCTCAGAAGCCACCACCGTCGCCGTCTAGGTCGCCAGGTGGTAAAGACGAAGCGGCGAGAGTCGTCGCTGACTCGTCTGCCGAGAGCTCCGATAAGGCTTGTTCAGATGCATCCATATTGCTCACCAAGCTCGCCTTGGCTAGGCACAGTACGGATAACGTCAGTGTCGTCGTTGTGGATTTAAGAAGAGAACGACAACGATGACAGTAGTAACTTAGACAAATATACTAATCAACTCAACTTAAAAAAAAATTAGTATAAATATATATATATAGGGAAACGATACAGGAGAGTAGTTTCTTTTTTCTGGTAATTGTAACTTTGTAATGTAAGTTGTAGGATTCGCCTTTCTTTCGTTCAACAAAATTGAGGAAAGGGGAAAAAAAGAAGTCTTTTTCTTCATATTGGTTTCAAAATGATCCAAGCCAATTCAGTTGTTTTTTTCCTTACAAGCAATTTGCTGAAAATTCGCAAGGGATATGGTATTTGTAAGTATGTAATATGTGGTTGCTGGCCTAAGCTAATCATTGATGTGTTTGTACAACAATCGATATAAATCCATAAATGTGTGCTTTGCTGCAAACTTGAGTGTCGATTCAATTTTGAGTTATGTGTTCTCTTATTAATGTGGGCCTGTTGGGGTGGATTTTTTTCCCTTGCTATCCCGGAGAGGAACCGTTAGATATTTATTTAGTGAGAGAAGTGCATAATGGAATGAGAAGCTGAGATGGATAAAAGTTCAAAACAAAGGTGCAATGCATTCATTGTAGTTATTACGCGGCATTGATGATAGTTTCATTGAATTAAGACAGAAACCGAAAGTGGGCTCATTGATGACAAATACAATGACCCCCCAATTCTAATAGATGGCAAATCCTATCTCAAAAGTTGGGATCTAGTCATTGTGTCCTCTTTCTTACATGTGACTAAGAGGCGCACACAATCTTTCTCTAGTAGAACAATGCATGATCGTTCTTTCTAGTCAATAATTAGTCATTTTAGATTTAGGATGATACTTGGCTACTTTTTCTTCAATAAATAGTTGATACATAATAACCACCCTTTCTCTTCCCAAAAGACGATACTTTACCACCTTATATCTTCAAAAAGAGAGAGATTGTATCCAAGACCACTAATAAGGCACCGAGTTCACTACCATCAGTAATCATTTTAATTTTCATCTTAGCATTTATCGTAAGATCTAACCTTTCATCGTTGAGTTTCATAGAACATTGTTGATCAGTGGAACACATCTAATCAAAACACCTTGCTAAATTATTGTGGTAGTTTAGCATATATATAATAAGACCCAAATTTGTAGCAATAGTTGGTGAAACCTCAGAGAAAAACAGAGAGAGTGAGAACAATAGAGAGTTTTGCTCTTATTATCCAAGTAAACAAAAAAGTATCGATTACATAATGATCAGGTAAGCCTTATATAGGCAACAGAGATCAAGAAAAGGGTAACAAATGAATTACATAACTGATTAACAACCTAGCTTAACTAATTAACTAAACTAAATGGGTAGGTAACAGAAAGTTGTTAGGGAAAACTAACTTAAGTTCTAATACCTCCTTCAAGATGGAGTGTCCATCTAGGATACAATATCATTGAATGAACTAGGAAATAAAGCTTTAGTGAATATGTCGGCTAGGTTGCTCTTTGAGGAGACATGTATCATCTTGAGGACTCCTTGTGTTACCTTCTCTCGAACAATGTGGCAATTGATATCAATGTGTTTGGTGCGCTCATGAAAAATTGGATTCTCTGATACGTGAACAGTTGCATTGTTGTTGCAATACATGATTGTTGGAAGTGGAACTTGAATGCCAAAGTCTTTGAGAATTGCGAGAACCCAAGTCATTTCACATATGTCATTTGTCATGGCACGATATTTAGCTTCAAAGGAAGAACGAGAAATGGTGGTTTGTTTCTTTGATTTGTAAGAGACCAAGGAGTTGCCTATAAACACACATTAATTGGAAATAGAGTGTCTAGTGTCTAGACAGCTTCCCCAATCAGCATCAGTAAAATATTTTAGGTGAAAATCAGTAGAGGTAGAAGAAAAAAATAGTCCTTGACCAGGAGTTGCGTTGAGATATTGGAGAATTCGTTGAGCTGCAAGAAAATGAGGAGTTCGAGGAGTAGCAAGATATTGACTTAAGCGATTGACAATAAAAGATATGTCTGACATAGTTATAGTCAGATATATTAACTTATCAATGAGACTTCAGTAAGTGGTAGGATTGGCTAACTTGTCACTAGTGTCTTTGCTTAGTTTGAGGTTAGGTTCCATTTGTGTAGAAACCGATTTAGCACCAAGATATCCTGTATCAGTAAGTAATTGTAATATAAATGGCCTTTGAGAGAGATAGATACTGTTGACGCCGTTTTTCGTCAACTTAGAAAATGAGATCAATTAAACTAAATATACTAGAGGAAACAAATAATATAGACACGATTTTTTACGTGGTTCAGCAGTTAAAATCTGCCTAGTCCACGAGTCTGTGTTATTAACTTCTTTGAATTCTCTGATGGCTTTCTGGAAGCAATTGTACAGAGTTTTCCCAGTATCGGTTTCTCTGTCCCTACAAATGAATCATCCTACTCTATTTATAGAGTTGTTTTCCAAATATATTCCCATAGAATTCAGGTTGATATAATATAAATCAATTAAAATGAATGCCATTAAATGCATTACTTGCTACGTACGCGGTTATATCCCATGATATTTATGATTAGTAACAGATTACATAGATCCCTTAAACGTAGGGATTTTACAACAATAAATATGTACACACACAATTTTCGAGCGTAGGCATTTGACTCATACGCCTTCGCGGTCGTTCACCCACTGCGAGCTTGTAACCTCGATTCGCCTCTGTTGTCGACAAGTAATGTTGACGAAACCATCTTCTTTGAGCTCACAATACTCGAGCTCAAATTGCCTTGTCTGAGGACAGGAAATGAATAAGAAGATTTTATACAAGTGTTGAACTATTTCCATTGAGAGTTTCGAGCCTCACTTATAGTCTCGAAGCACCTCCGAGACTACATAATTTCCAAGCTTACCAATCCCGAAGTTGTCCCATTTACTACTTAACGAGACTGTCTTTGACTTTCTCATCAATGCTGATTATAAGATGAATATGCTTATTTCAAGCTTACATCTCACGAGCCTGAATTTCGAGATCAAAATCTCCATTCTCGAAATTTGGGTGTAACATTTTGCCCCCTCAAAAGTATCAGTTCGAATCCTATGAGAAGGAAACTTTTAAACTGCCTCTTTCGAAAACTAAGCCACCTACTACACTCGAGTGTGGACACGCGTCAGCCACGGGTTGCTCAATCAGAGTACTCGAGTACTTTTTCACCACATCCACGTCTATTCGCATTTAAGCTTTTTGCCGCCATCATCACGTTTGCACCTGACCGTCTGATCGAATACCAAATCCAGCCAATGGCCCAGATTAGCTCGATCTTTGACCTCCCTTTGGGATATATATATGACTATACCATCTTCCTCCTCTTTAGTTTTGCGCCTCAAGCTTTAGAGAGAGAGAAAAAAACCAGAGCTTAAAATTCCATTTTCATCTTTGCATATTCTCCAAACCGAAGAGACATAACACCCCTGGCATTTTTGACTCCGTGAGAGCTTCCTTCAAACCGCTCCTACAGTCGTCGATCTCACTGTACCCACAAGCTTCTGTGTGTAAGTTTCTTGTTCTTGACTCTCGTATTTTTATTTCTTCGTGCATTTTTGTGTTTTTCATTCCCGTACGAATGTATGCTATAGTTGGTTGTTTTAGCAATACTGCTTAACACAAACTTTTGATTCAAAATCTTTGACAACATAGTTCTAAAACCCATATTTAGTGTAAAAAATGCAAACATGGGGTGTTTTCAGACCACGGGTAATATATCATGTAAGCCAAAAAATGGGGTCCTGAATTAGAGTTTTTAATTGCACAAATCCCAAAATTATCACCTTTTTGGGTAACCGTCAACTTTTCCCCTGAAAATCCAGGATTCTTAAAATGAACCCACACTTTCCCACTTTCGCGTCAAGTACACACTTGAAGCCCCAACTTTACAATAGTTCGGGGTTCTTCCTCGAATTTGATTTGTCCTTTCTAGACCTCGATCTCGATCGAGCTTACTTCGTGATCTCGAGCCTTCGAGCTTGAATCACCAAAGCTATACTCTGATTTCTTGTATGCCTGGCCCTCACCCTTTTCTTTCTTGCTAGATGTCACAGAACACTGAGAATCGGTGGGGGTCAGTGCTCGCAATCCCTTATTCTCCATTAACTCCCAGTCTAGAATCTCCCTTCACTCGAAACCAGCGACTGATATGCGAGCACCGCATGAGGTGCGAACAAGAGGATATCCGAGCCCATTTTCGACGTCAGATTGATGAGATCGAGGAAAGGAAAAGGAAGAAACTCCGGGTTGGGATTTATCCAGATCCGGACCTCGAGATCAAACCTATCCCGCTCGATCCCAAACTCAAATTCACCGTTGCTTATGAGCCTGGTGCACTTTCCTTTTCGCTGATGGAGGACCCTTCAGATCACCCTTCAACTTTGTAAGCGGCATCAATTCTGACCCCGCAAGAGGGTTTTTTCGAGGCAGAACATTACTGGAGCTAGGTCACCTCAATGAGCCAAATTTCTGACATTCTAGCTCGCCATGGCCTGAAGCTCTCTGGCACGCTGATGTGTCGACCTGCAACTCTGAACGAGCGGAGATGCTACGCCCCGGGTGATGGCAGACCCAATAGCAAGATTAAGCTCGCGGCCTGGAGTCGTGGGCATATGAAGGTAGGGGCCCTACTGCCCCTGAAATCTTTTTTTAAGGATTTTCTGGACTTTGTTGGGCTCGCCCCATTCCAACTCCAGACCAATTCTTATAGGATCCTATCCGCCCTCAAGTCCCTGTACCACGAGCTGAAGTGGGAAGGAACTTCCCCGCAAGAGATCCTGTACCTCTTTTGTTTGAAGAGTAATCCCTCTTGAGCTCGGGGAGAGGATGGCTTCTACTATTTTTCGAGCTACCCAAAGGAGAAGAAGATTTTTGAGGATATGCCAAACCATCCTCCGAACTTCAAGCAGGCCTTTTTCTGGATGGATGGCCTCGCTCCTTCCAAATTCTACTTATTCCAACGAATTCGTAAGTACTCATACCCATTCCTTTTTTTGTTCGTTTAATGACTAGGCTCGAAATAATTACTCGTCCATTTCTTCAGCCAGCTATCACCATCCAACACCCTCAGATTCAATGGTTAAGCACAAGTCAACTCTGCTCCGACTGCCCTATGGTCGACGCTCCCTATCCTATCTTCTCCATGAAGATCGACTTTGAGCCTGCGGCCTTCTGGAGCATGATCAATCGACAGACGACTCTTCATACCGCAAGTACCTTAAGTGGGAGCACGTGCCACTTCCCATTGAGGAGCTCCCCCCGAGATGGAGGTCGCCGACCTCACGGGCCTATCCCTCTATGGCTCGTCGTCACGACGGGCCTACCTCGGGAAACGAAGCCCAAGACAAGGCCTTAAGCTCGGGTGGTAGAGGTAAAGTAATACTTAGCTCGACCATGTGGTCTCCTTCTATGCTTAAGCACAAGCCCGACACTCTGATCCTATTCCCGGATTCCAGAGACAACTTTCGTGTTTGGTCTTGGGTAGATGAGAGGGTTCATAGGTTCGATAATTGGTTAGGCAAATTCCAAACTATGTATAGTTTAAATGAAGTTTGGGATGGGGTCGCAGTTCAATATGGGACCAATGACTATAGATACCTTTCGAGGCTATCCCCCATATATAGGGAAGGGACTCCCCTAGCATCCTCTAAAGATAAGGGGATTACTTGGTCGCCGAGCACAAGCTCGAGGGAAAGTACCAGTTAGGTTTCTTTTGACTTTAGCCTCATTTCTTTTTGTAGTTTAAGCTCGATCACTCATGTGTAAATTGTGTATATGCAGGTGAAATGGAGTTTGATTTAGACAATGTCCTCAACTGCTGCTCCGGAGTTAAGCAGAGTAAGCGCCCGACGGCCTCATAGAGGTCGGGGGGCCCCTCCAAGATTCCGAAAAAATCCGAGGTGACACGTCCTGCCTCGGACACACAAGGCCTGAGCCAGGCTGCTGATACAAATCCTGAGGTCAGAGTCTCCAACGAGATCTTGCTCCCCTCGCCTCCTCCTGCCATTCAAACTTCTCAACAGACCGCTCCGGCTCCAAAGAAGCTGGTTCCCACCCGGGAACGCTTGCTGTCGATTTCGACCCATACCTTTGAGTACGTGATTGACAGCGCTGTGGGGACTCATGGAGCCAGTCTGGGCTTGGATGTATTGTTCCGAGTTGGCCAAAGCTTTAGCAACCTTGGTGCCCCACAATGGCAATTCTTCACCTCTTGCCGAGACAACGCCACCCCTTATGACAAGGGTAGAGAGCTCATCACTTCGGTAATTCTTTTTATTTTTTCATGCTGTGTAACGCCCTCCTAATCTAGGACCGTTACACTATGTACTTAAAATTGTGCTAGACCTACTAATCAGATCATTTGGCTTAAATCGTGTAACTAAGGTTAGTGACAAGGGTTAGGGTTAAAATTTTTGGTCAAAGAACCATTGAATTTTATTTCAAAAGTGTTATACAACGTGGGATCCCAAAATATTACAACATAACTGTTTAAAAGGGTAAATACATAACAAAAGTTACATCTGCCGGCCTAAGCGGCAAAATAGGGATATAACCCTAGTTCCTCTGTGATAACCCCAGCCGTGATGGTTGAGAAGCCGCATATGTACACGCTGTTACCGAAGCTCTCCAACTCATGGTTGGTCAAGCTTTCCCTTTCCCTTACCTACACCACAAAGCACCCGTGAGCCGAGGCTCAGCAAGAAAACAAAACATGCGACAACAGAAAACATAACTTTAAAATAACCATTCAATAAAAATCAGTAACATTAATTCATAGCCAATATCACTCAAGTTCAATCACATTTTCATTGGATCAACCTGGGGCCGCTGCCCTATTCAGTTGGCTTTTAAGCCACTTCCCGGGCCTATGCCCTAGCTATGTGACCATAGAGTCATCTGGGGCCTCGCCCTTAGCTCTGTCTCACTAGCCATAGAGCTAGCCCAATCCCCGTGGTTCACCATCGACCTTAGAGTCGATCAACGTAATAGTACGTTGCTGGTTTAGGCCAATGCCTCTCGACCAGCGCACTGTGCGTTATTACCGTCCTTCACTCATAAGTCAAGCCCTGATCCAGGAGTGCATATCTTACTTATAAGAAACAGATATGGATAGGCACATCCCGAAAAATTAAGCACATATTCATGCTAATCATATAATCCCATTGAATAACCATTTCCACAATACTAAACATATTCATATAACGGGGCCACTTGCCCTAACCATAGAATTCATGTAACGAATATAAGCACTTTAAGCATTTATCAACAAGCATTTAGAACAATAGCGTAACATATCAAATCCTGGGGCCCAAGCCCTAATCATATTAATATACAATAGATGGGCCAAGCCCTAATCACATACAACATGTTCCGGGTGCAGTTTTCTTACCTTAGGTCCAAGCAAGCGTAACTAAGACGACCCTCGAGCACGATCCCAGTTCCGAGCCCTTAGCGATACCCTAAGCCACAACCATAAAATAGGATTCTATTAATATCGAGCGATCAAAGGCTTTCGGACCAAATCCTAGCCTCCAGGGCCTCGGGTTCCACCAAACCGGGTAGTGGAAACTATCCCGAGCCCTAAGGAAAAAGTTTCATTCTAAAACAAACTCCCCAAGGAAAAACTGCCCAGGCGGGCTGCGACTTGCCCCCTGGTCAGGCTCTTTCCCCCTCTCTGTCCAAAGGCATGGGCTGCGACTTGGCCTATCAAGTCGCGGCGCCCCCCCCAGGCAGAGGCCTCCTAAGGCGCCTGGTTCAAGCTAAGTCGCGACTTGTCAAGAACAAGGTTGCGACTTGACCCCTTGAACCCATAAGTTTCCTCCATTTCAGCAGCTAAATTTTATTTCAATTTAACCCAAAATCATCCCAACAACACAATTCAACCAACACAACACCTCTAATATGATCCCAGCAACAAAACCCAACAGAAAACTAAACTGAAAACTCATCAAAACTCCAATTCAATCTTTGAAGCTCAAAAGCTCATAAACACCTTAAAACAACCGACAATTTCTAGAATTTAAATGCTAAACCATAGTTAAAAGCTTACCTCTACTGAAGAATGAGTCCACCAAGTTTCTACTGAGTTCTTTCCCAAATCCGTAGCTTCAATTCAAGTGGTCTTAGCCCAAAATCCCCTTAGTTTCAAAGGTTAGCTTGGAAGTCCTTGAGAGAAAAAGAAGAGAGTAGAGAGAGAGAGAGAGAGAGAGAGAGAGAGATTCGATCTTGGCTGAACACTCTATGGGTTTCTAACTTTTGTTTTTTCTAACTTAAGTTAATCCCAAAGCTCGGGGTACCAAAAACGTCCCCGAGGGAAAAATGGTAAATTTCCCCAATATTCCATCCTAAACACTCTAACTCCAAATATATCTCCAAATATTTATTTTCATAACCCAATAACCCAAATAAATGTTTATTACCCAAAATACGCCTTGACTCGCCCTGAGTCGGGTATCGGGTCCCGTTGTGACTTTCCTGCTAACTTGCTCCCTAGGACCACCTCTTGCCAAGCAACCCAGATAAACCCACATAATAATGTTGTCTCTCACATATATGCATAAAAATACACATTTATGCCCGCAACGGGCCAAATTACTAAATCGCCCTTCTAATAAGAAGCGGGCCCACATGCATATTTAATATCCCTAAATATGCACAATTAATCATATTATCACATAATTCACATATTAACAATTAATATAGCAGTTATACACGTAATTCCATATATTGCCATCCCGACCCCCTAATCAAGGCCATAAGCCTTATTAGGTAATTTTGGGACGTTACATGCTGCCTGCTCGGATTTATTCTGTATGTGTTCTAACCCATTTTATTTGTGTATAGGCCCTCGCCGCGTTTGCTCAGCTTAACTACAAGCTAAATAATGAAGTCCACTCGAGCTTGTCCTATGGTCAGGAGGCGAAGAACCTCCAGATAAAGCTCGCAGACGAGTTTAAGGCCACAAAGTCTAAGCTCGAGTCAAAGCTGGAGGCTAAAGATTCTGAGATCATGGAGAGGGACTCTAGAATCAAGGAGCTTGAAGAGCTAAATACCAAGTTCGAGGAGGAGAAGAAGGCCACCTTTGATATAATCGAGGGCGAGAAGGCTCACCTTCTTGAGGAGTTTAAGCGGAATAAAGATCACGTTGTTGATATGACCATGTACCGAACCTGGGCCAACAATGCTAATCTCGATACCAACTTTCTGGACACTCTTGAAGATGAGTTCCTTGAGAGGTGGCAGGCTCGGATAGACGAGGAGGATGCCAACGAGGAGGCTGAAAAGGCGGCAGAGAAGCCAGATGCTGCCAAGGAGGATGCACCTGCTCCATAAAAGCGAGGTCATGGGCTGCGTCCCGTTAAGTTTTTGTAACCCTCTTTTTTGTTTATTTAAGCCCTTGTGGCAGAGACAATTTATAGATCGCTTTAGGGCTATTTTATACTTGTTCAAACAGTAATTTTAATCCTTATGTATATGATTTTGTTTGCTCGAAAACCTTTATACACTTAATTTTAATATTCAGCTTTTACTTTAATATTTTTGCGTTACATTTCTTGGTCGAAATATTTCAAGCATCTTATATTAAAGGTTTGCTTTTATGTTTGTTTATTTGTACAAACACATCTGTTGGATTTAAGCTTGAGTTTCAATGCATTCATGCACAGTTTACTCGATGTATCCATGTCCAATCTCGTTATTTGTCAAGGTCGAACCTTACTTTTACCATGCACTCAAAAGTGCTATATGGCATGTAAGATTAGTAGTTTAGTTATATCTTGCTTTTCTAGTCACTTTTGCTCTTCCTCGAGTAGCGCCCCAAGGTTGTGAGGTCGAAACTATCTTTTTTGCAAAATATTCCAGCCTCGAACTCGACTTAACTCGAAGTAGGTTTATTTATATTTCAACTTTCTGTCGATTAGTTTTAGCTGGTTTGTTCCAAACTTATTTAGCTCGTGTCTAGTTTGTAATCCATACACTTGTAATTTTGATAATCTGGTTATGTCCAGATCATCTTAGCTCGCGTATCTGGTTATATCCAGACACTTATAATTTTGATAATTTGGTTATGTCTAGATCATCTTAGCTCGCGTATTTGGTTATATCAGACACTTATAACCACTTAGGTGTGTATAAATGGGTTCCTTTTGAAAAAGAATTTGAAATGAAGTTTTTCCTTTAAAGAGCATAGAGGGAGTTCAGTTGATGAGGTAAGTGGCTGTTTTAATTAAGTAAGCCCAATAAACGAGGGGCTAATGAGATTGAAAAAGGAGTGCGCTAGCCACATTTAAAAGATGTTGATGTTTCCTTTCAACAACTAAATTTTGTTGAGGTCTATATGTTAGGAGTGTGTCCTAAAAGCATGTAAAGACATTTGTGTTTTCTGTGAATAAATAAATACAATGGTTTATTATTATTGTTATATTTAGATTGTTAAATTATTGTTTGAATAATTTTGTAAATATCAGAAAAATTCCATATTCATTATTGAGGATGTGATCTTGTATTAGTACGAGAGAATTAAGATCACATGAATGAATAAAAATAGTCAACAACAACAAATTAAAGTTATGGAATTCTTTAATTGGAGTTGTAAGTACGGTTTACTGAGTATCATAATGATACAAATAATCTAGATTCGGATTATTGATGTGGAAAGACATCTCGGTAAAGGTGCTTTATATAATATGATTATATATGACATGGACCGATATGAATTAAAGTCTTTATCCAAAAACCATTTAACAATAAAGACTTGTAATTCATATCATAACTGATGATCATTTATAGATCAACCTAAATCCTGAGTATTCATGAACTCCTGTTCATGTTTATTAAATCTTTTGATTCATTCATTAAGCTCTCTTCAAAGAATGAGGCTAATGACTTTTGTTTTGGAGATTTAATATCATGGATGGCTGGGAACATGTATCAACAATACAGAATCTAATCTTTCCTAACGGATCGTAAATTAGTTCCCTTAAGGGTTAATTCTGGAACTGAATGATTTTGAGCTCAAATCTATAATTAGATTATAGATTGATTATTCACTAGTGAATTAATGGTACTTAAGGAATAAGAAGTAAATTAGAAAGGTAAAATGGTAATTCTTCCATTCTAATTTATGAACTAATTAATTAGAGGGTTGAACTATTGTAAGATGGTTATATCAATGGACAACTTAAGAAAAGATTTCTGTAAAAGTATATCTATAACATAAAGAGTGTAATTATGAATTTATAGTGGAGTAATATCAGAATTAATAAATTAACTATTATAATTAAAGAGTTAAATTATTTAGTTTATTTATTGGAGCTTAATGTTATAGGTCCATGGTCCCCAAAATGGCTCAAACAATCACTGACAAAGGTAAACACAAAAATGGGCAAAAAGGACTTATGTGATAAGTAAAATATTTTTCTATGTATCAAACATAATTATTGCTTAATTATGAGTAATTAATTAATTATTTGATTTAACAAAAAATATAATTAATTTTGAATTAATTTATTTTTGGGATTTTTGGTATTTAAATAATAATACAAATTGGGAAAAATCACATGCCATCACTAGCATGTGGTACACGTGTGGCACAGTGCACAGTCACTGTGCTACACGCATAAGAGACTGTGTTCAGTTTCTTGGTTCCACAATTTTAGTTATTTAAATATTAAATAAATAATGAGATATTTTAATATGATTAAAATATTATTATTTAAACAAAAATCTGATAAGTGATCAGTTATTTTAAATTGTTTAAAATAACAAATATTTTAATATATTGGATATATTAAATATAGGATATCAGTTTTATAGAACGTAACTTTTCAGGTATAGAAAAATATCTAGAAATCTTTCTCAGAGAAAGAGAATAGTGACACAAACAAAAGTCACTGTTCTTCACAAAACCTAGGTCCAAACTTTATCAGATCTCATGTGTTGAGAACATCTGATAAATAGTTTTTTGCCTATTGTTTGTATAGCGAGCCCACACTCGTTCTTTGTGTGCTGAGAACATTTTGGAAGATCTTGGTGTGAGATCTCAAGGATTTAGCCATACAAAAAGATAGCAGCAAGGAAGGACTTGAGGTAATTTTTCTATTCTTGTCTTTGATTCAATATATATATATGCATGTGAAGAAGTAGATCTAGAAATCCTTTGGGATTAAACTGACAATTTGATTGTTGTTCCGCTGCGTATAATCTCTGATTTGATCAATAAAAACCAACACTATAAACACAAGAATGGTGTTGAATAACACCATTTTTGGAAAAAAAAAGGCAGTGAGATTAAGCTCGGGTGCATTATCATTTCGGACAACCTTAATTGTAGTGGAAAATTGTGTTTGAATGAGAGTAAAACATTGAGGAATAATGTCTTTTACATTTGATTATGCTTTTAACATGTATGTCCATGTATAGCAAGGTTTGTCATCAACAATTGTTAAACAAATATTTGAAGCCTTCTATACTTGTTGTATGAAAAGGGCCCCAAATATCCAAGTGAAAGAGATCAAAAACTGCTATAGAAAAATTATTATGAGAAATAAAAAGAAGTCATTTTTGCTTGGCAAGATGACATATTGAACATATTAAAGAATGTTGTTGCTGAAATTAAAAAGACAATTTTTTATTGAGCTTATTTGTTATAAGCAAAGAAGGATGACCAAGGCATATATGCCATTGGTTTACATTTGTATTTTGAGAACTAGAGTCTACATTTGTAGTATATGAAGGTACATGAGTAGTACAAGAAATTGAAAGAAAATCTTGTTGAAGAATGTAGAGATTTTCTCTCTTTTCAGCAATCCCAATCGTCAAAGTCGGAGATTGTGCCTAAATTATGCATGATGTAAGAGTGAAAACCATGTGGTTAGTAGAGGCTTTGAGAAAAGCATGGACAGAAAAGAGGTTAAACCTGAATTGGGGGACATAAAAAAATCTGTGAGTGTGATATTGTTATATGGACAATACCGATTCGTGTGATCTCAATTAATGAACCAGTAGGCAAAATAACATGTTTCAGAAATGGGTTTGTAGTGTGTTATCCATATTTTCCACCTATGACTCGTGGCATGGCCAAACAGGTCCATGGGCCCTCAGAAGAGGCCCAGGCCCAACCTGGGCCCAGTGAACGAGGAATGAGGAAACCCTGACAACCTAGACCATATCGAGCCCAATGACGGGCGAGTGGCGTGAGCATTATAAAAGGACCAGGACTAAGATGCAGGCCCGAGTTACCTTCCCGAATACACCCAACCTACATCCTCCGGGATGCAAATTATGGTAGCAGACTAATTGTTTCCAGGAGACGGATCCTATCAAAAATCCAGGTGAGGTCTCTGCCATCAAGATGTCCGCCTTGACAAATGAACTCGGGTCCTGGTAAACGAACTAGGACTTCGGTAAATGAACCTGTACATTGGTAAATGAACCCGGACCATACTTCTGGATAGTGCAAGCCTATTCTTCCCTGATGCTGACGTGTCCCCGAAAAATCTAGAAGTTGGTCTCCCTAACTAACCTGCAGAATGGGGTACGCACGAAATGTACATCGTTACTAGGAAACAATACTGCCACTACTTTGATAGAATCTGTCCCCAGGATCACCTCGATAGCCTAAGTGGATCAGTCCGTGCTAACGTACAAAGGACAATTGTAAGGCTTCAACACGCCTAAGCCGGCCCAATGGGCCCAGATTAACAACCCTTAATTATGTCACCTTTCTTGTATTATGACTCCATTAGCGAGCAATTGTAATTATATTCTTACTGGGCTTAGATTAGTCTGACCCAAGTGACATGACTGCCTATAAATAGGATCAGTGGTGCACTGTAGCGAGGATCCCAAATTTTCTCTTGTAAGTAAAACACTACTGAACTTGCAAAAAACCTCCATTGTCAAAACTCTCTAAGGCCTAATACTAGTGACTCGTGGACTAAGGCTCATTAACGCCCCAACCACATAAAAAACTGTGATCTTATTTATTTCTTAGCCTTTCTTTCTAGTTCTTATCTTTTAATATATATAGTTTCTGAAAAACTCGGTAAACATTTTGGTGCTTTCAGTGAGAGCTGAAGAAAGCTTGAATCAACCTTGATCATCTATGAAAATGATGAACACCAGACATACCGTGTTTGATCCTGCTCATCAGCAACAACAAGACAATGGAGAACCATTACCAAACCAACCACTTCCTCAAGACCAACCAGAAGATGTGCCTTATCATGGGCCTGCTTGATGACTCCCAGAAATTCGAAGAAGGGGGTGGGTACGAAGAAGACTACTACGAGGAGGACAGATAGGGATATGAAGACCATGAAGTTGAGAATCCTATTGATCTTGACGGGAAGGACGTGGAACCTGAGCAAGAGGATCCACAAATGGTCCATCCGAGGCAACAAGTCCTGGACCAAGAAGTGAGAATGGCGAAATAGCAGGAGACCACCCACCAGATGCAAGAGTCCCTCCTGGCTCTTCAAGCTTTTATTGCTGCACAGGATTTGCATCCAATCCCTCAGCCATTCGTCCCCCATGAACGCAGCCGCCTGTCCCACCTACAAGGACTGGCGTGCCCAACAATGCAATCCTTATTCCTCCTTCGAGACGATCCCCACATCCTGGAGTCGGTTTGTCAAACCCAGTCCAAGAAAAAGGGAAAGCAAAGTTGTCTGATCCCATTAAAAAAGGCAAACCCCCACAAGAAAGCTTCTCCCGCTCCAAAAATTGGGGCTGACCTAGGGAAATTCCCTAGGAAAGAACTGATGAATCTTGTCCCAGGATGGAATCATCCGCACAATCCACAGGGAAGTGCCCGCAGGGTACTAAGCCCCGTAACGTCCCCACACCGGACAGTCAGGGAGGACGCTTCTATCCCAACGCATTCGTAAACAAGGATCACAGAGGGCGTAGATGTGGAAAGGACTCAGAAACGGTCAGTTCTAGAGACGATACATCCTGAGTGGATTTGCGAGACGACCTCAACTCCCGGAAAGAAAAGATTCACCCTCGAGGAGTCGACTTGAGGAATAACCTCAACAATAAGAGGAATGAAAAAGGTCCACTAGATGATGGAATGGCCAGACAGTTCATGGAACAACTGGCCGCTCTAAAAAAGGTCACAGATTGCTTGTTCTGGAAACAAGATGGCGGAGGTTCCGACTCAGAAGATGAGGAAAAGGAGCCGTGTGCCAAGCACATTCTGGACGCTGCGTTACCCAAAGGGTTCAAGATGCCGGATATACCTGCCTATACTAGAAACACTGACCATATAGATAATTTTTCCCGCTACGTAAAAAAAAAATTATATATGGTTAATATATATCATTTGGTTTTATTTGCCTAATGATTGTAGCCCATGTCTGCGTCAACGACAAATGCCTGTGCTTCTCGATCACTTTAGCCGGACCCAGTGAAGAGTGGTGGAAAAGGCTCAAGACAGGATCAATCCAGTCTTCATCCACATTGCAGTCATCTTTTCGTAACACAATTGTGGCCGCCCAAAAACTGGGCAAGGAAGTCAGTGCGTTGGCCAATATCAAGCAACGTCCTACTGAAACCCTTAGGGCTTTACATTCAACGCTTCACGGAGGAAGCCTCAAAGACTAAGGTGGATGATGGACAACGCCTGGTAGCTCTCCAATTTGGAATTAGAGCTGGATCTCCTCTTTGGGATGACATGCAATGCAGCAAGGCGACCACTCTTGAAGAATTTAAAAGGACGGCACAAGGCTTTATCAACTGGGAAGAGGCTCGAATCCAAGCCTTCGAATGGCAGCCAACACCCTAGTAAGCAGCACAAACTCTTCTTGGGTATGGAGCGCAGTACCCAGCAAGCCTCTATCCAGAACCTTCAGCGATGTCCGGATCCTTTGGATCCCTCAGGATGCCGTTCATGACCCCAAATGTCTATGGACCCACTTCATTAGGATATGCTCTAGCTCCGTCAGCCCCTTTCTCTGGATACGGAATAACACCAACTGGGTATAGTGCTGCTCCCAGAGGTGCCCAACCGTCCCAGACCGGAGCGGCTGAGGAGAGCATCAACCCTTACCGAGGAAAAAGATCTGGCAAAAGTCAGAACCGGTCCGAGCCCACAAACAAGGGAAAGAGGGGGTACGAACCCCAGTATACGGAGTATACAAACTTGGTGGATACCCAGGAAAACATTTACCTTGCAATGGGCAATGTAGTCCATTACCGGAAACCGAGCCCCATGTTTAAAAGAGGAAAGAACTCGAGGGACACCAGCAAAATGTGTGCCTACCACAAGGACGTGGGCCACACAAACGAAGAATGTCGTCAGTTGAAGGATGAGATCAAGAAATTGATCAAACTGAGACATCTCCACCAGTGGGTCAGAATGCCAACAGGAGTTCTGGGACTGCAAGCAGCTCCCGGACAATCTTTGGCCTAGGGCGCGCAGGGACCATATCGAACTCATCAGGGAGGGTATGCTCTGGGATCGAGAGCGTAGGCCCCTCTGGGGGCCCCAATAGTGCAATCACCCGGAGGTCCTATGGCTCCCGTGTTGGGAATTGTGCCCTTAAAGCAATTGTAGTAGACAATGGTTTTAATGAAATAAATGAATGAATTGAATTATTGTATTTATGTAGCTTATGTACTATATTATTGCTAATAATATTAAGTAAATATTAGAAAATTCCCAAGTTCATCTATGTGGTCTCAATCTCATATTGGTATGAGATGATCGAGGTTGAGAAAATGAACTTAAATAGTTCGCAGTAAAATAAAGTTATGGAATCTTTAGATTAATTACTTCTAGTACGATCTACTAGTATTATGAATACATGTGACCTAGATCCGGGTTACTAGTGTAATAGGACACTTTAGTGGAGGTACTTAACATGTAGAGAGTATGTAGAACTGGACCAGATGTGATTTAATAATACTAGTTTAAATACCATTTCGTAGTATTATGAAACACATCAACTGATGATCATATACAAACTAATCTTAATCTTGAAGTTACTATGAACTCCTATATATGTCATTTGATCATTTGATTCATGCGTTATGGTTTGTCAGAATGATCAAGCTAAGAACTATTGTTTTGGGGACTCAATGATGTATATGGATGGGGACATAGCTTAACAAATATGGAATCTATACCTTCTTATAGATTGAATGATGATTCCCTATTGGGTTGGCTTTTGGAACTGAAAAGGTTATTGACGTCAAATTCATAATCAGATTATGAATTAACCTTCACTAGTAAAGTCAATGGTACACTAGGAATCATGATATAATTAAAAAAGGGTCAAACAGTAATTTTATTCCTACTTAATTATGAATCATCGATAGAGGATTAATTTGTTTGCAATGATTATATCAATGGACACTTTATGGTTACAATAAAGTATTTAGTAAATATATATTATTAATTCTCAAGAGTTCAGTCTCATATTTATAGTGAAATAATCATGAGATTAATAAATATGATTATTTAATCAAAGAGTTTTGGTTAATAATCTTTTTTTTATTGGAGCTTGGAATTATTGGTCCATAGGTTCCCGGGGCGGCTTTATCAACACTAATCAAGGTAAGAGTTGATACAAGGGTTAAACTGTGAATGAGATATTTGAGAAAATATTTATTATTCAGGATAAATGTGCAATTATGTGATAATTGAGGTTGCACAATTTATTACTGCATTTGTGCAATTTTCAAAATTTTGTAGAAATAGAATAAATTGATTTTAATCAATTATTTTATTTAAGTGTGAATAAATAAATATGGATAGTCAAAATTGGTTTTGATTATTATATTTATTTAATTAATAATAAGATAGTAATGGAAATTCAAATTTTGAAATTTAAATTGTTATCTTTTCCTTAAAAATATGATACCTTATTTGGATATCTAATTATTAATTAATTAAAATAAAAACACATGAAAAACTCAAAATCCCATTTTTTAGGGATAGGCCACACGCATAGGGCTTGGACTGCTCTATGTGTGTGGCACATGTGATGTTATCATATATTGATTTTTTATTTTTATTTTTATTTTTAATTAATTAATAAAATATTTTAAAAGGGGTTTTAAAATGGAATGTTAGATTTTTGTCTATTATCATTATTACTATCATAAAAGATGATTGATTTTATTATTATTATTATTATTATTATAATGATGATGATGATGATGATGATGATGATGATGGTAATAATGCCTATATATTCTATATGATAGAAAATAGAAAGAACAAATTTTTAAAAGAGAAGAAAAAACTATCATATTTTTCACAAAAGCAAAAACCTTTTCTCTCTAGCCTATAATCAAAAGTCTCATGTGTTGAGAATACTTTTTATTCACAAAATTGATCCTTGTTCCCTATGTGCCCACCCACATCTTGAGGTGTAGAGAACGTCTTGGAAGATCTAGGTGTGAGTATTCTAGCAAGGATAGGAAGATCGAAATACATACGAAAAGATTCAAGGATTCTTGATAGGCTATAAGAGGTAAATCATTTCATATTATTTTTTCATATATTTATTATATATATTGATTAACATATTGCATATTAAAAGATCCTCATATAAAGTTGTTTATATGAAATTTTGTTGTTGTGTACCATTACCGCAACTTCCACTGCGCTTTAGGAACCGTTCCTAACAATTGGTACCAGAGCTAGGTTTAATCCCCGCATATTTTAATTACTGTGAGGATATCATATGCATTTTTATATAATCTGTAATATGTGTAACACCCTACTACCCAGGGAACGCTACGTTGTGCATTTTAAACAGTGCTAAACTAGCTAATCGAGTCATTTTGCCATAATCGTGTAACTAAATGTGATTAACAGTTTAAGGTTAAAAAATTTGGTCAAAGATATAACGTTTCACTAAAACGTTTACTGTATACATTGGGATCCCAAAATATATTTTAAAAGTTAATTACAGTAAAAGATTTACAACCAGCCGACCTAAGTGGCAAAATAGGGTTTAACCCTAGTTCCTCTTTAAACCCTCGGTCGTGGTGGTCGAGCAGCCGCATATGTACACATCGTCACCTAAGCTCTCCAACTCAAGGATGGTCCAGCTTTCTTTTGCCTTTACCTGCACCACATAGTACCCGTGAGTCGAGGCTCAGCAAGAAAACTTAAACATGCTCATAAGCAGATAATAACATGTCATCAAATCATAATAGGCATGCTTAGCAGTAATAACTCTATTCATGCATGCAAGTAGGTTCAAATAAATGATTATGGGGTCCTGCATCTGAATAGATGACTAATGAGTCTATCTTTGGGGACCTGCTTCCTGAATAGATGACTAATGAGTCAATCTCTGGGTAGGTGACTAATGAGTCATTCTCTGAGTAGATAACTAATAAGTCTATCTCTGAATAGATGACTAATAAGTATATCTCTGTATAGATGACTAATAAGTCTCTCTCTGTGTAGATGACTAATAAGTCCATCTCTGTATAGATGACTAATAAGTCGCTCTCTGGGTAGGTGAATAATGAGTCACACTCTGGATAGGTGACTAACAAGCATGCTACTAAATCCATTTTCACAGAAACACTACTTGGACTTCTTTCTCTCGAATGACTCGATTTTCTCCAAAATAACTCCATTTTCTTCCACTTTCACTTCATTCCACTCTTTTCACCATCTTAGCATCAAAAACTTGAAACATGAACAAACAAGCATAATTCTACAATAAAATAGCCCTAAACTAATGAAAACCTTCCTATAAACTAGACCATAAACGAGCCTAAATGTAACGCCCTACTACCTAGGGACCGTTACGGTGTGCATTTTAAAACAGTGCTAAACTCGCTAATCGATTCATTTGGCCATAATCATGTAACTAAGTATGATTAGCGGTTAGGGTTAATTTTTTTGGTTAAGATACAACGTTTCACTAAAACGTTTACTGTATACATTGGGATCCCAAAAATATAATTTAAAGGTTAATTACAACAAAAGATTTACAACTAGCCAACCTAAGCGGAAAAATAGGGTTTAACCCTAGTTCCTCTTTATACCCTTGGCCGTGGTGGTCGAGCAGCCGCATATGTACACATCGTCACCTAAGCTCTCCAACTTAAGGATGGTCCAACTTTCTTTTGCCTTTACCTACACCACATAGCATCCGTGAGTCGAAGCTCAGCAAGAAAACTTAATATGCTCATGAACAAGTAATAACATGTTACTAAATCATAATTGGCATGCCTAGCAATAATAGCCCTATTCATGCATGCAAATAAGTCCAAATAATGGTTGTGGGCCCTGCCCTTTGTATAGATGACTTATGGGCCCTGCCCTTTGTATAGATGACTTATGGGCTCTGCCCTTTGTATAGATGATTTATGGGCCCTACCCTTTGTATTGATGACTATCAAGTCATAATGAAAATAGATGGCCAATGTGTCCATCTATACCAAGTGACTCAAATAAGTGACAATTAAGTCACGCATTATGGGTCTGTACCCTAATCATATGAGTAAATATCACTTTATGATTTTGGTAATCATACTGGAGCTTGTAGCCTAAATCAGATGAGTAATTAACACTTTGAGATTCTGGTAATCATGTTGGGGCTTGTAGCCCTACTCAGATGAGTGATTAACACTTTGAGATTCTGGTAATCATGCTAGGGCTTGTAGCCCTAATCAGATGGGTGAGTCACACTTTGGGCTCCGCACCCTAATCAGATGGGTGACTAAAGAGTCACACTTTGGGATATGCACCCTAATAAGATAAGTGACTAATGAGTGAGTCACGAACTTGGGCTCAGCACCCATAGCCATGTGACGTTGCAGTCACTTGAGCCTTTTTGGCCCTGGCTCTAAGTAACTAGCCTTTAGACTAGACAAGCACTTTTAGTTTTCATCGAACTTGAGGTTGGTCAAGCATTAATGCTCATGATGAGTCATTCAATGCTTATGTTAATTAGATCTAATCTTTTCGGCTTGCGTTAAACACGCTAATACCGTTCTTGACTCTTAAGCCAATACCATATGACCAGTGCTTAGTACTACTGTCGAACTTGACTAATAAGTCACAGCTTCACAGTTAATACTGACACCATTGCCGATTCCTGACTCATAAGTCAGTTCCATTCACAAGTAAGCAATGCAACCAGGCATATATCATATGTCAAATATCCAAATGTAGGGCATTCAGCATGCTTACTTAACAATCACTAGCATAATTATGATCATGCACATTTATGGAGACTTAAGCTTCGATCAATCTCATATTCAATATTCATGTCATGCCCTAATCACATGTATCTCATGCATCACATGTATCACATACTGGGTGCAGTTTTCTTACCTCTGGTTCAAGCGAGAAATAACAAATGAACGACCCTTGAGAATGATCAATCCTTTGATCCCTTAGTGGTCACCTAGTCATAACCAAATATGGAAGCCCATTAATGAAATCAACAATAAAAGGTTCTTAGCCTAAACCTCACTCCTGAGACCTCGAATCGTACTCAAACGGTTAGTAGAGTCACACTCTGGATAGGTGACTAATGAGTCACACACTGGATAGGCGACAAATGAGTCACTCTTTGGGGCTCTGCACCCTAAGCCATGTGACGTTTCAGTCACCGAAGCCTTTTGGCCCTGTCTCTAAGTAACTAGCCTTTAGACTAGACAGGCCCTTTAGTTTTCTTCGACCTTGGGGATGGTCAAGTATTTAATGCTCATGTTGATTAGATTTAATCATTTTGGCTTGCATTAAACACGCTAATACCGTTCTTGACTCATAAGACAATACCATACGACCAGTGCTTAGTACTATTGCTGATCTTGATTGATAAGTCACAGCTTCACAATCAATACTGACACCAATGCCGATCCTTGACTAATAAGTCAGTGCTTCCTCAATGAGTTAATTCAAACAAACATATATCACATGTCAAATATGTAGATATAAGGCATTTAGTATGCTTAATCAATAATCACAAGCATAATTATAATCATGCACAATTACAGAGACTCAAGCTCTGGTAAATTCCATTTTTCACATTCATGCCATGCCATAATCACATGTATCGCATGCATCACATGCATCACGTACTGGGTGCAGTTTTCTTACCATTGGTCCAATCACAAGTTACCAATAAATGACCCTCAAGCACGATCACGTTTCCAAGCACCTAGCGATAACCTAGTCACAACCATAATATTGCATCCCGTCAAAAACGAGTAAAGAAATACTTCCGGACCAAGTCCTAGCCTCCGGGACGTCGAATCCTACCAAACCGGGTAGTAAGATCGATCCCGAGCCCTTAGGTTTAAGTTCCCATGACTAAAAACCCATTTTGGCCATTTCTTCCCTTTTGGGCAGCGGCCCCAAAAACCTAGGCTGCAGCCTGAGCAAGAACAGGGGCTAAACCCATCTCTGTCTGCATCGTTGACCACGACCTGACAAAAAGGAGCAACAACCCAAAGTGCTCCCAACATCCAAAAAACTCATTTTTTCAAGCATGGGCCGCGACACACAATAAAAGGCCCACGATCCAACCACAAACACAGCCATGAAAATCTATTTTTCCCATTTTAAATCCTTCCAAAAACCTATCCAAACATACCCAAATCTCATAAGCAAAGTTCCCAATCATCTTAATGGCCCAAAACCATCAAAACCCAAGTTTCAATTCATCCAAAAACTCCTCAAAACAAAAAATCCAATTTCAAAACTTAAGAAATTCTAGGAAACGGAAACTTAGCAATTCAAAGCTTAAATTACCTCTCATTATGTCGTTTCTCACCAAATACTCCAGCTACTAAGCTTCTAATCTTTCCTAGAATCGCTATGCCTCATTCCTTGCTTAAATCCGAGTCCTAAAACTCGAGTTTCCTTTGAAAATGCGAACTGGTGTCGAAAATGGAATTGGAGGGAAAGAGAACGTTCTGAACGTTCTTTTATAATTCTGATAAGTTACTTCAAGCTTAAGTAACCTCAAGCAAATCCTAATGCTCGGGGTCCCAAAAATACCCCCGAGGTTAATATAGTCAAATTTCCCAGAATTCCCTCTTGATCTCACTAACTCCCAAATCATCAAATATTTATTCCCATTACCCAATATCCCGGTAATGTGCTAAATACCCAAAATACCCCTTGCCTCACTCCGAGTCAAGTATGAATCTCGTTGTGACTTTCCCATTTTCTTGCCTCCTAGGATTGTCTCGTGCTGAGTAACCCAAGCATAACCAAATAATAATGAAGTATTACACACATACCACATATATGCAAAATATACCCATAACGGGCCAAATTATGAAAATTGCCCAATTAAACAAAAATGGGCCCACATGCATATTTAATACACCTAAACATGCATATCAAGTCATATTATAATACAACTCACATAATCACATAATGATACACATAAATATCATATAATCACATAATTCCATAATTTTCCATCCTGTCCCCCTAATTAAGGCCCTAAGCCTTATTAGGAAATTTGGGTCGTTACAATATGAATGGATGGATGCTTGTATATGAATCGTTTATGTTCTTAAGGGTTGGTTTTCATGGTATTTTTGGGTTAGGAAAAGTTCTTAAAATTTCTAGATATACAAAAATTGTAAGCCATTTATGGCATAAGAATTTTGTAATTTTTTTTAATTATGAAAAATACTGTAATGGACAGAGCCTTGAGCACAAACCCCGAGGCCTGAGCTGCTGCCCTTGTAGCCATGTGCACGCCTGTGCGCTTAGTGCCTAGCCACCTGCATGCTTGCGCGCCCAACGGCCAGCCACCTGCGTGCCCTACGCGCCAAGCGACCTCTGCGCGCCCTGCACCCCATGCGCTTGTACCCGCCTCCAGTTACACCCCTGCAAGCCGCAACCCAACCATGGACACACCCATTAGAGTTTGTGTCATGCAAACCCTAATGGATGTATAATTATCCATTTGGGCATGTTTAAGCTCAATATACAGTATAATAAAAACTCCTACCCTCCGGGCTAGAGGAAGAGTCTATTGCCACGACCTCTGGCCTTGGAACTGTTGGAGGAGAGGGGGAGTCTAAGTCTACAACTTCTTGAATTAGGGGAGGTTCAGGCTCTGGTTCTACCTTGGGGCTGGACTTCTCTACGTATTGCCTAAGTCCAGGGGCAAGGATACCCTGGAGCAGAGAGGGCCACGACCTGAGATTGATCCCATACTCTTCAAAAAAGACTGACCTAAAGGATAAGGTGTTATCTAGAACTACGGTGCCTTTAGGATAGCCCATGTCATGGCGTAACACTAAGTGGTCTACGCATTGGAGCAGGGTTATATTATGGTCTGGGTCGTTAGGGTGCGATGGACGAGCTGGTTTAGATTAAACCTAACTAACCTAAGGTCTGCGACATCCCTATCTAAATCCCTATAGGGGTATGGGTCCTTGGCTGGAGGGGCCAGTTGCTGCCCCCAAAGAAGCTCACTCTAGCTCAGGGTCCCGAGCAGCCTCGAGAGCCCACCTTGGGAGCTCGCCTCTTCCGCACAAGAGGTACTTCCACTTCTTCTTGCTCCTTGGCTTCAGTGGCCTCGGTATCCCCTTCGGGGATAGGCGGGAGTTTGCGGACCACCGGGAGATTAATTCGTGTCCTTCTCAAGGCCAGAGTCTGGCCTTCAGCAATTAACTTACACACCAGCATCGTGTCACCGATCACGAGTTGGCAGTAGTCCTTCAAACTAGGTGGAAGCCTAGATAGCGTGTCATACTGACCCCTGAGGGTCACAGATTTGTCCGTCCTAGCAAATATGGCTGCACAAAAATACTACTCAATTAGTATATACACGAGAAATAGGTCCAGGACCAAAGAGAATGATTTCGCGAGCAAAGAAAGGAAAGGAGAACTTACGAGGATGATTGAAGTACTGATGCTCGCAATTGCGAAACCTATTCGACATAAAAAATTGATCCTTACAGTTGTTGGGATGGTTGGGGAGCTCGATGACCGAGGGCAAGTTAGGGAATTTGGTCAAGTAATAAAACCCATCACCTTGCCCTCGTTGTTCCAGGTTGGCCTTGAGGCAAAACAAGTAAAGAATGTCCGCTGGAGTGGGGACCTCCCACTCGTGCTTTAAGAAAAGATACTTCAACCCCGCCAGTAGTCGATATGAGTTCGGGGGAAACTGAAATGGCGCCAACTTCACGTAGTTGAGAAAGTTGGTGAAGTACTGGTCCAGAGGAAGGAAGGCCCCCGCCTTCAAATGCTCATCACTTCAGGCCGCGAAGTCATCCTGGAGAGGCGCGTAGCTCCTTTCCCCTTCATACGGAGGTCGGGCTATAAGGACGCCGGTCTCGACCTCAATGTTATGGGACAGCATTATCTTGTTGACCCTTCCTTGGGTTGTGATCTTGGAGACAATTGTCTCTGCCTCGAAGAACGCATTAGGTCCGACCATGACCTCCTTCTCCACCATGGGGCCGAACTGAGGAATAGGAGATTCGGGGGCGATCTCCTTTCCCTTTCTAGTTTGTTGAGACGAGGAGCCGGTTGCACTCTTCTTGGGTACACTTTTCTTGGGTGCCATTAGATCGCCTAGCGAACAAGAACGACGAATCACTTAGTAGGTGACCTAACATTTTATAAAGGCAAGAAAGCACGAAGGAAGATCAGTGCTTTTTATGACCGAGCTGAGTTAATCTCAGCCCACTGCGTGGTGCCATGCACTACCTACGCTATGGGCCTAGATATTTCAACAGACCCCTGGTGTTTAGGGATCCGTGTGTCATAAAATCCAGCCACTATTGTCCTTGGGGGGCAGTTTAGAGAAAAACCACCCAGAAATAAAAAAAGAACATGTTCCCTAAGCAATTTGATTTTTCTTTGAACCCTAACCTTTCATCTTCTATGCACCGAATGGGTATTTCCTAAAGTTGTCAAAGGTTACCCAAATCTACCTAGAAAATATCCTACGTCGTGAATATCATAATCTTAGGAAAGGTTCCAAACCTTCTGTGTAAGCCTAAAATTGAGACCTATGTGCCAAAAATCAAGAAGACCCCTAATACTGACTACGGCGATGCATGAAAGAACATGATAAATAAAATGCAGAAATCTATAAGGAAAGAGCCCATAAGAAGTGATAGGACTTACAGTATGATCGTCGATGGAAGAGGAGTGCTTCGTATGGATTGGAAAACTCACTCCTGGGTAGCTAAACGGCTGGGTCTTCGAAATATTTTGGGCACAGAGGGTTTTTGAAGGTTTTTCTTTTCTCTGAAAAGGAAGAAGGTTTGAAAACACAAATGATAGAAGACGAGGAATATTTTCGAATGAAAGGTGGTAAACTGTGGAATTGGCCTGTCCCTTTTTATACGTAAAAGGCATAAAACAATGTGGACCATCCGATCAAACCAGTTCAAGATCCGAGGGTAGTGTTTCGAAAGGCGAAATGGCAGCAAAAAGTTGGCCAGACCATTATTGCAGTCCTTGAAACCCGAACACACGCCAATCATAGTGTTCCACGTGCCAGTACTCGAATAGTGGGCAAGCCTGGGCAACTGCGATGAAAGTTTAAAAGTCCCCACCGTGTAAGTTAGAAGGTGACATCATAAAAACACGAGCAGGGACTTGGGGGGCAAATGTGTATCCTAAGATTCAGCATGAGTCTTTTATTTAGCTCGTGTACAGCTGGCAAGTAAAGAACTATAGTAGATGACTCATAAGTCCGTATTTCCTCCACAAAGGCAGCGTGGTACCCCAGGCCAATAGCATGAGTTGGGGAATGCAAAGTTGTAAGCATGAGCTTGTAACGCTTATAAGGCATAGCATCCCGACACGAGCTGACGATGCACTCAGCTTGAGGTACGCTAGAGACCTGACGTATCCTTGGATCTTTATAAACCTGAATACGTTATATAGACGTGCATGGTCAGACATAGCATGTCCACAAATCCCTGAAATCCCAGACATGTAATATAATCAAGCATGATCAGGCATTGCATGTCCGATTATCTCTGAGGATCCATGATTAGTTCTACCTAATGATATGACCATTCCTTAGAATAAATTGTAATATTTATAATTTAAGTGTGGTACACGTCACACTAAGGGTTAAGTCACGTGATAACCCCAAGGCCTATCCAGGGATTTTCTCTATAAATTCTAAGATCTTGGATAGGGAAAAGGGTTGGTTTTTGATAATACTAAAAAAACTCTGTAAAAATTTAGAGAGACAAACAGTCATAATACAGACTCGTGGAGTAGGGGGATTTTAACCTTCGAACCATGTAAAAAAACAACAAGTGTTCTTGAGAGTTCTTTTATGGTATTCTTAAGTATTATTTTCTTATTGCGGTTTACCATTAAGCACTAATCTATCCAAGCTATTTTCATAATTCACTGTTGGCTAAAAACTGCATCAACAAGTCTTAAATAGTTATGATGGTAAAAATAATTTAAAGTTGTTTATTTTCTTATTTAATAAAATTGTTTTATTAAATAAAATGGTATTCTATTTAAAAAGGCAAAATAAAATCTAGGGCACGATTATTTATTTTACATAATTGGATTAGTATTTATTAGAATATCATTTGGTAATATTAATTTAATTAGTTTTACAACCAAATTGAAAAATATTGATTTTGAGAAAAATACAATTTTAAAATAGTGAGTGGGAGAGGGAATTATGACAATAAGTCCCATGATCTCCATTATTTGTTGAACACCGAGAGACATAGGAAGGGCCTCGTGTTGCCTCTGTTTGCGGGCTCCCTAAGGAAAAGCTTTCAAATATGTTTATTTTATCTCAAGGTTGACTTCTCATATGAGAATGAGATTAGTGATGTATTTCAAATTTGACTGACCCTAAGGCACACTCTTGAGTTAAGTCATTGATAAAAAAATAATGGGTTACACTCCAAAGATGTATTTAGGCTTTCGAGCCCAACTAGTGCATCTTGACCAAACTAACGGTAATTCATAAGTCAAAAGAGAAAAATGAGTTTTTAAGAATGTTTCTGTCAGAGAACATGTCCTAGACAAGATCAACATATTGAATGATGCAACAATCCATGGTGTGACCATTGATGAGAGAACTCAAGTAAGTGTAATACTTGAATCTCTCACACTAGCTTTTGCGGCATTCACTACCAACTATGTTATGAACAAGTTGGAGTATAATATGACCCAACTGTTGAATGAGTTGCAAACTTTTGAATCTTTACACAAAAGTTCCACCAAGGTTTAGGAGGTAAATGTTGCTGAAATCGAACCTTCCGCTTCAAATGGTAATTCAAAGAAGAGGAAGGATGGCCAAGGAAAGGACAAACAACCAGAGAATACCAACAAGTCTTTCGAGAAGAATAATTCTGCAAAGAACTCCAAAAAGAAGGTACCGAAAGAAGCATGCTTTCATTGTGGAGTTGACGGTCATTGGGAAAGGAATTGTCCTAAGTACCTGGCTGAACTAAAAAACAAAAAGAAGGGTAAATTTGATTTACTTATTTTAGAATCTTGTTTAGTGGAAGATGATTTTTCATCTTGGATAATTGATTTCGGAGCCACTAACCATGTTTGTTTTTCTTCGCAGATTCTTAGTACTTCAAGGAAGCTGTCTCATGGAGAGGTGACCATGAGAGTTGGAAGTGGACAGGAGATCTCTGCAGCTGAAGTTGGAAAAGCTCGCCTAGATTTTGATAATAATAAATTTATTGTATTGGACAATGTTTATTTTTTTTCATGGATTTACTAGAAATTTAATTTCCTTATCTAAATTGCATGATTAAGGTTTTAATGTTTCTTTTAATAATAATTCAATTATTATTTTGAAATATGGTTTTGACATTTGTTCTCCAAAGTCTGAAGGTGGACTTTATAAGTTAAAGTCCAATATCGAGCATGTTTATAATTCTGAATTATTTAAAACTACAAATCCTAGATCTATTAAAAGACAAAAGACAGATTCCAATAGTGAAACATATCTGTGACATTTGAGACTGGGACATATTGGTCTAGATAGATTTAACAGAATAACAAAGGATGGTCCTTTAAGAGAACTATCTATTGGTTCTCTCCCAGTCTGTGAATCTTGCCTAGAAGGCAAAATGACCAAGAGTCCTTTCTTTGCTAAAGGTTCAAGAGCCACAGAACCACTTCAACTTGTACATACGGACGTTTGTAGTCCACTAAATGTCCAAGCTAGAGGAGGATATGAATATTTCGTCACTTTCATTGATGGTTATTCAAGATATGGTTACCTATACTTAATGCAAAGGAAATCCGAAACCTATGATAAGTTTAGGGAATTCCGAGCAGAAGCTAAAAATCAATTAGGTAAATCACTAAAAAGTACTTTGATCAGATCGAGGTTCAGAGTACTTAGATTATGAATTTGAGGACCATTTGCGTGAGCATGGAATTGAATCTCAACTCACTGCACTTGGAACGCCACAACAAAATGGTGTTTTAGAAAGGCAGAACAGAACCTTATTGGATATGGTTAGATCGATGATTAGTTTCTCATCATTGCCTTTGATATTATGGGGTTATGCAATAAAATGTGATCTATACATACTCAATGTTGTTGCATCTAAGTCTATTAAGAAAACACCATTGGAATTATAGAATGGTACTAAACCTAGTTTATGCCATTTCTATATATGGGGTTGTCCTGCACACGTTCTTAAAGGAAAGACTGGGAAGTTGGAATCACGCACTGAAGTGTGCATGTTTGTAGGATATTCTAAAGAAACAAAAGGTGGTATATTTTATAGTCCTAAAGATAACAAAACGTTTGTATCTACAAATGCTACTTTTCTGGAGCATGACTATATAAATAAACACAAACCTCAAAGTAAATTCGTACTTGAGGAAATGGTCTGAAATAAACCAGACCAGTCACCAGCAATGGTAAGAGAAAAACAACCAGAGGATATCGCCAATTCTAGTCAGAACAATAGAGAGCTTCGTCGTAGTGGGAGGGTTGGTAAACAACCAGTATGATATGAACAAGAAGTTCAGATGCTTGTGTCTAACACAAACAAAGATGATCCATTGAATTATAGAGATGCAATGAAAGATTCTGACTAAGAAAAATGGCTAAACGCCATGGACCTTGAAATGGAATTGATGTATTCCAATTCTTTCTGGAATCTTGAAGATCCACCTGAGAATGTTAAACCTATTGGTTGCAAATGGATATTCAAGAAGAAGAGATGAGCATATAGAAAAGTAGAGACTTTCAAAGCAAGGCTAGTAGCAAAGAGCTACACACAGAAAGAAGGAGTTGATTATGAAGAGACTTTTTCACCTGTGGCCATGCTCAAATCTATCCGTATACTCTTATCCATAGCTGCATGCATGGATTATGAGATTTTGCAAATGGACGTCAAAAAAGCTTTTCTGAATGACTATCTTGACGAAACGATTTACATGTCTCAACCAGAAGGGTTCAAAGTTAAAGGTCAAGGGAAAAAGGTTTGCAAGCTTCTTAAGTCTATTTATGGACTTAAACAAGCTTCGAGATCTTGGAATCTTAGATTTGATGAAATAATCAAAACGTTTAGTTTTGAACAAAATGTTGATGAACCTTGTGTTTATAAACAGATCAAAGATAAGATTATGGTATTCCTTGTTATTTTCGTTGATGATATTCTACTCATTGGGATTGACATAGAAATATTATAAAAAGTAAATAAATGGTTAGCTGAGCAATTCCAAATGAAAGATTTGGGAGAAGCCAAATATGTTTTGGGAATTCAGATCTGTAGAGATTGAAAGAACAAAATTTTGGCACTATTTCAAGCAACTTATATTGATAAAGTGCTAGAACGCTTTGGCATGCAAAACTCCAAGAAGGGAACTATGCCTACCCGGTCAGGAGTTAAATTGTCTAAAGAACAATGTCCACAAACACCTCAGAAAGAGGACATGAGACAGTATCCCTATGCCTCTACAATAGGCAGTCTAATGTTTGCAATGTTATGCACCAGAACTGACATCTGTTATGCAATAAGGATAGTCATTCGTTATCAATCCAATCTTGGATTGAGTCACATACTAGAGATTACATGCTTGTGTATTCAGGTGGAGACCTGAACCCCACTGGATATGTTGATTCTGGTTTTCAATCAGACAAAGATAGTCGAAAGCTGACATCTAGATCAGTTTTCACACTTGGAGGAGGTGTTGTAGTTTGGAGAAATACTAAACAATCTAGTATTGTAGACTCCACCATGGAAGCTGAATACATAGCAGCTTGTGAAGCAACTAAAGAGGCTGTGTGGCTTAAGAAGTTCTATATTGATCTGGAAGTTATTCCAAGCATGGATCAGCCACTTGTTCTGTATTGTGATAACAATGGGACAGTAGCTAATTCAAAGGAACCCAGAAGTCACAAGAGGGGAAAGCACATCGAAAGGAAATATCACTTGATCTGAGAGATAGTCAACCAAGGAGATGTTGCTATCTTGAAGATTGCCTCTGAAGATAATCTTGCAGATCTGTTCACAAAGACTTTATCTATTAAATCTTTTCAGGGTCATGTAAGAAGCATGGGCACTACTACAATCTGGACATCAGTCATCGGCCATGAGAGGTTGGTTCGGCTTAAACTGAATTACCAGATGTTCATAAGTTGGTTTACACAGAACCGATCTATCATGTATAACAAAGGTAAGCATGGGAGGTCGGTTTTACCATGTGGACATGGTAGGTCGGTTCACATTGAACCGACCTCCCATATTTGAAGATGTCATAGTAGGTAGGTTCCTGCAAAACCGACTTGCCATGTTAATCATGGTAGGTCAGTTCTGTGTGGACCGACTTACCATGTCCTACATTTCTAACATGGTAGGTCGGTACTATATGAACCGACTTATCATGTCACATTTTTATTTATTTTACATTATTTGAATTTTAAAATACAATAATTTATTTAGTACTGTATGAAATAAATGTAAAGATTTTGTATTTATTAATCTACATTATAATGTTTTGAAATATAAATAGATGAATCAAATTAATGAATTATTTATAATATAAAAAAATAATCATATTTTATAATGAAAAAATATTTTAATTGAATAGTATTTATAATTTAAAATAAAAAACTTTATAAATATTAAAATGTATTTAATTAATATTTTTTTAAATGACATGGTAGGTCGGTTGTGTGGGAACTGACTTTTCATGTGACATGGTAGGTCGGTTCTATGGACTGACCTATCATGTCATTATAAAAATATATTGTTAAAGATAGTCTAATTTATTTTTGTATTATTTGAATTTTAAAATATATTACTTTATTAAACAATACATATATATATATATAATTGATTTGTGAATGCAATAAGTATAAAAAATATATACTTATTTGTACGCCCTGCTTTTCCAACGGGCTATTAGCGAGCTGAGATACGACTTAAACTATAATCAGCCACGTGGATCCCCCATGACCGGAGCTGTTGTCGTCAGGTCCTACCTCGTTAGCTCGGGGTATCCAAAGGTTCACCAAGATTACTCAAGGGCGAAGTCATGACTATGAAGGCCGCATGTTGAGAAGGCATCCAGCTCGGGTACGAACTGGAGTTGGAAGCTATGACCTTTTATAAAGTCAACCACGCAAGGTAAACGTGCATATATCAGACATCATGTGTCTGATATATTCCTGACTTCTCGGGCACGCAGCATGAACGTGCGTATTCAGACGCCCACGACTGGGTTGGGCCGTGTGGCCCATTATCCCCCTTACCTATTGATTAGACCACAGTTCATGTGTCAGGTTTTAGGAATTAATCATGAATGTCACAGAGTTGACATGATAGGTAAGAAGGTCACGGGATGACCTTCTTACCAACTCCTAGGTGCCCTCTCCTATAAATATGGAGACCCTGGAAGTTGCAAAGGGTTGGATTCTATTGTGTAAGGAAATACCCTGTAAAAGAATACCAAGCATATAGCAATAATATTGACTGGTGGAGTAGAAGGATTTTAACCATTGAACCACCTAAAAAATGTGATTGTGTCACCAGTCCATTTACAAAGATCATTCATCTATTTCGGTTCAACATAAGCACTAATCCCTTCCTCTTATTTTCTTAATTACCTGTTGGCGAAGAACTGCGTCAACATTATTAATATTACATATATTATAATTTTTGAAATATTAATTAATTAATTATTTAGAATTAAAAAAAATTAATTTAGTTTTTAATAAGAAAATATTTTAATTTATAAATGACATGTTTATAAATATTAGAAAAAAAATAAACTAAATAAGTTGGAGATTTATAATTTTAAAATAAAATATCAACATATTAAAGTTATATATTTTTTAATTTTAACATCATAAGTCGGTTCTAGAACAGACATATCATGCTGCATCATAGGTCGATTGCTAATGAACTGACTTACCATGTTAAAATTATATATATTTAGTTTTAACAACATAAGTCGGTTCTAGAAATGACTTATGATGCTACATCATATGTTGGTTGCTATTGGACTGACATACCATGTTAAAATTAGGGTGGAAAAAAAAACACAAATAAAATTAAGTATCCCGTGCATACTCTTCTTCTTCACTGTACACCCCTGCGAATTTTTTTTTCTTCTCGTCTTCTTCATTCTGCCAGCAACCCAAATTACAGCGACTCTCCCTCCTTAACTCCGGTCACTCAGCTTCACCAGCATACCGTTCGGCAGCAGCTCCTTCCGTTGTTCACCAGTGGTCTCCAGTCGTGGCAGCATCTCTCACTGCGTTGTTCACCAGTGGTCTCAGGTCAGGTCGGTCTCTTCTTCTATCACCCCATATTTATTCATATATATATATATCGAAATTGGTGTTCGTATTTGTACGGTAATTAGTTTTTCAGATTAATAATGAAAGTAGTGTTGCTCGCTCAAAAAAAAAAACATGGATATACCATGCAAGAGTGGGAAGCCGTGGAAAGCTATGAAATTGTACAAGAAAAAATTGAGAAGAAAGGGAGCAAATTGGATGTGGAAGCATATAATTAGTGATTCAAGCAGTTGGTATTTTTAAAGGGTTTGATTTTGCAATCCATGTCTTTAGGGAAGCATCCAGGGTGCTTGATAAAATGATCAACAAGGATTGTTCACCAGATATAATTACACATCATTGTTTTGTTTGCTTCTCTATAGCAACAGAAAGAGATTCTTGGATTGTTCAATAGAATGATTAGCAGTGGCATTTGGCTGAGGATAGACATTTTCATGATGCTAAGGAAGTAGTTAAGGAGATGGAGGTTTTCTTAGACCAATTTTCATTGTATTAGAGAAGATGGAAGAACTCGGGATAAATCCCGACGAGTTAGCTTACCATGCGACAAGGGTATGTTAGAGGTGACTAGAAAGTAAGATGAATAGATGCTGGCTGGATGATGAATTAATACAAGCTAAAATGTTGTTTGAAATAAACTTTGCGAATAGTTTGTATGGTCAGGCTCGTGGTTTGTTTGCTTTCGCATGCTATGAAGTTCATTTCCTCAGAGTCACCAACATTTTGAATTTATCTGTGGAAGGTGAAAATATTTTTGGTATGTATAGCTAGAAGATTAGGCCACTGTGGTTAAAGCTATCTGTTACATGTGTATAAAAGCTAGTGGGCAACAGTGCAAATGAGTGGTATTTGGATTCACATATACCAAGAGAAATTGTTGAAGTTAAACGCAGACTTGATGCTTTTATGCAAAAGCCTAACAAACCCTCTTCCATTTTTCAGCTCTAAATCCTATTTCTATGCCTCTCTGAAGTTTCCTAATTCTGATCACTTTTCAACTCAAAATGATGTAGACCCGTGTGCATATTTTTATTTATAATACTACCTTATAAAGCACTAAAGATCACTAGTTTCATTCACTTATAATTATTTAATTATAAATACTTTCATATAAACTATTTGAAGAATTATATATAATTTGGAATTATCTATTTGTTAATTTATAGGCTAGGGAAGTGTGAAGATTGATATATATGTGGATTTCTTCGGTTCATCTTTATTGCCCTATTTTTTGTGCTGATCAGTATTGGTGTTCATTTCTTGTGTGCTTTTTCTGTGTATGCTTTATATTCTTTTTTGAAGTTTGTGATTTCATTTTATGCATTTTTATTATCAAACTAGTGTTGTATCTGATGACATGCTTTTTGACTTAAAGTGGTCTGTTGTTTCATAACTATTATTTTTTAAATCTCTTAGAATAAATCAAATTACAAAGCATTAAGAACTTTTCTCATTTTTATGAGATCTTTGATCATAGTGGTCTATTAAATTAAAAGGATTCAGTATATATTATAGGGACTCATTTTTTTTATTAATAATTATTTTAAAAAAAATTTCAGCTCACAACAACTGACATGTTTGCTTTTATGTGCTCCGGGGGTCATTAATTGGACACCCAGTTGAAAATATTTGTATATGTTTAACAGATAGAGCTTCTCATGCAGTAGATTCTAGTGAACTTGCATTTAAGTTAGCTGCAATATATGCATTTAGAAAGGTTCTTTTATATGTAGTCTTTGTATTTTGATTGTGACAACCATATTTTGTATTCTATTTTATCTTGCTTTCTTCTCCAGCTTAAAATTTGAATTGGTACTTATTTTAATTTTCTTTTTCTTGTAAACCAGTGTCATACAGCAGCAAGACCTGTGATATTGGAGCCTGTTATGCTGGTGAATTTGTAAGTACCCACAGAATTAGACAATAGTACCAGATTTTGCTACAAACTTAAATCATTAAAGCCAGCTATATATATCTTTATATCTCTGTTATAAATATATACAATGACATATATAAAACAAATGGATTTGGATCCACATGTCTTCTAACTTCTATCTAAATCTAACTTAATTCTTTCACTAATTATATAAGAAAGCATGTTTTGGTTATGATTCATAGAATAAAAACATAATATCAATTTTTTTAAAGAAAAGAATAACATAATAGTTGTTCTAAATTAATCACCAGTTTGTGACAAAGTCTGCTCCACAGAATTCATAAACTCTGAAAGAGTAGTCAAAGAGCCTAGAGTTGGCTAAGAAGAAGAGAAGGAAGATGTTAGTAATAGTCACAGTTAATTGCATGACACAACTAAATATCAATAAGAATAATATTGTACGTAGTGAATGAATAGGTACTGATGCAGTAGTAATAGGGATTTGCAGAACTTGAGGCAATGGAAATCTAGGACATTGACTCATTTTTGTGCTAAATTTAGGTGCCCACTTAAAAAGCACTTAAACAAAAATATGGAAGTAGGGTTGGATTTGAAAACATCTTAATTATAATAATCATTATTATTATTGTTATTATTTTTTCTTTAAAGAGGAAAAAAACAAATCCAAACTTATTTCTTTCTTGCAAGAAAGAAAAAAGAAAAGTAGGTATATATATATGCTAATATTTAAGTGCTTTAATAACTTCTCAATAATGGTTTTTAATTACATAGAGAGGTGGTTCCCCATCATACTAGTAAAACCCATTAAAATGACCACTAATAATTGGATTTTTGAAAAATGTATCTAATCACTGTGGATTATCCATTTCTTTTATCACACACACAAAAAATTACTGAAAACCGTAAAAATTAAAAAATAAATAAATACAAAAAAAGAAAATTCTATTTGCATTTATGAACATCACTAGTACTAGGTACTTAAAATTGAGTGATGAGATGTACTACTTTTTTGTTTGGGTCATCCTAATCCTATTATCCTCGTAGCCAAACAAACACCAAAAAAAAAATAGTGTGCAGTGTACAAAACAGTTGAACCATTTTAGGTAGAGAAGGTGGAATGTAGTACAGTGCACCATCACACAGAGACTTTGATAAGGAAGTGGATTGGAGACTTTGACTCTGCCACTATTCTCCTATTTGGATTAAAGGAAAAAGATAAAATCAAAATAAAATACTTAGAGACACAAGAGTGAAACAAAAATATTCAACAGATTTGGGTAACACAGCTCAAATTGTAGCAAGAAATTGAAAGCTAATTACAAACACAAGATCACATCACACTAGGTTTTAATTTCTACAGGCAGGGGAAAGCCCTTAGCTTGCTCAAGTAAAAATGTTTCAGACATAATTTTTTGTGTATCTGAAACACAAATGGAATGAGGAGCTTCAAATCTTTAGGAAGTCTTCAAACTTAGAGAGGTACCACTTCCTTGTAGCATAACTCCTCCCCATCATTGACTTGAGGCCACGAGACTTTGCCAAGTATTTATGTAAATCTTGACTAATCTCTTATCTATTAATCTTGACTAAATCTTGTATTATACTATATTATATACTCATTAAGGTTGTAAGTTCTAAATGATCAATGAGCTTAATTTTTATTTGTCTAGTAATCTTTAAGGTATTAATTTAATTTTGTAGGTTTTGGGTGGAAATATTAGCAAGGATCATTGCCAAGTGAATTAATTTGCTTGATTATTGTTAATTGCAAGAGGTACGTATGTTCTCTTATTTTTTTTTTATAAATATTATTATAAATTTTTTAGAGGAGTTTGAATATTTTAAATATTCATCCATAGTGAAGTAGGTTCTGAGATTAAAATTGTGTGTTGCGGTTATAATGGAAGGTTGAGAACTTGTGTGTTTCAGTGAAGTAGTTTCTGGGAAATTTATTTGTTTGCTGCAGAGATATAAGGAAGAAACTTATTGTGTGTTGTTTGAATTGCTTGATTCTCTATTGACAGATGGTTAGGTCACTATTACAAGGGAAATGTTTCCCAAATTCATATAGAATTATGTTTTATTTTCTTATATTTAAATTATGTTGTGCTTGCATTGTTCTTTTTTGATTGGTATAGGGAAGCTCTGTCAAAATTTAAGTTAAAAAGATAGTGTATTAATAGGAATATGACAACGCTAAAAATTTGTTATGGGAATTTTCTACGTGCAGGAGGATTTTAGTCCAATTTTAGGGAAACCTCTGTCGAATTTTTTCTAGGAAATGGACAAGAGTTGGATAACAAAGGACAAACTTTCAAAAGAGTATGAAGAGGGAGTCGACAACTTTATTAAGTTAGCCTTAGAAAATACAACGGATCATTCCAGAGTTCATTGTCCCTGTAGAAAATGTTCAAATTTGAAAAAATTAGACATAATGGAGATAAAGAGTCATCTATACTTTAACGGAATGAACCAAACATATGTCAATTGGATTTGGCATGGAGAAGAATATGACTCTAACAATAATGTTCCCAATGAAAGAAAGCAATTTGATCACATCACATTAGGTTTTAATTTCTTATATTTTTATACTTCCAATTAGTGAAAAGAGAGATCAGTCACTTTTTTCATTTTGTTGAGTCAATTTGGTTATCAAATGTTGGATCCATTGAAGAAGAACGAGTTGAATGGGTATCAAAGCGTATGATTGATTCAAATATGGGTCAGATGTGGTTGTTGCCATATCATAAGGGGTAATTTTTTTACTTTTAGTATTTTGTTAGTGAATATATATAATATTAATAATGAAATATTTGTTGTGTTTTCGTTAGAAAGCATTGGATGCTTATAATAATTGATTTTGATCACCAATTGTGCTATTTCCTGGATTCTCTTCACAATTTTCCACCAGATGAAATCAAATCTCTCATTTCTCGGTAAAAATCTAACCAATTAACTACATACTCTTAAATTCATTTAAAATTAACAACATCTAAATGTTTATGTTTTTATTACTTAGTTTCTTTCAACATTTACGCACAAATAATGCGAAAACTAAGGAAGTTGTGTGGAGAACAGTGAAGTATCCTCGTCAACCATTACAATCAATACAATGTGGATTATATGTTATGAGGATGACGAAGGACTTCGTGACAAATGAGTTTTCAATGCGATGGCTAACTAGTAATGTAAGTGAAAATATTCATTATTAAAGTTCTAGCTTTACCTTAAGATTAAGTATATTAATTCAACTCATGCAATGCATTTTGTTTTAGTGTGGCGGGAAGAACTATTATACAAAGGATGAGATCAATGAAGTACGTGAAGAATGGGCACAATGCGTTATGGATTTGATGAGTACTACATAGGTCCACTCACTTTTGTTAACTTAGACATTTAATGGGATATACTTACAATGTTAACTTAGACTTTCTTGAAGATATACACACTTTTGTTGTCTAACTATAGTTTACAATGCTTATATGAGTCATTTTGTAATTAACTTAAGACTCGTTATTTTGGATACTTAGTTCAAATTCTAGTATTTTATATTATTGTGATATATGTTTTGTTTTGTTCAGTTTGTTTGTATAAAAAGCATGATTTGTTTTGGGCATAATACACTTTTTAAGCAAAAAAAAACACCATAAGTTGGTTCTACTAAAACTGACAATAGAAGTCTACACCATAAGTCAGCTGTGAATTGACTTATCATGTTTTACACCAGAGGTCGGTGTGCCACACCGACCTATCATGATATACACCAGAGGTCGGTTTGCAACCAACCTACCATGTCTTACACTAGAGGTCGGTTTGCAACCGACCTACCACGTCTTACACCAGAGGTCGGTTTGGCGCCAACTAACCTACCATGTTTTTACATCATAAGTCACTGCATGAGAAGTCAGTTCCCAACCGAATTATGAACATTCAGAAGTCAGTTTTTAACCGACTTATCATGTAATTTTTGTAGTAGTGGGGGTTAAGGGAAATGTATCATTTGCTTTAGGGCAAGTGAGAGATTTTTGGGAATTGTGCCCTTAAAACAATTGTAGTAGACAATGGTTTTAATGAAATAAAAGAATGAATTGAATTATTGTATATATGTAGCTTATGTAATATATTATTGCTAATGATATTAAGTAAATATCAGAAAATTCCCAAGTTCATCTATGTGGTCTCAATCTCATATTGGTATGAGAGGATCAAGGTTGAGAAAATGAACTTAAATAGTTCGCAGTAAAATAAAGTTATGGAATCTTTAGATTAATTACTACTAGTACGACCCACTAGTATTATGAATATATGTGACCTAGATCCGGGTTACTAGTGTAGTAGGACACTTTTAGTGGATGTACTTTACATGCTGAGAGTATGTAGAACTGGGCCGGATGTGTTTTAATAATACTAGTTTAAATACCATTTCGTAGTATTATAAAAAACATCAACTGATGATCATATACAAACTGATCTTAATCTTGAAGTTACTATGAACTCCTAGATATGTCATTTGATCCTTTGATTCATGCTTTACAGTTTGCCAGAATGATCAGGCTAAGAACTATTGTTTTGGGGGACTCAATGATGTATATGGCTTGGGACATAGCTGTTGGGAAAACTTATACAAGATCTTAATTGATTTTTATGTAGATCTAATATTAAACAAACTAATATGAGACAACCTAGAACATGTCTCTAAAATTGAATTCAAAGAGAAATAATGATAAGAATACTTACATTATACGCAGCGAAATGAATGAGTCATTCCTTCAGTTTGTTTAACCCGTGTATCCTTTTTGTCGCAGAGTATTACCAAGAAACTGAACCGATCTTCAATTTTCTTTACAGCCTTCCAAAGTATCCTTAGGATCACCTAGACTAGGGTGGGTAATTCTCAACACATGAGATAGATACAGAGAGAAGAAGAGAGAAGAAAAATAAGGCTTAGAAAAAGGACTTATGTTTAGAGAGAATCTAAAACCTATAAGAAACTTGTGTTTCAGAAATCTGGACTTATCTTGTGACTTCTCTCTTAACATTCCTTTTATAGACTTATTTAGGTCATTTATTTAATTAAAAAATTAATAAAATAATAGCCAATTAACAGCCCTAGGTCGAAATTATCATGGGCTTTAGGCCCGTGAAATTTCTCATTTGATTATAAGCCCATTGGACTTAAAATCAAGGACGATATTATATTGTATTGATTTAATTAATTAAATAATTATTTAAATCCTTTATCAAATTAATTATTTATAATTTGATCCTTGATTTAAACTTATTTATTAATTTAGATACCGATTTATCTTAATTAATAAATCTACCCTAATTTCTATTTTCTTCTCAAAACTACATAACTCGGTGAAACTATCCAAAACTGACCTGGTCAACTTTGATAATTCTAATTGATAATTAAATCAATTAATAGAGACTATCTAGATGATTTTATCCAAGGTACAGTGGGGACCATGGGCCTATGAAATCAAGCTCCAATAAGTTATCATAAATCTAACAAATAAATTTACTTACTTATTAATTCCTCGTGACTCCACTAAAGACTCAGAATTGCACTCTAGAATTCATAGAGCGCTCTATAACAAATATAGATACACTATTAATTATCCATTGTTATAACCATAATTGTCACTCAATCCTCTATAGATGGTCTACAATGAGATGGGACTAAAATATCGTTTTACCCCTCATTGTATTTTATCCTTAAAACACTTAGTTCCATGTAAATGATATTTCAGTAAACTAATATTAATTACTGAAATGAGATCTCTATCATTTAACACCTTGAACCAAACTAAAAGGAAACCATCATTTCACTTCTTCATCAGAAGCTATAGATGTTCATATCTATGATTAACACTCCCACTCAATTATACTATCGAGTTCCCAAGATGTAAGTATGGGCTAGTCCGTAGGGTAAGCTGGTAACGAATAAGTCAAAGAACTCGAATAATACAATCAGTTAGAATACTAACCACTCAGAATTAAGATTGAATGGACCTATGGTACACTATATGATATGACTAGAATAGATAATAATAGTATGTTTACTTATCCTATCAACTGTCAATATCGGTCCTGTCCGATGTAAAAAATACATATGATCTTATTGTAATGACCCAACTATTTCTAAGACCTTGGACCATTAAAACTACTAGACATAGCTACTATTTCGATACAAACATAAGAAATAACATGCCTTTATTGAAAACCCAAAATATAAGAAATAGCATGTCTTTATTAAAAATGTAAAATAAAATGTGATATGGTATGGTATGGGATTCCATTGTTTACAAAACATAAAACATAGCTTTAAAAACAAGTTCAAAAAAATCTGAATGTGGAATTACAAAAGAGACATATTTCAAAAGACTAAAATAAACGTCATCCTCAATTGACACGCAACCCATCCATGTCATTTATCCTCAACACACATGCCATGCTACCAAGAATCCTTCCGCTTCCATAATCATTTTCCTGCATCACACTAAAATAAAGGAATGAGCTTAATGCCCAGTAAGGAAAATCTACTAAAAATAAAACATACATCGTAAACATAAGCATAAGACTACATCAAATACTATTAAAGAACATAAGACTATCTAAAACATATATCATATATCATAAGCATACACTATAAAACATATGGCTACAAAAACATCTATTACAATGGCCATCATACATCTTGGGGCTTGCTAGCTAGGCAATCATATGCCCATAATTCTACAGGGCTAGTTATCTAAATAAGTCATATAAATTTATGGGGATTGTTATCTAAACAAATCATATGCCCAAGGAATATACTATTGGGACTTGTTATCTTAAGAATGGCAAAGCTTTTTCCCAACCCAAGTGTTTATCACTCTATGGTAGTACTAGCACCTTGGAGTCTGATCACAACTAAAGAGTGAGGAGAAGGGCTGGGTTCTAAGTTCTATTTATAGAGTTCTAGGAATAAAAATCTTCTTTTTGGGTTTGAATAAAAATAATGAATTTAATTGAAAATATTTGACTATTCTATATTCAAAGGCTTAGGACTCAGTCAAATTGTTCAGAGGTAGGTCTAAGGAGTCAAAGCTTGTTTTAAAAAAAAAAAAAAAATAGAATCCTAACTTCTAACTTCCTAAATCTCGTAACTCTAAACTTACCTGTAGTAAAATCAATATAACTAGAGCTGTAGGAATCTAATTTAGACCATCGTTATACGGTTAGAAAGCTATTTCAATTATCTACAACTTTCTAGAAATAGTATTTTTCGAAATTCATAATATAACTGGGTCAAAAAATAGGTCAGAAGTTACAGTACCCTAAAGTTACAGGAAAATCTATTTAATTATCTAAATAACAACCTAATCTGCAAATTTCTTAACTAACCATAAAATAACAAACTCTAATTCCCTAATAATCATGCTTACGATAAGTGTCATATTCTTATTGACTCTATCTAAACCTTAAGTTATAATAAATAATACACCCAGGACCAACAATATTAATCAAACCTTATGTTATAATTAATATTCTTAAACTATAGGTTAAACTTATAAAATTCATAACTCACGACTTGAACCAAAATCCACGGAATCTAACATACTAAAAACTACTACTACTACTACTACTACTACTACTACTACTACTACTACTACTACTACTACTACTACTACTACTACTACTACTACTACTACTACTACTACTACTACTACTACAATTCTCCCCCACTAAAAAGAATTTCGTCCCCAAAATTTACTTATAAAACAATTCTGGATACTGGGTTAACATGTCTTCCTCCAACTCCCACGTTGCCTCCTGTTCAGAACTATTACTCCATAGGACCTTGACTATTAAAAAACTCTTAGACCATAATTCTTTCATCATTCTATCTAGGATGATAGCCGGTCATTCCTCGTAACTCAAGTCTTTCTGGAGTGCTATCATTTCATATTTGAGGACGTGAGATGGGTCTGACACATATATATGCAACATCGAGATGTGGAACACATTGTGACTATCTGCTAGAGCTGGCAGTAGGGCTAATCTATATGTAACTGGGCCCACTTTGTCCAATATCTCAAAAGGACCTATAAACCTGGGACTAAGCTTGCCTTTCTTCCCAAACCGCTTCACACCTTTCATAGGAGATATCCTTAAGAAGATTTGATCTCCAACTTTGAATTCCACATCACATCGCTTGGCATCCGCATAACTTTTCTAACGGCTTTGAGAAGCGAGCATACGCTTTCTAATCAGCGCTACTACATCCTGAGCTCCTCTAACACCTTCAGGTCCAAGTAGTTGCCTTTCTCCTACCTCTTCCTACTCCTACTACATCAGCGCAACGATGATCGACCCTTCTTCCATAAAGTAGCTTGTAGGGTGCCATCCTGATTGTTGAATGGTAGCTATTATTGTAGGAGAATTCTATCAGTGGCAAATACTTACTCCAAGATCTCGATGTAAACACCGATCCTCTATCGAATACTATTGTCTTAGAGATTCTATGCAGTCATACTATTTCTTGGACTTAAACGTCTGTGTATTGATCTGCTGTGTACGAAGTCTTAACAGACAAGAAATGAACTGACTTGGTTAATCTATCTATTACTATCCAAGTCGAATCATGCTGCTTACTTGTTCGTGCAAACCCGTCACGAAATCTATGGCTATATCATCCCATTTCCATTATGGAATGCTAAGTGGTTGCAATAAGCCTGCAGGCCGCTGATGTTTTGCTTTCACTTGCTGGCATACCAAGCTTTTAGACACATACTCCGCTATATCTTTCTTCATTCCTGGCCACCAATATAACACTTTAAGGTCGTGAGTCATCTTGGTCGACCCTGGGTGAACAAGTATGGGGTATTGTGCGCTTCTTCTAAAGTATTCATCTTAATCCCTTGATCATTTGGCACACATAACCGATCCTTGTATCTTAATAACCCCTAACTAGATATTGGAAAATTTGTGGCCTTCCTTTCTCTAACTGCATCCATATGTGCTACTAATGTGTCATCATGTCCTTGCTCAATCCATATATCTTCTAACAGGCTTGACTGGATGGACAAGTTAGTCAAGTTACCAATGTTTACTTCTATTCCAGCATTGATCAGCTCCTGCTGTAGTGGCTTTTCTATTCCAGCTAATGATGCTAGACTTCCGTAATTCTTCCTACTTAGCGCATCAGCAACTACGTTTGCCTTGAGGCATAGGGTATCACCTTATCATTCTTCATCAGCACACAACCCAGTCCTTGCTTCGACGCATTGCAATAGACTACAAACTTATCATTGGGTGTTGGTACAAAAGTACTGGTACTGAGCATATCCTTAAGCAACTAGAAACTCTCTTCACACTTATCAGTCTAGTTGAACCTTTGCTGTTTCTGGGTCAGTTAGGTAAGCGAAGTAGCTATCTTAAAAAAACTCTATCTGCAAACCTTTGATAATAACCTGCTAATCCCAGAAAACTTATTACTTCTGATGCGTTCTTTGGTCTTGGCCAATCCTTTACAACCTTTACCTAAGATGGGTCTACTGCAACTCCTTCCTTGGATCCTATGTGCTTGAGGAACATTTCTTGCGAAAGCCAAAATTCGCACTTGTTGAATTTGATGCTCCTTCAGTCGTAACAAGGTCATCCTTAAATGTTCCTCGTGCTTGACTTCGTCCTTTGAATACACCAAGATATCGTCGATGAACACTACGACGAATTTGTCCAAATAATCCTTAAAGATCCTATTCTTTAAATCCATGAAGGCGGCTGGAGCGTTGGTAAGACCGAAAGACATAACTAGAAACTCGTAATGTCCATAACGAGTTCTAAGAGCCGTCTTGGAGAATATCCTTTTCCCGTACCTTGAGTTGGTGATACCCGGACCGTAAATCATTCTTTGAAAACACGGTTGCCCCTCAGAGTTGATCAAACAAGTCGTCAATTCGGGGTGGTGGGTACTTATTCTTAATTGTCATCTCATATTTCCATTCTTCTTCTTCACAAATAGAATCGGCGCTCCCCATGGCGAATGTCTTGGTCTAATGAAATCCAAGTCTAAGAGTTCTTGTAGCTGCGTCTTTAACTCCTTGAGTTCAGTAGGTGCCATCCGGTATGGTGCCTTTGAGATAGGCTCGGTGCCCGGTACTAGTTCGATTGTGAAGTCTATCTCCCGTGTTGGCGACAATCCTGCTAGTTGCCAGGAAATACCTCTGGGAATTCCTTTACATTGTGGAAGTCTCCAACTTTTAGTGGTGTTTCTTTTACCACATCCGTAACATTGGCTAAGAATGCATGACATCCTTTTTCTATCATCCTCTGAGCTTTGAGAGACAAAATAAGCGGCGTATGTAGTCCTAAAACTTTTCCCATATAGCATCCTTTCTGACCGTCAGGAGTCTCGAAATCACTTGCTTACGTTTGCTATCGATTGTTGACCCATGCCTTGCTAGCCCGTCCATGCCTAATATCATGTCGAAGTCTTTGATTTCCAGCTCTATCAGGTCTCTTTCTAGTTCTACATCCTCGATTTTGATTGGTACGCCTCGTACTATCCATAATGATATGACTATTTTACCCGAAGGCAACTATGTCACAAACCTAGTTCTACAAGGTTTGTCTAATTTCTCTATCATTCCTAACGAGATATACGAGTATATTGCTCCCAAATCAAATAATACAGAACATACATTATTGAGGATAGAAATCTAACCTGTAACCAATTTATTGCTAGCATCAGCTTCTCCTTGGGTTAAAGCAAATACCCTGGCAAGAACCATTGTATTGTCCATTTTCTCCTCTTGCTTGAGCTGGGGACACTGCCTCCTTTGGTGACCTTCCTGACCACAGTTGAAACATCCCTTGATGTTTGCATGACATTCCCCAAGATGTTTCTTTTGGCACTTAGAGCATTGCGGGTATTCTACATAACCCGACTTATTTCCTACATTGTTTGTCCGTGCTTTTTTATCACCATTGGCTTGCTTATCATTTGGATGCCTTCTCTTCTGACCATTACTATTACTATTGCTATGCCAACGACTGTTGTTGTGGTTGTTTTGACCATTCTGAGGTTGACCCTGCTATTTAGGCTCAGGCTTACTAGCCTTCTCCTTACTAACATTCGCCTGAAGTCATTCTACTTCTATTGCCATTTCTAGGACATCGGCATAGGTAGTATTTCCCGGGTTTGCTAGCTTAACTCCTAGCTCAATCTTTGGTTTAAGTCCTCTAACAAACTTGGTCACCCTCAGAAAGTCAGTTGGAACCAACTCTGGTGCAAACTTGGCTAATTTGTTGAACTGTCGAGCATATTCTACTATCGTCAAGTTGCCCTGCTTCAAACTAGCGAACTCCTCGATCCTTGTAGCGATGACTGCCGAGTTGTAGTACTTATTGTGGAATAGCTCCACAAATCTTGTCCATGTCATGGTGGCGACTTCGTGAGTCTGCTGAACTAAGTCCCACCATATTCTCGCTTCCTTCTTAAGCAGAGACGAAATGCAGGATATGCGGTTCGCGTTGCCGAGATTCATATGTGCTAGGATCGACTCTACATTTCTGAGCCATTCTTCTGCCTCAAAAGGGTCTGTTGTTCCTTCAAAGTTTGGAGCGTGTTGCTTACAAAACTGCTCATAGATTGGCTCCATGTGCTGAGCTGGGTATGGCGCATGGTTCGTGTAGAGTCCAAAGAACTTTACTTAGCTAAGTTAAATAGTAGTATAATAATAATAATAGTATTATCGTTATGACTGTGGATTTTTGGTTCTGACCGGGATTTATTTGGACACTCATAGTAGTACTTGTAGATTTTCTAAGTTTAACCTATAGTTTAGGAATATTAATTTTAACCTATGGTTTGATTAATATGACTGATATTGAGGATAATATTTAATATACTATAAGGTTTAGATAAGAACCAATAAGATAATAGCACATGTTATGTATAGGTTTATTAATGATTAAGTATTTTGAGGATTAAATTTATTAAGGTTAAAATTTGAATACTCTAAGGTCAGTCAGCAGCTTTGAAAATGTTAAAGGGCTTAGTCAAGGCTGTTTACTCAATTCAAATTAAGCTAAAAATGTGTAATTTCGTGTTTAAATATTCAGCGTATGCCGATATATCGCAGCTATAGGGGGCGATATATTGCAGTACGAAGATACGGAAAACACGAAACGTTGCACGATTGCCTCGGGCATAATGGCCCAGGTGATATATCGCCTATAGGGGGCGATATATCGCCCCTCTCAGTATATTTTGAAAGTTTTCAAAAACGTTCTCCATTCAAACCTTCAACCTCTTGATGAGTCCAGCATCTTTTTGAACGAGTCTTCAGCCTCTGCTGAACGATAATTCAAATTATTTTCACTTAAAAAGCCATTATTTTTATTCAAGTTAAATGAAGATCTTTTCATTCCTAAACTCTATAAATAGGACCTAGTACCAAGCCATTTATTCATCTATTACTCTAAGTTCAGAGGCTGCAAGTTGCTATGTGAGTGTGAGATTGTAAACACTTGGGTTGGGAATTATAAGCTTGATCATTATAAGCTTATCAAACACTTGGGGAAGTAAGGTTTATTCACATTTCGGTTCAAGGTTTAGATTGGTCATATAAGTCTTCAAGGTATCCCAAAAGTCTAGTCCATTTCTGTATTATGTTCTTTAAAAATTCTCATAGTCTTTAACTCATTCTAACCTTATTCTTATTCTTGGTTAGGAAATCAAAGTTCTTAAGCACAAGGTTTTTGGTAAGTATATTTTGATAGCAGAGTTCCTTTTTCACTTTCATCCCTTTTCTTCAATATACTCACCATATTATAAATGGTTTTTAGGAGTGTTCCAAGGTCCCAAATCAGTTCTCATATCCCGGTTATTTTGGTAAGGAAAATAGGATAGGATTTATGTGTTATATGCTTTTATATGTTATCTTATGATTTTATGTTATGTAATATGTTATGTTAAGTATGATTGTAGACTTGGGCATATGACCTATATGACTAACAAGCCCCAAATAGATTATGGGCATATGACTTGCTTAGCTAGCAAGACCCCAATAATCTAATGGGCATATGACTTATTTAGTTTATGGCACCCCAAGTAATAATGGCCATTATAGTATGTATGTGACATAAGTGTTATGGTATGTTTTTATGTTGCATTATGAATTTGTATGTATATGGCTATATGTTAGATTTTCCTTGCTGGGCATTAGGCTCACTCCTTTTTGTTTATATGTGCAGGAAAATAGTTCTAGTGGAGGGAAAGGTTCTTGGAAGCTTGGGGAATGTGTATTGAGGCGGAATGGATTCAAAGAGCCAAGAGTTTCGATTCGAGGATGTAGTTTTTTGTTCTTATGGTTTTTATATGTATTTTTCCGCATTTTATTATGTAATCTCTTTTTAATTATCATTATGTCATGTTTTGGTTTTTAAAACAATGGGATCCCATATCCTAACTTAAACTTTATGTAAGTTTGACCTTTGTTTTTTTCAAGTTTTAATAAAGTTATGATCTTATCACTTGTAAGTGTTATTAAGAATTATTGTTTATGTATAGTTTTCATTAATGGTCCAAAGGTCTAGAGTAGTTGGGTCATTACAGTTGGTATTAGAGAAACGGTTCCTTCGCATGAAGTTCTCCTCGATACACACACTCAAAAGCTCCGAATCTGACCGCCAAGTAAGTATTTAAGTTATAGTTATTTTGCCTATGTGTATAACTAACAATTTTAGTATTTATGTTTTCAGTTAAGTATGAACGGAGCATTAAGCAATGAGGATATCCGAGCCATTAAGGATTTAAAAAGAATAAGGGAACCAAGAAACACCGTAGGAGCACTAGAAAGAATCACATGAAGACTGCTTTTGTTCCACAAAGAAATAGGTCACCTTCAAGAGTCTAAGCAAATAATGATGAGAGCAACGGAACAGTATGTATTAGTAATTAGACTATTTAAGGATTTTCATCCTGTAATAGAAGCCTTAGAGGAAATATGGGAAACAATGGATGATGAAGATGAACTGCCAGTAGCAATGCGATATTACTTCCTCTTAGTTAGGTTCACTACAAGATCCGAATTTCAATTTACAAATGAGCAAAAACATAGGATTTTCACAAACCTTCCTAGAGGTCATTTTGATGCACATGACAATGAGGATTATGAAGAATTGGATGATGACATGCTAGATGAAGGATCAGATGTAGAAGATCCTGATTTTTAGAATAGTAGTTTTCATTGTTTGTTTTATTTATTTATTTATTTCTTTATTTTATGGTTGTAATAAGTGAAAAACTAATTTTCCAAATTAATATCATGTTATTTTATTATCATGTATGAGTTTGATTTTATTTTTGCAATCATAATAAATACTTAATAAAATAAATAATGACTAAGTTCGGTGAGGGTGGATACAAATCAATGAACCAAGTGCCTTATTGAGAGTTAGGGGGCCATAGTAGTGGGAACGATTTTACTGATCCCAGCCCTCCCTCAATATGGTTAACTTTGGAACAAAGATGAGTTTCGAGCCTGAGAATTAAGTCATATAGGATAATTAGAAACAGACTTAGAAAATAAAGATGGATTGTTTTTCTAAGTATAGAAACCCACTTTAATAATAAAGGAGACTTGTATAATTTTTCATAAGAAGTCATAATCAATAGGTCTGAGATATGTTTGTTTTAGAATAAGTTTTGCCTTAGAGCCTATTAGGATAAGTTCTAACATGTTCTCGAATGTTAGAACTTTGTTGAAGATGTCGCTTCGAAGATCTGCACGCACCAACGGAAACGCCTCAAACGCTGTTCCAGCGAACAATGAAGCCCCTCCAGTTCGCAGAAGGGGAGTGCGTGCTACTGCCCGCTGCAACGCGCCGGCATCGCCAGCTGACAACACTGCGGAGATCGCCAGACTGCGACAACAAGTCGAGGAACTTTTGCAGCAACAACGCCAACAGGCTCAAACTCAGCCTCAGCCTCCGCCGCAGCCGCAACCACAACAAATGGCCCCAGCACCCCAACAAGTTGGTCCATATGGGGGATGGCCAGTGGCGAATTACGCGCCATATCCAGTACCGAATATGGAGCCAGTGTATGAGAGGTTCCGGAAACAGCACGCTCCAAACTTCGAAGGGACTAAACGTGGAGCCGATTCTGACGCACATGAATCTCAGTAATGGGGACCGCATATCCTGCGTCTCGTCATTGCTCAAGAAGGATGCTAGGATATGGTGGGACTTGGTCCAGCAATCGCACGATGTTGCCACCATGACATGGACTCGATTTGTGGAGCTGTTCCACAAAAAGTACTACAATTCGACTGTACTCGCTTCAAGAGTTGAGGAGTTTGCCAACTTGAAGCAAGGAAATTTGTTTGTGGCAGTGTATGCTCGTCAGTTCGACCGCTTAGCTAAGTTCGCATTTGAGATGGTTCTAACTGATTTTCTGAGGGTAAACAAATTTGTTAGAGGACTTCGACCGAAGATCGAGATGGGGGTTAAATTAGCAAACCCGGGGAATACTACATATGTCGACGTCCTTGAGACGGAAATAGAAGTAGAGAGGTTACAGGCTAATGTAAGTAAAGAGGAAGCCAGTAAGCCTGAACCAAGACAGCATAATCAACCTCAGACCAGTCGGAACAACAGCCATAACGGCAACAATCAGTCCAGCAACAACGGTAACGGCCAGAAAAGACGGCATCCAGATAACAAGCAATTCGACAGCGATAAGAGGGCACGTACGAATAATGGGGGAAATAGGCCGGGTTACGTGGAATACCCGCCATGTGCTAAGTGTCAGAAGAAGCATCCTGGAGAATGCCGCGCAAACACAAAGGAATGTTTTAACTGTGGTCAGGAAGGACACCGGAAAAGAGATTGTCCTCAGCGTAAGCCAGAAGGAAAGAAAGACGACAAGATGGTTCCTGCTAGGGTTTTCACTTTAACCCAAGGAGAGGCTGATGCGCAATAAGCTGGTCACAGGTCAGGTTTCTATCCTCAATAACTTATGCTATGTATTATTTGATTCGGGAGCCACTCATTCGTATATCTCGTTAGGAATGATAGAAAAACTAGACAAACCTTGTGAAAGATTTAGAACTAGGTTTGTAACCGAGTTGCCTTCGGGCAAAGTAGTTCTATCATCACGGATAGTACAAGGAATACTAATCAAGATTGAGGACATAGAACTAGAAGGAGACTTGATAGAACTGGTGATCAACTCGGTTGTCCTCAGCGTAAGCCAGAAGGAAAGAAAGACGACAAGATGGTTCCTGCTAGGGTTTTTACTTTAACCCAAGGAGAGGCTGATGCTAGCAATAAGGTGGTCACAGGTCAGGTTTCTATCCTCAATAACTTATGCTATGTATTATTTGATTCGGGAGCCACTCATTCGTATATCTCGTTAGGAATGATAGAAAAACTAGACAAACCTTATGAAAGATTTAGAACTAGGTTTGTAACCGAGTTGCCTTCGGGCAAAGTAGTTCTATCATCACGGATAGTACGAGGCGTACCAATCAAGATTGAGGACATAGAACTAGAAGGAGACCTGATAGAACTAGTGATCAAGGACTTCGACGTAATACTAGGCATGGATTGGCTAGCACGACATGGCGCAACCATCGACTGTAAACGCAAGAAGGTGATGTTCGAGACTCCTGACGGCCAGAAACTATGCTTCATGGGACAAGCTTCAGGATTACGCACCCCGTTAGTATCATCTCTCAAAGCTCAGAGAATGATGGAGAAAGGATGTCAAGCGTTCTTAGCCAGCATCACAAATGTGGAAAGGGAAACACCACTTAAGGTTGGAGATGTCCGTGTTATACAAGAATTTCCAGAGGTATTTCCCGATGACTTGCTAGGATTGCCGCCAACTCGGTAAATAAACTTCACGATAGAATTAGTACCGGGCACCGAGCCTATCTCCAAGGCACCATACCAGATGGCACCTATGGAACTCAAGGAGTTAAAGACGCAGCTACAAGAACTCCTAGATTTGGGTTTTATTAGGCCAAGCCATTCGCCATGGGTAGCTCCGGTACTATTCGTGAAGAAGAAGGATGGAAGTATGCGGATGTGTATAGACTATCGCGAGCTGAACAAGGTAACGATTAAGAACAAGTACCCGCTACCTCGGATCGACGACTTGTTTGATCAACTCCGAGGCGCGACTGTATTTTCAAAGATCGATTTACGGTGCGGGTATCATCAGCTCAAGGTAAAGGGAGAAGATATTCCTAAGACAACCTTTAGGACTCGTTATGGACATTACGAGTTCTTGGTTATGTCCTTTGGTCTTACTAACGCACCAGCCGCGTTTATGGACTTAATGAATAAGGTTTTCAAGGATTACTTAGATAAATTCGTTGTTGTGTTCATCGACGATATCTTAGTATACTCCAAGGATGAAGTAGAGCACGAGGAACATTTGAGGTTGATCTTGACGCGATTGAAGGAGAATCAACTCTACGCCAAGTTCAAGAAATGCGAATTTTGGCTTTCGCAAGTGGCGTTCCTCGGGCACATTATATCAAAAGACGGAGTTGCAGTAGACCCATCAAAGGTAGAGGCCGTGAAGGATTGGCCCAGACCAAAGAACGCATCTGAAGTAAGAAGCTTTCTAGGGTTAGCAGGTTATTATAGGAAGTTTGTAGAGGGCTTTTCAAAGATAGCCACTCCGCTCACTAACCTGACCCGGAAACAACAAAGATTTTACTGGAATGATAAGTGTGAAGAAAGCTTCCAGTTGCTTAAGGATAAGCTTTGCTCAGCACCAGTACTTTGTGTACCAACACCCAATGATAAGTTCGTAGTCTACTGCGATGCATCAAAGCAAGGATTGGGTTGCGTGCTGATGCAAAATGACAAGGTGATAGCCTACGCCTCATGACAGTTGAAGGAGTATGAGCAGCGCTATCCAACTCACGATATGGAGTTGGCAGCGGTGGTCTTTTCGTTGAAAATCTGGCGCCATTATCTTTACGGAGAACGGTGCGAGATTTATACGGACCACAAGAGTTTCAAGTACTTCTTTACTCAAAAGGAGCTCAACATGAGGCAGCACAGGTGGTTGGAGTTAGTAAAGGATTACGACTGCGAAATCCTATACCACCCAGGAAAGGCGAACGTGGTTGCCGATGTGCTTAGTAGGAAAAGTTATGGGAATTTAGCAGCTTTATCCGGAATAGAAAAGCCGCTACAGCAGGAGCTTATCAGTGCCGGAATAGAAGTAGTTGTAGGCAAGCTGGCTAACTTGTCTGTAGAGTCCAAGAACTTTACTTAGCTAATTATTTAGTAGTATTATAGTATGTATAGTATTATCTTTGTTACTGTGGATTTTTGGTTCAGACCGGGAATTATTTGGACACTCATAGTAGTACTTATAGACTTTCTAAGTTTGACCTATAGTTTAAGAATATTAATTTTAACCTAAGGTTTGATTATATAGCTGATAATAAGAATAATATTTATTATACTATAAGGTTTAGATATCAACCAATAGGATTTTAAGCACATGTTATGAATGGGTAATTAAAGATTAAGTATTTTGGAGGATTAAATTTAATAAGGAGTAAAGTTTGAATGCATTAGGGTCAGTCAGCAGCTTTGAATACGTTGAGGGCTTAGTCAAGGCTGTTTACTCCATTCAAACTTAGCTAAAAATGTGTAATTTCGTGTTTAATTAATCAGCGTGTGCCGATATATCGCAGCTATAGGGGCGATATATCGTAGCACATAGATACGGAAAACACGAGACGATGCACGGTCGCCTCGGGCATACTGGCCCAAGCGATATATCACCTCCTTCAGTGTATATTCAAATGTTTTTGAATTCTTTTCCCTTTCAGCCATTCAACTTCTTCATAAGTCCAGCATCTTTTGAACGAGTATTCAGCCTCTGCTGAACGATTATTCAAATTATTTTCACCTAAAAAGCTATTATTTTTATTCAAGTAAAATTAAGATTCCTTCATTCCCAAACTCTATAAATAGGACCTAGTACCCAGCCATTATTCACCTTTTACTCTAAGTTCAGAAGCTGCAAGTGCTAGGAGAGTGTGAGAGTTAAACACTTGGGTGGGGAAATCATAAGCTTAAACATTAAAAGCTTATCAAACACTTTGGGAAGTAAGATTCTATAGCATTTCGGTTAAGGTGTAGATTGATCTTACAAGTCTTTGAGGTAAACCAAAGCTCTAGTTCATTTGTTTTATGTTATTTTCTTTCTCATAGTCTTCTACTCAGTCTCCTAACCTCATTCTCATTTTGGTTAGGGAATCTAAGTTCTTGAGCACATAAGTTTTGGTAAGTGTGACTTTCAATGGTTTAGTCTTTCCATTCCTTTCATTTCATCTCTTTTTCTTCATTAGACTCACCCTGTTATATATGGTTTTAGGAGTGTTCCAAAAGTCCCAACTCAGTACACATATCTCGGTAACTTTGTTAAGGAAAATAGGCTAGAATCAATATGTTATATGTTTATGTTATCTTATGTTTTATGTTATCAAATGTGTTATGATATGTATATATGTATGTTTGTAGGCTTGGGCATATGACCCATATGACTAACAAGACCCCAAATGGGTTATGGGCATATGACCTACTTAGCTAGTAGGACCCCATTAATCCCATGGGCATATGACTTGTTTAGTCTATGGGACCCCAAGTAATAATGGCCATTATAATAAGTGTATGTAATAAGTGTTATGATATATCTTTATGTTTAGTACGAAATTTATGTTTATGACTATGTGTTAGATTTTCCTTACTGGGCATTAGGCTCATTCCTTTTTGTTTTATGTGCAGGAAAATAGCTTTAAGAGGCGGTAAGATTCGTGGACGCTTAGAGAATGTGTATCGATGGTGAATGGAGTCAAGGAGCCGAGCGTTATTCGATTCGAGGATGTAGTTTCGTTTTATGTCTTTTTACATGTATTTTCCGCACTATTTATGTAATGTCTTTTTATTTTAAATCATGTTTTGTTTTTAAAGACAATGGGATCCCATATCCTTCTTGGTATTTATTTTGTAAGTAACTCGTAAAAGTAAGTTCTATTAAGGATTGTACGTATAGTTTCGTTAATGGTCCAAAAGTCTAGATTAGTGGGTCATTACATTGTCTATCCAATCGAATCTGCTAGAGAACATACAGATTGGTCAGAGACATGATGACACACTAGCAGCACATATGGATGCAGTCAGAGAAGGCAAGGCTACAGATTTCTCAATATCTAGCCAAGGTTTATTGAGATATAAGGATCGGTTATGCGTGCCAAATGATCAAAGTATTAAGAAGACGATTCTGGAAAAGCGCACAACACCCCGTACTCAGTTCACCCAGGGTCTACCAAGATGACTCATGATGTTAAGGCAGTATTTTGGTGGCCAGGAATGAAGATGGACATAGCAGAGTTTGTATCTAAGTGTCTTACATGCCAGCAAGTGAAAGCAGAGCATCAGCGGCCTGTAGGCTTATTGCAACCGCTTAGCGTACCAGAATGGAAGTGAGACGATATAGCTATGGACTTCGTGACGAGTCTGCCAAAGACGAATAAGCAACATGATTCCGCTTGGATAGTAATAGATATAATAACCAAGTCGGCTCATTTCCTACCTATTAAGACTTCATACACGACAGACCAATATGCAGACATCTATATCCAAGAGATTGTACGGTTGCATGGAATCCCTAAGACGATAGTGTCGGATAGAGGATCGGTGTTTACGTCAAGATTTTGGGGAAGTTTACAGCAAGCTATGGGTACTAAGTTAAGTCTTAGTACAGCTTTTCATCCTCAGATAGATGGGCAGTCTGAGCGTACGATTCAGATTTCACTAAAAACAATCATACATGTAAAAATAATAAATAAAATAAATAACGAAAAATAAACTAATTTACAAATTTTCTTAACTGAAAACATAAGGGCTAAAACGGTTTACTAACACATAGTCATAATAACTATAACATAAACAACTTACATTGGCGGTTAGATTCGGAGCTTGAGCGTGTGTATCAAGGAGAACTTCATGTAAATGGACCGTTGCTCTGATACCAACTGTAATGACCACTACAACAAAAACTCATTTCCATAACACAAAAATTTAACACTTTTAAAAAAGTATTATAATAGATAAATAAGTGTCTAGGTGTATGTGGGACTTAATCTTTTGGCGCCTAATTTTTCCCCAGCCCCCTCCCCCCCCCCCCCCCCAAAATTTCACACGGTCCCAAATAAAATCAAATTTTATTTATAAAATAAGTAAATAAAAAAAATATAATCCCCAAATCTCTTTCTCTCTCCCTCCATAACTGTTCATCTCCCTTTCTCTTTCGTTTGCTCTCTGCCAACCCCGAATGGATACCCACCGATTGTCACCGCCGTTCAAGCACCGGACCAAGAAGACCAGACACCGCCGAAACTCCATCCCCATGAGCCTTCGTCGTCGTTCTTCCCTGCGAGCAGAAGCCTCCAAGTCCGTACGCCGCCGCCGTGTGTTCAAGGCCAATTTCTTCCCTGTGAGCAGAAGCCTCCAAGACGAACAAAGCCCAACCAAGGATCGGGCTTTCAAGTGATAGGAGGAGACAAAATGAGCTCGCGAGCGTCCATGGGTTTCCGAGGCTGTTTGACCTTGATTCTCCATCCACGTTGAACGGAGAGCCTCCCCACCACGATGAACGGACCCTTGTTGCCTGGTCATCTCAAAGTTGATTTTGGTGATTTGGTAGCCCTTGAAAAAGCTTTTAAAGGTTTGGATTCTCTAAGCTTTCTTGCATATTTGAGCTACTTGTTTATTTTTCTGTATTCTATTATATAATTGTAAAATATCTCATTTTTAATTGGTTACTATAACTCTTTCAATTGTTATTTTGAATTTTGAAATAGAGCAGAAAAAATTTGAAGCCAGACACACATATAGAGAGATCATTGTAATGTCAATTTATTTTATTTCATTTCTTAACTTATGATTGTTGTGAAGTGTAGAAAATGGAGATCGGATAGCTGGAATTTTGTTCGAACCCATCCAAGGAGAAGTTGGGGTACCTTTTCGTGAAACATATATTTTTTCTTAAGTTTAATTAGTTAAACTAAAGAAAGCATGTACAAGCATTCATGAGTTTGTTCATTTGTTAGGCATGATTTACTTAGATTTGCCTCTCCCACATTTGGTATAACATTTTTAAGTATTTATCGACTTTAAACTACCTGAGAAGAACTATATCTTTTGTTGGTTGGTAGGTTGTTATTCCCCACAATGGTTATTTAAAATCTGTAAGAGAGCTTTGCTCAAAATACAATATTTTAATGATTGCTGATGAAATCCAATCTGGCTTAGCTAGATCGGGAAAATTGCTGGCTTGTGATTGGGAAGAAGTTCGCTCAGATGTAGTGGTAAGCCATCACTTTCTTTTTCACACTCTACTGACATTTATATGTATTAGAGTGTCGCTAAAGTTCATTCACTAAATGAAAGTTTATATTTATTCTTTTTTGTTCTTTCCAGATATTAGGAAAAGCCTTGGGTGGTGGAGTGATCCCTGTAAGTGCAGTTCTTGCAGACAAAGATGTGATGCTCTGTATCTGACCTAGAGAGCATGGAAGGTTTGCAGTTATAACTGTTCACGACCTCTATCTTATTTCAGAGAAAGAAATTTAAGTAGTGGCTTTATTATTCAGGAACTTGTTGATATTGATTCTAATCATTACTAGCTAATGCACATTTATGGCTCCTAAAACCAAAAATAAATATCAGTTGTGACTTTGCCTCAATGTATTTTATAAGATGTTAATAGAGAGAGAACCATATCACCACCAAAAAATGTTTATGAAAAAGTGTAAGTAGTATGAACATGGTCTATAGACTCTATACGTATTGTTCGCACAACATACCAGGAAATTCTGTTTAGCATCGCAGGTTGTTACTACTCATTGAAAATATTTTTCTCCTGTTTTCTTTTAAAACCCTTGTTGGATTGGTGCCTTTTTTTTAGGTGACAAATAATGAATTTGTGTCTAAAAAAATGATGATTCTTTTTCTTGAATTGCATGTCATACCATTAAGTATTTCGTTCTTTCTTATTTTTCCAATTTGCTTTTCATAGTAGGTCGTCTTTATATTTTCTTTTCTTTCCAATTGACACTTACCAGGCAAGAGCTCACCTTGCTTTAATTTTTCATATATATAACAGTGTTTATTGGGATCAATTTGTTTGAGAATTTTTCCTATTTTTCTTTATTTAGTTCAATTAGTTGTCTTCTCAGATTTTGTATGGTTATGAATTCTCATTTTAGCTAACAGATTCAAGAAACACCACACAAGAGACATTATAAGTTCATAGTTCAAAGCTTCAAGCATTGAAGAATATATTTTTCTTCTTATTATTCTCAGTTTTCATATCCACCACAACATCATTTTCTTTGCTCTTTTAACTGTTAACTGAAATATAATCAATTGGACCCTATTAATAATCACTATTCTCTGCTATGATTATTTGTGTGTTTGGTGCAGAATGTTTTAGTACTGTTGTTAAAGCAACCAAGAACAGATGACACTGCATTTATTTTTGTTTCGTTTTGGCAAAGTTTGCTTAATCACTCTAAATGCATAATGAGTTTCTTAATGTTTGACAATTCAGCCCTTAAAAAAAAGCTATCAAGTCCTTAAGTTCTATAAATAGTAGCAATTAGTTCTTTATTATTTATTTTTTCACAATGACAGATCATAAGGTTTGATATCCTGTTTTCCTCCAATGTCTTTTGGTACTTGCATATAATGCGTGTCATCGGAAGTTGAGTTCTTGTTTATTTTTGCTTTAAAAGTTGCAGTTGGAACTTTAATCGGTTTAGGCAATAAAAATAGATCATTTTGATTTCTTGATAGACACAACACCATGCTATATCTACTTTCCTTTCTGAATGGCTGGACTTAAGATGATGCTTGCATTCATGTAGGCATTGTTGGATGATATTTTATATTGGAGAAGATGTTTTCAACAGCATGACATGGTTAAATTTTAATTTTTATTGAGTTATGCTGATAAAGAGTGAATTTATAATAATTTACATAAGACCAATAATTTACAAGAGTGAATTTATCAATTTTTCAACTGCCAATTATTGTTGGATTATGTACTATGCTCATTTGGCCTTGATTGGTCCACAGTTGCAGGGTTTCTTGGCAGTCCTTTAGCCACACCAGGATTTTCTATCATTAACATCTTAGTAGGCTTCTTCTTGTTTGTTTATGTAGTTAATCCCATTGCTTATTGGTCTAATTGGTATGAAGCCAAGAAGTTCCCAATCATTTCTTACCATACTTTTGACTCAACTGGCCATCCCTTCAACATTTCTAGGTTGTTATGGAGGGTTGTCCTGTTTTCTAATCTAGTACATGTTTGGTTTTCAGGTTGTACAGTTATTTTAGTTAATGCTATGCTCTCAGACTACATAATTTGTTTGCTTGCTGTTTTTTTTATTTTGCTGGTTTGTTTTCTAATTATTGTCTTGAATAATGATTGTTCATAATGAAGATCATTTTTCAGTGTTCAGATTTCAAAAAAAAAAATATCAAGTGTATGGTTGCTTAGTACTTTTTTCTAATACTAAGAGTCTAAGACCTCTACTTTTTGTCTTTAGTACACTCCTGCAATAGATATTTGGAACATAGGATGTATTTGCTGAAATGCTTACAGGAAAACCACTGTTTCGTTGGGAAAATGTGATACACCAATTGGATCTCATGACTGATTTGCTTTTCACACCACCCTCCCCAGCCGAATCCACTGGAAGGGTTCATTTTTATTCTTTCTATCCATGCTAGTCATTCATCCGTTGCAAAGATAATCAAGATTCATGAGATAAAATATTTAAGTAGCTTTTCCCTGAATTCTCTTGCTGCAAACACTATATTCATCATGCTTAAATACTTGATTTTTAGCTTTTGCGTTTCATTTTATGGCTTGTTTCTTAAATTTAATATTCTCAAATTTTGTGCTTGAGTTGGGCTAGTGGCCCAAGATAATTTGGGTCAAGTGTCCACCATAAATTTGGACCAACAATTAGTTTTAGTTTTCACAAGGCCTTGATTGTAGATATATATATGAGCCTCTCAGGCCTTCTTGAAATTATCATTTTTATTAGTATTTGTAGTTTTTCCACTAAAACAATATTTGATCGGTTTATGTTCGATTTTAAGTAAAATTAATAAATAAATATAAAATTTTAATTGGAATTATATAGAAAAATTAAATATGGCAAATCAAAAGCCCCAGAGCCGAAATTGGTCACAATACTTTAGGTAAGAGAGGGCAGTCTTTGTAAGACTTTTTAAGGGATTATTTCTAAGACTTATTAGTGACCTCTTATACATTTTTTTTTCCAATTTGATTCAACATTATGTTGGGCAAAAGGGTCTATATTTGGGTTTGATTATGACTGTGTTGATTCTTTATTGCTTCTCCATAGTTATCTTTAGTTGATATTTATGAAATAGGTTATCTTTATTGATTATAATTGCTTGGGTTATATGTCAACCTTTAGAAGACCTTGATTGGATATGGATATAGATTGTTCAGTGATTGCTTATATTGAATCTTTTTTCTTTGTATATTTTACTATAATGGCTCTGCAAAATCACCATAATCTAGCTCATCATATTGTAAATTATGAAAATTTGGTTACATTGGAGCCCTAGAAGTTCTCAAGATATTTATTATATTCTTAGTTTTGTAAATTGTTACAAGCTCCATTGATAAGATCTAGATAATATATTGTGTGCTTGTGCTTGATTATTTGTATTTTTGTACACTGCCGACCTAGTGTTTTTCACACTCAAATTTTTCTATAAATGTTTACATTATTAAGTCTTCCAGAGTATCCAGTGGAGTTCTATTCCAAGATAAGAACTCATATGGTTCTTTCCTATCATTATCTTCTAGTAATTTTATACTAACATATGCTCTCCCGTGTCTGAGACTGTAATGCCTGTACAGTACAAATTTTTCAGGAATCACTTTGCAGTCAGTTTTGGGACAGAGAAACTTTGTTGATGGAACTTATTCGCCTCTTATCATCCCTATCTGAAGGAACTTGGCCAGCAGAATGTGTGTAAGTTTCTTTATTTCTTTGCATTGGGTTGAGGATTCTACAGTAATTTCTGTACGTTTGTAAACACTACACTGTACTATATCAGCGTAATTGACTGCGAATATGTATCACTGTTTTGTAATTACTTGTTAGTGCCCAAATAACTTAAGGTCTAGAGTTTAGTACCTGTTTGAGCTCCATATTCTATTACACCTCTCCTTTAAATGAGATACGAGATTCGATGGATCTACCCTAGAAATAATAGTATCATTCTAAATGCTTTTGTAACTCAAATCTCCAAAACTTTTAACATGCTGTCTCAGTAATTAAGCACTTGAACCAGAGATGTCTTTAGGGTGAAATTGAGGCCCCTTTAACCTGAAAATGTTAATGTTTGTTTACTGTAATATGTATCTATTCACTGTGTGATATCAGTATTTTGAATGTTGAAGTATGTTCACCTGGTATTGCTTGCTTCGGTCTTATATTGTATACAATTTTATTATTTGATTCATATTATTTAATTTTTTTAAGTATATACCTTACCTTTTATCTGCTATTGCAGGAGAAAAATATCTCTTTCTCCATCAATTGGAGGAGAAAAGGATACTTAATTTTGAAGGCTTTGTGTTGGGCAGCTGTAGAATATTTTGTGCTGAAAGTAGTAACTTCTCAATATGTTGAATATTTAAGACTACTTGAATACTTAAAGAACATTTTGTTGTTGATGACAGTGTTGAATGTTTTAAACTAATTTGTGGATTGTTAATACAATGTTGAATGTTTTTACCTTTTATTATTTGAAAATCAAGTTCATTTGATGATGCTAGTATATATTAGAAAGCTAATTTTAATTATATATAAAAAAATTAAAATATAATAGAATAAATTAGTGTTATATAAATGAATATATAATGAGAATTTAAACTTATCTAAATATTAAAATAATACGAAAATTGTGTTATAATATCTATTACAATAACACTTTTTATGTAACGAATTTTGTTATGCAAACTTCATTATATAACACAAATAATGTGTTATACTAAAGTGTAGTATAACACAAAAAATGTGTTATACTAAAGTGTAGTATAACACAAATTTAAAAGTATTGAAATGTGTTATATAATCGGCTATAAATAATATATTAAAATAACACAGAAAGTGTGTTATCGTGGACATTATAATAACACATCTGTATAACAATGATAAAGTGTTATGTAAAGTACCCTGACCTACGATAACATAGTCGGTCTTAACACATCAAAAAGTGTTATGGTATGTTTTGATAACACATTTTTGGTGTTATTAAAAACATTTTTTTCTTGTATTGGACCTAACTATTTATAAGATCTTGGACCATTAAAACTACTAGACATAGATACTATTTCGATACAAACATAAGAAATAACATGCCTTTATTGAAAACCCAAAATATAAGAAATAACATGTCTTTATTAAAAATGTAAAATAAAATGTGATATGGTATGGTATGGGATCTCATTGTTTACAAAACATAAAACATAGCTTTAAAAACAAGTTCAAAAAAATATGAATGCAGAATTACAAAAGAGACATATTTCAAAAGACTAAAATAAACGTCATCCTCGATTGACATGCAGCCCATCCATTTCATTCATCCTCAACACACATGCCATGCTACCAAGAATCCTTCCGCCTCCATAATCATTTTCCTGCATCACACTGAAATAAAGGAATGAGCCTAATGCCCAGCAAGGAAAATCTACTAAAAACAAAACATACATCGTAAACATATAAGCATAAGACTACATCAAATACTATTAAAGAACATAAGACTATCTAAAACATATATCATATATCATAAGCATACACTATAAAACATATGGCTACAAAAACATCTATTACAATGGCCATCATACATCTTGGGGCTTGCTAGCTAGGCAATCATATGCCCATAATTCTACAGGGCTAGTTATCTAAACAAGTCATATAAATTTATAGGGCTTGTTATCTAAACAAATCATATGCCCAAGGAATATACTATTGGGACTTGTTATCTAAACAAAACATATACCCAAGAACTAAAACATATCATACATATACATATCATAGCATAAACATATAACATAACATAACATATAAGCACATAAAATCTATCATATTTTCCTTACCAACATCGGGATAAGAGAACAAGGACGGGATTTGGAACACTCCTAAAACCAACAATACAAATGGTGAGTATTTCTAAAGAATAAAGAATGAATGTGGAAACTAAACCATCAAGAAGAAACTTACCAAGAAAGAACTTAAGTTTCAAGAACCTAATCAAGAACAAATAACGAAAGTTGGGATCTGAATAAAAGGAACTAAAGAAAACTAAAGAGTTTTAAAGAATTGGACTTAAAGAATAGGAGTACCTTAGTTGACTTTATGGATTGGTCTAACTCCAATACCGAAATACACTAAACCTCACTCCCCAAGTATTTTATAAAGCTTAAGAATGGCAAAGCTTTTTCCTAACCCAAGTGTTTATCACTCTATGGTAGTACTAGCACTTTGGAGTTTGATCACAGTTGAAGAGTGAGGAGAAGGGCTGGGTTCTAAGTTCTATTTATAGAGTTCTAGGAATAAAAATCTTCTTTTTGGGTTTGAATAAAAATAATGAATTTAATTGAAAATATTTGAATATTCTTCAGTCAAAGGCTTAGGACTCAGCCAAATCGTTCAGAGGTAGGTCTAAGGAGTCAAAGCTTGTTTTAAAAATTAAAAACAAAATAGAATCCTAACTTCTAACTTCCTAAATCTTGTAACTCTAAACTCACATATAGTAAAATCAATATAATTGGAGTTGTAAGACTCCCATTTAGACCATCTTTATACCGTTAGAAAGCTAATTCAATTATCTACATTTTTCTAGAAATATTATTTTTTGAAATTCATAATATAACTGGGTGGGAAGTTACAATACCCTAAAGTTACGGGAAAATCTATTTAATTATCTAAATAACAACCTAATCCACAAATTTCTTAACTAACAATAAAATAACAAACTCTAATTCCCTAATAATCATGCTTATGGAAAGTGTCATATTCATATTGGCTCTATCTAAACCTTAGGTTATAATAAATAATACACCTAGGACCACTAATATTAATCAAACATTCTGTTATAATTAATATTCTTAAACTATAGGTTAAACTTATAAAATTCATAACTATTGCTATGAGTTTCCAACTAAGTCCCGACTTGAACCAAAATCCACGGAATCTAATATACTACAAACTAATACTAACTACTACTACTACTACTACTACTACTACTATCACTACTACTACTACCACTTCTACAACTACCACTACTACCACTACCACTACCACCACCACCACCACCACCACCACCACCACCAGCACTACCACCACCACTACTGCTACTACAGCTACTGCTACTCCTGCTACTGCTGCTGCTGCTGCTGCTGCTACGACCACCACCACCACCATATGGTTTGGGGGGTTCAAAAGCCAACTCCCAAAAAGAGTGGTCTAGGATAATCTAATCATGGTTCCCCTAGAATGGTCCAGGACCGTTGGAACTTAAATCTTAAGTTTTAAATTGATTAAGTTTATCCTTGTAAATGGTCCAGACCGTTAGAACCTAAACCTCGGGTTCAAGACAAGTTAATCAATTTATTTATACCTAAGTCATATTTTTAACAGTCCAGGCTGTTAAAATTAAGTCATGTCTGAAAAGTCCTTAACAGTCTAGGCCGCAGCAGTCAGAATAAACAAGTTAAGTTATATTCGGTAAGTCCAAAATGGCCCAGGCCGTCGAGACCGAAACTTTGGTTTCCCCTAATGGTCCTGGCCATTGGAACCAGGACTCCACATTTAAACTTAATTCATGCATATTGGTAAAACACTTAGTGAATTTTTTGAGAACAATAAATGAATATAAAGCGAGAACCATTTTGCAAAGACAAAAGCCATTATAATAACAATACAAATAGATAAGCAATTGTCTTAGACGCACTTGCACCCACAAAAAATAATATGAATACAAAAACATAGAAAAGGAAAGAGGGTGCCCCAAATTAAGGTACAAATGCTAAGGCCTGGGATTCGTTCTGGTCCGGGACGTCTGGACCATTCTCTTCTTGATGATCCCCAGCAAGAAGCGCCACATCCTTCTTTTCATAGGCTTCAAACTCTACCCTCTTCGCATCCAGATCCGGATAGAGGAGGAGATTCATATTCTTATCTTGGAGCCAAGCCATGTAAAAAACCTCATCAAAAGCGACCGTCAACAATTCGTCAACTTGCTCCTTCTACTTGTGAGCATCCTCGCTCTGCTTCATCTCCAGCTGGGCCATGGCCTCCAATGCCTGATTTTGTGCTATGAGAGACACTACCTTTTCCCACTCCTGGCGAAGTTGGGCCTCAGCCGCCTCCAAGAGTGCCTTGGTAGAAGCTTCCGAGTAGTGAGCATGAGATAGCTCTGCCTCTAGATTCTCGACCAATTTATTGTGTTTGGCATCTCTCTGGGACAGAGCCTCCTTATGCTCAGCCAAAACTTGGGATAGAGCCTCCTCATGCTCAGACTAGACTCGGGCAACCTCCTTGGTGAGGGCCTCCCTGGCAGCTTCGCGTTGATAGACAACCCCCTCCAGATCCATTTGGGTCATCTCCAACTTCATCGCCAGCTCTGCCATCAGTTCCGTATCCCTGTGAGCCAGGAGGGCATCCTGGAACATAGCAAAGTTAGAAAACATAGAAAGACAATGATATTAAAGAAACAAAATAGATAAATGGCTTACTGTAGTGACTTGATGATAGATGGCCTGGGAGACTAAGAACTCTTATTTGCTTGCCAAGGTGGCATAGCGTTTAAGCTGAAGGGTGGACATTGTAGTCCCCACCTGGGCCAGTAGGTCGTGTCCTGCCCCAACTTAGGCCGAAAACCCATATTGGCTGCCAGCCAATCCACAATCTACTGAGGGGCGTTGAAGGCCTCTAGATGTTTTGAAAACTCCACCTTCTGATGGAGGAGCAAGGCCCAGGCTACCTCGTCCCGTTTATCGCGCCCCTCATCCCAGGCCCGGATCACCATCTTCATCCTCTCCTCCAAGATGATTGAATCCTCTTCCCCAGCAAGGGCCGGGTTGGCGGGAAGCTTGGGAGCATTTGGAAGCTCTGTTTTAATAACAAGGCACTCACCAGAGGAATGCTCCTTGCCAGGGAGAAATCCTTTGTCTTGGCCCGCTTCGAGGAATCCGCGGCGACTGAGTCTGTTTTCCTTTTACTCCTCCCACCTCCTTTCGAAGACTCCTACTCCAAATTAATGACCTGGAGAGGAGCAGGTGGGGATGGACGTTGCTCAGTCGGTGCCACCGGGACTAATGCTGCACCTTGAATTCCCTCGGAGGTCTAGTTGTGAGTCCTCGAGTATTAGTTCAATTATTTTCTTCTTGCTCGGGCCGTTGGTGGCTTTCTTTGCTAAGGCCTTAGTCGTAGCAGCCCTGGCCTCGATCGTTTCCTTCATCTTGGCCACTGGATTCGACATGTCCGAGTCACCTGAGATAGGAATAAAAAAAGGATTAGTAACAAAGGAATGGGGGTGACAGACAAAAATAAAGGAAACATGCAAGTCTAAAGTCCTCCAGGAAAACTCCTCATCCATGGAATGGGTATGACTGAACTCTCCTACTGCAAAAGAATGCATTTGGTCCCCCATGTCATCCGGGTCCAAAAAGATTCCGTACTGATGGAACCGAGATGAGTACATGGGGGGTTAGTGTGTCTATAACAATGGGGCAAGTAAGCCCCATGTTTCTAACAGTCCCCGTCAAATAATCTCAGTACTGTTGCCTATTCCTAACCAAACCCTCAATATGAGGGGCGCAAGTTAAAACCTGAGGCGTTTTACCTTGCCTTGAAATGCTATCCCTGGGAACTCCAGTGTTGGGCTACCTCCCCTCAAGAAAGGCATCCAGTTCCTCAGATTCGGCGTGCTCCTCACGGTGCCCCTGCTCCATTTTATTTTTCTCCGCGTCTGCCTTGATCGTGACCTCCACTTCCTTGATGTGAATAAGGGCCAACTCATTTCTTTGGCAGGATCCCTCTTGCATTGTAGTCCTCGAAAGCTAGGGGCATCTATTGATTGGTGGGAGGCAATCATCTTGACCAGCTAGATGTTCTTCGTGGTCATGAAGCCTTCCACATCCAGCTCCTCGGCACTAAGGGTGGCATAATACTTTTTTCGATTAAAGATACACTTAGTGAGCCAAGTTTGAGCGTATGGACCTATTCACAGGAACATGAGTTTCTATTAGACTAAACAAAGGGCTAGATGAAAAATGAAGAAGGACGACTAACCCACGCGTTGAAAGTCCAACACCAGGGTGGGGTTCTTCTCTAGGAGGAACCCGGATGTCATGAACCAGTAGAGGCTAACATTCAGGGGATGTTTCCACGTGCCTTCAACTTATAAAACCCGTCTCGCGTTTTGTCTTTAGAATAGAGTTGCGGCTCCAACTTGTAAAAGTATAGCACCTCTAAGGGGGTGGGTACCGCGATATCCTTCGAAGCACAAAATATGAGCCATCCCGTAAGAAATTTATTCGCCTAGGGCAGAAGATGAAATGGTACGATCCCCACAAACTTAAGGAACTGCGTGAAATAGTCATGGAGCGGGAGAGTAGCTCCCGAACTGATATGGCCTATGATCCAGGCACCGAACATGCCTGCTCCAGTATAAGCCTTCTCTTCTCTCTGGGCCAGTCTGTTGTAAAAGAGCCCTAGAGTTGACTCTGCTCCGAGGGCCTTCTCCAGCTCGTTCAACATTCGGTAGTTGCAAAATTCGTTCTTTTCCCCGTCCATTTCCCACGTATTTCCAGTGGGAAGCTTCCGCCCCTCCAGGACTATGGGGCCCGCTTGGACCTCATATTTCGAATGCAACGTAACGCCACGACCCATGATCAAAGACCTGGAAGCGACAAGAAAAGCGAAAGCCAAGAAGTTAACACCAAAACCGAATATAACTGGTTAAGGTACGAGGATTCTCCTAAAACTGCTTGGAGAGGTCCCCTCTGGACCTAGATCCAGGATGTATAGATATCCCAGGATAATAAGTCGGGAACTAAAGTACTAATAAACTAATTTACCCAAATGGTTTTGAGGCGTCCGAGTCCAATGATCTGGGACAATCAATACCGCTTCCAATCAAACTAACTATGGTCAGAGGTGTCATCTAGAAACCCATCCATTCATCTCAACAACTACCACTACCTAGAACTGCCCTACACAGTGGTTGCGACCCTAACAAAATGGCAATAAAAAAGACCAAAAGAAATAAGGAATTGACCAGAAAACTTACTATGGGATAGTGGATCTGGAGTTTGTGTAAACTCAGAAGACAATGTCGGCAAGAATTCGGTCTTGAATAAGAGGAGGTGGTGCGGTAATTCGTCGCTGCTTCCAGACCAGTCGACCGTGATAGAGTTGTCTGTTTGCTGGGTGAAAAAAGGTTTCATTAGAAACAAATGGGCATGAAGATACACTAACTGACGAAGAAGTTCGTCGGCGACTTCAGACATACGAAGCTTTAGCTCTCTGCTTTCTAGATTGAGAATTTGGGATCAGTAAAATTGTGGAAGTGAGCCTGTTGAGGTATTTATAGGAAGAAAATCCACTATTCAATCCAACGGTCTACGATGAGGATCCCAAGACTATCCTCATCCGACAGTCCCAGACGGGGCAGGGCCATTAATTGGCCCAATCGAGTACTAAATATTCGATTCGTCAATCCACAATCCGAGCCTACCTCATCCAACAGTCCACATTGAAAATCCCAAAAAAATCCCCATCTTATGGCTCAGGATAGTGCATAAGCATTAAACATCTCAATCGAGTGCCCCAACGCATCTTTTCGTACTGACGGGACGCTTCGAGAAATGTGCTGGCACCCATCGGTCACCTCGGTCATCAAAAGATTCTTTCCAAATTTCTAGGGCGTGAGTGAAATAGACACACCATCAACTTGGAGATATGTGTCTAGAACCTTGGGAATGTGAAAGGACAAGGATTGACCAAATGGCCCCCAAGTAAACAAATCCGGATCCTGGTAAATGAACCGAGGCGTAAGTAAATGAACCAGGATTTAATTAAACGAACCAGAATACTTGTGATTGATCCGGGAGAAAGAATGCAAGTCTCCACCAAGAAAATACGAATGAAGACTTGGGGGGGGGGGGAATATTATCCATATTTCCCACCTATGACACATGGCATGGCCAAACGGGTCCATGGGCCCTCAGAAGAAACCCGGGCCCAACCTGGGCCTTGTGAACTAGGAACGAGGAAACCCTGACAGTCCAGACCATACAGAGCGCAATGACGGGCAAGTGGCGGGAGCATTATAAAAGGACCAGGACTAACATGCATGCCCGAATTACCTTATAGATCACACCCAATCTACATCCTTCGAGAAGCAAATTAAGGTGGTAGACTGATTGTTTATGTACGAAATACTTATTGCAGGATCTTTATTTATTTTCATGCAATTTACATATTATCAAACAAACATGCAAATTCCTAGAACATGTTCCTATTAAATTGATATAAATATAGAGTAAAGTAAAAACTTACATTACGCAGCGGAACTGGAACAACTCCTTCCTTCAATCTCTCTAACCCTTGATTCTTTTCGGTATAAGAGTATTATCAAGAGATTGAACTAAATCAGCAACACAGTCTTCCTCACCAAGCCTTTAATCAACCTAGAACTAGTGTGGGCTAGTTCTCAACACATGAGATAGAGATGTAGAAGAGAAGAAGAAGAGTGAGTGGCTAAGAAAGGATTAAACTATCTAGGTTCTCATTTACCCAATTAATCAACTGAGACTGAATTCCTTATGAAAACCCTACATATCATATTTCTTATACAGGCAACTTAATATGTTTTATTTAAATTTAAATTAATTAAAAAAAATAATAAATAAAAGCCTTGGGCTGCCATAAATGGACTTGAGCCCAATCTCTTTGTTTTGAATTTAAATCACAATTGGGCCTAAATTCAAAAGCTTTTTTTTTAATTAATTAATAAAATCCTTATTCAAATTAACTAATTATAATTTGGAACTTGATTTAATATTATTTATTTATATTGACACCAATTTATCAATATTAATAAATTTACTTAAAGATTCTCTTTTATTCTCTTAATCTCATATCTTTATAAATTTTCCAAAATTGACTTAGTCAACTTTAAAAATCCTAATTGATAATTAAATAAATTAATTGAGACATTCTAGATGATTTACTCAAAGGTGATGTAGGGACCAGGAATCCATGAAATCAAGCTCCAACAAGTTACCGTGAATTTATTTACGAATAATTTCACTACCATATTAATTCCTCGTGACTCTACTATAGACTCAGAATTGAACTCTTAAATTCATAGAACGTATTTTCCAAACAATAAATATGTCATCCATTGTTATAACCATTACAGTTAGTCAATCCTCTATTGATGACTTACTAACGAGCTGGGTGCAAATTACCATTTTACCCCTCATAAGTATTTTATCCTCAACTCCCACTAAGTTCCTTATAAATGATATTTCTGTGAACTTAATCACAAAAATGAGATCTCAATCACTTAACCTTTTGATAAAAGCAATTAAGGAAATCATCTTTTCACTTCTCATACAGAAGTTATAGATTTCATATCTATGAATAATACTCCCACTCAATTACACTTCTAAATCTCCAACATGTAAGTATGAGATAGACCATAGGGTAAGTTGGTAATGAACAAGTCAAAAGATTTAAATAATATAATTAGCAGAATATTATCACTCAGAATTAAGATCAACTTAACCTACGGTCAACATTGTCACATTGAATATATTGGATAACAACAATACTTATTTATCAATCAATAATCAATATTGTTCCTTGTCCGATGTAACCAAATACATCCGATTTTATATACTTAGTCAATACCTTGGACAAGGCATCACACCCCGAATGTGTAAGTAGATCATATCGTAGATTGCCTAATCAGTGAAAATCCAATGCACTGATCTAATCTTAGGACTCGTTCTTTTGAACATATAATTACAACTATAATCCATTGTGACCTAGTCACTATAATTTTAACCTTCCATATGTTCAGGATTTTATAAATGTTTGTATTATTTCAATCATCATGTAATAGAACAAGCAAGCAACACGGTTGTCAAACTAAATGATTTCAACTGCTTTTATTGACAATATGAAATCATGTTACATGTCGTACATGGTTTTATAAGGGCATAAAATCCAACAAACTTCTACTTTCCCTTTTAAAACAATTGGGACATGTTTCTCAAAACTATGCATTCCACATGCTTCACAATTACGCTCTTTGCTTATATCTTTGTAAAGGGATTTGAAAGATTGCCTTCCAATGCTATCTTCATCACCTTCACATCATGCCTTCGCTACACATCATCGATAATGTGGTACTTTCTCTCTATATGCTTTGTTATTTTGTAAATGAGTGGTTTATCCATTTCTGGAATAACACCGAGATCCGTATCGAACTTCCTTAGCCAGACTATTTCCTTAGCCGCCATAGACGCAACTATGTACTCAGCCTCCAAGGTGGATTTTGAAATGGCAGATAGCCTAGTGCTTCTCCAAATCACAGCTACTGAGATGGAAAACAACCTATCGCTTCTCTAAATCATAGCTCCACCCCAAGAGTAAACACCTTTTTCAGAAGTAGACTTCTTGTCATCAACATCAGTCTAAAATCTGAATCTGTGTAGCCTAACAGGTTCAAAGATCCACCTGATAAGACTAACATATAGTCTCTTGTCCATCAAAGATACCAACCCCCTCTATTGTTCATTTCCAAAGTTTTACTGACACTTTGCTCACCACTCCCACTGCATAACAGATCTTCAGTCACAACATACAACATAGCTTGCATAAGGAATTCGTTACATCTTTTCTTTCTCTTGAGGAGTCTATGGAGACTGCTGCTTAGAAAAATAACTCCATGTCAAGATGCTAGACATCCTTTCTCAGATTTTGTTACAGAGTAACGACCAAGCACCTCACCAAAGTAGGTCGCTTGAGTTATAGCCAAAATTCAGTTATTTTTATTCATGATGTTCTGAATACCAAGAACACGACTTGCTACAACAAAATCTGAAATTTCATTTCCAGCCAGTTCTTTATGTTTGATAATTTCTTGACATTGTTTCCAATGAGTAAGATATCATCTACATAAAGGATCAAGAACACCACAATGTGTTTTTCCTAAGTTGTCAAACACAAGGGTCAACCACATTTTGTTAAAAACCTCAAGTCTTAATGTTACCATTTAACCTTAAGTTCCAGGAGCGTAAAGCTTGTTTAAGTCCATAGATTGACCTACTTAGCTTACCGAATTTCTTGTCCAACTACTTTAAATCCTTTTGATTGATCCATGTTAATGATCTCATCAACATAGCCATTAAAAATGCTTCTTTGATTTCCATTTGCCTTATCTCTTAATCAAGAGTTGTGGCTATGGATAAGAGTATACTAAATGAATTTTAAGATGGCTACCAGAGAATTTTTTTTCACTAAGTCAACTTTCTCTCTCTGCCATGAGTCGAGCCTTAAATGTCTCGACCTTTCCATCAACTCCTCTCTTCTTCTTATAGATCCACTTGGCACCCCATGGGCCTAAAGTCCAATGGCACACTTACAATATCTCAGAAAAATTAAGAGTATTTAGAATCTAATTCCTGGTACTTGGCTTCGATTAAAAGATCCCTTTCAGACTTACCCATTGCCTATTTAAAGGCCAACAAATCATTGTTACTTGTGTCCCCAACCAACTTGTGGGTTTCACTATCCATATCATAGGTATCGGGTTACGAGAAACCCTCCCACTATGACGAGGCATTGTAACTCTCTCACTTGGATTAGTGATTTCTAAATCTACCTTGTTTTCATCGACTTGCGTCAGTGAGGATGGAACAATAGTTTATCATTTTTCCATCTAATACTATTTTTCTATGAGACTTGAAATTCATTATGTAGTCGTTATCCAGAAAAGTAGCATTTGTAGAGCCAAACACTTTCTTTTCTACTGGTCTATAAATAGACCACCTTGAATACCTTTAGAATAGCCATAAAAGAAATTCGCAGCAGAACTGGAACAACTCCTTCCTTCAATCTCTCTAACCCTTGATTCCTTTCTGTAGCAAAGTATTATCAAGAGAATGAACTAGATCTGCAACACAGTCTTCCTCACCAAGCCTTTGATCAACCTAGAACTAGTGTGGGTTGGTTTTTAACACAAGATAGAGATCTAGAAGAGAAGAAGAAGAGTGAGTGGCCAAGAAAGGATTAGACTGTCTAGGTTTTCACTTACCTAATGAATCAACTGAGACTGACTTCCTTATGAAAACCCTAGATATCAAATTCCTTATATATGAAACTTAATGGACTTTAATTTAAATTAATTAAAAATAATAATAAAAAATAAAAGACTTAGGCTGCCATAAATGGACTTGGGCCCAATCTCTTTGTTTTGAATTTAAATCCCAATTTAGCCTAAATTCAAAAGCTTTTATTTTATTTTTATTAATTAATTAAATCCTTATTCAAATTAACTAATTATAATTTGAAACTTGATTTAATATTATTTATTTATATTGATACCAATTTATCAATATTAATAAATTTACCCAAAGATTCTATTTTATTCTCTAAATCTCATATCTATGTAAATTTTCCAAAATTGACCTAGTCAACTTTAAAAATCCTAATTGATAATTAAATCAACTAATTGAGACATTCTAGATGATTTACTCAAAGGTGATGCGAGGAACATGGATCCATGAAATCAAGCTCCAAGAAGTTACCGTGAATTTATTTACGAATAATTTCAGTACCTTATTAATTCATTGTGACTCCACTATAGATTTAGAATTGAACTCTTGAATTCATAGAACGTATTTTCCAAACGATAGATACGTCATCCATTGTTATAACCATTATAGTTAGTCAATCATTTATCGATGACTTACTAACGAGCTAGGTGCAAATTACCATTTTACCCCTCACAAGTAGTTTACCCTTAACTCCCACTAAGTTCCTTATAAATGATATTTATGTGAAATTAATCACAAAATGAGATCTCAATCATTTAACCTTTTGATCAAAGCAATTAAGGAAATCATATTTTCACTTCTCATACAGAAGTTATAGATTTCATATCTATGAATAATACTCCCACTCAATTACACTACTAAATCTCCAACATGTAAGTATAGGATAGACCATAGGGTAAGTTGGTAACGAACAAGTCAACAGATTTAAATAATATAATTAGCAGAATATTATCACTCAGAATTAAGATCGACTTAACCTATGGTCAATGTTGTGACATTGATTAGATTCGATAACAGCAATACTTATTTATCAATCAATAATCATTATCGGTCCTAGTATAATGTAACCAAATACATCCGGTTTTATCTACTTGGTCAATTGCTTGGACAAGATATCACACCCCGAATGTGTAAGTAGATCATATCGTAGATTGCCTAATCAGTGAAAATCCAATGCACTGATCTAATGTTAGGACTTGTTCTTTGGAACATATAATTACAACTGATGGGCCCAAAATGGGTATGTTTTAAATATTTATAACTCGCAAGCACACGAATCGTATATGAAATATAGTGTTTGTGTAAGCACGAGATCGAACCCAAAGGAGTTGTCTAAAATTGAAAAGAAAACTATTTTAAATCACAAGTAATAAATTCTAACCTAGCTCCAAAGATTGATGAAATTTTTTGAATAATGAAAATAAAATAAAAGACAATAATATAGAAATTAAAAACAATATATATTACTAAATTAATAATTGTAAACAAGATGTTAAAATAAGATTATTAAGGATTAGAATCCACAAAATATAAGTTCAATAATATTTATAAGTACATTGATTCTCAAGTTTTAGTGATAGTTAAAATAAATCAAACTATAATTTTCCAAATAGATTTATAATTTAAAGCACAAATTACTTCTAAAATGATAAGATTTTTCTTCATTTTTCAAAATTATAATTTCAAACCATTTAGTGTAAATCAATCTAATGAAATAAAAGATAAATCAATGAACATTATTTATAAGGCAAAACATAATATTTTTGTTCTAAGCATGGATGTGTACAATTTAATGACACATCTTACACAAAGAATATTATGTTTGTGCACTAATGAAGAACAAAGTGTAAATATGTGCTAACAATCCAAAATACATGATATTTAAGATGAAAGAAGATATTTGAAGAAGAAAATTCCATAAACTTTGTTGCACAAAATGAGAAATCAACATACAAAATAAATACTATCTAGTTACATATTGTTTCATCATTACCTTAAAAATCTTAAAAAGATTAGAAACTCATAACTAGAATAGCAAATACAAACTAAAAATTACAAACATAAATAGAAAAATTTGGAGGATGAACCCCCAAATTGTTCCTCTAAAAATACATAGAAAAATAACCAAAAAGAAGAAGAAGATGAAGAAAATAGAGAGGTTTTGAAATATGTAGAATTTGTGGTATGGTAACCTCCCTCCCCAAAATTGCCTTAAACTCCCTTATTTATAGCCAAAAAATGAGTATTAAAATAATCAATTTAAATGAATTAAATTGATTAAATTAATTTAATTAATTATAATATGTCATATAGGGGTAAAATATAGGGTGTAATAATGATGTTTTTGGGTAAAATGTGTAGAAAGTGAGGTAAAAAATGACATTTTTGAACATAGGGGACAAAATGTATTTGATGGGCTCAAGAAATGGGTGGTGTACGGCTGGGTAAGGTGGCTGGGAAAAATGTGTTGTGGGCTGAACACTGCTGGAGGCGTGGGAGGCATTGGGTGAACTTTGGGAAGCTGTTGGTGGAGTGCTTGGCGTTGGAGACAAAAGCTGGAGAAACGATGATCAGCAGCTGTTTTGAGAGTTTGGGTCACGCCTGGAGCATGATGGAGCTGCTTCAGGAGGGACATGGCTGGGCTTCAGGTGGGACCAGCTGAAGGAGTTTCGGTGGTGGGCCTGGAAGGTGGCAGGGCCCAGGAGGCAGCTGGCTTTTGGCTTTTGAAAAATGCCATTTTCTTTTTTTTTTTCAGCTTTATATCTTTTCTTTTCAAAGCCCAAAAATACAATAAATTTCCTACAAAATAAACATAAAATAAATCATAATAAAATATTTTCAACTATAAAATAAATCAATTTAATTCTTTGAAAATATTAATTATAACTTAATTTATATTTAACATTTAATTTCAATAATACAACATTTTTTTACCTCAAATTAAACAATAATAATTCAATTAATTAATTACAACATTTTACAACAAAATAACTATAAAAACACACAAAAATCTATAAACTTAAAATAAACCTAATAAATTCAAAATTACTTAAAAACTTAATAAATCAATTAAAAAATCAAGAATTAAGTAACAATTAGCACATAAAAAGTGGTAAAATAACTCTATTTTATAGAGTTATCAACAACTATAATCCATTGTGATCGTATGTTTGGGATTGTAACTTTCCATATGTTCGAGATTTTATAAATGTTTGTATTATTTCAATAATCATGCAATAAAACAAGCAAGCAACACGGTTGTCGAACTAAATGATTTCTACTACTTTTATTGACAATATGAAATCGTGTTACATGTCCGACATGGTTTTATAAGGGCATAAAACCCAACAATTTCCACGAGACGAATCCTATCAAGAATCCAAGTGAGGTCTCGACCATCAATGTCCACCTTGAGAAATGATCCCGGGTCCTGGTAAACGTACCAGGACTTCGATAAATGAACCTAGACCATATGTCCGGATAGTACAAGTCTTCTCTTCCCTGATGCTAACGTGTCCTCTACAAAATCCGAATGTTGATCTCCCCAACTAACTTGCAAAATGGGGTACGCACAAAATGTACATTGTTCCTAGGAAGCAGTATTGCCACTACTCTGACAGATCATGTCCCCAGGATCACCTCGATAGCCCATGCGGATCAGTCCATGCTAACGTACAAAGGACAGTTGTAAGGCTTCAACACGCCTAAGCCGGCCCAATGGGCCCAGATTAACAACCCTTAATTATGTCACCTTTCTTGTATTATGACTCCATTAGCGAGCAATTGTAATTATATCCTTATTGGGCTCATATTAGTCTGGCCCAAGTGACATGACTGCCTATAAATAGGATTAGTGGTTCACTGTGGCGATGATCCCAGATTTTCTCTTGTAAGCTAAATGCTGTTGAACTTGCAAAAAACCTCCATTGTCAAAACTCTCTAAAGCCTAATACTAGTGACTTGTGGAATAAGGCTTATTAACGCCCCAACCACGTAAAAATTGTGATCTTATTTGTTTCTTAGCCTTTCATTCTAGCTCTTATCTTTTAATATATTTATAGTTTCCAAAAAACTCCGTAAACACAGTGAAATTAGAAAAACAAGTTATATCATGGTATGTGTGATGGGTGCCACCACTATCTACAATCCAAGATTGAGTAGAGAGGGAAGAGTTGTTACCTCAGAAATTGGAGGCAGCATGAGTTTGGTTTCGGGGATGTTTAGCACGAGTTTGGCCTTTTTTGAGTTGTTGGCTCAACAACGAGATAAGTTTTTGGCATTGAGAGCTCACGATAGAGACAATGGTAGATGTAGAACTACCAAGTGTTCTTTGACGCTCTTCTTGGACAACCATGGAGAATACCTCTGAGATGGATGACATTGGATCAAGGAGGAGAATTTGGGTGCAGACAACTTGGTAAGAATTGTTTAAACTATTCAGAAATTGCAAAACTTGGTCTTGATTGTAGTAGTCCAAGAGCTTCTTCATGGCACCACAAGTACAATGAGGAGATGGTTTAAAATCCTTGAGCTCATCCCACATTGATTTTAGCTTGGTGAAATAGGTATTGACAGATTGGTCTCCTTGGTGAAGGCTTTGAAGATGTGTCTTTAATTGAAAGATTGTTAGGCCATTGCTTTGGTTGAACCTTACAGCAAGATCATTCCACATATCTGTTGCCTTATCAAGAAACATAATAGATTGGGCAATGTCAGTAGAAACAACATGTATAAGCCAAGACATTACTATATTATTGCATCTTGTCCAAGAGAAGAAGAACAAGAGATCAGTGGAAGAGGGTTGGGGAAGAGTTCAGTCAATGAACAAAGCTTTGTTCTTGGCAGCAAGAGCCATGGAACTTGCTCTTTTCCATGATTGATAGTTGGGCCCGATTAGAGGGGAAGAAACAAGAACCAATCTGAGATGGTCTGATGTGCTGAGGAAATAAGGTATGGAAACATCCTCATGACTAGTTTTATGGTGTTATCCATGGAGGATTGACAAGTATGGAGGTTGGTATCGCCATTGTTGGAAGCTTCTTAGATTCTAGGGCTTTGATCTTTGGAGGAAACCTGTGAAGGCTGACAGCGTGAATCAGAAGGAACAGGGACACCATTATTTCCAGCTTCACAATTTCTGGGGCTTTGGTCGCCGGAAGTAGCCTGAGAAGAGTGGTGGGTCTGAACTCGAGCCATGGATGTAGTTTTGGTAGTCTCGGATACCATATTACTTGGTGAAACTTCAGAGAAAAATAGAGAGAACAAAATAGAGTTTTGCTCTTATTATCAAAGTAGGCAAAAAATATCAATTACATAATAGGGTAAGCCTTATATAGGCAATCAAGATCAAGAAAATGGTAACAACTTAATTACATAACTTAACTAAATGGGTAGGTAACAGAAAGTGGTTACGGAACACTAACTTAAGTTCTAATACGCAGTTAATAAAGTTTGGTATATGCTATAGTTGGTAACAAATTTGAGACTAATTATTGCCTATGCCAATTTATAATATTAAAACACTAAAATTTACATTTTCTAATGCTTTACTTTTACATTTTTAATACTCAATCAACACACTTCTCAACCAATTACAAATTATTTATTAATTCTTACAAATGAAAAGTTAAGATTAGTATTTAGACAAGAGTAACGTTTTAGAGTTTTTATGTAAAGCACTGTAACAATAAGCAACGTGTGTATATATCAGTATATGTGAATTCATTCTTTGGGAACTATCTTTATAACTGTGTTGTCTATTATGTCACATAATATTTTCTTTAATAATACCATTATGATAGGAGCAACGTTATAATACTGTTTATGAATTAAATGTTGTGGGACTTAAAGAATTGTGTACGTGGTGTCAATAATGCAGTTGTTCCTACTTTTATAATATATTTATATCTCAAGTGTTCTAAATCATAGTAAATATTAGAAAGAAAGAAATCATGTCAAATATATTATCAATGATAATTAGAACATCTCTAATGCATAACATATAATGTGTGTAATCTGACAAAAAAAAGTAAAATTATATTTAGTACAACATTAGTAATTGTGTTACAATGTATAAAGCATTTTAAGATACAAATTGATATAAAAAGTAAATTAGCATTAAAGATAATTAATGAATTAAATATTTAAAAAATAGCAAATAACAATATTGTAATTATAAATGTATATTGAAATCTTTCATAATGACAACATTGAAATTTAAAATATTTATTTATTTATTTATTATGGTGCTAAATTTATGCTACATCTTATGTGAAATTTGATATAAATTTTAGCATATTGTTAGATAAATTTTCTTAAAAATTTTATATGCTAAAATATGACATTGAATCCCAAATTTAAATATAATAATCCACAATAAATACTCTAATACTACAATACTCTCTCCTGAACTATGAATTTTGTAGAGTTTGAGTAATTGGCAGCAAAATCTCTTTATTTACATTTTCTTACACTTAAACACTGATCTTTATTTTTGGCGGCAATACCTCCCAAACCTTGGTTCTATTAGCAAATCTACAGTTCCCATTGGTTTGGCGGAAATGCCTCCAGGAGAGCCTTAGACAATGCCTCAGAGCCCCGAACACGGAGAAGCTCCGCCTCCAGACTAGCCACCAGCTTCTTATACTTAGCTTCTCTCCGGGACGAAGTTTCTTCAAGCTGGAACCGAACCCGAGTGGCCTCTTAGCGGTCCTCTTTGGCTTGGGCCACCTCCTTGGCCAGGGCTTCCTTAGCGGCTTCCCGCTGGTTCACAGTCGCCTCCAATTCCAGCTGGCCCGTCTCCAATTTCATCGCCATCTCGGCCACCAAGTCAGCATTCCGATGGGTTAGTAAAGCATCCTAGAACAAATCAAAGTTTGAGAAAAAAAAATATGGATTAAAAATACGAAAAGCAAAGGGAGATACGGGCATATGACTTACAACAGTGGTCTGGTGACGAATAGCCTGGGAGATGAATAGAGCATCCTGGTTAGCCAAGGTGGCGTACCATTTCAGCTGAAGATTGGACATGGTAGTCCCAACCTGCTCCAATAGGTCTGCAGGGAATGGGGCTGTGTCCTGCCCCAATTTGGGGAGAAACCCAGTCTTGGCAACGAGCCGATACACGATCGGCTGAGAAGCACTGAAGGTAGCTGGACGCTGGGAGAACTCAACCTTACGTCGGATCATCAGAGCCCGGTAGACCTCCTCCCTCTTTCCCCAGCCGTCTTCCCAGGTCTGGGACACCATCTTTGACCGCTCCTCTCGTAGGATCATCTCCCCCTCTTTAGGAAGAGTCGGATTGACGGGGAGCATGGGAGCCTCCAGAAGAATTCAGCTCCCACACCGATCCCCCAAGAATCACGTCCAACACCTTGTTCTTGGACGCGCCTGTGGCAGCTTTCTTGGCCGATGCCCTGGCCTTGGCCGCCCGAGCCTCAAGGGCCTTCTTCATCTTGACCACAGGGTTAGACATATTGGATCCTTATGAAATAGAAAAACATAAAGAAAGTCAGCAAAGTATACGAGTAAGGATAAGAAGTGATTCAAAAGAAAAACTAGGCTAAGGTCCTCTGAGATGAACCCATATGTAGAACTCGGGCTTGACTTAATTCTCCTAAAGCGAAGGAATGAATTCGGTCTCCCATGCCGTCTAGGTCTAGGAAGTTGCCATATTGAAGGAACCCGGACGAGTACATGAGAGTCTTCGGGTCTACAATGAAGGGGGATGAAGGTTTCATTTCTCTAACGGCCCCGAATAGGGGGCCTCGACAAACTATTCTATCCCTAACTAAGTCCCCAAAATGGGGAGCATAAGTCAAAAGCAAAAGCGGATTACGTTGCCCTGATACACTAGCCCCGAGAGCCCCCGTGTTCGGCTAAGCCTCGTCAAAGAGAGCTTCCTGCTCCTTGGAGGCGGCCCTCTCCGTTTGTTGAGCCTGTTCCCTCTTTCTTTTCGCTGCATCCGCCCGGGCCGCGTCTTCCACAGCCTTGATATGTTCGAGGGCCAGTTCCTCCCTCAAATCCGGATCTTTCTCGCATTGTAGCCCACGTAGGCTAGGGGACACAATCGTCTCGTTGGCCGCCAACATCCCAACTACTCGCAGGTTGGCAGTGTTTACATAGCCCCCTACGTCCAAGTCCTCCGTGCGTAACGTGGCATAGAACTTCTTCCGTTCAAGGATCGATTGGGTAAGATGGGTCTGGGCATAGGGTCCTGTCATCCAGGACTGTAAGTTGAAAGCGGATAGCAAAAATAATTTAAAAGAATGAATGAAACTAGGAAGAAAGAGACTACTTACCCACTCGCTGGAAGTCCAGCATCAACGTGGGGTTCTTATCCAGGAGGAACCTGGATGTATAAAACCAATAGTGTTTGACATTCGGGGGATGTTTCCAGGAACTGGTGGGGGCAGGATAAATGCCACGTCGCTTCAGTCTGTAGAAGTCATCCCGAGTCTTGTCCTTGGCATTAAGCTGAGGTTCCAGCTTATAAAAGTACAACACCTCAGCCGGGGTCGGCTCTAGTATTTCTTTCGCCACGCAGAAGATGCGCTATCCCGTGAGGAGTCGGTAAGCTTGGGGCAAGAGCTGAAGCAACGCGATCCCTATGAACTTAAGGAATTGCACAAAATAGTCATGGAGCGGGAGAGTAGCTCCCGCGCTGATGTAGCCCATGCTTCAGGCCCCAAATTCGCCCACGCTAGTGTGGGCCTTTTCCTCCTTCCTGGCTAGGCAGTTAAAAATAGTCCAGGAGTCGACTCCATGACCAAATGCTTCTCCAGGATATCTAACATCCGGTAGTTCCAGAATAGGTTCTTCTACCCGTCCATCTCCCACGTGTTGCCACTGGGGGGTTTATGTCCTTCCAGGACGAAAGGGGCTGCTTGGACGTACTCTTCCGGATGGAGGGTGACGCTGTGACTGATGAATGATGATTTGGGTACAAATCAAACAACCAAACAGTTAGCATCAAATCCCAAAAAGGTTGGTCAAGGTACGGGGGCTCTCCTATGAACTGCTTGGAAGAGTCCCCTCTGGATCAGATCTGGGATCACCAAAGATCCGTAGAACCTTGAACAGGAACAAATAAGAATATTTTTTCTAAGGCTTTCCCAAGACGGCCTATTACCGCTTGTTCAGGGACAATTAGACCTGAGAGGATCCAGGACAACCCAGAAAATTTGTTCTCTTATTCTAAGACTCCCAGAGCTACCCTAAACAGTGGCCCCGACTCTAACGGCCCTATAGCTATAAAAACATTATATAAAAATGATAAGCACGAGAAAACATGAGTAAAAGGGTCGGAAAACTTATGGAAAAATGCTGATTGCGGAGGATGTGATGTTTTCAGTGACAAAGTCGATAGAACCACAGTCTTGAACAAGCGGAGGCGGCATAGAAGTTCGTCCAACAGTCGGGCTGAAGTCATACTTTTAGGAAAGGGTGCAGAAATCAAACGCGTAGGAAAGAGACGACGATGGAGGCTGAGTAAGTGACAGAGAATTTTTTCGGCAAGCTCGAACATAAAAAGTACTTTCTGTGATTTCGTTCGTTCAGAGTGCGTAAATTTTTTGAATGAAAATCTGGGGGTATTTCTAAGAACCGAAAATGTGTTTTTGATCTGAAGATTCAACATGACTTCCCCCCCCCCCCCCCCCCCCCAATCGGACGGTCCCGGATCGTGCATGGGCATTAATTATCCCACTCGAGTATCGGATAGTGGTTTCCCAAAGTTGCAATCCACGCCGCCTCAATCCAACGATCCACAGGAAAAGCATATCAAAGGCCATCCCATCCAACGATCCTCAATAATGCAGGAATATTAAAGGATCTGTTCGTGCATATGGGACGCTTCGGAATTTGCGTTGACGTTTGACTGCCAACACGGTAATAAAGAGAATGTCTCTTAATATGTCAAACTCGAGTACCTTCGACGCACCAATTGTAGGGGGACATGTGTGTGTATCATGATGAAGCTGAAAGATCAGGGGTCATCTAAGCAGCCTTGAATTAAATGAACCGGGGCTCTGGTAAACAAACCCGGATCCTAGTAAACGGACCGGGCCTTTGAGATTCGATCAGGGACGTTAATACAAACGCTTGTTATACAAGCTCTCGGCAATCAATCCCCCATGAAAGCGGACCTGTCTCCTTGGGAATGAATCAGGATGTCGAGAATTGATCCGGGGAAGGAAGCAAGCCTCCACCGTGCAAGCACAGATGAAGGTTTGGGGGGAAAATGTTATCCTCGTTTTAATCCCAACATTCACGGCTCCGCATAGTGAGTCCATGGGCTACCCTGAAGGGACTTAAGGCCCAGATCAGGTCCCATAGACGAGGAAGGGGTGGGCTTTGGCGGTCCAAACATCAGTAAAGCCCAAACATTGTCCCAGAATAGAAGCTGGGACTATCAAGTTGGCAAGTTGCATGTTCCTGAACCCTTTGTCCGGTGTCGTTGGAAATGTGAGGAAGTCTAAAAATAGATCGGGACAACAATGGATGAACCCGGATCCTGGTAAATGAAGATGGATGTTAGTAAATGGACCCGGACCAGGCGACCAGGTTGGGCGTGATAAGTTGTCCCCGATACTCACATCATCCCGAGAAACACAGAGTTTTGTCCCCATAGCTAACCTGTAGAAGAGGTTACATACGGAATGTACGCCGTTAGTTTAGAATTGTACTGCCGCTACTCTGACAGATCCTGTCCCCTGGATCTCCTTCGAAGCCCATGCGAACCAGATTGAAGCTGCGTATTTAGGCCGGCCTAGTGGGCCCTGATTAGTGCATTTTATTTGTTAAAATCCTTTGTATTAAGCCTTCATCAGTGAATAAATAGTGTTTATACCCTTATTGGGCCCGGATTAGTCCGACCCAAACCCAGCGCACTCAACTGCCTATAAATATGAACAGTTGTGCACTGGGAAGGGGATCCGATTCTTCACTTGGAAGCATACATTCTGCTCAATTTCAGAGAGATCTTATTACTTAAGCTCCTAAAAGCTCTAATACAATCCAATCGTGGACTAAGGCTCTTTAACACCCCAACCACCTAAAATTCCTTGTGTGATAATCTACGTTCTTCGCTTTCTAAGCTCTCTTATCTCTTATAATTCTAGTTTCCAAAAAACTCGGTAAACAGCTGCCAACGAGGACCGTCTAGGTCATAAATTGCGATCCACGTCATCAATGAAAAATTATTTTAATTAATTTTAAATTAAAATATCATTTAATTAATAGAAAATAATGTAAAATTATATTAGAAATGAAAAAAAAATCAATAACACCATCAATATAAACCTAGAATTCTTCTAAAACCTCATAATTTTTTCAAGAACTAAGGTATTGTTGACCAGTGTTTTGGTCAATGACACTGAGTCACTTTATATGGCAGAATACAAATTAAATGAACTGAAATCAAGTAAACGACACAATTTTTTTTATAGTTGTTCGGTCCCAAGAGTTGGTAATGAACTACGTCCACATGCACTTTTATATATCGGAAAAATGTCACACTTAAGATCAAGAAGAAAGTGGGTTCAATTGAGTTTCTTAAGCTGACAAAAGAATACAATTTGAAGGGTTTTTCCTTTAAAGTGCTTACAAAGGAAATCTCTATGATTTTTCTCTCCTCTTTCTCACTTAGGGTTAATGATTGAATAAACCCCTTATTTATAGAGAGTCTTAATTGGCTATAGGCCCTTACAGGAAAATCTAGGCCCTACATGTGTACGTGTGGGATTAGTACATTCAGTTACAAATTCAAATAATATAAGAATAATAAAATTTAAATATAAGTTACATAAATATCTTGATATATTTGATAGTGTCTCGTGAAACCTAGATCTTTGGGTAAAGCCGACTGCTTATCAAATAAGTCTTGTATTCCGAGAAACTTCATGAGATGACACTATTCGGCTCCATCATCGAATATGCTATTGATTCTTTATGAAATAACCTGACATTACCTCCCCAAGCAGCCACTCCTTCCGACAAGCATTCTAAATTTAATGTGGTATGACGCCACTGTTGGGAATTGTGCCCTTAAAGCAATTGTAGTTGACAATGGTTTTAATGAAATAAATGAATGAATTGAATTATTGTATATATGTAGCTTATGTACTACATTATTGTTAATAATATTAAGTAAATATCAAAAAATTCCCAAGTTCATCTATGTTGTCTCATTCTCATATTGGTATGAGAGGATCAAGATTGAGATAATGGACTTAAATAGTTCGCAGTAAAAAAAAGTTATGAAATCTTTAAATTAATTACTGCTAGTACGGTCCACTAGAATTATGAATACATGTGACCTAGATCCAGGTTACTAGTGTAGTAGGACACTTTAGTAGAGGTACTTTGCATACTAAGAGTATGTAGAGCTGGACCAGATGTGATTTAATAATACTTGTTTGAATACCATTTCTTAGTATTATAAAACACATCAACTGATGATCATATACAAATTGATCTTAATCCTGAAGTTACTATGAACTATTATATACGTCATTTGATTCATGCGTTATGGTTTGTCAGAATGATCTGGCTAGGAACTATTGTTTTGGGGACTCAATGATGTATATGGCTGGGGACACAGCTTAACAGATATGGAATCTTCTTATAGATTGAATGATGGTTCCCTATTGGGTTGACTTTTGGAACTGAAAAAGTTATTGACATCGAATTCATAACCAGATTATGAATTAACCTTCACTAGTAAAGTCAATGGTACACTAGGAATCAAGATATAATTAAAAGGGTAAAACGGTAATTTTATTCTCACTTAATTATGAATCATCAATAGAGGATTAATTTGTATGTAATGATTATATCAATGGACACTTACAATAAATTACTCAGTAAATATATGTCTTTAATTTTCAAGAGTGCACTCTCATATTTATAGTGGAGTAATCATGAGATTAATAAATATGATTATTGAATCAAAGAGTTTTGGTTAATAATCTATTATTTATTGGAGCTTGGAATTATTGGTCCATAGGACCCCGGGGCGGCTCTATCAACACTATTCAAGGTAAGAGTTGATACAAGGGTCAAACTGTGAATTTGCTATTTGAGAGAATATTTATTCTTCAGGATAAATATGCAATTATGTGATAATTGAAGTTGCACAATTTATTATTGCATTAGTGCAATTTTCAAAATTGTGTATGAATAAATGAAATTGATTATAATAAATTATTTTATTTAATTGTGAGAGGGTAAATATGGATAGTCAAAAATTGGTATTGATTATTGTATTCATTTAATTAATAATAAGAAGATAATGGAAATTCAAATTTTGAATTTTGAATTTTGAAATTTAGGTTGTTATCTTTTCCTTAAAAAGATGATACCTTATTTGAATTTCTAATTATTAATTAATTAAAATAAAAATGCATGAAAAATAAAATCTTATTTTTCAGGGAAGTGCAACACGTAAAGAGCTTCTTGGACTGCTCTATGCGTGTACCACTCATGATGGTGATGAGTTATTGTTTTTTTATTTTATTTTTATTTAATTAGTTAATAAAATATTTTGAAAAGTGTTTTTAAAATTCAATGTAAGACTTTTTTTTTAATTATCATTTATTTATTAATATTAAGATGATCAATTTTATTATTATTATTGTTATTATTATGATAATAATACCAATATATTCTATATGATAGAAAATAAGAAAAGAAGAGGTTTTTACATCAGAGTAAAATTGATCATCTTTTTCTCACAAAAGATAAACCTTTCTCTCTAGCTTATAATGAAAAGTCTCATGTGTTGAGAATACTTTTGATTCACAAAATTAATTCTTGTTCTCTATGTGCCCACCCGCATCTTGTGGTGTAGAGAACGTCTTGGAAGATCTAGGTGTGAGTACTCTAGCGAGGATAGGAAGATCGAAATATATACGAAAAGACTCAAGGATTCTTGATAGACGACAAGAGGTAAATCATTTCATATACATATTTGTTTACCCAAAAATGGATGCTGATGACGTGGCAAGGATTTCTCACATGTGGTTGACACGTGGCAAAGTCAAAATAAAGACGGTGTTGTTCGATTATCGACCAACAACACATTGCTTCATCAAGCCTGACTATTAGTTATGACCAGGCTGGTCGTACGATTCGGTTTATTCCCTTATAAGATTGTGATCTTGTAATAAATACATTTATTATTTCATCTTTATTACCTTGATACACGGATATTAAGGAGAGTTAAGGCCCAATGGCCCATGTAACCCCCCTTGAGCCTATAAATATACATGAAATAGCTCAAGGAGGGGACTTTTGATCTGTGAATCTTTTTCCGGAATATTGAGAAAGAGAGCCTATAGTGCGATTATCCATCGTCTTGTTGTAATTCTCCCAAGTTTTGTGAAACACAAGGAACCCTAGTTCTTTGATCACATCATTGGAACTCAATATTAATAATAGCACTAAGTGGATGTAGGTCATTACCATTCATTGGAGCCAAACCACTATATCGTTGGTGTTTCTTCTTTACCATTAGATTAAACTCTTAATTTTCATTTCTTTTCCTGTCGTATTTTTGACTCCGTGTTGTTAGCCAAATTGAGGGTCAACATTCTGGTGCTTTCATTGAGAGATTGATAAAAAACTGTAAGAAAGTCTAATGGCGAAGACATCCTAGAGACCTGGACAGACCGCTGGCATTGCATCATCCAAACCTCCTCCCCCAAATGTGGTTGAGAATGAACCACATTTAGAGTTTGAAGAGGAGGAGTTAGATTCGAAAATGCTGAGGGCAACACTGGGGCTGTTGCAGGATGAGTTGGCTAATCTGAGGGAAAATTAGGAGAATGCTGTTGAGACAATGGCGCTGCAGCAGAGAGAAATTGAATGCCAGCGCCAGGAGCTGAGTGAGCGGCAAGCGGACATGGTCCGTCGGTAGAGGGATGCCATGACAGCTCTCGAAGCAGCCATCCAATTGGTTCAGAGTCAGGCTGTGCCAGCCTCTCAGCCTGATCAGCCACCAAATGCGCCGCCTCAGAGAGCTCCCAATCCTAGCCCTCCGCTCCAGCCAGCAAGCCCTCAAAGGATAGAGCAGCCACCTGTTGCTTAGGATGATGTCCCAGCTAGTGATCCTGAGTAGCATCCTCCATCTCAAGCTGGTCGAGGCAATCCCAGTGCCCGAGGAAGAATAGGGTTGGGCAGCCGCCCTATAGCCCTAGACGCCTAGGGGACGAAGAGCCGAATCCACCGAGCAGGGGACAACGTCCTTTTTCTAATAGAAGGAACATCGAGTCAGGATCTGCAGTCAGGGGCCCCCCACAGCATAACAATGCACGGGGACCCAACGAGCACCGCACGCCTCCCCCTGATGCTCGAAAAATTCCAGCCCAAGGAGGAAATAGAGTGAGCAGTCGGTCACGCCGTAGCCGGCCCCAGTTTAGAGATGACTACGATTATAATGAAGCTGACTTTGGCAGAGGAAATGTTGGTCGGAGGAATGAGGAAAGAGGCAGAGGCAGAAGCCCCCCACCTAGAGAAAATAGGCCAGCTAGCCATAACGATGGGGGGCAGCCTAGGCAATAGAACGTCTTTGATCGGCTTGGAGTTTGCGAGTAGAGATGCTGGATTGACGATTTAAGGGACGTACTCAACGACCATCATGAAAGGCATGATGAGTATGCTCCCCCGGCTCAGGTCGCCCCTGCGGTCCCAGAAGCAGTTCAGGCTCAGATTGATGCTCTGAACCAAGCAGTACAACAGCTGGTCGGGGGACGGACGTCCCATATAGAGTACGAAAGGAGGAGGGGCACTCCCTTTGTACAGAGGATTGCTGCGGCTGAAACCCCTAGTAAATTCAAGATGCCAACATTGCCGAACTTTGATGGGTACGGAGACCCAATATCTCACGTTAACAAGTTTGAGATACAAATGGATATATAGAAAGTGTCAGAAGATGCCCGTTGCAGGATCTTCCCCGCGACACTATCTGACACCGCCCAGGAGTGGTTCTTTAAGTTCCCTCCTGCTATTATAGTATCTTGGGAGATGTTTGTGAAGGAATTTTACGGACAATTCTATGCGGGTCGCATACACCCTATAAAGGCCAACCAGCTGGTCGAGATATGCCAGAAGGAGGGAGAACCCTTAAAGGAATATGTCCAGCGCTTCATGCGAGCAGCAGCTGGAGCGAAGACAGTGGGTGATGAAGGCAAGATGATGGCCCTAACTGCTGGGGTTAGGCACCATTCACCCCTCTGGAGTAGCCTAAGAAAGAATGGGGTAAGAAGTACCCAGGAGTTTTTGGATTAGGCTGATCGATATATAAAGCTCGAGGACGCGATTGCCAATGAGGGGAAATCGCCAACGAAAGACAAGGGGCCAAAGGAAGAACCCTCCAAGGCCGCCAATGGGTCGGAGAAACCCAATGGCAACGGCAAGGGCAATGGGAATGACAATGGTAGGAATGGTGGAAAATGGGCAAACGATGAGCTGTCAGCCTCTGACAATAAACGCCTCAAAGGCAATTAATCAATATGAGCCAAGATTCACCAACTACACGACCCGTGTCGAAAGTTGAGCGGAAGTCTACCAGGCGACCAGCTCTAACGTGCCTTATAAGTGACCCACGCCCAGAAGGAAGGATATCTCTAAGAGAGATACGATGAAATTCTATCATTTTCACAACGACTATGGGCACGACACTAATGAATGCAACAAGTTGAAAGATGACATTGAGTTCCTAATTAGGCAGGAACATCTAAGGAGATATGTTCGAGCTGCGGGAGGATCTCAGCGAGAGGCTCAAGGTGGCAATGAATAGGCGCCTGTGCGCCAGCGCTCGCCACCTTTACAGCCAGCTCTTGTGGCAGGCACTCTACTCACCATCTACGACGCCCCACACCTTGAAGACGATGCCCAGCATGTACGATTCCCACACTCTGATCCGCTGGTCGTGGACGTGCAAGTTGCCAACATGATGGTGAAGAGGGTATTGGTTGACACAGGAAGTTCGGATAACATCCTATACAAGTCTTCACTGGAGAGAATGAAGTTGTCCATCAAGGACCTGGAGCCATGCAACCAAATCTATTATGGATTTTTCGGCGAAGGGCTCGCCCCAACTGGGTCGATTAGGCTTCCAGTTACAACAGGTACTACACCTGCTAATAGGACATTACTCACTACTTTCATAGTAGTTGATTGTCCTTCGACATATAATGCTGTAATTGGGAGGCCAATTCTGGTCGACCTACGAGCCGTCACTTCAATATGGCACCTTGCCATGAAATTCCCAACAGACGCAGGGGTAGGATGCATATTGGGAAATCAGCGGGAAGCAAGGGAATGCTACAACGCATCGATAACCAAGGCAAAGAAAGGTGTGTCGAGAGATGTTCCCCGGAAAGAGTTGCAAATGGAAATTGATGATCAAGCCCAGACAGGAGATAATGTCACCAAATAGGGTGTTGCCCAAAGTGAGTATAGAGACTTGGATCCTCGCTTTGAGGATTTTGAGGAAGAAATAAGACCCATCGAGGACCTTGAAGAGGTCCAACTCGATGAAGAAAATCCGACCAGGGTTGTGAAAGTAGGTAAAAACTTAGAGACAACAACAAAACAAGCACTGGTGGAGTTTTTGAGGAACAGCCAGGAAGTCTTCGCCTGGTCGAACAAAGACATGGTTGGAATAAACCCTGCAGTCATCAGCCATGTCCTGAACATCAACAAGAGTTTTCCATCGGTGCAACAGAAAAGACGGCTGCTCGACAAAGATAGATCAAAGGCCCTAAAAGAAGAAGTCAAGAAGCTGAAGGAGAATGGGTTCATCAGGGTGGCATTTTTTCCATCATGGGTCTCTAATATTGTTCTAGTTCCCAAGCCGAATGGAAAATGGTGAACATGCATGGATTTCACAGACCTTAATAAAGCCTGCCCTAAAGATTGTTTCCCACTCCCTAGAATCGACCAACTAGTCGATACCACTGTAGGGCATGAGATTATCTCATTCATGGATGCATACTCCGGATATAACCAGATCAATATGCCCCCACTTGATGAGGATCACACTAGCTTTCAGACTGACACCGGGCTTTACTGTTATAAAGTAATGCCCTTCGGTTTGAAAAACGTTGGTGCGACTTACCAGAGACTGGTCAACCATATGTTTAGAAAGCTGATCAGAATAAACATGGAGGTCTATGTCGATGACATTCTGTTTAAGTCAAAGAAGGTAGAAGGGCATATAGAGGATTTGCAAGAATGCTTCAACGTCTTGAACAAGTATCAGATAAAGCTGAATCCCCTCAAATGCTCCTTCAAGGTATGGTCAGGGAAGTTCTTAAGATTTATAGTTAACTCGAAAGGAATTGAAGCTAATTCCAAGAATATCAAAGTGCTGATCGATATGAAATTGCCAGCAAAGATTAAGGATGTTCAAAGTTTGACCGGAAGAATTGCCGCTCTCAGTAGATTTATTTTGAAATCAATAGACAAGTGTGTTCCATTTTTTAATCTACTTAGAGGCAACAAGAAATTTGAATGGATGAAGAAGTGCGAGCAGGCTTTCCAAGCATTGAAGACTCACATGGCGCAACCACCCATTCTATTGAAGCCGGTCGATGAGGAAACTTTGTTTGTCTACTTGGCGATTACAGAATATGCTGCTTGTGCTGTCTTAGTAAGAGAAGAAGAAGGCGTCCAGAAGGCTATTTATTATGTGAGCAAAAAGCTGATTGGAGCGGAACTGTGGTACCCACCTATCGAAAACTTAGCCTATTGCTTAATTTTGGCCTCTAGGAAGCTGCGGCCTTACTTTCAAGCTCACCTAATCATGGGTTTGACCGACCAGCCTCTATGGCAAGTTCTACAAAAGCCAGAGGCTGCGGGTAGATTGTTAAAATGGGCGGTTGAACTTGGCCAGTTCGATATCTCTAACTTTCCGCGAGCAGCGATAAAAGACCAAGCCCTAGCTGACTTCATTGCAGAGTTCACTGAACTTCCAGATAGCAAGCAGACCGAAGAACCTGAGTCTCAAAACCGACCTCCCTCATGGAAGTTATTTACAGACGGCTCCTCCAATGAGCATCATGCAGGGGCGGGGGTGATCCTGATTACACCTGAAGGGCATCAATTTCATTGCGTAATCAGGTTTGACTTCACTGCTTCCAACAACGAGGCTGAGTATGAAGCGTTGCTCGCTGGGTTACGATTAGCTAGGGACATGAATATAAAGGCACTTGACATCTATAGTGACTCTCAGCTGGTGGTAAATCAATTCTTGAGAGTACCAGGCCTGAGGTTTAAAGATGGTTGCTTATTTAAACAAAACAAAGGATCTATTGGTGCAGTTTGACAAGTACACTCTTCAGCAAGTACCTCGCGACCAAAATTCAAACGCTGATGCTTTGGCCAAGTTAGCAAGTGCAAAGGATGCTGATACTCTAAACATAGTGCTAGTTGAACGGCTATCTGTGCCAAGCATATAAGCAGAGGAGACCACTCTGGTGATCCAGGTGGTGGATACATGGATGACACCATACATAGAGTATCTGATACAAGGCGTGTTACCAATGGACAGAAAGAAAGCTAGGACCCTTCAGCGGCGGGCTGCTAGGTATATCCTAGTCGATGGAATCTTGTACTGAAGGGGATACTCAATGCCACTCCTCAGATGTATTTCAAAAGAGAAGGCCAAGGAATTGATGAAAGAGGTACACGAAGGCTTTTGCAGGGACCACGCCGGGGGGTAGAGCTTGTCAAAAAAGATTCTGAGGCAATGGTATTTCTGGCCAACAATGAATGAAGACTCAATGGAATTTGTACGGAGGTGCGACAAGTACCAGAGGTTCTCCAAAATCCCACGAGCAGCCCCTAATGAACTAAAACAGATGCAAAGTCCGTGGCCGTTTGCAGTGTGGGGTATAGATTTAATCGGATCTTTGCCCACAGGAAAGGGCGGCGTCAAGTATGCTGTGGTTGTCGTCAATTACTTCACTAGATGAGCTGAAGCCGAGCCACTCGCAACCATAACGACCAAGAAGGTGCTGGATTTTGTGGTTAAAAAAATCATTTGTCGCTATGGATTGCCAAGTAAAATCGTCTTAAATAACGGCACGCAGTTTGATAGTGATTTATTCACGGACTTTTGCGAATGACATGGGATTATCAAGAGCTTTTCTTCAGTCGCTCATCCCCAAGCAAATGGACAAGTTGAATCAGTCAATAAAACGATAAAGGATACTCTGAAGAAAAGACTAGAAGAAGCTAAGGGGGCATGGCCAGAATAATTGCCTGAAGTCCTTTGGTCGCACAGAACTTCCCATCGAACAGCAACATGCCATACTCCATTTTTGTTGGCTTATATGTATGAGGCTATGTTACCTGTTGAGTTGGATCCCCCCTCGTATCATAGAATAACGTACGATCAAGGCTCTAACAACCAACTATTGATGGAAACCCTGGACTTGATCGATGAGAAACGTGAGCAAGCCCAACTTTGAGTAGCTGCGTACCAGCAAAAAGTCGCCTGATATTTCAATTCTAAAGTGCGTGAAAGAAAATTCAATATCGGAGATCTAGTACTGTGAAGAGTTTTCTTAAACACCCGCGACCAGGCTACTGGACTACTCGGACCAAACTGGGAAGGACCATACCAGATTGAAGAAGTCCTCCATCCAGGCACCTATAAACTTGCTCGCTTAAATGGAGATCTTGTTCCTCGCTATTGGAATGGAGAACACTTGCGCAAGTACTATCAGTGAACAATTCTTCTTAAGGAATTGGCTTGTATCAATTTTACTTATTACATGTTATGAAAAAGGGTTGGTCATTTCACGTGACTGATCGCTTATAAGTGTAAGATCCCATTGATCACTCGTATAGACACGTTTTGTCCTTTTAATATGAGAAATATAAGGGACTGTGCGCAACCAGTCATTCTTGCCAATTATTGTATTTATTACAAGTATTTGCTCATTACGTGTGTTGTTTTGCTGTATTATCGTTTTAATTCCTTTGCTCCGAGCAGTAATGTTCGAACAAGTTTTGGTCAAGGCAATTGACTAAGGACCTAAAGCTCCTCAATCACTTGGGGGGAATATAAGGCATCTAGTAAGCAAAGTATATCGAAAGGTATCTAGACACATGAGCAAAATAAGTGAAAGCATGCTAGGGTACTTAGAGTATTTTTCAAAATTTTGTATTTTTTAAAACCAAACAAAAGTACTATGCTAAGTTCGGTCATGCGAACAGATGTTATAATAAAATGCAAATATTATAATATCAAAATGAATTCTTTTACACTGCGACCAGTGACTACTCGGATGTAATTGTTCAATAAAAAGAGAAAAGCTTCCCGTGTAGCAATAATCGTTAAAACATAAAATTGTTTTTACATCATGGCCTGTAGGTCATGTAATTCAAAAATCAAAAGATAAAGTTATGAAGTAGCCGGGGGATCCTGTGGCGATTTCTGCTGCTGATCGACTGCATCTCCAGCTTCTTCTCGGGCGCCCTTGATACCGGTCACTAAAGAAATCTCTAGAGACCTTGGAATTGTTTCCTCTTCCAGATGAGCAACACACATAGCCAACTCCGCCTCCCTAATATGATCTGGAAGATAGGAGAAATTAGCATTGGGGTTGTTCTTCTAGAACAAGTAAAAGCACTCGAACGCTGCCCCTTCATAGTCTTCAAGGTCGCGGGCATTATGTTCCTCCAGTGCAGAAACTTCATTGCGGCTTATCTCCAGCTCATCTTGAAGCTTGTGGGCTTCCAGGTAATTTGTAAGCGAACTCTCCTTATACTGCTCCTTGGATGCAGTGATCCTGGCAATACTCGCCTCCTTCTTTTTCAGCTCTTCTTCAAGAGAAGCGATTTTGGCCTCAGTCACCTGTAGTGCCTCGAGGTGCTTTGCCTCAGCCTCCTTCAAGGCCTCGGTATGCTTCGCCTCGGCCTCCTTAAGGGCATCAGAATGCTTCGCCTTAACCACCTTCATCCGCTTAGCATGAGTAGCTTCAGTCGCCTTGAGTTGCTCGGTATATTGAGCCTCACCAGCACTAAGCTGATCACTAAGTCTCTTTTCGAATTGAGCGGTTAACGTCCTTGAGCAGCGCCAACCAGAAGTCATGGTAAGAACTCCTTCCTACCAAAAAGAGACAAAGTTGTAATTAGGGGTGAATCGGAAAGAAAATTCATAAATTACAATAAAGAAAGCAACTTATGGCAAGCACTTCGTTTAGTGCGCGGTTGAAGACTTGGTCAACTGCCATGGAGCCTGTCTCCTGAATCGCCTCCCGACTGTGGCGGTGCTTCGTTATTCTAGACAACCTATCTTTGGCTAAGTTGAGCGACCAGCCGACTGCTGGACGGTGGATGTTGGAGGTGTAAGGTCGACTGGTGCTGGAGGAGGAGTCTGTCCGGCTGGAGATGGGGGATCTAGGTTTATTGGAGTTGGAGGAGTTTCCTCCCTAGCAGGAGCTGGTGGAGGAGTTGTCTCCTTTGTTGGAGTAGATGCAGGAGGGTCGTCTGTTCGAGATTTCTTCGAGGGGGGATTGCTGCAGCCCTCCCCAGACTGGCGCTTGTGGGACTTTTTCTTGCTCCCCGATTTGGTGTACAAGTCAAAAGCGCATTCGGTAGGCATGTCTATAAAAAAGAAACAAACAAACAGTTAGGCAATATAATAAAAGGAACTTGCTAAATTTAGGAAACAAGCACAGAGAAATTGAAAGTATAATACCCGAGCTACAATTATTGGTCGCTACACTATTTACTTTACTAGTGCTACACTCACTCTCTGGCCAGAAGAAGTTTGAATTTAAAGCAGTTGGGTATTTAAAGTTGCCATCCCCGTCGAAAAGGTGACAAGGAATAGGCAGACTATCTAAAAGCGAAAAATCAGTACCATTCTTGTCCAATGACTCAAGAATAGGCTCTGAGGCCTTCTTCTTGCCCTTCCCTGGAGGGACCGGTGTAGCAGCAGGTCGCGGGGGCCGGTTGGTTCGTTAATGGTCACCCTTGTTGCCCTCCTCGGTGGAGGTTGTGACACATCTTGTTGTTGCTCGGGGACTTCAGTGCCGGTGGCCGTCCCTGCATTAGATTCCCTCACATCCTGGTGAGGCGCCAGAGGGCCAACCAGCCACAGATTAGCCTCGATGACAAGTTGTGTGACACTTTTCTCTATGTCGGTCATGCTGGCCAAAAGGGCTGATCGGATCTCCATGTCTGGAGTAGGAGCTGGTCATAGCCAAGGGCCTGAAATACACTAAATCTATAAGGAAATGCAGGAAGAATCAAAGGAAAATAATAAACGACATGGAGTGCAAAGGTATTACCTCCTTGTGTGAAGGCCAAGTTGTTCGCAACCATATCGATAGTTAGAAAGTACTCCAGATGCTACTTCCCCACGTTGGATATGAAAGTAGTATCACTCAGGAAAGTGCGCATCATTTCCTGGTGACAGAAATGGAAGAACCCCGTGTTTACTTGGTTGGGGTTGGATTTTAGGTCGAACAGGTAGTTGACCTCGTGTGGCATGGGGATCAGCCACTTCTTATGACTATAAAGGATATAGAGTGCAGAGAGCATTCTATATCCACTTGGTTTATTTGAAAAGGAGCGACCCCAAAATAATTGGCCACTCCTTGGAAGAAAGGATGAAGAGGCAGGATCGGTCTTGCCTCGATGTGATACCTCGACCAGGCGCTATACGATCCTCCAGGTTGATTCGCCCGTTGGTCTCTGGTGGGTTGGACTAGGGTCACCCCAGGGAGCCCGTACTTCTTGATATAATTAGCGATTATCCTAATCGTTACTCGACTAGGAGGGGCGACATACCACTCGACATCTGGTCGAATGACGTTTCTAAGTTGGGCTTAAGCTTAGATTCCTGGCTCGGGAGTACTCTTAGCTTTTCCGCTGGTCGAGGGAATTTTACTCTACCCATGGATGAAAGGTTTTAATGAGGTCTGTTAGGTGGAGTTCAAGAAAAAGGGATGTCCGGAATGAGTAACGACGGCTGTTCTTCATCCACGAGCAGTTGAGCGAGCAGGTCATCATCAATTGGTCTCTCACCTCCCCACGGATCTTGCATCATAATCTGCGAACAGAAAAGGGGAGATGAGAACTTAGAGTCTAAAGGCTTGTGCTGAAAGTGAGAATAACGTTGCTCGCATATAAAAGTTAAGCTTTTATACGACCAGCAACATTCTAGCAAAAACACTAAGTCTCTTATGAGTAGTTTGAGAAACAGATTAAAAAGCGGAAGTAAAAAGTTTTTTAGAGAAAACTTTTTCGACTCTGAGAGGGCGGGAAAAACCCAGTTTTTCAACTAGCTTAAAAATCGAATTTTTACTTTGATTTTACGCCCTAAATCTACAATCTCGACTACAAAACTGACTCCTAACTCCTATGAAATTTTATTTCACTACCTTATCAAGCATCGATCAATATGCCCATTACCCCAAGACAGTTTCAGTCAAGAACTTAGATACGAAACAAATAAAAAACAATTTTGCATGGCAACTCAAATGATTGAAAGGTTTGGAAAACTTACTTGGATGAAAGGTGGAGTGTGAAAATGAAATCTTTGAGCGTCTGAATGAAGGTTCCTTAGATTAGCAGCAGGAGCTTCTGGGATTTTCTTGGTTCAAACGGTTGAAGTTCTTCAGAGTTCTTAAAAAACAGGAGGCAAGTGACAAGTGAAAAGTAAAAAGTGAAAAATGTGAATTTGGGGTATTATTTATAGTGATTGAGACATCATAAAAGAAGTAATCATGAGATTACTTTTTTCAAAGTATGGGGAAGTGTAATAGCCGTCAGACAAGCTTTTGGAAAGCGGAAAAGACGTGATTGGACATGATTGGTTACTTTTTTCGAGAAGGCATAAGCGGCTCTGACAGATTTGGTGGGGTAAGCGAAGAGTCAATTTTCTAAGTTTAATTTATGCTGGTCGCAGTAAAGTAAACTTGGGGGGCAAATGTTTACCCAAAAATGGCTGCTGATGACGTGGCAAGGATTTCTCACACATGGTTGACACGTGGCAGAGTCAAAATAAGACGGTGCTGTTCGGTTATCGATCAGCTACACATTGCTTCATCAAGCCTAACTATTAGTTACGACCAGGCTAGTCGTATGATTCGGTTTATTCCCTTATAAGATTGTGATCTTGTAATAAATACATTTATTATTTCATCTTTATTATCTTGATACATGGATATTCAGGAGAGTTAAGGCCCAATGGCCCATGTAACCCTCCTTGAGCCTATAAATATGCATGAAATAACTCAAGGAGGGGACTTTTGATCTTGAATCTTTTTCCAGAATATTGAGAGAGAAAGCCTATAGTGCGATTATCCATCGTCTTGTTGTAATTCTCCCAAGGTTTGTGAATCTCAAAGAACCCTAGTTCTTTGATCACAGCATTGGAACTCAATATTAATAATAGCATTAAGTGGACGTAGGTCATTAACATTCATTGGGGCCGAACCACTATAAATTGTTGGTGTTTCTTCTTTACAATTAGATTAAACTCTTAATTGTCATTTCTTTTCCTGTCGTATTTTTGATTCCGTGTCGTTGGCCAAATCGAGGGTCAACAATATTATATTGATTAACATATTGCATATTAAAAGATCCTCTTATACAATTGTTTATATGAAACTTTTTGTTTTATACGATACTACCATTACTACAATTTCTGCTGCGCACTAGGAACTGTTCCTAATAGTTGGTACGAGAGCAATCTTTAATCCTTGTGTATGTTAATTACTGTGTGGGTATCATATGAATTTTTTATATTATGGGTAATATATGAACGGATGGATGTTTATGTATGAATTATTTATGTTCTTGAGGGTTGGTTTTCATGGTGTTTTTGGGTTAGGAAAAGTTCTTAAATTTTCTAGATATACAAAAATTGTAAGCCATTTTGGGGCATAAGAATTTTGTAATTTTTTTTTTAATTCTGGATAAAATTCTGTTATGGCCTGAGCCTCAAAGCCCGAGCCAGCGCCCTAGTTGGTCATGTCATGACCCGCGCCCATGCGCCCTACACTGCCTGTGCGGCTGCACCTCGCGCCCTGCGCGGCTGCCCCCCACGCTGTGCGCCCCTATGCCCATGTCGTGCCACTACGCCCCTGCCCCGTGCCTCCTGCATGTCTCATGTTGAGCTCGTGCCCCTTCGCCCAGCCATGCATGCTAACCTCCGTGCGTGCCCCTGCTAGCCGCCGCTCACCATTGGCACACCCATTAGGGTTTGTTTCTTGCAAACCCTAATGAATGTGTAATTGTCCATTTGGGCCATTTTAAGCCCAATGTAATTAATAGTGTTTTAATTCTAATTTTGAATTAATTGTGGTGAGTCCAAATTCCAGTTGGGCCTCAATAACTTGTTGGGTTTAAAAACCCAATGTTTGATTATTTTAAAGTTGTTTAAAACCATTAAAAAGATATTTAATTCATAATGGATAGTTAAAATGGTATTGACCCAAAGACTAAAAGAGAAGGTCTAAGATCAACGGAGTTGCTCTTCATTAGACCTTAGTTAGTTTAATTATTTTTGTATATTTTTTGCAAGTGTTGTAATTTTCTTGAAATACCCAAAGCACATGTTTATTTTCTTATTTAATAAAATTATTTTATTAAATTAAATGGTATTCTATTTAAAATGAAAATAAAATCTAGGGCATGATTATTTATTTTGCATAATTGCATTAGTATTTCTTATAATATAATTTGGTAAAATTAATTTAATTAGTTTTACAATAAAATTGAAAAATATTGATTTTGAGAAAAACACATTTTAAAAAAAAAATAGTTAGTGCGAGAGGGAATTATGACAATAAGTCCCATGGTCTCCATTATTGGCTGAACACTGAGAGACATAGGAAGGGCCTCGTGTCACCTCCATTTGCGGCTTCCCCAAGGAAAGGCTTTGAATATGTTTATTTTATCTCAAGGTTGACTTCTCATAAGAGAATAAGATCACTGATGTATTTCAAGTTTGACTGACCCTAAGACACAATCTTGAGTTAAGTCATTAATTGAAAAATAATGGGTTACACTCCGAAGATGTATCTAGGCTTTCGAGCACGACTAGTGCATCTTGACCAAACTAACGGTAATTCATAAGTCAAAAGAGAAAAAAGAGTCTTTAAGTTTTCACTTATGGAGTTGAGATCTTGCCTCAAGATTAATTTGTGATTAGTCTGACCTACCCCAAGGCTGGTCCATTAATTTTCAAATAAATCTATCATGGACTGGTAACTAATTTTTGTGTGTTATTTTATGTGTTGCATTTTTTCATCATGTTTACTATTCCAAATATAAAATAATATTTATTATATGCATTAATTCATTATATTTTATTCATTTAATTTTCAACAATATGTCCAATCCAAACCCTTTAATTGCTTTACTTGCTAATGAGAAATTGACTGGTGATAACTACATGAAATGGAAATCGAACACGAACATTCTTTAGATATGTGAAAACCACATATTTGTCCTAAATGAGGAATGTCCTGGGGTTCATGCTCTCACTGCTGCAAAAACTACTAGAGAAAAGTATGACAATTGGATCTTATCTAACAATAAGGCCAAATGTTATATGCTTGCTAGTATGAGCGATGTGCTCAGAAAGAAGTTTGAAACTGTTGAAACAACCTATGAGATTTGGGAATCTCTACAAGGCATGTTTGCCCAGCAATTTGATAAGTGCAGACATGATGCTACTAGAAGCTTCGTGAATCTGAAAATGAAGAAAAATGTTTCCGTCAACATGTCTTAGACATGATCAAGATATTGCACGATGCAGAAATCCATGGTGTGACCATTGATGAGAGAACTCAAGTAAGTGTGATACTTGAATCTCTCACACCAGCTTTTGCGGCATTCACTACCAACTATGTTATGAACAAGTTAGACTACAACATTACCCAACTACTGAATGAGTTGCAAACTTTTGAGTCTCTAAACAAAAGTTCCACTAAGGTTGAGGAGGAAAATGTTGCTGAAACCAAACCTTAAACTTCAAATGGAAATTCGAAGAAAAGGAATGGTGGCCAAGGAAAGGAAAAGAAAAAGGACAAACAACCGGAGAATAATAACAAATTTTCCAAGAAGAATAATTATGCAAAGAACTCCAAAAAGAAGGCACCGAAAGGATCATGCTTTCATTGTGGAGTTGATGGTCATTGGAAAAGGAATTGTCCTAAGTACCTAGCTGAATTGAAAGACAAAAAGAAGGGAAATTTGATTAGCTTGTTTTAGAATCTTGTTTAGTGGAAAGTGATTTTTCATCTTGGACACTTGATTATGGAGCAACTAATCATGTGTGTTTTTCTTCGCAGAGTCTTAGTTCTTTGAGGAAGCTGGCTCATGGAGAGGTGACCATGAGAGTTGGAAGTGGACAGGAAATCTCGACAGCTGAAGTTGGAAAAGCTTGCCTATTTTTTTATAATAATAAATTTATTGTGTTGGACAATGTTTATTTTATTCATGGATTTTCTAGAAATTTAATTTCCTTATCAAAATTGCATGAAAAAGGTTTTAATATTTCCTTTAATAATAATTCGATTGTTATTTCAAAATATAGTTTTGACATTTGTTCTGCAAAGTCTGAACGTGGACTTTACAAGTTAGAGTGCAATGTTAAGCATGTTTATAATTCTGAATTATTTGAAACTACAAATCCCAGATCTATTAAATCTTTTCAGGGTCATGTAAGAAGCATGGGGTTGAGGGAAATGCCTCATTTGCTTTTGGACAAGTGGGAGATTTTTGGGAATGGTGCCCTTAAAGCAATTGTAGTTGACAATGGTTTTAATGAAATAAATGAAAGAATTGAATTATTGTATATATGTAGCTTATGTACTAGCTTTTTACTATATTATTGTTAATAATATTAAGTAAATATCAAAAAATTCTCAAGTTCATCTATGTAGTCTCAATCTCATATTGGTATGAGAGAATCGATAATGAGATAATGGACTTAAATAGTTCACAGTAAAATAAAGTTTCAGAATCTTTAGATTAATTACTGCTAGTGTGGTCCACTAGTATTATGAATACATGTGACCTAAATCTGGGTTTCTAGTGTTGTAAGACACTTTAGTCGAGGTACTTTGCATATTAAGAGTATGTAGAACTAGACCAGATGTGATTTAATAATACTTGTTTGAATGTCGTTTCATAGTATTATAAAACACATCAACTCATGATCATATACAAACTGATCTTAATCCTGAAGTTACTATGAACTATTATATATGTCATTTGATCCTTTGATTCATTCGTTACAGTTTGTCAGAATGATCAGGCTAAGAACTATTGTTTTGGAGACTCATTGATGTATATGGCTGGGGACATAGGTTTATAGATATGGAATCTATACCTTCTTATAGATTGAATGATAGTTCCCTATTGGGTTGGCTTTTGGAACTAAAAAGATTATTGACGTCAAATTCATAATCAGATTATGAATTAAACTTCACTAGTAAAGCCAATGGTACACTAAGAATCAAGATATAATTAAAATGGTAAAACTGTAATTTTATTCCCACTTAATTATGAATCATTAATAGATGATTAATTTGTATGTAATGATTATATCAATGTACACTGTATGGTTACAATAAATTACTCAGTAAATATATGTCTATAATTTTCAAGAGTGCAGTCTCATATTTATAGTGGAGTAATCATGAGATTAATAAATGTCATTATTGAATCAATGAGTTTTGGTTAATAATCTTTTATTTATTGGTGCTTGGAATTATTGGTCCATAGGTCCCCGGGGCAGCTCTATCAACACTATTCAATGTAAGAGTTGATATAAGGGTCAAAATGTGAATGAGCTATTTGAGATAATATTTATGTTTCAAGATAAATTTGTAATTATGTGATAATTGAAATTGCACAATTTATTATTGCATTAGTGCAATATTCGAAATTGTGTAGAAATAAAAGAAGTTGATTTTAATCAATTATTTTATTTAAGTGTGAAATGATAAATATGGATAGTCAAAATTGATTTTGATTATTATATTTATTTAATTGTTAATAAGATGATAATGGAAATTCAAATTTTGAATTTTGAAATTTAAGTTGTTATCTTTTCCTTAAAAAGATGATATCTTATTTGAATTTCTAATTATTAATTAATTAAAATAAAAATGCATGAAAAATCAAATCCCATTTTTTACGGAAGTGCAACACGCATAGGGCTTCTTGGACTACCCTATGCGTGTAACACTTCTGATGGGGATGGGTTATTGGTTTTTTTATTTTTATTTAATTAATTAATAAAACATTTTGAAAATGATTTTTAAAATGGAATGTAAGACTTTGTCTTTAACTATCATTTATTTATTATTATTATTAAGATGATCGATTTTATTATTATTATTATTATATTATATTATATATGATAGAAAATAAGGAAAGAAGAGGTTTTTACATCAGAGAAAAACAGATCATCTTTTTCTCACAAAAGATAAACCTTTCTCTCTAACCTATAATCAAAAGTCTCATATGTTGAGAATTCTTTTGATTCACAAAATTGATTACTATGTGCCCACCCACATCTTGAGGTGTAGAGGACGTCTTGGAAGATCTAGGTGTGAGTACTCTAGCGAGGATAGGAAGATTGAAATATATACGAAAAAAATCAACAATTCTTGATTGGCTACAAGATGTAGATCATTTTGTATTATTTTTACATATACATATTATATTGATTGACATATTGCATATTAAAGGATTCTCATATAAAGTTGTTTATATGACCTTTTTTTTATACGATACTACCATTACCGCAATTTCCGCTACGCACTAGGAACTGTTCCTAACAGCCACATATCTCCTTCGTAGCAACCACATCATCCATTCAAAATTGGGTTAAACATTTAGCCCCAAGTTTATCCTAGGGCGACCAACACTAGATAAACTTCCAATCTTCGACCAATTAAGTATGTAATCTCCTTCTTACTATCACTTTACAACTCATAGCTTTGATTTTATATGCAATGTCCACGCCTCCTCGAATACGCAATTGACGACTTTTGGGTTTCCTAAGCGTCTATCTCACTTTCCCATTCTGTCATCATTGCACCTTTTCAGCGAAAAATGAGGAACATTTTCACCAACCAATGCACATGACATCCTATGACGCCAGAAACTCATGATGAATTTTTTGAGATGACATCACTTGCTTGCTTCCGTGTCGTTACCTATAAATAGGTCTTCCCATATCCTTTCCTTCTTTAATTTTTCAAATTTTCCAACCTTTCTTTTTCTTAGAAATCCTTTCAAACCGTGATCTTGCTCTTCATTTTGTCTTCCAAAAATCCGTTTTTTTCTCCCAATCATTCAACCAAATTTACACCAGTGTAAGTTTCTCACTTCACTTTTTGTATTTGCATGACTCTTTGCTACTTGTTGCATAACTTCCATGCATCTTTTAGAGATTTCATATCCGTGTGTTCTTGATGTTCTTGATTTTTTTACGTAAAAAATCACTGATTTTCGAGGAAAATGTCTGTTTAAGGAGTAGTAAAATTATTTTAGGTCTTGGATTACCCTTGATCATTTTGTTGGCTTCGAGAGGATTTTGTTTTTGAATACTCCAAGAAGTATTGCTTTCCTTTTTAAATCTGCATTAGTTTCTGCTTGAAGGTAGAATATTGTTTCCCGAGTAGATCACACTTAGTTAGGCACACACATAGGTTGGTCGAATAGCTCATCTTCCCTCTACTTTTCACCAGATGTATGCACGCTATCACCGGGAGAGTGATTATTCTATTGAATCGAACATGCAATAGACTCTGGTCGATGAAGTGGAACGAAGTAGACTAGATATTCACCTTAATCGAGATATTCAAGAGCCATCTGATAAATCTTGTGAGCACTCTCACTATGATTTTCATTTTGTTCCAGATCAGGAATATTGCTGGATGATTGTGTAGTGAAGAAATAATGAAATCTTAATAATGCTCAGCACACCAAACAATGGTGTCACTGTTGTGTATTTATATTAGCTAATAATTGTTACAGTGAAAATATTCTAGACCAATCATACGGTTATGGTTATAGGTGTGAGCTAAAGGAATATAATAAAAAATTATCTATCAACCTGATAGAATTTGTTATATACTAGGACAACATACATAATTACATCACAGTAAAAATATACACAGTAAAATTTATGTCTCAACATCCCCTCTCAAACTAAGGGTGGTATATACCACTCCTAATTTGTCACTTAGAAACTGAAATCGATCCTTACTTAAACTTTTTGTGAGAAAATTAGCCACCTGATCATGAGATGTCACAAATAGAACTTCACGCTTCTTTTGTAATACTCTATCTTTCACAAAGTGAACATCCAATTCAATATGATTTGTTCTTGCATGTACCATGAGCTAGAGCCCTATACTCGGACTCTGTACTTGATCGAGAGTCACAATGCACTTGCTCTTATGTTGTCACACCATGTTACTGGTATAGCTGGTAAGGGAGATTTGAATTCATTCAACAAGGATTGTATCCACATGATTTCTGCTCACACACATGAGCTAGAGCCCTATACTCGGACTATGTACTTGACCGAGAGACAACAACCTGCTTTTCGGAAGACCAAGACAACAAAGCATCACCAAAGTATACACAATACCCAGCTACACTCTTCCTTTCATCAGGGTAGCATGCCCAATTAGTGTCTAAAAACCAGTAATAGCCAACCTTTCTGAAAACTTGATATGCAGACCCTTGGTCATTGTACCCTTCAAAAATTGCAACAATCTCTTTACTGCATTCCAATAGGTTGTGGTAGATGCTTGAAGAAATTGACTAAATTTATTAACCACAGAACTTATGCCTGGTCTGGTATAAGTTATATACTGAAAGCCTCCAATAATACTTCTATACTTTGTTGGATTATCAAGTGCTTCTCCATCATACTTTGACAATTTTATTCCCACTATCATGGGTGTTGAACAAAGTTTCGAATGGAGCATATCAAACTTGGATAACAGTTCTTTAACATATTTGGCCTGACTCAAATATAAACAAGTCTCATCTATCTTTACTTCAATCCCCAAGAAATAGTTTAGTTGCCCCAAATCTTTTAGAGCACATTCACTACTAAGCTGAGTAATAAACTTCCGCAAAACACCACGATTGCTCCTAGTAATTATTAGATCATCTACATAAATCAAGACCATAATAATCACAGTAGGAGTTTGGTAGAAAAATAAAGAAGAATCTACCTTGGAGTTCCAAAATTCCCAGCTGATTAGTGTGGTCTTGAGTCTATCAAACCAAGCCTGTGAGGCTTGTTTGAGTCCATACAACGACTTCTTAAGTTTGCAAATTAAGTCAGGTCGGCCAACATCTTCAAAACCTTCAGGTTTGCTTATAAAAACATCTCCCTCGAGCTTGCCGTTGAGGAAAGCATTGTTGATATATAGCTGACGAATGTCTCAAGACTTTGCTACATCAATAGTTAAAATAACGCGAACATAGAGGCTTTTACCACAAGACTAAATTTCTCAACAAAGTCAATGCCAGGCCTTTGATTGAATCCTTTCGCAACCAAACATGCCTTGTACCGTTGAAAAGTGCCATCATATATTTTTTTTTGGCTTTAAACACCCATTTACAATCCACTATATTCATGTGCTACTCTTTTGGTACTAATTGCCAAATTCCATTTTTCTCCAAAGCCTATACTTTATCAAGCATTGCTTGTTTCTAGCCACTATGTTGTAAGGCAGCAACAATAGAATCAGACTCATCAAAAGGATTTGTCAAAGCAGTTTGTCCCAAGTGAACTTTGGGTTTGAAAATTCCAGCCTTAGACCTCGTTATCATTGGATGTGTGGGAGCAGTAGGATCATGAACAGTCTTGCTAGTTGCAGGTGGTTATATATCAGAGGAAACATGATGCTCTACTACAATAGGACTATCAACATCATCAGTAGTCATAGGAAAATGAGAACTGTAGGAGCTTACCTGATTACTGGAGGATGAGGAAGGTGACCGTTTAAGAGAAGCTACATGTGGTGAGTCTTGCTAGAATGCTGAAGGAGAGATGGGATCCGTGGGGAGTGGCTGTGTATGGCTAGAGAAAGACATTGACCAAGAAGGAACAACCATGTGACTGACTTCTCAGGCTGATAAGTGTTTAGAAAACCAATAGCAAAAGGGAAGTCATTTTCATTGAAAATGACATGTCTAGAGATATATACCCCACTCGTTGAACTGAGACATTTATACCCTTTCTGAGCATTGCTATAGCCCAAGTTAACACACTTGGTGGAATGATATTGAAACTTATGGGTCTGGTAAGGTCGTAAGCAAGGATAACAAGTAGCACCAAAAACCTTCAAAAACTTATAATCAAGTTGTTTTGAAAATAAAACACGAAATGGAGATTGGTTGTTAAGTATAAGAGTTAGGGGCCGATTTATAGGTATGTGGTAGTTTGAAAAGCTTCCCACCAAATTTAAAAGGCATGTGAACTTGACTTAATCCTCCTTTCAAAATGATTTTCAATTAAACTTTTGAATTGAATAAATCCCTCTAGACCCTCAAATTTAGATTTCAAAGGATAAATCTAAGTAAATCGATTGTAGTCATCCACAAAATGAATATAGAATCTAAAATTGACATTAGAAATTACTGGGGTAGGACCCCATAAGTCAGCATGAACTAGATCAATTGAGGCATTGGCTCGAGTAACACTCAAAGAAAAGGGCAGTAAGTGAGTTTTTCCAAGTTGACAAGCTTCATAAAAAGCAACATCTAATTTTTGTATTGATTTTTCATTAATATCAAGTAAAACAAGATTTAGCACATGATTGGATGGGTGACCTAGTGTCTTATGTCAGTTATCCTTCAGGGAAAGTAAAGACAGATTGACTACAGACTGAGATGGATTAGAATCAGACAAAACATTCATAAAACATGTAAGAGTACTGGTTCGAAAGCCGTGAGTGGATGATAGAGAAGAGGCTTGGGTTGCAACATCAAACTTGTATAGGCCACCTTCAAGCTTCCCTTGAAGAACCACCAGAAAAGAATTCAACAACCAAATTGTTATCCATAGTAAGTTTAGAGATGTTGATTAAATTCTTGGTAATAGAAGGAACATGCAACGACTCTCTTAGTCTAAGAGAAGCTAGATTACCACAACCAACATTAGCAATATTAAGTTTACTACCAAAACCAATAAGCAACAGAACATTACCAGAATTGGAAATCTGTAGAGTTAGCTGAGTGGCATCTGAAGTCACATGGTGGCTGGCCCAGAGTCAGCATACCAAGTGTCATGTTTCAACATCTTAGGAGTGGCCACAATTGTAGTAGCAGTCGGCTTAGCAGGTGGACTAGAGTCAGGTAAAATTCCTTCCAAATATTTGGACTTTTATTGGGCATACTGACTCTATTGATGCACTCCTAGTCAGAATTCTGACTAGAGGGAGGTAACGAGCATGTCTTTGTTTGTTGAAGAGGCCATAACTGTTGCTTTCTGTTCTTGAGATATGGCTAGGATCAAGTAGAAAACCAGACATAGATCTGTTACAGATCCTTAGGTTGCTAGTTATGTAACCAATCGCCAAAATGCTAAGCAACCCAGACAACAACAACAACCCGAGCAACTAGAAAAAGAATAGCCTAAGCAACAACCAAAACCACAAGAGCAACCACAGTCATGACCCCAAGAAGTTCCATTTGTCGAGATTGATTTTGATGATGCACAATAAACTAATTTCGTTAGACTCGTCGCAAAGAGAAAATCCCGATCGAAGAGGCAAGTTAAGTGGTACATGGCTCCAGCCAGCACCCTCTTGATCCGTTAACTTTGGGAGTACCCCCAAATATATGGTATTAGGGGAGTAGATTTAGTTCTTCCTCGACTTGACCAGTGGGCGCACAGTCTTGGTGGTGTGTATAGTGCTTGGTCGAGGTATAATATTTAGGGATGCACCAGTCTCTCCTTCCATCTTTATTTTAATAGTGTCGTAAATTATTTCAGCGTTGCTCATTTTCAAATAACCAAAACATGGATACTTAAACTCTATCACAATCAAGGATGTGTTGCTCCTAACCCTCATGAGGTCCATAAAGGTACTGGGTTTTTCTACATCTGTCACCGGGACAAGAATAAGGAGTTCCTGACTGAGCCCACGTTTAGGAGAAATGTGGGCAGTTATAATAAAGAGTACTTTCTTACAACCTCCCTGGGTGCCAAAAATCAAGCTTTCCAACCAGCAAGTATTTATTTTACCTTGTGAGGTCACATTCTTAGTTTTTCCTTTCTTTTCTTACCCCAAGAGCATAGAGTAAGTGGTAAAACGAGGATTGTACTATCGTGGCTTATCATTGGTTTTGGGACTTTTTTTGTCTTTATTATTGTTACTTCAGTTTCCACTTCTTTGTCCACTATTATTTCCATTACCATTACCATTACCATTGGTTGTCTGGTTCTGGTTTGGAGCTCCATTGTCTTTGGCTGGAAGGGTTGTTTTGGAACCTACTTGATTAACTTGATCTGCTCTTTTGATGGCCTCTTCTAGTTTAATGAACTCGTCTGCTCGATCTAAGAACTCTCCTTGTTGAGTAGACGGTTTTCCTCCTTTACTCAGTCTATAGAAACCCTTTATTTGGATTTCTGCCATGATGGCCATCAATTTTCCCTCTTTGTTGACCATCTTTGATCGGACAACCTCTTGCATGAACCTCTGCACATAGTCCTTTAGAGGCTCATTTGGTCCTTGCTTAATTTCAACAAGTTTGTTGAGTTCAGTAGGTGGGATACAAGCAGCGGAGAATTGTGAGTAAAAAAGCCTTACAAATGTATCCTAGGATGTAATGGTTCCTGGCTCTAGTTTATAGAGCCATTTTTGAGCAATATCGAATAAAGTGGAAGGAAAGATCCAACAATGAACATCGTCTCTAACCCCTTGGAGATTCATCTGTATCTTAAAATTGTTAACATGTGAGATGAGATCTCCCCTTCCAGTTTACATCTTCCAAGGTCGCATCTTGAACTTGGGTGGTACTATCATGGCATTGGTCCAATTTGAAAAATGAGACCCTTTCTTTCTTTCCAGGTCAATGTCTATAAGCTTTGGGGCTGTTAGATCTCGTACCAACTGAGTAAGAGCATCCAATTGCACCTGGATTGCAGGAGCAACTAGTGGTACAACAATTGGTGCTGCAACTGGGATTGCAGTATCACCTGCTTGCGGAGCATGTGGGATTATCAGTGTGACGGGACCAACAACATTTGACACATTTCCTTCTCTAAGATGATTAAGGACATCTTGGACATCAGGTTCTCTATTTCCCTATCTATTAAAGAACCCCCCCCCCCCCCTCCCCCCCTTGGTCGCCCCTATCATTTTGACTGTCTGCTCGAGGAGGACTAAGAAGTGGTCTCGTGGTACAATTCGCTGGCTCTTACTGCCTTGGTGGGACAAACGGTCCTTCAGGGTGCACATCCCCCTGGGTTGAATATCTTGAGGCCCAGTGGTATTGGCGGAACAAACCGTCCTCTTAGATTTTCGTCTTGTTGGTGGTCATGATAATTGTTGACTAGCGTTTGGTCGACGATACTGACTCACACTATATGACAAAATAAGAATTAAACGAACTAAAATCAAGTAAACGACACAAAGAATTTTATAGTTGTTCGACCCTAAGAGTTGGTAATGACCAACATCCACTTGCACTTTTATTTATCAGAAAAGCATCACACTTAAGATCAATAAGAAACATGGGTCTACTGAGTTTCTTAAGCTGGTGAATGAATACACTTCGAAGGGTTTTTGCCTATAAAGTGCTTACAAAAGAAATCTATATGCTTTTTATTTCCTTTTCTTCTTTAGGGTTAATGATTGAATAAATCCTTTATTTATATAGTCTTAATGGGCTATGGGCCCTTACTAGCAAATCTAGGCCCTACACATGTAGGTTTGAGATCAATACATTCAATTACATATTCATATAATATAGGAATAATAAATTTAAATAACATCTACATAAATATCTTAGAATATTTAATGGTGTCTTATGAAACCCGGATCATTGGGTTATAGTGTCCTGATCATTGAGCAAGTCTTGTATCCCGAGCAACTTAATGGGATTGTACTAGTTTTACCCCTCATCGAGTAGGTTATTGGATCTTTGCTAAACAATGTTTTAATTTATGACGTAGCCTTCTCGAGCAGCTACTCCTTCCGACTAGTTCTCTGAATTTAATGTAGTATGACGCCACATGTCTCTTTTGTAGAAGCCCCGTCATCAAGTCAAAATTGGGTTAAACATTGACCCCCCAAGTTTATCCTAGGGACACCAACTCTAGATAAACTTCCAATCTTCAACCATGTAAATATCTATTCACCTTCTTATTATCACTTTACAACTCATAGCTTTTGTAACATCCTGATTTCCCTAATAAGGCTATGTGCCTTGATTAGGGGGCGAGGAGAGCAATAATTGAATATTATGTGCATATATTTGTGATGTTATGCATGATTATATGAATTATGTGAGTTATATTATAATATGACTATATTGGCATGTTTAGGTGTATTAAGCATGCATGTGGGTCTGTTACTTATTAGAAGGGCATTTTCATAATTTTGGCATGTTGAGGGCATATTTAAATATATGTATGTTTTATGATTGAGACCACATTATTATGTGGATATATTTTGGTTATTCGGCATGAGGCGATCCTAGAGAGCAAGTTAGCGGTTTAGTCATAACGGGGTCAAATACCCTGGTCGAGGAGAGCCTAGGGGTATTTTAATAATTTAGAACATAACCGGGACTTATCGGGAAATGGGAATTTATTTAGTGATTGTTCGAGTATATTGGAGATAATGGGAATTGTGAGGCGTTAATTATTATTAACGAGGAAAAGTGGTAAACGACTCATTTGCCCTTGAGGGCATTGGAGAAGGCATTAGTGGGAAAGGGGTATATTGGTCCTTTCCTTTCTAAGCAGTGGCTTAGTCACTTGGGGCTTCTCTAAACAGAGTAACAAAGCAGTCTCTTTTTCTCTCTCGGTTATCACTTTCTCTCTAAGTCCTCTTGATGTGCCTTGGAATTCTTTGGGAATTTTGAAGCTAAAGCTTGGAGTTTGGTGCTAGGAGTTGGTTAGCAGGAGCCTAGGGTCGTTTATACCAACTGAGGTAACCTCTAACCCTTGTTTTGATTAAGTCTGGTTTGGTTTTTCAAGAGTGTTTTGAGTTTTGAACTCAAGGAATAAGGTTAGGCTTGTGATGAGATTTTTGATTTAGTTTTTGGGTATATGTATTGGTTTGGATGTATTAATGATGTTTTGAGACTGAATTAGGGGTTTGGTGCCACTTTGGGGTGAATTTTGGGGGAATTGGCTCGGAGAAAAAGCTTGAAAAACTGGGTTCGTGGGGTCGTGTCGTGCCCCTTTTCTTGGGGAGTGCCCTAAACTGCCATGGCATCGCGACGCTAGGCAGGGTGCGCTGTGGTGCGTGTCTAGTGGAACCGAGGGTTAGGCTCTCTGACTTGTGGAGAGTCACGGTGCTTAGTGAGGGGCGCCATGACTCAAATGGGGAATAGTGGCCAAATTAGGTTTCAAGTGGGGGGAACCCGAACCTAAAGGCTTGTGAAGGATTCTACTACTCAGTTTAGTAGAATTCGAGGTCCCAGAGACTCGGACTCAGTTCCAAAGTCTTTATTTATTGATGGGAATTGCTTATTATGGTTGTGATTAGGGTTCCACTAGGGTTCGGGATAGGATCGTGCTCAAGGGTCTTTGTTAATTGACTAGTGCTTGGACAAGAGGTAATAAAGCTACACTCATACATGATGTATGTGATTAGGGCTTTGTTCGATTGTTAAACGTAGATTTGATTAGGGCTCCGGACCCTCTGAATGAGCATGATTATGATTGTGCTTGTGATTGCTTGATTAAGCATGCTTGTATACTCTGTAAGTGGATAATTGTTAGATGATGTATGCATGTTTGTATTATCTGATTGAAAAAGCATTGACTTATAACTCAAGGGCGGCTATAGTGCACTGAGCACTGGTCGATATGGTTAGGCCTAACCAGGAGTGTGTCATACGCTTGTCCGGCCCAATGGTCATTGGAAAACTAAAGCGCCAAATATGCTGGGCCAGCTCCAAGGCTGATTATGCAGAGTATAGAGCAATGGGCCCCGGGGTGACTCCATAGTCCCATATCCTAGGGCACTGGGCCCTGTTATGGCTTATTAGTCATATATTTACGGCAGCGACCCTGGTATGTCTTATTAATTACTTATATGAGTAGAATGCATGTGTGAGTAGGGTTATTACTGCTAGGCATGCTTAGTGTTATTCTGTGATATGTTATTAAATGCTTATGAATATGTTGAAGTTTTCTTGTTGAGCCTTGGCTCACGGGTGCTATGTGGTGTAGGTAAGGGGAAAGGGAAGTTGGACCAGACATGAGTTGGAGAGCTTCGGTGGCGATGTGTACATATTCGGTTGCTCGACCACCACCACTGTCGGGGTTTCACAGAGGAACTAGAGTCAAACCTTATTTTTTCGCCTAGGTCGGTTGTTTGTAATTTTTGAGTTGTGATTACCCTTTTTGGAACTGTAAACAACCTTATAAATGTTTATTTTGGGATCCCAAGTACGCACTTAATGTTTTAATGAAGTGAGTATTCCTTTTGACCAAATTCTTAACCCTAAGTCGTTAATCATGTTTAATTGCACGTTTATGGCCAAATGACTCGATCAGCGAGCCTAGCACTATTTAAAACACACGGTGTAACGATCTTAGCTACACTGGGCATTACAACTTTGTTTTGTTATATGCAATGTCCATGCCTCCTCGAATACGCAACGGACGAATTTGGGATTTCCTAAGTGCCTGTCACACTTTCCCACTCTGTCATCATTGCACCTTTTTAGCAAAAAACGAGGCACTTTTTCACCAACCCACGTGCATGACATCACCTCGCCACAGAAACTCATGATGATTTTTTGAAGATGACGTCATTTGCCTGCTCCCAAGTCGTTACCTATAAATAGGTCTTCCCATAATCTTTCCATTACTTTTTCAAATTTCCCAAGCTTTTTTTTCCTCTGAAATCCTCTCAAACTGTGACCTTGCTCTTCATTTCCTCTTGTAAAAATCCCCTTTTTCTTCCAATCTTTCAACCAAATTTTCACCATAGTACGTTTCTCACTTCACTCTTTGTATTTGCATGACTCTTTGTCACTTGTCGCATAACTTCCATGCATTTTTTTTTTAGATTTCACATTTATGTGTTCTTGATTTTTTACGTAAAAGCTTGGATGTTTTTTTGCAAAAATCATTGATTTTCTAGGTGTTGACCGCATTTTTGGCCAACGACGTGAGAACGTCAAAAACGATAAAGCCTTTAAGAGAAAATAAACGATACAGACGATTTTGAAAAGAAAGTAAATAACACATGCAATTTTTATAGTGGTTCAGCCCCAATATGTTGGTAATAGCCTAATCCACTTTGAGTTGTGATTATAGATCTGTACTCAAGATCAGATGAACTGAGCCAACTGAGTTTCTTCAGTATAGATTACAAGAATACAAGAATTCTTTCAGATACAAGCACTTTCTCTCTCTAGAAAATTCAGACCCAAAATTTCTCAAAAGTCCCTCTCTGATCCCATAAGCCATGTATTTATAGGCTTAGGATCATACATCTGATATCCCCTAGAATCAGGATATTTTATTATTCTTATTATATTTAAATTACAAAAATATTCAAAATGTAACAAAACACCCAATTTGCGGGAAGAATGAGAGATTCCCGCGTAAGCTAAGACCGATTCTTGTTGAAGCTGTTTATGGGAATCTTGACGTAGTCATGCTCTATCTAGTTGATCCATATCACCTTCAATCTGGTCGAACACACCTTCAGTGGGCAGATTTCCTGTGTTGAAGTGCACGCCAATATACCTTATGTGCACGCTAGTATACTCTATGTGCACGCCAGTATACTGTTGAAGTGCACGCCGGTATACTCTATGACCGGGCAGTCATGCACTTAGCTGGTAGGATATGCACTTGGCTGGTCGGTCATGACACATCTCTAGTGTAACATGGCACATCTCTGGTCTAGCATGACATTTCTCTGGTCTAACATGGCACATCTCTGGTCTAACATGGCACATCTCTGGTTTAGCATGACACATCTCTAGCTAGTCAAAATTATTCAATGGCCTACCGGCTACTCCTAAGCCATATCACTTTATCATAACTCTGAGGAGCCAATATATTTATTGACTTATTAATGTGTCTTTTATAAACCATGTACTGCCACTTGTCACCTCTATTGCCACGTCATTGATCTCCAATTTTTTGGGGATAACACTAGGAAAATGTCTGTTTGGGGAGTAAGAAAATGATTTTAAGTATGTGGTTACCCTTGATCATGTTTTTGGCTTCGAGAGGAATTTTTGAAAACTCAAAGTATTGCTTGCCTTTTAAAATCTGCATTAGTTTCTGCTCGAAGGTAGAATAGTGTTTCCCAAACAACTCACACTTAGTTAGGCAAACACATAGGTTGGTCAAATAGCTCATCTCCCCTCTACCTTTTACCAGATGTATGCACACAATCACTGGGGGAATGATTACTCTATTGACCTGGACTTGCTACAGACTCTGGTTGATGAAGTGGAACAAAGTCGAGCAGTTATTGACCTCAGTCGTGATATTCCAGAGCTATCTGATAAATATGGTGAGCACTCTCACTATGATTTTCATTTCTTTCCCGATCAGGAATATTGCTGGATGATTTAGAAATTAGAAAAATGAATAAGGAAATTCCTTCCAAATAATTGGACTTTTATTGTGCATGTTGACTCTATTGATCCACTCCCAGTCAAAATTCCAACCAGAGGGAGGGCAACGAGCATGTCTTTGTTTGTTGAAGAGGCCATAACTGTGACTTTCTATTCTTCAAATATGGATAGGATCAAGCAGACAACCAGACACAGATCTGTTACAGATCCTTAAGTTTCTAGGTATGTGACCAGTGGGCAAAATTTTGAGTAGCCCATATAATAACAACAACCCGACCAGCTAGAAAGAGAACAACCCGAGTAATAAACACAACCATAAGAGCAACCACATGCACAACCTCAAGCAGTGCAATTTGATGAGATTGATTTTGACATTGCACAGTTAGACTCGTCGCAACAAGAAAAGCCTGCTCAAGGAGGAAAGGTAAGTGGTATGTGGTTCCAGCCAACACCTTCTCGAGCCATTTACTTAGGTAGTACCCCCAAAGATAAGGTATTAGGGGGGGAAGATTTAGCTCTTCCTCGTCCTTACCAGCGGGCGCACAGTCTTGGTGGTGCGTACAGTGCCTAGTCGAGGTATAATATTCAGGTAAGTGCTAGTCTTACCCTCCATCTTTATTTTAAGCGTGTCTTGAATCACTTAAAATCTAGGATGGGCCGCTCCTACCCCTCATGAAGTCCATTACTTATTAGATTTGAAATCGAATCAAGGCCATAAAAGTATTGGGTTTTTCGACTTCTGTCACCGGGACAAGACCAGGGATTTCCTGAGTGAGCCCACGTTCAGGAGCGACATGGGCAATTATAATAAAGAGTACTTTCTAGCAACCTCCCTGGGCGCTGAAAATCAAGCTTTCCAACAAGCAGATATTTATTTTAGCTTGTGAGCTAACATTCTTAGTTTTTCCTTCCTTTCTTTGGCCTCACACATTCTTGTTGTGTTTTAGGGCAATAGGGCCGAACCATTCCTACTATGAACATGGCCAGGTGAGCAGTGGTTTGAGATTGGCTTCCTTCTGAAGCAAAGAACTATAGACTGCTCGTAATCGACAAAAATCTGAGGAGAGTAGGGTTGCTTAATACCTACCATGCCAATGAAGAAGGCGTTGTTGGTGGAGGAACTGCTGAAGAAGCAGCGGAGGAAGGACTGAGACTTCTAACCAGTCTCAGGTGGTCCATGTCCCTTAGAGGAGAACAACAGGGATCAGAATAAGAGAAGAAGGAGATGTTCCTCGCCCTCGAACCACAACACCTTCTGTTGACAAAGGCAAAGGCAAAAAAAGTGCTGGAAGTGGAAGAGGATGAACCCATGTCTTCTGACGATGAGGAGGGGATTCCACATACTATAGTTACTCCTTTTTTTTTGTGTATGCTATGGTCGTACGCTATCTTTAGAAGTTTGTTGAGTCATATCACATTTTGCATAAGTGTAATACTTATTTATATACTTCCATGATCTAATACACTTGCATTTTTTTAACTACACTAACTCACCTCAAAACTTAATCAAAACACCATACAAACTCAAAATTCAGAAGTAGCTCTAGATCTCAAAAGTTAGAAAAAACTCAGAGCTCAAGCTTGAATTTACCTTTGTTCAATTCCTTTCCTAGATGCTTCCTTAAGCTTGCTAGCCTCTAAGTTCTGCCAAAGCAAGTTCCAATTCCGACAAGCTCCCTCCTAGACTCAAAATGATCAAGACACTCCAAAGTCCTTCTCAAAGCCAAAACGCTAGTGAGAGGGAGAGAGAGTCACGGGAGAGAGAGAAAAGTGTTTTTTTTTTTTTCCTGAGTTTCCTGATGGTGAAGGCTCCTAATTGACTAAATCAATCCATGGGCATGAAATGATCAAAACACCCCTAGACTAAATCCTTACTCTTTAATGCCCTAAAGGGAAAAATAGTATTTTTCCACCATTTCCCACTAATATCAAATTATACCAATAAATTCCCAATACCCGATAAATCTCGGTAATGTACTAAATTACCAAAATACCTTTAGGCTCACCTCGAGTTGGGTATTTAGCCCCGTTGTGACTAAACCACTACTTTACTCACTAGGATCGCCTCATGTCGAGTAACCCAAAATATCCACATAATAATGTGGTCTAAATCACAAAACACATATATTTACAAATATACCCTCAATGGGTCAAAATTACAAAAATACCCTTCTAATATGAAACGGGCCCACATGCATATTTAATACAGTTAAACATGCAAACATAGCCATATCATAATTTAACTCACATAAAAATATACATATATCACATAAACACCTAATTAATCCAATTATTTCCCTCAAATGAAGACACTAAGTCGTTACCATGTGATTTTAAAACGTGCAATTAACTCGTTAATCGAGGAATTAGACCAAAAGTGTTAGTAATTAAAGTATAGACTCGTTTAATTAAACTGTCATAAAAAAAAGTTTAAACATTTATTAAAATTATAGAAAAGTTACACGGGATCCCCAAATATTGTTAAGACATATTTACAACTCAAAAGTCTTTATACAGTCGACCTAGGCAAAAAAATCGATCATTTACACATTGTTCCTCAAAACTACCCCAGCTGTGGTGGCTAGGTAGGCCAAACATGTACGCACCACTCCATGCCCTCCAACTCATGGTTGATCGACCTTTTCCTTGCCCTTACCTACACCACACAGCACCCGTGAGCTGAGGCCTAGCCAAAAAACTTTACAACACAACATATAATAATTTATTTCAACAAATGCATAACTAATCAGACAATACAGACAATCTACAAGTTTCTATTAGAATTTACAACACTGGCCTTCGTCGATCAAGGTGCATTACCAGGCACCAAGTTCACAGTCTTAATTGAGCGGGTAAGTACAACACGCTTAAAGGGTCTTGCCTTGGCGGCCTGCATTCAACATGCTTAATGGAGATCCCGACCTTTGCCGCTCTCGACCTTTGCCATTCCCAACCTTTGCTGCTCCTGGCCTTTGCCGATCTCGTCCTTTTCCTCTCCCGGCCTTTGCCGATCCCGATCTTTGCCGTTCCCAAGCTTTGCCGATCTCGACCTTTGTCGATCCCAGCCTTTTTTACTTCGTCACAAACACATGTGCGACATAATAGTTACAAACAATTACACATAACACTATTTACAATATAGCTCTACAGGCAAATACAATTTTCTTTCCTTGAGTCCCGAGCTGACAGAACCAGGCGATCCTGAGCACAATCCCTAATCCCAAGCCTTAGCAATAAAACCTAGTCACAACGTAATAATGAATAACTATCAAAACCTAAATCAATTATAGGCTTCAAAATAATACACTAGCCGCCGGGACCTCGAATTCTACTAAATCGGGTAGTAGAATCCTTCTGGAGCCTTTAGATTTGAGTTCCCAAGCATAAAACCCTTAATTGGCCAATATTCTCTATTTGAGCTGCGACCCTCCTTAGAGGCGTCGCGACCCTCTACAAGTCAGAGTGCTCGAGGTTCCCACCTGAGGGACACAGGCCGCGACGCTCCCTAACCAGTGCCACGACACCTGGGGGTTTCAGCAACCCTCTTAGGCCTTCTGGGTTCATGCGGGTCGAGGTGCTCCAAGAACAGCGTCGCGACAGGACCTCGTGAACCCATATTTTCCATCAAATTTTAGATTTCTAAACTCCCCAACAATCACCCCAAACACAATTTTAATACCATTAAACTACAAAAGTGGTCTCAGCTGTTCAAAATCATCAAAACCTAGCCCATAACTCTAACAAAATATCATCCAAATTCAAAGCAAACTCTAAACGAAAAAAAACTAAAATTTAGAACTTTAAAAACTTAATTTTGCCCCTAATTAATCAATTTCCTAGCTGCCTCTTAATCCCACTCCTAGCTCCAGCTTCAAGATCCTTAGATTTTCCAGCCTTTTCTCCTAAAAACATAAAAAATTCTTCAAGTGCCCCAAGAGAAAAGAGGAAGCGTGATAGAGAGAGAGAAAAGGTAACTGGGTTGGAGTTTATCTTATTTTGTCCTAAGGTTTCTACAGAACTCTAGTGCCTAGGAATCCAAGGCTAGGGAAAAGACCAAAACACCCTTAACCTTTTCCTTACTTCTCCAATGTCATTAAGGGTAAAATCATCATTCGCCATCAAATACATCGTAATCTCAATTAATCTCGACATACCCCAAATAATCACTAAATAATTACCAGTTATCTACATACTACATTCCCAAAATACCCCTATACTCATCCAGAGTCGGGTATTCACCCTGTTGTGACTATTCTGCTAACCCGCTCACTAGGATCACCTCGGACCACACATCTCAAATATATCTCCATAACACCAGGGTCTCACTCATAACACATACATAACTACATTTAAGCCCTCAACGGGACAAAATTGTAATCATGCCCTTAATAACCAAAACGAGCCCACATGCATATTTAATCCACCTAAACATGCATATATATTCACATTACCATATAAATAATTTATACCGCATTATCACACATATATTAAATTAATTCCACATATAAACCCAGTTATGCCCTCCTGGCAAAGTAACCAAGGCACTCAGCCTTAACAGTAAATTCAGGCCGTTACATAACCCATAAATGGAGGTCCCATCCTCCCGGTGTCTCTCCTGGCTGAGTTCTCGCCCAAGATTTTGTTCTCTGCACCCTCTGCATTAAGGGTTTTCTCCACCACCTGAGCATATCTTGTCACCCAAGGCAAGATGGTAATTCATATGTCTCGGGCTATCATAGGCTCTAGCCCTTGAAGGAACCTTTCCTTTCTTGTCCCATCAGTGGGCACCAAGTCTGCAGCAAACTTGGCCAGTCTGTCAAACCTCAGTGCATACTCTATCACTGACATATTTCCATGTAGCAGTTTACTAAACTCCTCTGCCTTTGCATCCCTAACTACATCATTGTAGTACTTTTCATTGAATATAGTTCTAAAATCTTCTCAATCCATGGTTTTTATGTTCCTAGTCTGGGATATCACTTCCCACCCAATTCGGGCATCCTCCCAAAACATATAAGTGGCAGAGGTCACTCTCTCAGTACCCTCCACCCTCATGAAATCCAGGATAGCAGTAACTACGCTCATCCATTGCTCGACCTTTACCGCATTTGCACTGGCCTAAAAAACTAGAGGGTGTTGTTTCCTAAATCTCTCATAAAGAGGTTCCCATTTGTTCTCAACCTCTGGCGGCTATACAACTACCGATGCCAATGAATGGGGCACCACTGGCTGAACGTTCCTTGCTTGAACTTGTTGCTGCCTCAGTAGACGAATCTCTTCTTCATGCCTCTATAATCTAGCTTGCATATCAGCAAGCACTTGCTACTAGTTCTCTAGAGCTGCCAGAGGGGTTTGGCCTTGATTATCATTCTCTATCTGTATTTCTTGGCCGGCTAATGGATCTGACTATCTTCAAAGCATACTTCCAAGTTTATCTCTGCGGTTACAAACTCAGCCTATTAGGTAGTAATAACAATACCTCTTGCCGCCCTACGATCCAAGACCGAACAAACAAGCATTCACACTCAAAAATCATGCTAATAAGCATGTCAGTTCATATCATACTCAAACATGGTTCTAATAAGCACTTCCTGACATTTATAAGAAGATAATGATGCTAATAAGCATTTTCTGGCATTTATAAGAATTTAGCAATGCTAATAAGCATTTCTTTAACATTTACCAGTATTTACAGTGCCAATAAGCATTTCTTGGCCTACATATACATATAACAGCGCTAATAAGTGTTCCTTTAACATTCACAAGCAATAATAGCGCTAATTAGGACATTTTTAGCATACTGTTACACCTAAATTTTGAGAATAAAATAAATAGCCTCGAAATGTAGGCTCGAAATGGTTAAGGTCGGGATCTATTGATGATGACAGTACACTTATTCGTATTATCAAGCGGCTTTGGATTTGTTATTAGCACTTGGGCATGAGTCGCAACTTTCGAGCTTGAGTTGTAGGCTCGAAGGCACCAACCTTCTCCGAGGGACAAGCTCGACCCAATTACTGGATGAGGATGATGTTATAACTGGAACAATGAGCTTGAAGCTTGGCTAGTCTCGAAAGTACATCAGCACAACAATCGAGCTCAGTGACGCGTTTGGATGGCGGAAAGACTGTTAGGAAATCCCTATTTCATAGGGATAATAGGGATTCCTTATTATCATATATTAAATCCATGTTGTCATGGGATATTATGTAATTAACACATTTATAGTATTTATTTCAAATTTATTTGATTGATTGTAACTTCCCTGAATCAGAGGAATGTATTCTCACAACCAGTTCTATAAATAGCCTGGAATATTTCATTTTTAGGGATGCACAAATTGTATTAGAGAATACTCTATCGGTTCTTTTCATCCAAAGTATTGAGAGAGTATTGATAATAAAAGTGACTCGTGGACTAGGAAGATTTTAACTGCTAAACCACGTAAAAAAAACCTCTAAATCCTTCTACATTTTCTATTTTTTGTTTAGTACTCTTCATATTTAAGTTGACAAAAAATGACGTCAATAGTTTTGTGCTTTCGTTGACAGCATTAAGCAAATCAGTGTATTGTTTAATAAAAAACCTCCTGCATATCATCAATGGATGCCGCGAATAACCTTGGTACTGGTGGGTGACCATTACCACAAATCCCCGAGGAGTGAATGTAACGCCCTAAACTCCAGGGACCATTACGGTGGGCATTTTAAACAGTGCTAAACTCGCTAACCGAGTCTTTTTGCCATAATCGTGTAACTAAGTATGATTAACAGTTTAAGGATTAAAAATTTTGGTTAAGATATAACGTTTCATTAGAATGTTTACTGTATACATTGGGATCCCAAAAAAAATATAATTTAAAGGTTTATTACAACAAATATTTACAACCAGCAGATCTAAGCGGCAAAACAGGGTTTAACCCTATTTCCTCTTTCAACCCTCGGTCGTGGCGGTCGAGTAGCCGCATATGTACACATCGTCACCTAAACTCTCCAACTCAAGGATGGTCCAGCTTTCTTTTGCCTTTACCTGCACCACATAGCACTCGTGAGCCGAAACCCAGCAAGAAAACTCAATATGCTCATGAACAATAATAACATGTCATCAAATCATAAGGCGTGTGCCTAGCAAATACATCCTTATTCAAGCAGGCAAATAAGTTCAAGCAATGAACGAGTGACTGATCAACAAATCACTAACAGGGGGTCTATACCTTTAAATGAGTGACTAATTATCAAGTCATTAACAGGGGGTCAGTACCTTTAAACGAGTGACTAATCATCAAGTCAGTATCAGGGGTCCAGTACCTTAAAACGAGTGACTAATCTTCAAGTCACTAACATGGGATTCCACTCCCTCAGCCATGTGACAAAACAGTCACCTAGGCCTTTGGCCCTGGCTCTGAGTAACTAGTCTTAGACTAGACAAGCGCTTAAAATTTTCATTGACCTTCGGGTCGATCTAGCATTAATGCTCCTAGAGTCATTCAACGCTGATATTGATTAGATCTAATCTTTTATCGGCTCTACTGACGCTTATGCCGTTTCTGACTCTTAGGTCAGTAATACGTGACCAGTGCCAATCCTGAATAGTCAGTGCCACACACAAGTAAGCAATGCTACCAAACATATATCATATGTCAAATATTCGAATACAGGGCATTCAACATGCTTACTTAATAATTGCTAGCATAATTAGGATCATGCATAAACACAGAGACTCAAGCTCTAATCAATCTCATATTCAATATTCACAGCATGCCCTAATCACATTTAAACATCCAACATGCATCAAGAATAACCATGCATGTCACATATAGGGGGTGCAAGTTTTCTTACCTTTGGTCCAAGCACAAGTTACCAATAAATGAGCCACAAGCATGATCCTGATTTCAAGCCCCTAGTGATAACTTAGTCACAACCATAATATAAAACCTCATCGAAATGAGTAAATAAATACCTCCAAACCCAACCCAAGCCTCCAGAACGTTGAATCCCACTCAACTAGGTAGTAGGCTCGATCCCAGGCCCTTAGAGTTACGTCTCCATCACAAAAACACAAATCTAGCATTTTTTTTCCTTAAGGGTCGCGACCCTCCATGGAACATGCCACGGTCCGCCCCCCAGGCAAAGCCTCCTCCTCGTTCTTTAAGCTTGGGCCGCGGCGCCCTAAAACAGGGCCACAGCCCAAACGTGAACTAGCCCAAAAACCCCGTTTTTACCATTTTAAAACCTTCCAAAAACCTATCCAAACATCTCCAAACTCAAAAATAAAAGTTCCCAAACATCCCCATGATCCAAAAGCCATAAATCCCAAGCTTCAATTCAACCAAAAACTCATCAAAACACAAAGTCCAATTCAAGCTTAAAAACTTTAAAAAACATAGAACATAAAACTTGAATTACCTCTAATTGAGTTGTTTCCAACTAAATCCACTGGCTAATAAGCTTCTAATCTTTCCTAGGATCGCTATGCCTCAATCGTCACTTGAATCCGAGTCCTAGAACTCAAGTTTCCTTCGAAAATGAGATCGGGAGACGAAAATGGAACCGAGAGGGAGAGAGAGCGTTCTGAACGCTCTTTTTATTTCTTAAAAGGTTACTTCAAACTTAAGTAGCTTCAAACAAACCCTAACGCTTGGGATCCCAAAAACACCCCTGGGGAAAAAATAGTCAAAACCTCCAGAATTTCCCCCTGATCTTGCTAACTCCCAATTTATCATCAAATACTTATTCCCATTACCCAATAACCCAGTAATGCACTAAATACCCATTGACTTACTCCAAGTCAAGAATAAATCCTGTTGTGACTTTCCCACTAGCTTACCTCCTAGGATCGTCTCATGCTGAGTAACCCTGTCATAACCAAATAATAATAAAGCACCACACATATATCACATATATCCAAAATATGCCCGAAATGGCCAAAAATATGAAAATCACCCAATTACTCAAAAATGGGTTCACATGCATATTTAATACACCTAAACATGCATATAATCATTTAATAACATAATAAATCAATTATGGCCCTCCCAGCCTCCTAATCAAGGTCTTAAACCTTATTAGGAAATTTGGGGCATTACAGTGAACTCCTTAGACTTAGAACTACCCACGAAGGCCTGGGAAGCAGCCCATGGTAGATCAGATCCCCAATGAGGGGAGTGCATCATCGACCTCCAGGGGGCAACCTGCTCAAACCCCTAGACCCGACGAGGATCTGTATTATAATCTTGAAAGGTACATACCGATCATGGAATTGGTGAACCATAAATTGCACAAACAGCTAGCCGAATATACACGGAGAAATGTAGAATTGGCTAGGCAAGACGCTGAAGTACAATCACAACCCTGAAGGACCAAAGGATGACCCCAAGGGAGTACCGCCGCCAGAATGGTTGAGGAAAGGGCCCAACAAGCCCAACCGAGGCCCAGTACAAATACCGGCAATAGTCGTCTTGAGGGAACACTCAAAATGCTGCAAGGGGAAATCTTACGGGAAGTGTAACTGCTGGAATTGGGAATAACCAAGCTCCTTCGGTAGCTCAGAATGATAACCTTGAACCTGTCAGGAACAACCCAGCACCTGTCTGAGCACATTCTGGAACTACCAGATCTGATAACGGAAGACCACCGCCATCACCAATAAGGCATCTGCCCTCGCCGGTAAGACACCCCTCTCCAGCTCGAGAGGAACCCCAGACAGCTCCCAATAGGAACCCTAGACAGCTCCCAATATGAACCGGACAAGGGAGTGGGCACCCCAGAGACCCTCTTGAAGTGGGAACCGAGAAAGAAAACATAGGAGTTGACCTGGACAACGAGATGAACGAGAGGCCCCTTGAGAGGCTCGTCAATGACATAGGGCATCCTAGCTAGTAGGAAGTCATATGTCGAGGTCACAGCCGACTGGGGCGAGGGGACAAGCAGAAAACCCACCTCGTAACAATCGAGCCACACAACAACAACCAGAGAGGAATGCCAGATTCCTCAGTGGAAGTTTGTACCTCAGCTGATCGGTGAGTGTTTACAACACCAAGCCCAGGAATACTGGGAATTATGAGAATGATTACCCTAATCTTTGAGATCATTTGAATCAGAACTGGGGGCAGACTAACTCGTCAAACCCAGATTTACAAACACATTTAAATAACTGAAAAACGCCTTTTGAGCCAGTACTCGGGAATCAGTATAACCCTGTACTAGGACAGGGATCTGGAGTTTTCACAAAAAATAACCAGCTACCCCAAATGCAAGCTCAACCTCCGGTGGACCTAGTCCATTAAAGGATCAACCAACTTGAAAGAGCATTCAAACTCCTTCAAGAAGAAAGAAGTAAGGACAAGGATGACAACTCCGATGAGGAGCTCGAGCCTTTTGCTCTACACATATTAAATACTCCATTTCCTTATGGGTTCAAGATACCCCATGTGGCACCCTTTGATGGGACTTCAGACCCATATAGTCATCTGAATACGTTTAACACAATCATGTGTGCCAACAACATTGGATATGATCTTAGGTGCATTCTCTTTCCAACCACACTCACGGAACCAGCAAAAAAATGATTCAAAAAGTTTTGAAGGCACTCAATCTCATCTTGGGAACAACTGACTAAAGAATTTAAGAAGCAATTCAAGGCCAAGGTCGGTGTCAGGCCCGAGGCCTCGGCATTGAATAATGTTAGACAATAGCTGATAGAGTCATTAAAAAGCTACGTAGCGAGATTCAACATAGAAGTGGCATGAGCTCAAAATGTCGATGATAGTGGTCATCTCATGGCATGATGAGCTGGAGTATTGCCAGGGAGTCCCCTTTGGGTCGACATGCAAAGGAAACCCATATGGACAATAACCAAGTTCAATAACTAGGCTCAGAGATTTGTCAATGTAGAAGAGGAGAGGTTAGCATTAAAACTGACTCATCAGCCCATTATAACTACAACGACGAACGTCAACTCAGCCTCGACCTCGACTACACCCTCAACATCGCGGCCCTTAGGAGATAACCCTTCAAAAAGGAAGAAAAATAAAGGGAATAACTCGAAGGCAGACGGGGGTAAAAAGAAAAAAAGGAGATAAATACTTCTCCATTTACATAGTTTATACCAAGCTTACAGTATTGGGAGAACATTTTTATCGCAAATGAGAACCAATATCCGTTCAGACGATGTGATCCGATGCAAAATAAAAAGTCTAAAAGGGATATCAATAAATTCTGCAGATTCCATAGGGACATCAGTCATACCACCGATGAATGCAGACAACTGAAGGATGAGATCGAAGGCCTGATCTAGAGAGGATACTTTGGGCAGTATGTTAGAAACAGGAATATGACCCAAGCTTCGGTTAGACAGAGGGCAGCTCCTACACAGCCTGCTGAACAGAATACTGCTCCACACGCAAGGGAGGGTGACCGACCTCCCCCGATCGATGGGGAGGATGTATTAACCATTGTTGGAGGATCGCATATTGCTGGGTCGGGAATAAATGTCCAGAAAAGATATGTCAATGAGCTCAAGACGCGGGACAGATCTCCCTATGAACCTGAACCCCGAACTCCAAAACAACAGAGGGTTGAAACTCAACCCATTACTTTCACTGAAGAAGATGCCTTGCACGTCTAGTTTTCCCACAATGACCCTTTGGTAATCACATTCCAGCCTACCAATAAAAGGGTGCACCGAGTCCTGATAGATAACGAGAGCTTAGTTAACATCCTTTACAAGGCCATCTTGGAAAAGATGGGACTCTTAGTTCGAGACTTGAAAGCTTGTGTGACGATGTTGTACAAATTTTTAGGAGAAGGAATAGCCAGCACGCGATCTATCGAGCTCCCGGTGACCTTGAGACAATCCAGTCTCAGTAACTAAGATGATGGAGTTTATAGTGGTGTACACCCCATTGACCTACAATGTACTGCTCGGGAGACCAGCCCTAGTTGGGTTGGGGTAGTTTCATCTGTGAGGGACTTGGCCATCATGTTCCCAACACTTAGTGGCATTGGGACACTGAAGGGAGACCAGTTGGCCGCCCGAGAAAGCTATAGCATACATATCAGATAGAAAGTTGGTATCAAGGTCAGGAGTATTGGCCCAAATTTGATACATCGCCATGTCTACGACGCGATCTTTTTTGGTCTTAAACTCCTTAAGAAGACTATCCTTCTTCCAACTTGGCGTTAAACTCGTAGACTCTTTTGATCTCTGAATCTCTGGCCTCCACCTCCTTCCGTGTCACCTCCAGATTCCTTCTTATAGACATCGGGCGTCTCAATATGGAATCATCGTTCAATCTATAAGAAGGTATAAATTTCAAATCTGTTAAGTTATGTCCCCATCCATATACATCATTGAGTCCCCAAAACAATAGTTATTAGCCTGATCATTCTGACAAACAGTAACACATGAATCAAATGATCAAATGACATATATAAGAGTTCATAGTAACTTCAGGATTATGATCAATTTGTATATGATCATCAGTTGATGTGTTTTATAATACTAGGAAACGATATTTAAACAAATATTATTAAATCACACCTGGTCCAGTTCTACATACTCTCAGCATGTAAAGTACCTCCACTAAAGTGTCTTACTACACTAGTAACCCAGATCTAGGTCAAATGTATTCATAATATTATTGGACCGTACTAGCAGTAATTAATCTAAAGATTCCATAACTTTATTTTACTGTGAACTATTTTAGTTCATTATCTCAATCTTGATCATCTCATACCAATATGAGATTGATAGCACATAGATAAACTTAAGAATTTTATGATATTTACTTAATATTATTAACAATAATATAGTATGTAAGATACATATATACAATAATTCAATTCATTCATTTATTTAATTAAAATCATTGCCAACTACAATTGCTTTAAGGGCACAATTCCCAACAATTGGTTCTTTACGAAACAACCTGACATAGCCTCCTCCAGCAGCTACTCCTTTCAAGCATCATTCTAAATTTAATATGGTATGCCACCATGTGTCCTCTTTGTAGCAACCACATCATCCAGTCAAAATTGGGTTAAACAGGTACCCTGCCCAAAAAACAATATCCAAAGTCAAAGTTTGGAGCTTTGCACTCATCCCCAAATTTATGCTTAACCATAATAACACCATCAATATAAACCCAAAATTCTTCTAAAAACTCATAAAATTTTCAAGAACTAAGGTACCTTTCCCAAAAACAAGATTGAAATTCAAAGGTTGGACCTTTGCACTCATTCCCAAATTTATGCTTAACCTTGATGCACTGATCTTTAACAAACAAAATACACTGATATTCCAACAATTTTGAAAGAAAAAGAAATTGAACCAAATACTCCATGAACATCCTTCTTCATCCTCATCATGTGAGCTAAAATTTGAAACAAAGAATCCAAATCTATTTCTTTTCACATCATTCATCAATAAATTTCAATAAAATAAATATGAAATATAAATACATCAACAAAATAGTATCAAAACAAACACTGAGATATGAACAAAAAATGAAAAAAAAAAAATCAAAAGAAACCCAGGAACATGAAGAACCTACCTGGAACATGAAGAGAAAAATGAAGAATCGACCCTCCCCAAACATAGATTTAATTCAAGCCTAGATGTCACCGCTCGTTACGTTGACTCGATCCCAAATTTTGTCACCCACGTTGGCCCTAAACCTTACTGTCGCCCAGCCATGTCAGCCCCAAATCCTTTCGTCGCCCATCCATGTTGAGCCCAAACCCTCCCATCGCCTAGCCATCTCAGCTCACATTCCATCGCCCCGACCCCAAATCCCGTTCCCAGCCACCTCTTTGCACCAAGCCACTAGTCCCCTTGCCACCCCAACCCCAGATCCCATCACCTCAGCCACCCAGGAAACTGCAAGAGGAAGAAGAGGAAGGAGAAAAAGAAGAAGAAAATGGGGAAGACCAATGGAAATTTTTAGGGTTTTGATGGAATTTTTTTAGGGTTGTGAAGAAGAAGAAGAAGAGGAGGAAGAAGATGGGTAGGAGGGAGAAGGGTTTGGTTTATTATTATTATTGTTTTTTATTTATCTTAATTTTTTCTATTTTTATTATTTAATTTATTTTAAAAAATAATTTTTAAATAATCAATTAAGTATTTAATACATGTCCCAATAGATTATGGACATGTATGTCCTCGCTGGCAGCTATTGGTGACTGTGGATTTGTTAACAGAACTGAGGTTTGGTAGGTATTGCCACCAAAAATAAAGATTGGTGGTTTAAGTGTAAGAAAATATAAAGATAAATGGGGTTTTCCACCAATTACTTGTAGAGTTTTGCCTCTAATTATAGCAATCATTGCAAATGTGTTCCTTCAATTGCATTCCGTTCAGTTTTAAAAAGTTTGCTAATAAGGCCAAGTGTTATAAGTATAGTTGCAGTACGATGGTTTATTTAACCAACTTAAACTAGCCAAAATTGAGTTTATTGGTGCTAAACATTAATTCTAAGAATGCAAATATATATTATCGAAATTTGTCATTAGATCTCTATTTATGCATGTATTTTTGTATGGACTTGAATTATGATAAATTAGTACCTCATCAGTGACACATCAGTATATAAAAAAATAAACTTAAGCAATTGAAGAAATACAATTGTAACTTGTAATAATTTAGAAAAAATATTATTTATTCTAATTAAAAAGAACATTAGAGGTCGTATTTTTTTTTGACCTTTTTTCAATAATATGTATTGGGAAAACAATTGTCCTTTTAACAAATCTTACATGCGGAAAGATCAATATTTGAAAGAAAAAGAAAAGATCTTTTTTTTTTTTTTGCTGGTGCAATTATTCCATCTAATTTTACAGGAACTCTTATCTTATAAATACATATCTATTGTTGTCTTTACAATATGAGATAGTGTGAGTGCGGGGTTTGAATAGTACTTTTCCTTGCAAGGAGTCAAAATGTTTAATTATGAAAAAATGAATGGGAAGCAGGGCAGGGGTTGTGCTTTTGGGACCCCATGACGTGTGTAGATAAATGTTTGAGCTTTTCCCTTTCAGTGTGCGCAAAGGCTGAGTGTGAGTAGGCAGATTTTGGGGTTCCACCATTAGATTTGTATTCCTACGAAGCATGTGGTGGGGTTACATTGCCCATGCAATCAGCTGCTGCCACGTTGACCTTACTCTTGCTGTGCCATCACATCACCATCCATGCAATCTGCCCAAGTTTTCCATAATTGAAATTAGTAGTAAGGAGTAATCATTCGACCTCTTTAAAAGCACACTAATTAGTTTCAAATACATAACCAAAACTAATTAGTTCTTACTCTATTTTTTTAAATACATCTTCAAAATACATTTTTTTTTATTTTACCATTAAGTTTTACATTATACCATACATCAGTTTTTCTACATCATTTAAATATTATATCTTTAAAAATATTTTATTACTTAAAGTAAAATAAAATAATTAAAAAAAAAAAACTTATAAAGAAAATAATAATATTAAAATATTATATAAATAATATATAAATGTAATGTAAATATAGATATAGATTAAATAGAATTTGTGCATAGCTATTATAAATATATGTATAAAGGAGTTGAAGAAATATGTTGTTATGAGTTTTAGCTAAATATTATAGAGAAAGTGTAATGCAAAATATATCACCAAAAGATACATTTTTATAATTTACCTCAAACTTTTACATTATACCATACATCTGCTTCTCTATTTTTTCTCTACATTATTTATATATTATATTTTTAAAAATATTTTATTTATTTTAAGAAATAAAATAGTTAAATATAATAGTATCACATTTATATATATACAAAAATTTATAAAAAAATAATAAAATATTTATAACTTGATGAATAGTATTTCACTACATATAGAGAAATATTATTCATTTAGGTAAAAAAATATAACTTTACATCACTCATCGAAATACTACTTAACAAATTTTTCTCTATATTATAAAGAATAACACATTTTAGCTTATCCATTAGGAGTGCTCTTAGAAAGATAAAAATATGATGCTTTAAAAAGTATTTCTCAATTTAGATAAATATAATTGTTTAACCTAAACATTTACTTTGCGTGTAATATTTATATATATATTTTGAATACACATACCATTATTCATAATTTAATAGGGTATACTAATATTAAGACAAAACGTAACCTTATTTATAAAAATCATACAAAAATTTCATAAGTATATTATTCTTTTGTACTTTACTTATATACTTTTTAAAGAAAAGTAGAAGCACAATTAGGGACCTGCCCCATCCAAAAATGGTTAACATAACTTTTAACCGCAAATTGAGAATTAGTATGGCTATTCTATTGCAGTGGAAGAACAAAGAGCAGCGTTTGAAGAATTTAATAAGAGTAATGATATATGTACATATAAATTATACATACTTAACTTAAGTATTTATTTATTTTAATCAATTATATTTATTTAAGATGAGTTTCACTAATTAAAAGTGATTTATCATATATATATATATATATGTAATTTGTGTGTGCACGTGTTATTACTCATTTAATAATACTAAATTACATTTATGTGTTTTATTAAATTATATAATAAATAAATTTTAATATGACAATAATGCATTCCCTTATGTATTTGGGATTATTTAAATATTTTATAAAAAATTATAAGACAATTTATTTAAGTAAAACAAAATATTTTCACTTTTCAAAATAAATTTTTGTCATTAGAATGTTTTAAATTTATTAAAATACTTAAGAGTACATTTAAAAAAAAAAAAGTAAAAAATATTTTTAAACATATTTATGTTTTTTGGTGGAGGAAAAATAGAAGTCTACATCACTTAGGCTTGTCAGCTTGGGAAACACGTGTAAAACTATTTATGTTTATTTTTCGAGATTGTTATGATAAATAGTTAAATAGAATAAATTATATAAAGAAAACCGGCCGCGTTGAAGAAACCCAGTTCAAAACAACTTAAAGTGGCATTGTCTACAACTGAAGCCAAGCTATTGTCACTAAATGTTACATGGATATTGAAAAATGATTTCAAAATAATTATTTTATTTTACTAAAGAAAATTAAGGATAATTCGAATTGATTTTTTCAAATATAATATTAGATATTTTGAGATTGTTCAAGTATTTTGATTGTCTTTCTCCGCCCTCATATATAATTCACAAGTTTTACATTACGCGACCTTAGAGCACCTTGTTCTATCCTTAAAAAAATCTCACCAAAACCGTACTTTTTTTATTTTACATCACTTTTACATTACACCATACAACATATTCTCTATAATTTTTCTACATTATTTAAATATTTTAAATTTTATTATTTTTTTATTCAACCATATATTAACTTAAACTAATATATACAACATAAATATATTATTATTATGATAGAGCATTAGCCCAATTTGCCTATAACATTATTATTATAATAATGAAATATAGTTTACATAATGAATAGTATTCTATAGATGTGGCAAAAATTTGGTGTGATACTATAGCTTGAAGGTAAAATAAATCAAGAATAAAGCAGCCAATGGAAGACTTCTTAGTTATATTGTAACGATCCAAAATTACTAATAAAGCTTAAGGGCCTTGATTAGTTTGTCGGGAGGGCATAATTAGAAGTTATGAGAATTAATAGTAAGAAAGCATGTGTTATGGGTACTGGATAAGCATGCGGGCCCCATTTAGGGGGTAAGGGCATAAATTGTAATTTTGGCCCGTTAGGGCATAAACGTGATTATCTGTGATAAATCGTTGAGACCACATTATTATGTGGATATATATATATATGTGTGTGTGTGTGCATATGTGTGTTTGCAGTTTTCGGCACGAGGCGATCCTTGGGAGTAGGTAGCGGGAAAGTCACAACGAGACCCGATACTCGACTCGGGGTGAGTCAAGGGGTATTTGGGATATTAGGTGGTTATCTGGGTTATTGGGTTATGAAAATAAATAATTGGAGATATATTTGAGGTTAGGAAGCTTAGGTGGAAATACTGGGGAATTTTACCATTTTTCCCTTGGGGACGTTTCGGTACCCCGAGCCTTGGGATTGACTTAACTAATTAGTGATAGACTAAGTAAAATATAGAACTCGGTGGAATAAAATTTAGAACCGGCCTTCTTCCTTCTCTCTCTCTTTCTCTCTCAAAGGAACCACAGAAGCAAGAGGAGGTTGGTTGGGAAATTCAGAGAAATTGAGCTGAGGCTTTGAGGATTAGCTCAGGGTTAGCTAAAGGATCTAATCAAGAGTTAAGGTAAGTTCTGAGTTTTATTTTTGGTGGTTAAATTCTGTGTATATAGTTGAGTTTTAAGTGTTTATGGGTTTTGGCATTAAAGGTTGAATTTGAGGCTGGAACCTTGGAAGTTAGGCCAGAAAACTCTTGGAGGATTGGTTCGGCAGCTGAGGTAAGCTCTAATTTAAGGTTTAAAGGTTGAGTTATAGTGTTTCCATGGATGGGTTTTGAGTTCTTGAGTTAGAAAGTTTCAGTGATTGAAGTGGGTTTTTGATGGGTTTCTAGTCTAGGTTTCAGCTGGGTTATGTTGCTGGAATCTTGTGGGAAGTTTTTGGATATTTGAGTTGTGGAATTAGGGTAGATTTGAGTGAGTTTGCATGAGTTTTGAGAGTTAAAAATGGAGGTTTTTCTGGGTTCGAAGGGGTCGGGCCGCGGCATAGTTCTTGGTGAGCCGCGGCCCTTCGAAGCTGATGGGTGCTGAGGAAGGAGGGCGGGCCGCGACATGGTCTGAGTAGGGCTGTGGCCCTTACCTGTTTTTGTGCATTAGGAGGCCTCTGGTTGGGGCCATGCCGCGGCATGGGTGGCTAATGCCGCGACCCTTAAGGAATTTTGGGATTTTGAGATTCTAGGCTTGGGAATTTAATCTAGGGTGCTCGGGATTGAATCTTTTACCATGTTTGGTGAAGTTCAATGTTCTAGAGACTAGAACTTGGTCTAGAAGCTCATTTAAGATTGTTGATGGAATCCTTTATTATGGTTGTGACTAGGTTTGCGCTTAAGCTCGGGGCAGGATCGTGCTCGGGGGTCGTCTTTACTAGTTAAAGCGCTTGGAGATTAAAGGTAAGAAAACAACACCTATATATGTGGATAGGATGGGACTAAGTGCTCCCTATATTTGTATGCATTGTTTTATGACTGTGATAAGCCATGTGAATATGTCAGAGACTAAGAGTTCTCTATAAATGTATGAATGTCAAGAGGTGGTATTATGCCACTAGGACATGTGATAAGCGGCCTAAGGGTGCCGAAATCAACACTTGCGCACAGGGCGCGGCTCGGCCACTGGTAGCTGAGGACAGCTTAATAATCACTAAGCTCGGTTAAGCTGGCCGGAGTCAGTGGGTATAGCACTGGGCTTGGCCTAAGTGAGCCATAGACAGTGGATTAAATAGAGGGTGCGGCCTACGGGCGTTAACCCTAGTTGTTGTTTGACATGCATTCTTATGTTAATTATTGTGTATGATGTGCTGAGTATCTGGGACTAGATGCGTTGTATGAATGCTATGACTTGCTGGGTAATTGATTATTTTCCTGTAAATCATTTGATTATGCTCTGTGAGTTACTTAGTTTTTAATGATGATTATGTTATGATATTATGTTTTCTTGCTGGGCCTCGGCTCACGGGTGCTACGTGGTGCAGGTAAGGGCAAGGTTAAGGCGAGTTGACCATTGGTTGGAGAGCTCTGGGGGCGAGGTGTACATTGTCAGCTGCTCGGCTGCCACGGTCGAGGAATTGTACGAGAATGAGAACCTCAAACGTGTATTTTGCCATTAGAGTGGCGTGATTAGTTATAAAGTTTTGGAAATTTTGTAATTACGTTATTTATACCTGATTTGGGATCCCATGTACCAAACACTTATTTTAATGAAAACTATTTCGTTTACAACCAAAATCTTTTAAACCCTACCTGTTTGTGTTATTAGATTCACGTTTTTATCTAAATGGCCTGATTAGCAAGTCTCACACTATTTCAAACACACAGTGTAACGGTCTTGGTTACCCAGGGCGTTACATATATTTTTAAAGAATTAACTAATTTGACTCTTCCATTGTGAGTGCTCTTAGCATTTTTATTCAAATTCATACAAAATCGGATGGAATGAAAAATAATTCAAATTCTAATACTTACTAGGTGATGATTGAGTTACAAGATAACAAACTTTACGATACAAAATAAGACATTGAGGCCTTTGAGCCTGAAGGTGAGGATCATTTTGTGTTTGTTGGTACTGTGCAAGGACCCCGTATACCTATGATTTCTGTTTTGAGGGCTAGAGACCTATTGCAAGGAGGTTGCATAGGATTCTTAGCCAGGCCATGCCCGTAAGACCAGAAGAGACCAGACTAGTCTGTGAATTTCTGGATGTGTTTCCAGAAGATTTACCAGGATTGGCATCACACAGAGAGATTGAGTTTGTGATAGAATTGGCACCAGGGACGGAGCCAGTGTCTAGAGCACCTTACAGAATGGCCCCAGCGGAGTTAAAAGAATTGAAAGTACAGTTGCAAGAGCTGTTGGACTTAGGTTTTATCAGACGTAGTTTCTCACCTTGGGGTGCACCAGTTTTGTTTGTGAAAAAGAAATATGGTTCTCTGAGGATGTGCATTGATTACAGAGAACTGAATAAGTTAAAAATTAAGAACAAGTATCCTCTGCCAAGGATAGATGATCTGTTTGATCAGTTGCAAGGTAAAAGAATATTCTCAAAGATAGACCTTCGTTCTGGTTATCATCAGTTGAGGGTCAAGGAATGAGACATACCAAAGACTGTTTTCGCACTAGATATGAGCATTATGAGTTCTTAGTTGTGTCTTTTGGATTGACTAATGCCCCAACTGCTTTTATGGATCTAATGAACAAAGTGTTCAAGGATTATTTGGACCAGTTCGTGTTCGTCTTCATTGATGATATTCTGGTTTATTCTCAGTCAGAGTCAGTGATGAGCAACATCTAAGGTTGGTTCTACAGAGACTGATGGAACACAAATTGTTTGCAAAGTTCAAGAAGTGTGAGTTTTGGTTGTCACAAGTATCATTCCATGGGCAAATTGTCGTAAGAAGGGGATTAAAGTAGATCTAGCCAAGATTGAGGCAGTCAGAGATTGGCCAAGGCCAAAGAATGCTTCTGAGGTTAGAAGTTTCCTTGGATTGGTAGGTTATTATAGACTTTTTGTGGAAGGATTCTCTAAGATTGCTACTTCATTGAATGAGCTGACACACAAGAATCAGAAGTTTGTCTGGTCAGATAGGTGTGAGAACAGCTTCCAAGAACTGAAGAAGAGGTTGATTACAGCTCCAGTTCTGAGCTTTCCTACAGATCAGGAGAAGTTTGTGATATACTATGATGCCTCACATCATGGTTTGGGTTGTGTCCTGATGCAGTTAGGGAAGGTGATTACTTATGCCTCACATCAGCTGAAGGAGTATGAACAGAGATATCCTACTCATGATTTAGAGTTGGTGGCTGTGGTCTTTGCATTAAAGGTATGGAGGCATTACCATTATGGGGAGAAGTGTGAGATCTATATTGACCACAAGAGCCCGAAATACTTCTTCACGTAGAAAGATTTGAATATGAGATAAAGGCGTTAGCTAGAGTTAGTAAAGGATTATGATTGTGAGATCTTGTATCATCCAGGAAAGGCCAACGTGGTAGTTGATGCTTTAAGCCAAAAGGGTTCAGGATAGATTTATAGTGCGAGGCTAATATCCAGGGAGTTAGCAGAGGATATCACCAGAGTTGGTATAAAGTTGCTAGTGGGCCAGTTGGCCAATATTATGCTACAGTCTACGCTGTTGGAGAGAATCAAGGAGGGTCAGTTGGGTGATCCACAACTCATCAATATTAAAGAGGATGTATTATCAGAAGTTTCCAAAGATTATATGGTGTCTGATTTGGGCTTTTTGAGGTACAAGGGTCAGATATGTGTTCCGTTAGACACTGCTATGAGACGGGAGATTCGGGATGAATCTCATACCACTCCTTAGTCTTTGCATCCAGGCACCACGAAGATGTATCAGGATGTGAGATCACTGTATTGGTGGCCTGGGATGAAGAGGGATGTGGTGGAGTATGTGGCTAAGTGCTTGACATGTCAACAGGTCAAGGGTGAGCATCAGAGGCCAGCAGGGTTATTGCAGCCTCTAGACATCCCAGAGTGGAAATGGGAGGACATCACGCTGGATTTCGTGGTGGGGTTACCCAGGACTGTTGGTCAACATGATTCAGTTTGGGTTATTGTGGATCGCTATACCAAGTCAGATCACTTCTTACTAGTGAGGACTACTTATATAGTTGACCAGTACACAGATCTCTATGTGAGAGAGATCGTGGTCCTCCATGGAGCACCGAGGTCGATCGTGTCAGAACGGGAACCCACTTTCACTTCCATGTTCTGGGGGAGTTTATAGAAGGCCATGGGAACACAGTTGAAGTTCAGTACTACTTATCATCCTTAGACAGATGGACAATTTGAGAGGACGATCCAGATACTAGAGGAGATGTTGCGAGCATGTGTGCTGGACTTTGGTGGATCTTGGAGTAAGTATCTACATTTGATAGAGTTTTCCTACAACAACAGTTATCATTCTACCATTGGGGTTGCACCTTGTGAGATGTTGTATGGTAGGAATTGCAAATCTCCCATTCGATGGGATGAGACAGTAGAAAGGAGATACTTGGGTCCTGATGCAGTTCAGAGGACCAACGAGGCTATTGAGAAGAATAGAGCTCGGATGCTTGCTTCTCAAAGTAGACAGAAAAATTATGCAAATCCAAGCGCAAAAATGCGGAGTTCCAAGTAGGAGACTGTGTTTTCCTTAGAGTCTCGCCTTGGAAAGGGGTGAGAAGGTTTGGGAAGAAGGGCAAGCTGAGCCCTAGATATGTAGGTCCATTTGAGATCCTGGAAATGATTGGTCAGGTGGCCTACAGGTTGGGCTTACCACCGGCATTGTCGACCGTGCATAACGTATTTCATGTTTCAGCTCTTTGGAGGTATGTATCAGATGTGACTCATGTTTTTGGTTACGAAGAGCTAGAGCTTGAGGCAAATCTCTTCTATGAGGAATAGACAGTCCAGATACTTGACAGAAAGGACAAGGTCCTTGGGAATAAAATGATGCCTTTGGTTAAGGTATTATGGAGGAACAACAAGGTCGAGGAAATGACCTGGGATCTGGAGTTAGATATGCAGAATCAGTATCCTGAGCTGTTTAGGAAAATTTCGAGGACGAAATTTCTGTAACGAGGGAATAGTTGTAATGCCCCAAAATCCCTAATGAGATTTAATGGTTTGATTAGCAAGCCGGGAGGGTCATAATTGATTTATTATGTCATTAAATGATTATATGCATGTTTATGTGAATTATATTATTATATGATGATAAATGCATGCATGTGGGTCCACATTTCTTTATAAGGGCATTTTGGTAATTTGGCTCGTTGAGGGGATATTTGTATATTTTCATGCATGTTGGTGAATTGTTGATGAGGCCACATTATAATGTGGATTTTTTCGAGCCATTCGGCATGAAACGATCTTTGAATGCAAGTTAGCGGTTTGGTCATAACGGGGTTAATTTCGGGGCTCGGAGTAAGTCTCGGGGTAATTTGATGATTAGTACATTACCGAGAATTAAAGAGTAATGAAATATGATTTATTGGTATTTGAGAATATTGAGAATAACGGGAATTGGAGGACGTTAATTATAATTAACGAGATAGTCGGGAAATGACGATTTTGCCCTTTGGGCTGTTAAGGAAATAAGCTTGACCTAGGGGCATTTTGGTCATTTGACCTTAGGATATATTCAAATTAGGCTGGTTGTAGAAGCTTTAGGCACCTGAAAACAGAGACTCTCTTTCTCTCTCACGATCATCATCCTCCTTCTTCTTCCAATGGAATTTTTCAACTCCATTTGATGATTCAAGCTAGGAGATCAAGGTTTGGAGCTTAGAACCTTAGTTCAACCATTAAAGAGGACTCAATTCAAGTTTGAGGTAAGGTTTTCAGCAATGAAACTCTGTTTTGCTCTGTTTTTCTTTTAGTTTTTAGCTGAGAATTTTGAAGTGGATAGTTGAGAATTCATGGAGGTTTTTGGGAAATTTTGGTTGGGTTTTATGAGGTTGAGGTATAGATTAAGTTTTGGGGTTAAATTATAGGTTTGGATGATGTTTGGGGTTGATTTTGAAGCTTGGTTTCCAGGGGAATCATAGGGGAGAATACCAAAATTTTTCTGGTCTATCAGTGGCGCCCCAGCGCTAGGCAGATGGGAGATTAGGGTTCTCTCTGACATGGGGCAGTGCCCCAGCGCTACCTAGCAGTGCCCCAATGCTAGGTCATTGCCAGCAAGACCTATTTTTAGGGCTCTGGATGACTTTGGGGGCTCGGGGGATGATTCCACTACCCCGTTTGGGTGGATTGGGAGTCCCGAGAGCACGGGATTGGTCCTGGGAGCGAGGTTTTACACTATAAACCTTTTATTGATGGAATTCCATATTTGGTTATTTGTAGGTGACCACTAAGGAATCAAAGGATCGATCGTTCTCAAGGGTCGTTCTTTTATTATTTCACGCTCGAACTAGAGGTAAGAAAACTGCACTCCGTATGTGACATGCATGGTTATTAATGAGGCATGTTGAGTGCTTTAACTGTGGGCATTTATTGCATATTAAATGCTTAGAAATCTTGCTTACCTGTGAGTGGCACTGACTTATTAGTCAGAATCGACAATGGTGCAGTATTAACTATGAAGCTGTGACTCATTAGTCAAGTTCGGCAGTAGTACTGAGCACTGGTCGTATGGTATTGGCTTATGAGTCAAGAATGGTATTAGCATGTTTAACGCAAGCTGAAAAGATTAGATCTAATCAACATAAGAATTATCATCATAAGCATGAAATGCTTGACCGACCTTAAGTTCGATGAAAACAAATGTGCTTGTCTAGTCTAAAGGCTAGTTACTTAAAGCAAGGGCCAGAAGGCCTAGGTGACTACATCGTCACATGGCTAAGGGTGTGGAGCCCAAGTTCGTGACACAGTCATCAATCACTTATCTGATTCAAGTTTGTGAGTCCATAGTCACTCATCTGGTTTAAGTTTGTGACTTACTCATCAGTCAATTATCTGATTAGGGCTACACGACCCAGCATGATTATTAGAATCTCGATCTTATCTGATTTGGGCCACAAGCCCAACATGATTATCATAAACATCAATTGATATTGTATACATGCAATAATGAATTTTCTTGCTGAGCCTTGGCTCACGGGTGCTATGTGGTACATGTAAAGGGAAAGAAAAGCTCACCCAGCCGTGAGTGGAGAGCTTAGGTGGCAATGTGTACATATGCGGCCACTTGACCACCACAGCCAAGGTGTTTCTCAGAGGAACTAGAGGTTAACCCTATTTTTTCCGCTTAGGTCGGTAGGTTGTAATTTTTATGCTGTAATGACCATTTTGAATTGTAAATAACTTTGTAAACTCTTTTCTGGGCCCATGTACAATTTTATGTTTTAAATAAAATATATCCTTTCCTTTTGATTGAGATTTTTTACCTTAGCCTATTAATGATACCTAGAAGTACGTTTATAACCACATGACTCGTTTAGCGAGTAAAGCACGGTTTAAAGTTCATAGTAACAGTCTTGGAGTAACCATGGCATTACACCAAGCATGCCCAAGAACCCCTCAGGGTGGTCGGCCCATCCTATCCTTAATAAGGTAGTCGACCTACACTCCCAAAGACAATTCACGGGGTAGAACTCATGCTCGTTCAAACTGAGATCAACATGCCTAGCACCCAGAAGATCACAGGACTAACACCCAGAGGACCAACGGGCCTAGCACCCACGCTCTAAAAGGTCGTTGAGCCTAGCACCTAAGTCTCATAGACCAATCAAGACTTAGCATTTTCTCGAAGGTCTCAATCGTGCTTTATCGACCACGATCCAAAGAAGACAACATGAAGACCCACAATCTCATAATCATAGGAAGGTGGACACGTATCTCCACTCCCAATGATCGTGTACCAAACCATGATCCCACTCTTACTGATCATGTAAACAACCTCTGGGTACTATAAATAAAGGACCCAAGGCTTTGTTTCAGGGGATCTCTTTTTCTTGACTTTTTGGATCGATCTTTTGGGAAAAATTGTGACGAGTGAAATCTGATTTTATCTTTGTAATTGTCTATCGAAGCGATTTAATACAAAAGACTAAGTGGATTAGGTTATTACTTTTAAGAAGAACAAGGCTAAACTACTATAAATTCCTGTGTGTTTTGTTTAGATATTTGTACTCTGTCATATATTGTATTCAATCCATTCAAAAGGTGTCGTATATTGTACATACGACCATTGACCAATTTTAAAAGTCAACATTTTGGTTCTTTCATTGAGAGTGTGAAATCAGGAAACACACTTTCATCAGTTTTACGGTGCCTCCAAATTCCAGTAAGACAAAGAAGACTGCTCCTAGGGATTCCACCACTCAGGATCCCATCGATCCCATTAACGAACCTCGGGTAGAGGTTGGAGACCAACTTGATGCAGAAGATCCACATGATGCTCACCAGGAGGAGATGGCGCAATTTCTGGTGAGGCAGGAGGCCTTTGCTGTAGAAATTTCCCTCCAGATGGTGACTATGGAACGAAAACGATAGGAGATAGATGTACAGGTCTAGAGGATGATCAAGAGGGAGTAGGAAGCTGACCTGAGGTACCAGTAGGCTGCTGTAGCCCTTGAGGCAGCTACCCAGCTAGCCCGAGCTAACGCAGAAGCCGCTACTCAAGCGATGAGGGAGGCTCAGGTCAAAACAGCAGGGATGCGAGACAATAGTAATGGGGACTCCCAGGGGAGGAGTCGAACCCCAAGGACCCTCTCAGAGCCACTTTCCCAGAGACAGGATGAAGAGGTACAGTCCAAGACTGTCTCGTCCATGACTAAGAAGAATAACACTTCATCTCGAAGTCAGAGTGTTACCAAGTCGAAGGCCCCCTCCTAGGAGGATAGATGAAACAACGCAGGAGATGAGGGTCAAACATCTGAGAGGCGTGATAGGAATGGAAATGGCTGCTCAAAGTCTCAAAGCCATGTAGGAGGAGAGGTTCGGGGGCAGGGTCACAACGACAAGGGCAAGGCAGATCTACCACCCCTAGACCATCAGTCTCACAAGGGAAAGGAAACTATGAACAACACCAATACCTTGTTCGATAGGCTCAGGAAAGATGCACAGTCTTAGGATCTGAGGGAGGTCATCAACAGGAGGACCAACGCTTAGGAGGGGGTACCAGGGACGTCTACCCCGCCTAGAGCAGTGATCCCACTGGCAGTGCAGGCTCAAATAGATGCACTTGTCATGGCTGTCCAGGGTCTGACAAAGAAACCTTCCGATATCGTGTTGGCTCATAGAAGTGGGAATCCCTTCAATGCTAATATCCAAGCTGCTAAACCACCACTGAAATACAAGACCTCGAAACTCCCAACAAGCACTGGGAAGGAGGACCCAGAACGACACATTGGAAAGTTCGAGGATCAGATGGAGTTACATGGTGTGGAGCATGATTATAAGTGTAGAGTATTCCCTACCACTCTCTCTGAATCATCTCAGGAATGGTGTTGGAAATTCAAACCTGGATCCATCACTTCCTGGGAGAAGTTCAGGAAGGAATTTTGCAAGGTATTCAGTGCCGGACGGATTCAACCAGTTTATGCCAATCAACTAGCTGACATCAATCAAGGGAAGAATGAATCCCTGAAGGATTACATCCAAAGATTCATAAGAGAGGAAAACCAAGCGTCCACAGTAGGAGATGAAGGGAATTTTGTTGCCATCTCGGCGGGAATAATTTATCGTAGTCCCTTGTGGGATAGCATACACAGGAACCCAATCAACACCTTGCAGGAGATCTTGGATTGAGCAGACAAATACATGAAGCTAGATGATGCTATCATGAAGGAAGAAAAAGGCACAAACCATCCGACCACTGTCAAGGTAGATAAGAACGGCGCAAACCCTTAGGGCGAAAATGAGGGCAGTGTTAAGAAGAGGAATACCTCAGGGGCCGAGCAAGGTGGAGAAAAGAAAGCTAAGTCAGCACCAGCAGACAAACAGGCTAAGCATCAACCCTACCAGCCCAGGTTCGCCAATTATACCATCCTAACTACATCAAGGGATGAGATTTACTTGGCAACATATCCGGAGGTACCATACCGAATGCCACCACCCTTGCGCTCAGAAGGAAAGAGGGACAAGAATAAGTTTTGTCGTTTCCATAATGATTATGGGCACGACACAAATGAGTGCAAACAATTGATGTATGAGATACAGTTTCTCCTCCGATCATGAAAACTCTTGAGGTATCGAGCCATGACCAAAACCTTGAGCAGGAATCCAGAGTTCCGAAGGGAAATGAGTCCATCACTGGAGCTAGCGGCCGTAGACTTCACATTGCATACCATATGTGGGGGACCCCACATAGCAGGCAATGGTATTAATGCTCGTGAACAATATGCAAGGACCCTAAAACATGAGGTAGGGGAGTCTTCCCAGTGCATGGCAGTCGAGGAGCGGTCTCCAAAGAATCCAAAGTATGAAAGTGAAACTCTCACTTTTACGGAGGATGACGCAAGGCATGTGAGGTACCCCCACAATGACCCTCTGTTCCTTACCATTCAAATCGCGAATGCCCAAGTGAAGAGATGCTTGGTGGATACGGGAAGCTTAGTAGATATTACCTACAAAACATCCCTTGATAAGATGAAGCTTACGGTCAAGGACCTGACACCGTGTTCCCAAATGATATATGGGTTCAGGGGAGAATGCCTAGCAGCAGCAGGAACTATCAGACTACCAGTCATGGTGGGGGATGCCCCTAGGCACGAGACTGTGATGAAAAATTTCCTGGTGGTAGATTGCTCATCGACTTACAATGTAGTGCTCGAGAGACCCTTCCTGATGGCATTACACACAGTATTGTCTATCTGGCATCTATCTTTGAAGTTCCCCACAAGTGCATGGCGAGGATGCGAGGCACGAGCATGCTATAATGCGTCAGTGGTCAAGGCAAAGAAAGGATCGTGTGTAAACAACATGGTAGTAACTTGCTACGAAGAGAAGGAAGGAACTGATGAGGTTGTCAACATAGAAGTTGACGTTGCAAGAAACACTCTATTGGAGCCGAGGGCTCCTTTTAACAAAGATTTGTTATTATAGCAAGTTCCCCAAAGCGAGGGAAATGAAATCGATCCTCGCTTTGGGGATGACTTCATGGGGGTAGGACCAGTCGAAGATCTTGACGAAGTCCTACTAGATGAGGAGGACCCGACTAGAGTAATTAAAGTCGGGAAGGAGCTAAAGGTGGAAATTAAGGCACAACTGGTAGAAGTTTTGAAGAAGAACCAAGACGTCTTTGCCTAGTCACATAAGGACATGGTTGGAATTTCTCCATCCGTGATAAGCCATGTCCTCAATGTGGACAAGAACTACCCACCGGTGCAACCAAAGAGGAGATTGCTTAACAAAGACCGACCTCAAGCCCTGAAGGAGGAGGTCGAGCGGGTCAAGGAAAACCATTTTATAAGGGAGGCCTACTACCCAGATTGGGTACCAAACCCCGTGTTGGTCCCAAAGACAAATGGAAAGTGGAGAACATGCGTCGACTTCACAGATCTGAATAAGGTCTGCCCCAAAGACTGCTTCCCATTACCCAGAATAGACCAATTGGTCGATGCAACTACAAGACATGAAATAATCTCATTCATGGATGCGTATTCTGGGTCTATTCAAATAAGTATGCACCTTCCCAACGTGGAACATACCGGCTTCCAGACAGATAAGGGATTGTACTATTATAAGGTGATGCCATTTAGCTTGAAGAACGCAGGAGCCACCTACCAGTGTTTAGTGAATGTCATGTTCCGAGACTTGATCAGCAAAAATATGGAGGTATAAGTCGATGACATGTTGGTCAAGTCCAAATAAGCTGGAGGGCATGTTCAAGACTTGGAGGAATGCTTTGCAATACTTAGAAAGTATAGCATGAAGTTAAACCCTCTCAAGTGATCGTTTGGAGTTGGTTCTGGTAAGTTTCTTGGATAAAAAGTCAATTTACGTGGAATTGAGGCTAACCCCGAGAAGATCAAAGCATTGATCATCATGAAGTCACCTACCACAATCAAAGAAGTGCAAATCTTAACAGGGAGAGTAGCTGCACTAAGTAGGTTCATATCGAAGTCATCGGACAAGTGTGTCCCCTTCTTTAACCTATGGAGGGGCAGCAAGAAGATCCAATGGACCAAGGAGTGCGAGAAAGCTTTCCAAGCCTTGAAAGAGCATCTCGCTCAACCTCCCGTCCTAGCAAAGCAAATATATGGTGAAGTACTATTCATCTATTTGGCAATCATTGAGCATGCAATCATCGTTGCTTTAGTGAAAGAAGAGAATAGGGCACAACACCCTGTGTACTATATCAGTAAAAGGCTAGTAGGTACGGAGTCTAGGTATTCCCCTCTTGAAAAGATAGCCTACTGTTTAGTAATCGCTCTCGAAAGCTGCGTCCATACTTCCAAGCTCACTCGATCCGAGTCCTGACTGATCAACCGTTGAGACAAGTTCTTCAGAAACCAGAGGCCTCGAGACGATTACGCAAATGGGAAGTGGAACTAGGACAGTTTGATATCACTTATTATTCAAGGACGGCGATAAAAGTACAAGCATGGGCAGACTTCATAGTCGAAGGCACCAACCATGAAGACCCTACTAATCGGAGAATGGAGATACCGAGAAGGAAGGAGATACTCCTGTATGGAAGCTATATGTTGATGGAGCATCCAATGAAAACAACTCAGACGCAAGAATCATATGATTACTCCAGAGAATCATCAAATCCATTACGCTCTTATGTTTGGATTCAACGCTTCAAACAACGATGAATTATTAGCAGGATTACGCTTGTCTCGGGATGTGCATGCATAGTCCCTGGAGATATTCAGCGATTCTCAGCTAGTGGTGTACCAGGTACTAGGGGAGTATCACGCCAAGGGACTTGGGATGGTGCAGTACCTAAACAAGGTGAAGGACTTGTTGACACAGTTCAAGAAATACTCAATTATACAAGTCCCGAGGGAGCAGATTGTCAATGTTGATGCCTTAGCAAAATTTTCTAGTGCCAAATATGCGAACACCATGAATGTCGTTCCCATCGAATCCTTGGTGAAAAGAAGCATAGCCAAGCAGGAGGAAAATGTATTATTTTTGAATTATCTGTGTAAAAGAAATTGTGCTTCAATGAATGAATGAATTTAATTTCTTAAGTTTCACTTAATTCTTCAAATTTCTTTCAACGATGGACTTGTCCTTTAGATCTATCAACCCCATCAGATCATGTTCGATTCTGGTCCTTGAGGGACCTATTGACCCATACGATCCAAAAAGAGACAGGTCCTAGGACCTTGTTGTCAAGTTATAGGATCATCTTCGATTCTGGTCCTCGTGGGACCTATTGACCCATAAGATCCAAACAAGAGATTGATCCGAGGACGTTATCGCCAAATTATTTGATCATGTTCGATCCTAGTTCTTGAGGAACCTCTTAACCCACATGATCAACAAGAGAGACAGATCCTAGGACCTTGTCGTCAAATTATGGATTATGTTCGATCTTGGTTCTTAAGGAGCCTATCGACCCATACTATCCAAACAAGAGACTGGTTCGAGGACCTTGTCGCCAAATTAATGGATCATGTTCGATCTTCGTTTTTGAGGAGCCTATTGACCCATATGATCCAAAAGAGAGACAGGTCCTAGGACCTTGTCGCCAAATTAATGGATCATGTTCGATCTTGGTTCTTGAGGAACCTATCGACCCATGTGATTTAAAAGAGAGGCAGGTCCTAGGACCTTGTCGCCAATTTATTTGATCATGTTCGATCTTCGTTCTTGAGGAACCTATCAACCTATACGATCAGCAATAGAGACTGGTCCAAAGACTAGTCGCCATTATTTGACCACGTTCAATCTTGGTTCTTGAGGAGCCTATTGACCCATGCGATCCAAAAGAGAGGCAGGTCCTAAGACCTTGTCGCCAATTTATTTGATCATGTTCGATCTTGGTTCTTGAGGAACCTATCGACCTATACGATCAACAATAGAGACTGGTCCAAGGACCAGTCGCCATTATTTGATCACGTTCAATCCTGGTTCTTGAGGGACTTATCGACCCATACGATCAAAATAGAGACTGGTCCGAAGACCAGTCACCATCATCAGATCATAATCAAATATGGTCCTGAGGGACCGATCGATAATTTGATCTAAGACTCATTATAAGCTCGATTGGCCCATCTAGACCCGGTTGGTCCAACTTAGAAACTTCTGTCTACAATCATTATATTGAGTACACGAGAGATTACGTAGATCGTGATCAACACTTGCTACACATTTTGCATCTGTGTATAGGTATCATTACTACCGAGTATGAAACCATCACCCGACTACCAATGAGGGACAAGCATTTTCTGCTTGCATCATTGGGTGAAAAGGATAGTATTATGTGTCTAAACGCTCGAAGCAAGGCATTGTCAAGTAGCAAGTGACCAAGACTTTTAAACCCATGATCACTTGGGGGCATATAGTACATACTGATCGGGGTATACACGAGCAATGAGGGCGTGGCCTTAAGTACTAAACAAGCTGAAGTTTTTCTAGGACATTTGTTAAACATATGTTCCAAAAATGCAAAAAACAAAAACAAAAAAGGCATTGGTAGGGAGTGTCAGCCTATCACCCATGGGCTGGTCGACCTGACCTGTTTTGTTCATGGTACTTGGTGAATTGTCATTCTACTCACATTTCCATGGTTATTAGCATGAAAAACATATAAGAGTAAGGTTAGTATGGCACATGAAATACATGGGTTCATAGTATACTGATACCTGAATCAATGAGAGTTGTGAGTTGATATACTTAGTAAGCATTGGAAATAAAAATTTTCAATCAATACACTGAGTACTCATAACAAAAAAGCATAAAGCCATGAAAGGAAAGACAGAGTAAAAGACCAAAAGAAGACTAACTAGGGTAAGGAGTATCATCTGAAAGACCACCTTGAGCCTCAACAACCTCACGAGCCAGACACTTCCTAAGCTTCTTCGCTCGTATCTTCTCAGGAAGGATATCCAAGTTCAGATCTTTGTTGGACTTCTAGATCAAGTAGAAGCACGTGAAAGTTGAATACTCCTCTCAAGCCTTGTCCCGGGCAGTCTTGACCTCTTGCTTTTTCTTAAAAGAGCATCCTTCCACAGTTGATCCATGTCAGCAATTAGCTTCAGACTGTTTGAGCTGATCGACAAGTTTCCCCTCCATTTGGGATACCCTGAGAGTCAACTCGGTCACTTCCTGCTGTTTAAGCTCCATGGTACTCCGGAGAGTGCTGATCTCTTCATCTTTCAAAGAAATGTCTGCATCCCTAGAGCCAAGAACTTTCCTAAGGTCCAACTCCTCATGATGGAAAACTTCAAGCTTAGAACGAAAGTTGAACCAAAATAATCTGCCATGCTCTAGAAGTATGGATGAAGAGGAAGTAGGGCACCAGACTTGATGGCAGAGCGTGTCTGCCGAAACCTGTGAATAGAACGCTCGTGAGGATGAGTAGCTTGGCGATGAGAGCCCTTGGTCTGTTCTCGCTGAGAAGAAGAGTGATGGGGAACCTGACTAGTATCCCGATGCAAAGGGCGTTACAAGGAGTCTCCCTGTCCGACAGACTTCGCTGAGAAGAATGACTTCACTGAGATGTGCCCTGAGAGCCACGGGGAGTACTATGCTGAGATGAGATTTGAGAAGAGCCAGGTGAAGAGCCCTGGGTGATGTGCCAGGAAATATGAGGATTATCTTCAGAAGCTTGTTGAAATGTCTGTTTTACTCTCGCCATTGGGCTATACCTTTTCAAGAAATCTTCCTCACTAAACAAATGTAAAGCGGAGTGAGGGAAAATCCTTTTCACCCTTTCCAAGAACACCTGTGGAGTACACTCGCTTATAGACTTATCTGACGAATAGGAGTTGGACATCTGCAATGAAGGAAAAATAAAGAGTAAAGTTAGTACATCAACATAGCAAAGCTCCCTACCACGAACTAGATAGGCCAGTAGCTGGGGGCATGTCTATTACTAAGGAGCAAAAATGAAGAAATCAAGGGAAAAATCTATATAGGGGGTCGGCCTAGTGAGACTAAGCTCAGGCTGACCACCATAGGACTCCTCTAGATTTGGAAAACTTGATTGAAGTCTTAAAGTAGGGGTCGACCTAGTGGAACTAAGCCTAGGCCAACCACCCTGAGTCCTTGAGCTTACAAAACGCAAAAGAAAAGACCTAGGTGGTTGGCCTAGGCCTAGGCCGAACACACTAGGATATTGGAGACCCAATAACATGCAAAAAAGAAGACTAGGTGGTCGGCCTAGGCTTAGACCGACCACCCTAGGGATTGAAGAACACTTTGGCACATCAAGGAGACAAAGATGAGCTAAGGTGGTCGGCCTACCACCTTAGGCCGACCACCTTGAGGATTTAAGCTCTAGAAAATCGCAAAAAGGCTAGGGTTCAAGTCTCCATTAAATTGTGCAACACAAGGATGATCTAGGGTAACCAAAACTGATGATTTGAAACCCTAGAAATTACCTATGCTAGGGTTTGGAACCCTGGAAATCGCCCAGCTAAGAAAACCCTAGGGGTAGTCGGCCTAAACCCTAAGCCTGAAAATCGCACAGGCTAAGGAAAACCTAGGATGGTCGACCTATGAGGGAATTTGAAGACCTGGAAATTGCCTATGGCTAGATGGGGAACCCTGGAAATCGCCCAACCCTAATTTCCTAAGCGTGGAAATTGCCCAGGCCAATGAATCTAGAGGGTGGTCGGCCTATAGGGATCTAAACCCTAAGCATCACGCAAAAAGGGGCAAACAACAAGCCAAGTTTTGATTAAAGAACATTCTTTGATTCAAACAAGTTAATTATTTTGGATCAAAATAAAACAAAACATGGAGATTCAGACACATTCATCAAAAACATAAAAATTGGGAAAGAATACTTACTAAAGAGGAGATACGCAAAGTTGATGAAGAATTGGAGAATTCCACAGCTCAGAACTTCCTGAAGGAGGCACATGGGTCAAGAGTCTGATGAGTGAGGCCCTCCTTATAGCTTCTCAGGCTAACCATATATTCTTAGGAATTCAAAGTCCTTGAAAAAAATCTGGTATGGTTAAAAATTCAAATTCCTTGAAAAATATTTGGTATTTTTAGGAATTCAAATTCCTTGAAAAATATTTTGTATTTTTAGGAATTAATATCCTTGAAAAATATATTATATTTTTAGGACTTCAATACTCCTTGAAAAATATATTATATTTTTAGGACTTCGAATTTCCTTGACAAATATACTAGATTTTTAGGAAATTAATTTTCTTTGAATAATTAGTGCTGAGGAAATTATCAATAGTTGATGAAAGTACTACGTAATGTCCTAAGGAACTTTGCTGTTAAAGTATTCCTATGATATGTTTCTCGTGCCAGATCAAGTTTACCATAATGTTGAACACATTACAATAAACTTGGGGGGTAAATGTTATCCCTCAAAATTCTAGGGATGATGTGGCAAATGAGAAAGAGGCACGTGCCATCACAAATCAGGAAAAACGACGAAGTATTGAAAAAAGACCGTTGAGAAAAAAAGATAGGTCTAGGACCTATAGTGAATTCGACCAGGCCAAAATCCTCTAGGGGTGGTCAGCCTGGCCCTAACCCCTAGGGGTGGTTGGCCTGAACCCAACCCTAGGGTGGTCGGCCCACCGTATCCTTCATAGAGTGGTCATCCTACACTCCCAAAGACACTTCACGGGGTAAAACTCACACTCGTTCAAACTGAAATCAACAGGCCTAGCACCCAGAAGATCACAGGCCTAACACCCAGAGGACCAACGAGCCTAGCACCCAAGCTCTAAAGGGTCGTCGAGCCTAGCACCTAAGTCTCATAGACCAATCAAGACTTAGCATTTTCTCGAAGGTCTCAATCGTGCATTATCGATCACAATCCAGAGAAGACAACAGGAAGACCCACGATCTCATAATCATGGGAAGGTGGACACGTATCTCCACTCCCAATGATCGTGTACCAAACCACGTTCACATTCTTACTGATCATGTAAATAGCCTCTGGGTACAATAAATAAAGGACCCAAGGCTTCGTTTCGGGGGATCTCTTTTTCTAGACTTTTTTTATCGATCTTTTGGGCAAATTTGTGACTAGTGAAATCCGAGTTTATCTTTGTAATTGTCTATCAAAGCGATTCAATACAAAATACTATGTGGATTAGGTTATTACTGTTTAGAAGAATAGGGCTGAACCACTATAAATTCCTGTATGTTTTGTTTAGATATTTGTACTCTGTCATGTATTATATTCATTCCATTCAAAATGTGTCGTATATTGTACATATGACCGTTGGCCAATTTCACAGGTCAACAATGTGTATGGAGGTTATAAAATCAAGTGGGAAAGAGTTTGAGACATTTTGGAAAAAAAATGAAAAATTGGGAGGCTGAAACAGCCACTGGCCGCTGCCGTTAACATCGTAGGTCGCGGCCTGGGAGGCAGGGACTAGCGGTCATGGCCGTTAATGTCCCTGGCCGCAGCCTGGGGCGCTGACAGCCAAATCCCATTTTTCAATTTAATTTTTTGAACATTTATAACATCCCAAGTAACTCCAAAATCTTCATTTTAATGCCATAAAGATACAGTTAAATATTGGTAACAACCAAGGGGGTTGATGGAATTTGAAATTCAAAGAGTGTCTCAAAACTCTATAAATAGGAGCCTAATGCTCACTTGTATGACACATTATTTTCTATCCACAAAGCACTTGGCTGGAAAATACACCGAATTTTTTTATAATTCCAAAGAGCTATTTCCAAACTTGAGAGTCCTGTAGTGCTTATAGAATATGGAAAATAAACTTTTGGACAAAGGTTTTGAACCTTGTTCCAGTTGGTGATCCCCACTACTCTACACTTTGGCTATATGAGTGTTAGAGTGTTCTTGTTGTTTTGCTTTGTCAATTATTTACTATTGTTCTTATTTTTTCTTCATGTTCTACTTTGTTATTTATATTTACATGTACTATTTTGCTTTGAGTTGGTAATATTCTTCTCCTCTACTTCTTCTCACATCTATTTACTTGTACTCTTTAGCAATTGAGTTGTAACATTTCTTTAATCAATTATCTTGTCTATTGTATTTTTTGCTTACAGTTGTATCTTGATTTCTATATATTAAATTGAATAATATTTTCTCTAACAATCAAAAACTTAATTTTTTCCTTTTCAATTTAAGGAGATATCATAGAGATCTTGTGAACATCAAACTTTAAAATGTGGTAAGATAAGATAATGTTCTTTGTTTTTCTTAAAAGATCTAATGACTCTCATGTGGTGATAGAAATGAGAAAAATAAAACTTTTATGAATGAGGTTCATTATTTTTCTAATCTCCTCTGCTTTTGTAAATATAGTGGTTATATTAGAAGATATTTCAACATCTTGGGTTTCATCTGTTGGTAACTAGTTTACCATATGCGTAGCATAAAGCACAGGTTGGTGGGCCTAGAGATTTCACTTTTTTAAACAATCTTTAAATAATCAAATCCATTAATATGCAAAACATTAATCAAAAGAGAGAAAAAGATCAGGATTTACCACTTGTAGAACAATCAAGAATCTTTGTTATCTTTTAGTAACTCTAATGAACATCCAATCCAAAGCAGCCTTTTGAATACTCAAATCAAAAACTTCCAAGATGTATATCTACACCTCAAGACGTGTCTGGGCACGTAGAGTAATGGTGAGAAAATTTCTTATTCACAAGATGTACTTAACTCATGAGATCTTGAAATATTAGGTCTGAGACAGTTTTCAGGGATATAGAAAAATAATACGATATATTGTTTTCTCTATGTAATAGACTTAGAATTCTCTTTGAATATTGTAGAAACTAATTTCTATCAGATAGATTTATATAATAATTAATTAAATTCAAAATTCAAATTATAAACAAATTATTAAATAAATAAAAGAAATATTCAAGACCTAGTCACACCCACCGTGATTGTCATGTAGCACATCCCAATTTCAGGGATATGCGTCTTAACCACTTTTATTTAATTATTATTTAATAATCATTTATTAAAAAATATCTAAACTTGATAACTAACTTTATCAAATTAATTAATGAATACATTTCAAATTAAATCAAACCAATTTTGAATAATTTGAATTATATTTTCACATTATTTGAATAAATAAAACTAACTAATTAAAAAATAATTATTTAAATGCTATTTTCGAAAATCCTTATTTTATTTAAAAAATTATTTTTTAAAATTAAATTAATATATTAATTCATTAATTTATCTTAATTACATATTTGACAATGAAGAACAAATTTCTTCTAAATATGTCATTTCTTGATTTTTTCCAATTCTTACCTTGAATAGTGTTGATAGAGTCATCTCGGGGACCTATGAACCTATAATTTTAAGCTCCAATAAATTTAGATTATTAATTAAAACTCTTTAATATAATAACCTTTATTTATTAATCTCAATATTATTCCACTAAAAATTTGAGACTACACTCTTACAATTATAGACATTTATTTATCAAGTACTTTTAAGTATAAAAGTTGTACATCGATTTAATCACTACATACAATTCAATCATCTATTAATGGTTCATAATTAAAGTAGGAATTACTTTATGTTTAACCTCTTTAATTATATATTGTTTCCTTTAGTATCATTAATTTTACTAGTGGTTAATTCATAAACTGATTTATGAATTTGGGCACAATAACCTTTCAATTCCAAAAGCCAACCCTTCTGAGAACTATTATTTAATTCCTCTCAGAAAGATATAGATTCCATATTTGTATATTATGTCCCTAGATATTTACATCAATGAGTACCCAAAACAAAAGTTTTCAGCTTGAACATTTTGACAAACTATAACGAGTGAATCAAAGAGCTCATATAACATAAACATGAGTTCATAATAACATCAGGATTCAAATCAATTTGTATATGATAATCTAATTGATATATTTAATTAATACTTATAAAGTAAACGATATTATTTAGTATTAATAACATATCGGGTCCCGTTCATGTATAACTACTTTATACAAAGTACCTCCACTAAGATGTCCTACTTCATCAGTAATCCAGATCTAGATTACATGTATTCATAATACTAGTGAACCATACTTACAATATTTAATCTAAATATTTCATATAACTTTTTTTTTATTGCGAACTGTTTAAATTCGTTCCCTACAATCTTAATCCTCTCGCACCAAATACCAGATTGTAGTCAGAATAACGAATTTGAGAATTTTTTGATACTCATATATTATTATTCTATAATAATAAACAATCAATATATGCTAAAAATTCATTTCAATTATTTATTTCATAAAACATCGTTCAACACATATGCTTTAAAGGGCACTAATCCCAACATTATCAATATATATGTGTGTGAGTTATCATATTAATGTGGTGTGTTATATGATAATTAAATTAATGCTAATATGAATGTGTTTATCCTATTATGTTATGATGAATTACCCTTTATTTTGTGAATTAATAAAATTATTTGGGAATTTTAATTTTCCCATTTAAAGAGATGAGCATCTCATTTTAAGAGATAAGAAAAGATGAACCTAAAGAGATTACATCTTTTAGTGGAAGTATCTTGCTATTGCAAGAAAAACATTGGATCAAGGTGAATCCAAAATTTTGAGATATCATATTGTCCAATAGACTTGGAGTCTAAAGTTTGGTCAAATGAAAAATATTTGAGAATTATTTAGTGAGAATAATTCATAAATATTCAATGTCTCAATGAAGAGAAATTACAAAATTGGAGAAGCAATTTTGAATCTTTACACCAGTGATGAATATATTGAAGATTATCTTATTCATTTTAGTTAAAGATGGTGATATGTTTAAATTAGTCTCAATGAGGAGACAATTTTAAACTAAAGCATGAGAATTAAAAGTGTTTAAATAAATAAATGAGGGCTTATTTTCTTTGGTTTAAGATGTTTAAAAAAATTGACATCTTCAAATTGAATTTGATGAGAAAATCAATAGATGTCAAAGTGATGTTTTCAAAAGAATCTCAAAGAGAGTCTTAGAAGATGCACAAAAGTTGTTTAAGTGATTTTGAGATTATTTAGACAACTGTAAGTGAAAATTAGTGATTATTTTCTTGTGAAATTTTGATATGATATTTGTGTTCACATATTGCAATTTTGTGAAATATATAAAATAAAGCAAACCAAGTGAATGTTACTTCAAGAAGCGTGTCTTGCTAAATGTTACTTCAAGAAGTGTGTCTTGCTTTAGCAAGTAAATAAATCAAAATAAACTAACATTGAGGTTTCACTTATCTTGATCTATTGAGAGTTTTTCATGTGGCTTAAAGACTCATGATGAACTTTGAGGATTATAAGTCTAGATTTTTCTTGGTGGATAAATGATCGTTTCCAAATTTGCTAATAAGACTTAGTGCCTTGATTAGTATGCTGGGAGGACATAATTGGATTTATATGCGAATCATGAGAATTAATTGAATATATATTTGTGAATATGTGGCATATATGAGTTATATTGTGATATGAATGCTTATGCATGTTTATGTGTATTAAATATACATGTGGGACCGTTTTTGTTAATAAATGCATTTTTGCAATTTTGACCCATTGAGGATATAAATGAAATTATATATGTTATGTGATTGAGACCACATTATTATGTGGGTATATTTGCGATATTCGGCTTTAGGCGATCCTAGTGAGCGAGTTGGTGAAAAAGTCACAACGGAGTCAAATACCGGGCTCGGGGTGAGCCTAAGGGTATTTGGGTAACTTAGCACATTACCAGGGTTTAGCGGGTAATGGAAAGTTATTTGGTGATTATTTGGGTATGTCGTGGTTAATTGTGAATTTATAGTGCTATTTGAGGATTACCGAGAAATGTGGCAAATGACAGTTTTGCCCTTGAGGGCATTAAACGGAAAGAACTTGGGTTAGGGGCATTATGGTCTTTTCCTAGCCTTGGTTTTACTTAGTTGAGATTATAAACTTTCATAAAAACAAAGGAAACACTTAGCTCTCCAACTCTTATTCTCTCTCCCTCTCTCTCTCGGAGTGGTCTGGGTTCCTTGGATTTCTAGAGGAGATTGCTTGGGAATTCAAGGAAGTGATGCAAGAATTGGGTTTAGGTGCAGCCTAGAGGTTGTATTGCTTAACTGAGGTAAGGTTTTAAACCTTGTTTTGCTGAATTTCTAGTTGATTTTGGGTATTCTTAAGGTGTTTAGTCAATTTCTGACTTTTGAGGTTTTGTGGAGTTTTGGAGCATTTCAATGTTGTTTTTTTAGGTAAGGAGGAGTAGTATTACTGATCTGTGACTAGGCTTAGGCTTGTTAATGGTTAAAATTTTGTTTAGAAAGGTTTTGGCTTGGGGAAAAATGCAAGAAAAACTCAGAATTTCTTGTTGTTTTGCTTTGTCATCTCTTTACTATTGTTCTTATTTCTTTTTTCATGTTGTAGTTTGTTCTTTATATTTACATGTACTGCTTTAAGTTTGTAATCTTCCTCTCTTCTATTTCTTCTCACATCTATTTACTTGTATTGTTTAGCAATTGAGTGGTGACATTTCTTTAGTCAATTACCTTCTCTATTATATTTGTTGCTCATAGTTGTATCTTGATTTCTATATATTCTATTGAATAATACATTCTCTAACAATATTTTGAAGGCCTAATGAATGACAAGTACCAAATATTTGGAGAAAATTTTCAGCAACCACATTCTTATAAAAATAAAGCTTTAAAATGAATAAGCGGGGACTTCGGATACATGGATAACATAGGCTAGATACAAATCCAGAAGTGAAGAACGATTTCTTTAATTCTTAATCTTTCACTATGTATACTTTATTCAAGATGTTACTAGTTACTTTTTCTAGGGTTATAACTTAGATATGAATCTTTAACATCAATTAAGATAATTTCATAATCTGTTTTCTTTAATATATATATATATTAAATTCTCTAATTTGTGTTTAATGTTTGTAAGTATTTGACCACCCTTTTTACGTTTTGCGTATTTGATACAAAATCTGACAAGTAAGAATTGGATAAGCCTTACTAAAAAATCAGATTGTCATATGATGATAATACCTAGGGAGTGATTACTCATTTATTTGGTGGAATGTTCCATGGGAGGAGTGAATAGATTTGTTCAAGAATTGATGAAACAATGAGAGTTAATATCTTTAGAGATCCCTGTTTACATAAGTCTTCTACTTTTAGGCATATGTGTCAAGGAACAATGTTGTTTTTGAGAAATGGTTAGTGGTTGATTTGATTATGAATTCCATGAGACGTTGGAATGAAAATGATTGGTTAGATAAGTGTTCGTTTGTGCTTATGATGTCTTTACCATGATATTCTTATTCTGTCATCTAATTTAACTAAGTGAGGTGTTTCTGTGTTTGCGTATTGAAAGAGTTGAGGTTGAAACTTCTATAGTGTCATTTTGCGACTGAGTAGTGTTGGAGTTTGATTCCTTGGTGGTCCACCATGATTAAATGCTAAGCTCTTCTTCTAGTCATCTTTTACAATTTATTTCTGAATCTTTGGGAAAGACGAGTTTCAAAACTGGAATGTTGTTACACGAATATTATAGTAGGAGATCGATTGTATTTGTGTGGTTCATGAGTTGCAAGGGCGTACAACTAGTATAGTTTTGGAGGATGTTGAGGGGTTTCTGAAGCATTTCAAGAGGCTCAATGTTGTATATATTGATGAAGCTCCCTTAGTTTCTCGACCTGTGTATTATGGACCCTCCACCTCGCCCAGACCTGCTGCCACCGCGACCTTGCCCGCCATTAGCGTGGTTCTCAGAATACCACCAATCTGGGAACCCAATCAGTTGATTTTTTTTTCTTTTGTGTGTCCAGGCTTGGTGCAATGAGAGCAAACACCATTGGGTCGAGGATTATCACTCCGGCCCCTAGCTTCCCCTTGCACCGCAAAGCCAACAACATCAGAGGGAGTGTCTTGAGTCCGAGATACAGTTTGATGACGTTCTTCAGTCACGACTTTAGCAAAAGTAGTGTTTAAGTTCGGCAAAGGCTCCATCATCAAAATATGCAAAACAGCAGGGCCATAAAGAGCGGAATCCAAACCAGCAAGAAAGTCATGTACCTTTTCATTCTCCTTCTCTTGAACAAATGCAGGAGTAGCAGCACAAGTGCACTTCGGAACAGTAGAATATCCCGCAAGTTCATCCCATATTTTCCGCAAATCATTGTAGTAAGTCACAACCGAGTGCCCACGCTGTTTGCAAGCACCCAAAAGAATCTTTAACTCATGGATTCTCGGACCGTTTCCTATTGAGAAACGTTGTCGGAGATCATCCCACATGTCCTTCACATCGTCAGGTTGGGGAACGGAAGAGCGTAGGCTTGGATCCAGAGTATTATGAATCCATCCAACGAGTGTGGAATTTATCGTCACCCATAATGACTCTTTCGGAGTGCCGGCCTTTGGTTTCATCACGGTTCCATCGAGGAAACCGAGCTTATTCTTTGCACGAAAATTATTCCGCATCTAACGAACCCATTCATTGTAGTTATCACCACGTAACACAATAGGACAGATTGTGAGTTATGGTCTGTCGGAGGGATGAAGGTAGTATGGTGATGTGAAATCGAGAGGTTTGGTGGTCTTGTCGTCACCCATGGTGAGATGTCTATAATTGGATTTTGTTGGAAAAAATCAAAGGTTTCAATCGTAAAAAAAAAATTGGTCGTCGAGCGATGGCACAATATCTCCTGTTCTAGAGTTTCTCTGATACCATAAAGAGATTTGTGGTATATTATTTCTCTTATTCAATATGGCCAAAAAGCCTCATATATATATACATTACTAATTCTATGAATCATGTACATGTACAGCAAGGAGAATTACATAAATAGCATAACTAAACTAGGAAACAAATAAGCTAAGTTAGGAAACAATATCAATGATACAACTCATCTTGAGAGGTTAATGCCTAGAGAATATTATGGAGTAATTACATAGATATACCACTAATACTGTGTGAGTTAAGTTGTAGGCGCCAACTTAATGTGGATGTTGTGGGTTTGGGAGATTAATTCCTATATGTATTTGCTTATTGCTACTTTAGTAGCAACTGACATTATTGAATAAAGATTGTCTTTCTCCTAAAAAATAATAAAACTTGTCATTTTAATTCATGTCATGATGATTTCAATGACTAAATCATTTTCTCTTCAAAAAATTAAAAGATAAAATATTAATATAAATATTTTTTTGAATTTACAATAAATAACTAACTTATGTTATTATGTTATTTTGATTGTTTAGAATTTATATATCATTATTTAAAAATTATATTAAAAAAAATAAGCATGTTTATCTATATATATATTTAATTTGTCTAGTTGTTTCAATATTTATAATTATATATATTTAATTTGTCTTCCTTTTTATTTTAAAGGAAGACAAATAATGTTAAATTTTTAGGTTAGAGTCACTAATTTTTTTTAAAGGACTAATAAATGTAAATTATTTAAGAAATTATGAATTTAAATGGAAACTTTTTTAGGTTGGAGATCAAACTACAAAAATTTTGAGTTAGATTTAGGGATGGAAATATAACCCATGGTTACGGGTACCCATGGTTATTCGATCCAAATGTGGTGGCGAAAAACCATTCAAGCGGGGAAAATGACTGGGGGGACAACTGCCCCGCATATGTACATATATGGTGCGAGTACGACATTAGTATAATCCGCCCCATTCCTGCTGCGATATATATTATAATTTATTTATTTATGTAATTTTGTATTTTATAAATATATATAATTTTATTGTACTTATATATTATAAAATATATATATATGTTGACGTCATTTTTCGTCATCTTAAATATGAAGAGCACTAAACAAAGATTTAGGAAACAAGAAAAGAACAGTAGGATTTTTACGTGGTTCAGCAGTTAAAATCTGCCTAGTCCACGAGTCAATATTATTGATTCATGACACTATCCAATCGACAAAGTATTCTCAGTACAATATTGTTCCTCTCTACAAATGAAATTCCCCAGGCTATTTATAGACCTGGTTAGGAGAATATCTTCCACTAATTCAGGGAAGTTACAATCAATTATATATATTTTGTTGACCCTCGTTTTGGTCAACTGACACGGAGTCAAAAATGCTTGATGTGATAGAAAGTATTGAAATAAATATAATGGGAAGAAAAGTAAACGACACAACACATTATAGTGGTTCGGCCCCACGAATTGGTAATGACCTACGTCTACTTAAGCTAATATTGATCTTGATTCTCAAAGGAGTGATCAAAGAACTAGGGTTCTTCGAGTTTCACAAGCCTTAGAGGGATGAGTAATACAATTGAAAGATAATAGCTCAAATTCTCTTCTAAAGCATAAAACAAAATCAGCCAAAAGTCCTTCCCTTGAGCTATTTCTTCTCTATTTATAGGCTCAAGGAGGATTACATGAATTAGTTACCGATATTCTTTCCTAAATAATCAGATCATCAGGTATCATGGGAGATAATCTCGGATATGATTACAATTGTATACGATTATCTCAAAATATACAGAGTACACGACCAAGCTGGTCGTATATAAAATAACCCAAATGCTGTGTCAGGGGAATCTTCCTGGTCGATGGTCGAACAGACCTCTGCCAGGTGTCAGCCACGTGTTAAAAATGTTTGCCACGTCATCCATACCTGCTTTTTGGATAACATTTGCCCCCAAGTTTATTTATTACGACCAGCAATAAGTAAACTTTTAGGAAAATGACCCTTTGATTACCCCACCAAATCTGTTAGAGTAGTTCGTGCCTCCTCGGAAAAAGTGACCTACCCACGTCCAATCATACCTTTTTGGTTCCCAAGCAAACCTATGCCGGCTATCACTCTTCCCCATGCTTCGAAAAAGGGGAACTTAAGATTACCTCTTTTTTCCATATCTCAGACAATATATATAGCTTCCAGAATTTCCTTTTCACTTCTTACAAGCTATTTTTCTGTCAAGAACTCTTCCAAGAACCCCCAAGTCAGTACCCAGAATCTCTTTGAAGACCATCCTTCGTCGTTCCAGGAATCGGCTGTTCGCACACCTACACTTGGAATTTCTCCAGGACTTCACTATCTTCGTATAGGTAAGCTTCAGAACTTTTGCACCCGTTATTTTGCTGTTCATGCCGATTTAAACTAGCTTTTTAGGTTCTGATACTGCGCTGTGTTCTTGGGTAGAGATGCATGAAAATAGGGCATTTGTCGAGTGATGCTAGATATGGTAGTGTATATTTGCCTTTTAGGGGGTATGAATCAGTTTGATAGTCGAGATCATAAATTTAGGACGTAAAATCGAAGTAAAAATTCGATTTTTAGGCTAGTTGAAAAACTGGGTTTTTCCCGCCCTTACTGAAGTTGAAAAAGCTTTTTCAGAAAAAACTTTTTACTTTCACTTTTTGATTTGTTTTTCAAACTGTTCGTATGAAAAATTTAGTTTTCTTCAGAATGCTGCTGTATAAAAGTTAGACTTTTATACACGAGCAGCGTTATTCTAACCAACTTTTTAGGCTCTTCATCCTCACCTCCCCCTTTTTCTGTTCGCAGCTTTTAATTCCAGATTTGTGGGGAGGTGAGAGGCCGATAGACGACGATCTACTTGCGCAGCTGCTCGAGGGTGAGGAACAGCCAGCCCAGTGCATCCACGAGATTCCTTTCTCCAGAATTTCTCCTCCCAGACCTCAACCAACTCCAGTTAGAATGGGTCGTGTTAAGTCCACCGCCCAAAAGAAGAAAAATCCTAAAAACCCTTCAAATCCTCTAGCTCGGCCTGACTCGCAGGCTGGGGTTCCATCGACCAATGGTCGAGAAAATATTGCTCCTGACCCTCACATCCAAGTTAGGGCCCGTCCTCGATATTCAGTTCTCCCCGACGTTGAGTGGTATCTTTCCCCACTCAGCCAAGTCACCCCTAGGATGCTAGCCAACTACTTCAGAAAGTATGGTCTTTCTGGAGTTGCCCTCGAAATTCCTACTACTGATGAGCGGGCGAATTTTCCTGGAGGCGTTTACAGTGCCTGGTCAAGATATCACATAGAGGCTGGGGCTACCCTTCCTCTCCATCCATTCTTCCAGGGGGTGGCGAGCTATTTTGGAGTCGCCCCCTTTCAAATTACACAAAATGGATATAGAATGATTGCTGCACTCTATATCTTTTATAACCACAAGAAATGGCCAAAGCCTAACCCCCACGAGGTCAATTACCTTTTTGACCTTAAGTCCAACCCCCAAAAATCTGGTACGGGGTTCTTTCACTTTTGTCACCAGGAGACCAACCGAACCTTCCTGAGTGACACAACCCACATTTCAAACGTGGGGAGATACAGTCAGGAGTATTTCCTCACGCCTGACATGGTTGCGAATAACCTGGACTTCACTCGAGGAGGTAAAAATAATTTTCCACTGGTCGCTGTTTTTACTTAGCAATTTTCCTTGCATGTTTCTGAAACTTCTTGTGTTTTTCAGGCCCATGGTTACAACCAGACCCAACACCAGACATGGTGTTGAGGTCTGCCATGTTGGCCAGCATGACGGACGTTGAGAAGAGCGTCAAATCTCTGGTCACCGAGGCCAACTTGAGGCTAGTTAGCCTCCTGGCCCCTCACCAGGATGTGAGGGAACCTGCGGTAGGAAGTGCCACTGCCGAGGAAAATCCTGAGCAGCAACCACCAGCGTCTCCTCCTCGACGGAGACCAACTGGGGTTACAATCAGGGAATCCATTGGTATTCCCCTAGCAGAAAGGTCTTCTGCCCCCCAAGGAAAGGGAAAACAAAAGGCAGCCGAGCCTGTCATAGACTTAGACGAGTCCTCTGATGAAAACGGTATAGTTATTTCACTCTTAGATAACTTGCCAATTCCCTATCATTTATTCGACGGGGACGGCAATTTTACATATGCTCCAAACCTAGGGCCAGACTTCTTCATGCTAGAGAGTGAGTGTATGACTAGTAGAGTCAATAGTATAGCGACCAGTAGTAATAGCTCGGGTATTTGACTTTGTAATTTTCTGTATTTCTTTTCTGATACAAGATAACTTGTCATCTATTTTTGGCATACTGTCCGCATGTTTACCTCTTTTGCAGAAATGGCCTCTGCAAATGTCTTCGATCTCTACAGCACTCAGGAAGAAGAAGAAGTTCCCTTGGTCCGAAAGAAGAGATTGACCATGAAACATGATGGGGAACCCAGTCAGATGCCTTGGGCCAAGAAGAACCGAGCCACCAATCCTTCGAAGGATGGGCCCTCTAGTCAAACATCTATCCATCCTCCTGCTCCTCACGAGCAGGAAATTCTGCCTCCACCTGCTCCTGCTGCCATTACTCCTTCACCTCCGACCCCTACTGAACAGACTCAACAAGCTGAGGATGTTCCCCCTGGGGCTAAACTATCGAGTCGCTCCCTAAGGTCGGCTAAGGACCACCTTTCTCACATTCTTAAGCATGACCGCTGCAAAGAGGCCATGACTGAAGCAGAAACAATGGGGGTCGACCAGATCCTCAATAGAGCCCTCAATGAAGTGGCCAGTGTAAGTAATCTTCCTTCCCTTTTGTGCTCATGGTCTTGATTTTCCTTTTTGAAGTCAGTCTAACTCTTATTCTTTGATTGCAGGCAATGCTAACCATGACGGCTACCCGAGTCCATGTGGGTGCAAGCGTCGAGCAGTTCCGTGCTAGGGAGTTGAAGCTAATGGAGGAGCTTCGAGCCGCGGAGGCAAGGCACACGGGAGAGCTGGAGGTGGTGACCCAGGAGAAGGATTCTTTGGCGGCGGACCTGGTGGAGAAACAGGCCTCTTTGGAAAATGCTAGAAAATAGAGAGACGAATACCAGGAGACCAGCCAAATCCACTGGCGCGAAGTCAAAAGGCTCCAAGAGGAAAATCTTGCGAAGGATAGGAGCATTTCCAGCCTCAAGAGCCAGGTGGAGCAACTTAAGCTCACGAACGCCAAGGACCTGGAAAGGTACAAGAATGCGACACTTCGATGTTTCTACGACTTCTAGAAACATAATCAAAGTGCCAATTTTGGCTACCTTCCAGAGGATGCCAGGAAAGCTGAGTTGGCTCGCTGCGCTGCTCGACTGGATGCCGAAGAAAGGGCCAGAGTTCGTGCCTACCCCAAGATTTCGCTGGCCACGGGGATGGATGGAGGGGAAGCTGCAGAAGACGCAGTTAACCAAAATGCTCCCCAAGATCCTCCTGCTACTCCTTAGCTTGTTTTCTTTTTACTTGTTCTATTTTATTTTTCTTACATGACCCACCGGTCATGATGTTAAGACAATATTTATTTTCTTATTGCTGCATGGGCAGCTTTTCCTTTTAACTTAACATTTACATCCGAGCAGTACTGCTCGTGGTCTAAAAGGATTCCTTTGATATTATAATATTTGTGCTTTATTATAACATCTGTTCGCATGACTGAACTTAGCATAGTACTTTGGCTTGATTTAACAAAATATAAAATTTGAAAAATACTCTAAGTACCGTAGCATGCTTTCACTGTTTTTGCTCATGTGTTTACATACCTCTTGGTATGCTTTGCTTTCTATGTACCTTATATGCCCCCCAAGTGATTGAGGAGCTTTAGGTCCTTGGTCACTTGCCTTGACCACAACCTGTACGAACATTACTGCTCAATATAAAATGTAAAACTTATAATACAGCAAAACAACACACGTAATGAACAAATACTTGTAAATAATTACAAAGTTTGGCAAGAATGACTGGCTGTGCACAGTCCCTTATAATTCTCGTATTTAAATGGACTAAACATGTCATTACGAGTGTGATCTTTGAAAGATCTTACACTTATAAGCGATAGCCATATAACATGACTAACCCTTTTTCAAAACTTGTAAAAAGTAAAAATTAATACAAGCCAGTCCTTTAAGAAGGATTGTTTACTGATAATACTTGTGCAAGTGTTCTCCATTCCAATAACGTGGAACGAGATCTCCATTTAAGCGTGCAAGTTTGTAAGTGCCTGGATGAAGGACTTCTTCAATCTGGTAAGGTCCTTCCTAGTTTGGTCCGAGTACTCCAGTAGCTTGGTCGCGGGTGTTTAAGAAAAATCTTCGAAGTACTAAGTCTCCAACGTTGAACTTTCTTTCTTTTACTTTGGAGTTAAAATATCGAGCAACTTTTTGCTGGTACGCTGGTACGCAGCTACTCGGAGTTGGGCTTTCTCTCGTTTCTCCTCGACCAGGTCTAGGGACTCCATCAACAGTTTGCTATTTTGGTCTTGGTCGTATGTGATTCTGCGATGCGAGGGCGAATCTAACTCGACAGGCAACATAGCTTCATACCCGTATGCTAAGGAAAATGGAGTATGACCTGTTGCTGTTCGGTGAGAGGTTCTATACGACCAGAGGACTTCAGGCAGCTGCTCTGGCCATGCTCCTGTAGCGTCCTCGAGCCTTTTCTTCAGGGTATCTTTCAATGTCTTATTTACTGCCTCGACTTGTCCATTCGCTTGCGGATGAGTAACTGAAGAAAAGCTCTTGATGATGCTATGTCTTTTGCAGAAGACTGTGAACACGTCACTATCAAACTGGGTGCCATTGTCCGAGACAATCTTTCTTGTCAATCCATATCAACAAACAATGTTTTTGATGACAAAATCAAGTACTTTCTTTGTCGTTATGGTTGCGAGTGGCTCAGCCTCGGCCCATTTGGTGAAGTAGTGTATAGCCACCACTGCGTATTTCACCCCACCTTTTCCTGTCGGCAAGGACCTGATTAAATCTATACCCCATACTGCGAAGGGCCATGGACTTTGCATTTGCTTTAACTCATTAGGAGCTGCCCATGGGATCTTGGAAAACCTCTGACACTTATCACATTTTCGCACAAACTCCATCGAGTCTTCGTTAATTGTCGGCCAGAAATAACCCTGCCTTAGAATCTTCTTTGATAAGCTCTGCCCCCCAGCGTGGTCTCCACAGAAGCCTTCATGTACTTCCTTCATCAGCTCTTTAGCCTTTTTTGGTGTAACACACCTGGGCAGTGGCATTGAGTATCCCCTTTGGTATAGAATACCATCGACTAGAATGTACCTACCAGCCCGTCTTTGAAGGGTCCTGGCTTTGTTTCTATCTGCTGGTAGTATATCGCTCGTGAGATACCCCAAGTATGGTGCCATCCATGTGTCTGCTAACTGAACCTCCATATTGGTTTTGTCTGATCGTATGATTGGTGCGCGTAGCCGCTCAACTGTCACTATATTTAAAGTTCCAGCATCTTTTGCGCTTGGGAGTTTGGCTAAGGCATCTGCGTTTGAATTATGATCTCGAGGTATTTGCTGGAGGGTATATTTTTCAAATTGTGCCAACAGATCTTTTGTTTTGTTCAGATAAGCCACCATTTTTAGGCCTCGTGCTTGGTACTCCCCTAGGACCTGATTCACTACCAGCTGTGAATCACTGTAGATATCCAGCACTTTTATGTTCATGTCTTTGGCTAACCTTAACCCAGCGAGTAGGGCTTCATACTCAGCTTCGTTGTTCGAAGCTGTGAAATCAAACCTAATTGCGTAGTGAAATCAGTGCCCTTCTGGCGTTATCAATATCACTCCTGCTCCTGCGTGAGATTCATTAGATGATCCATCTGTGAATAGTTTCCCCAAAGGAGCTTCAACTTGAGGCTCAAGCGCACTAGGCTTTTCACCCTGCTCGCTGTCTGGGAGTTCAGTGAATTCAGCAATGATATCAGCCAAGACTTGTCCTTTTATTGCTGCTCGCGGTGAGTATGTTATATCGAACTGCCCGAGTTCGACTGCCCATTTCAACAAACGACTAGCAGCCTCTGGCTTTTGCAAAACTTGTCGAAGGGGCTAGTCAGTCAAGACTGTGATTGGATGGGCTTGGAAGTAAGGACGTAACTTCCTTGAGGCCAAAATTAGGCAATAGGCTAATCTTTCAATGGGAGGATATCTCAGTTTGGCTCCGATTAACCCCTTGCTCACATAATACACCGCCTTTTGTACGCCTTCTTCTTCTCTCACTAACACTGCACTAGCAGCATATTCAGTGATCGCCAGGTATATGAACAAAGTTTCCCCATCTACAGGCTTTGATAAGACAGGAGGCTGCGCCATGTGGGCCTTTAAGGCTTGGAAAGCCTGTTCGCAGTCTTCAGTCCACTCGAACTTCTTGTTGCCCCTAAGTAGATTAAAGAAAGGGTCGCACTTATCTGTTGATTTCGAAATAAATCTACTAAGCGCGGCAATCCTTCCAGTCAAACTTTGCACATCTTTGTTCTTTACTGGCGATTTCATATCAATCAGGGCCTTGATCTTTTCGGGATTAGCCGCGATTCCTCTCAAATTGATAATGAACTCCAAGAACTTCCTTGATCCTACTCCGAAGGAACATTTGAGAGGATTTAGCTTCATTTGATATTTGTTCAGAACATTGAAACACTCTTGTAAATCCTTCACATGTCCTTCTGCCTTTTTTGACTTCACCAGCATGTGATCAATGTACACCTCCATGTTTATCCCGATCAACTCCTTAAACATGTGGTTAACTAGTCACTGGTAAGTCGCACCAGCGTTTTTCAATCCGAAGGGCATTACTTTGTAACAGTATAGCCCTGTATCAGTTTGGAAGCTAGTGTGATCCTCGTCAGGGGGATGCATACTAATCTGATTGTACCCTGAATATGCATCCATGAAAGAGAGGATCTCATGGCCTGCTGTCGCATAGACCAGCTGGTCGATCCTTGGGAGTATGAAGCAATCTTTAGGGCAGGCTTTATTAAGGTTTGTGAAATCCACACAGGTCCGCCATTTTCCATTCAGCTTGGGAACCAGTACTGGATTAGAGACCCATGATGGATAAAATGCCACCCTGATGAACCCATTCTCCTTCAGTTTTTCAACTTCCTCCTTCAAGGCTTTTGATCTGTCTTTATCGAGCAGCCTTCTTTTCTGTTGCACGGGTGGAAAGCTTTTGTCGACATTCAGGACATAGCTGATGACCGCAGGATCTATCCCAACCATGTCTTTATGTGACCAGGCGAAAACTTCCTGGTTCTTCCTCAAAAATTCCACCAGTGCATATTTGGTTATTGTTTCTAAATTTTTTCCGACCTTTACAACTCTGGTCGGATGCTCTTCGTTGAGTTGGACCTCTTCAAGGTCCTCGATAGGTCCTATATAATCCTCAACATCCCCAAAGCGAGGATCTAAATCTCTATCCTCACTTTGGGCAACACCCTATTTGGTGACTTCATCACCTAATTGGGCTTGTACATCAATAGCCATTTGCAGCTCTTTTGGAGGAACACTCCTTGGCACCCACTTCCTGGCCTTGGTAATTGAGGCATTGTAGCATTCCCTGGCTTCCCTCTGGTTTCCCAATACACATCATATCCTCGCATCTGTTGGGAATTTCATGGCCAGGTGCCATATAGAAGTGATGGCTCGAAGGTCGACCAGTATTGGCCTTCTGCCAACAGGATCAATTAGACCAAAACATTATTTATGATTTTTAAAAATATATATATAATATGATAACCTTTTAGATCACAAATGATCATATTTAAGGTACAAAATATTCATGATATTATTCAAATTAAACCTTAATTATTGGAGAATAAGCTTGTTTATTCTTGATAGAAGATAAATGTTATTCTAATTTCTTATGTAGTTACATAATCATACTATTTATGTAACGCTCTACTAATCTAGGACCATTACAGTGTCTGTTTAAAATAGTGTTTAACTTGTTAAGCAAGTAATTTAGACTCAAAAGTGTAATTAAGACTAATCAAAGGTTAGATATTAAAAATTTCGGTTAAAAAGGTAAATACTTTCTTCATTAAAACTTAAAATGATTACAGGGAAACCAACAAGAGTTTTTTTTTTTTTAAAAATAAAACGTAATTACACTCAATGTTACAAAAGTAGCCGGCCTAAGCGACAAAATAAAGTTGGTAACCTAAGTTCCTCATACTACTCGATCGTGGAAGCCAAGCTGGCTGGATATGTACACTTCACTTCAAAGTTCTCCAACTCATGGTCAATTATGTCTCGTTCGCCCTTACCTGCACCATTGAGCACCCGTGAGCCGAGGCCCAACAAGAAAATTTTCACAAGACATGCATAACAATTACAGCATGAACATATAACAACTGATATAGATAACAGTTCACATATTTTATAAATCAAGGTCATACATATAATCGATAATCATCATAACATTATATAACAATCAATATCAAGCGATCTGCATCACCAACACCATATGTGCGGCCGATGCCTAATAAATTGTGTCTATCGCAAACAATCAAGGTATATAATAACCATACACCATCTAACTCATTTAGTTAATGCAACCATAAAAACTTTAAGATGCAATAGGCCTAATGCCTAATCTATGTGCAATGTCAACTTTTCTTACCTCACGTCCTGCGCAAATAGTGAAACGACCCCAAGCGCGATCTCTGACCCGAGCCTCGCGAAAACCCTAGTCACAACATAATTATACACTTATGAAAAATCAAATCTACATCCTAAGTTCCAATCTAATATCTAGCCATTGGAACTAGTATTCCAAGTTATCAAGGCACTAAGACATCCCCCAAACTCCCAAGTAAGGCCCCAAAACGGATTCCCGAGACCCCCTTATTCCCAAAATTTATAAAATCATCAATTCAAGGCACCTGGCGCAGTTGCACCCACATAAATTTTGGTGTTTCTGGGGCACTAGTGCAATCGCACTCTGGCCAGTGTGGTCGCGCCCCTCTTCTCGTAACCCCTGAAAATTCAATTTAAAATTCAACCTTTTCTTGGACCCTAGCGCGGTCGCGCTAGGTTGCCAGAAACCCAAAAACGAACCCAGATTTCTTATGTTCTTCCCCAATTAAAAATCACGATCTCCCTTGCATAACCTGACCCAAAATCATCCACAAACAGACTACTGACCACAAAGCACCTAATATAACTTAGATAAACTATACCCAACACCAATTTCCTCACATAACACACTCAAAACTCAATTGAACACAATTTTCCTTTTCTGGGTCTCAAACCAAACTCTTCTCTCTATAATATGAGAATGACATCACTAAGCTTGAATCCTAGCAGCAACCAAGCATCAACAACAATTACAAGCATAATCATATACCCATTTGTCCCACTTAAACCATCCAAAACAAGTAAAACTCAAAATTCAAACCAAACTTTCAAAGAAAATTCAAGAACACCCTCAAGAACGAGAAACCACAAAGAGAAGGAACAAGGATTTTACCTATGGATTTCGAAATCCTAACTTGTATTCACAGTCTCCAGCAGCCTCCAATCCCCTTGCTACTAAGTTCCTTCAAAAATTGCCCTTAAGCCTCACCAATTCTCCTTTTCAAGTTAAGTTTTCAATACTTAGGCACTTTGAGAGAAACAAGAAGGAAAATAACAAGAGAGTAACATGCACTTACTCTTCCCCAAGGTTGTTGCCCATTTCACTAATCAATAGATCAAATGACCATATTACCCCTCCAAACTCTTAACCTCCAATGTAACCCCAAGGGTGTAATGGTCATTTAGCTTAGAACTCCCACTAAACCTCAAATTACACCTTAAATTCCCAATTAATTTTATAATCTTCCAAATACCAATATTTTCATGATAATATTCCAATGGTTCCCAAAATATATAAAATTACCAAATTACCCCTTGGCTCACCCCTGAGCCAGGTATAGTCCCCGTAGTGACTTTTTCCGCTAAATTGCTCACAAGCACCCATTCATGTCGAATGTCGGAAATATATCCACATAATAATGTGATCTTAAGTACATAGTACACAAAATTACAATTATACCCTCAATGGGTCAAAATTATGAAAATGCCCATTTTTAACAAATGGGGGTCTTTATGCACGTTTAATGCACATAAACATGCATACACAATCATATCATAATATAACTCAAATAATCCACATAATCACATATTTATTCAATTCAATTAACACATAATTACTTCACGTGCCCTCTTGACACGCTAATCAAGGCACTAAGCCTCACAAGGAAATTTTGGGACATTACAACTATCTCCTCCTTATAGAAATTTTGTCCTCGAAATTCGCTCAAAAATCTTGGAATACAGATTCAGCATATCTGACTCTAACTTCAGAGTTGTGTTCCTTACCTTGTTATTTCTTTATTACATTCTCATTAAGGTGACTATCTTATTTCCTTAAGACTTTATCCTTTCTATCCAGAATTCTCACTGACTTTTCTTTACATGATAAGGCTCACTGTAATCCCAAGGTCTCATAACCCAAAATATGAGTATTACTTGACCTATCTTTCCTTAACATCGCTATCTGAGACACCCTATGTACCTTCATCCACTCTTTGGTAAGGCTAATCTGTAGGCCCCTGGCTTGATTCATGTCAGGATCTCAAAAGCCCAACTAATCTAGGACATCATTTCCTTTTCTTTCCAAATTACTTTATCTCTTTCAATTATAAGACTCGGTGAAGCACAGAATCATCAATCCTGGAACTCCACATTCCTATACTTGGATCTGCGTAGCTATTCTGTCCTTTTCGTGAAGCGAGCATTTCTGCTCCAACACTTCTCAATAATTTTATTAACCCTCTCGACTGTTTCAGAGCCAGGATGCTTCATTCCTCCCATTTCACCTCTGACAATGGGTGATCTACGGAACCACTTCGGTTGTCAACTAATAACCATTGTTGTAGAACAACCTGATCAAGGAAAGGTGCTTGCATTTTGATCCCTTGAAGTTTAATACACATGCTCAAAGCATGTCCTATAATATCTAGATTGCCTTCTTGGTTTTAACAGTTTGTTTTGTTAACTTTAACGGTATATTCTAAATATTTAACGGAATATACCTTTAAAAGTAACTAAAAATAGATATTTATTATTTATATTAATATGAATTCAAATATTATAATAATATTTAATATAAGATTACATATATAATAATTATATTAATATAAAGTCAAATTCAAATGTTATAAAATATCATTATTATAATAATATATAATACATGACTATATATTTGATAATTATATTAATATAAATTTAAATGTTATAAAATATTAACTATATTAATATAAATTCAAATATTATAAATGTAACGTCCCAAAAATGCTAATAAGGTTTAGTGCCTTGTTTAGCGTGCTGGGAGGACATAATTGGATATATGTGTAACTATGTGGCATGCATGATTTATAAGATAATATGAATATATATATACATATATTTATATGCATGTTTATGAGTATTAAATATGTATGTGGGTATGTTCTTGTTTATAAGGGCATATTTGTAATTTTGGCCCATTATGGGCATAAATGTGATTATATGCATTAAATGATTGAGACCACATTATTATGTGGATATATTTGTAGTATTTAGCTCGAGGTGATCCTAGTGAGCGGGTTAGCAGAATAGTCACAGTAGGGTTTAATACCCGGCTCGGGGTGAGCCTAGGGGTATTTTGGAAAACTTAACGTATATTTGGGATTTGTTGAGTAACGGGTAAGTATTTGGTAATTAGTTGGGCATATCGATATTAATTGAGAATTTGTAGGATGACTCAAGGAATTAGCAGGAATTGTGGCTAATGACCATTTTTCCCTTATGGGAAACAACGGGACCGAGTTAATGTAAGGGGCATTTTGGTCTTTATGGTTAAGGATATGGTAAACTAGGCATCAGGTATAACGTCCCAAATTTCCTAATTAGGCTTAGGGCCTTGATTAGGGGGCCAGGATGGAAAATTATGGAATTATGTGATTATATAATATATGTGTGTATTATTATGTGATTATGTGAGTTATATTATAATATGACTTGATATGCATGTTTATATGTTTTAAATAAGCATGTGGGCCCATTTATGTTTAATTGGGAAATTTTCATAATTTGGCCCGTGAGGGGTATATTTGGCATATATGTGATATATTCGTGTGGGACCACATTATTATGTGGATATGTTTGGGTTACTCGGCACGAGAGGATCCTAGGGACCAAGCTAGTGGAAAAGTCACAACGAAACCCATACTTGACTCGGAGTGAGTCAAGGGGAATATTGGGTATTTAGCACATTACTGGGATATTGGGTAATGGGAATGATTATTTGATGATATATCGGGAGTTAGTGAGATCACGAGTGAATTATGGGATTTTACCCCGGGGGCATTTTTGGGTTTCCGAGCATTAGGATTTGCTTAAGGTTACTTAAGCTCGAAATAACCTATCAGATATAAAAAGAACGTTCTCTCTGTCTCTCTCCCATTCTCTTTTTGATACTGTTTGCATTTTTGAAGGAAACTCGAGTTTTAGGACTTGGATTCAGGCAAGGATCAAGGCATAGAGATTCTAGGGAAGATTAAATGCTTATTATCTAGAGGATTTAGCTAGGAAATAACTTATTAAGAGGTAATCCAAGTTTTAAGTTTTGAGTTTTTAAGCTTTGATTGGATTTTATGTTTTGATGAGTTTTTGGATGGTTTGAGATTTGGGTTTTGATGGTTTTGGATCATTGGGATGTTTAGGGATTTTGATTTTGGGATTTGGAGATGTTCGGATAGGTTTTAAAAGATTTTTAAATGAAGAAAACGAAGGTTTTGGTTGGGTTCGTGGTTGGGCCGCAACCCTGTTCTTGGGTGTCGCTACCCAGGCTTGATGAAGGAGGAGGCCTGCTGTTTGGGCATTTAGGGCCGCGACACAGGGTAGGCGCTCCGCCGCGCGAGGTGCAGGTAGAGAGGGGCCTTGGCCTCTGTTTGGATTTGGGCCGCGGCTCAGGGTTGTGGGGCCGCGACTCTTAAGGACAGTTTTGGCCGAAGTTGGGTTTTTAGTCGTGGGAACTTAACTCTAGGGGCTCAAGATAGATCCTACTACCCGGTTTGGTAGGGTTCGACGTTCCAGAGACTAGGTCTTGGTCCGAAAGTCTTTATTTACTCATTTTTGACGGGATTCTATATTATGGTTGTGACTAGGTTATTGCTAGGGGCTTGGAAACATGATAGTGCTTGAGGGTCAATTATTGGTAACCTGTGCTTGGACCAAAGGTAAGGAAATTGCACCCAGTATGTGATTCATGTGATACATGTGGTTATGGCATGGCATGAATGTCGAATATGGAATTGATTAGAGATTGAGTCTCTGTAATTGTGCATGATTATGATTATGCTTGTGATTATTGATTAAGCATGTTGAATGCCATATATGTGACATATGATATATGCCTTTGCATTACCTCATTGAGGAAGCACTGACTTATTAGCTAAGAAACGACAATGGTGTTTAGTACGGGTCGTAAAGCTCTAACTTATCAGTCATGATCGGCAATAGTACTGGGCGCTGGTCGTATGAAATTGACTTATGAGTCAAGAATGACAATAGTGTATTGAACGCAGGCTAAAATGATTAGATCTAATCAATAAGAGCAATAAATGCTTGACCGACCTATTAGTCGAAGAAAACTCAAATGCTTGGATAGTTACTCAAAGCCAGGGCTAAAAGGATCAGGTGAGTGAAACATCACATAGCTTAGGGTGCAGGACCCCAGAGAGACTTTATAGTCATCTATTCAGGGTGCAGGACCCTAGAAAGACTTATTAGGCATCTATTCAGGGCGCAGAACCCCAGAGAGACTTATTAGTCATCTATTCAAGGTGTAGGACCCTAGATTGACTTAATAGTCATCCATTCAGGGTGCAGGATCCCAAATTGACTTAACAATCATCTACTCCGGGTGCAGGACCCCATAATCATTTATTTGTACTTGCCCGCATGCATGAGTAGGGTTATTACTGCTAGGCATCCTTATTATGATTTGGTAACATGTTATTATCTGCTTATGAGCATGTGCTTGAGTTTTCTTACTGAGCCTCAGCTCATGGGTGCTATGTGGTGTAGGTAAAGGTACAAGAAAGTTGGACCATCCTTGAGTTGGAGAGCTGAGGTGATGATGTGTACATATGCAGCTGCTTGACCACCACGGCCGAGGGTTTAAAGAGGAGCTAGGGTTAAACCTATTTTTCTGCTTAGGTCGATTGGTTGTAACTCTTTTATTGTAATTAACCTTCAAAATGTATTTTGGGATCCCAATGTATACATTAAACGTTTTAGTGAAACGTTGTATCCTTGACCAAAATTTTTAACCCTAAACAGTTAATCACACTTAGTTACATGATAATGGCCAAATAACTCGTTTAGCGAGTTTATCACTGTTTAAAATACACAGTGTAACGGTCCCTGTGTAGTAGGGCGTTAAATTAGGAAATAACCAGAACCCATTAGAAACACCCTTTGGCACACTCTCTCTCTTACTCTCGCATTCTCCATATCTCTCCTTCTCTTGTGCTTGGAAGTTTAAGGAAGTTGTTGAAGGAAAAGCTTTGGAATTGAGTTGGGAAATCTGGGAAATTATGCTAGGAGCAGTCAAGGGGACAGTTGAGGATAAAAATCATCATTGAGGTAAGATTAATACATCTTAATATGTTAAATTGCTAGTTGGGTTTGGACAGCTTAGGGGTAATTGGGTTAGTTTATGATATTAGGATTTGAGGAAGTTTGGGCTGATATTATAGGTTATATGTGTTGTTTGTAAGGTGGTATTGAGAGTTCTGGCCCTCATATTGGCTTGGGTACATGTTTAAAGTTGAATTATGTAGCTTTGGTTTGTGGAAAAATGCAAAAGGAAACCAAGGATTTCTGGGTTCACGGGGGCGCGCAGCGACCCAGTTCATGGGTGCCACGGCCCGCGTGACCCCAGAAACCCTAGGGGCTTGCTTTTCAATAGGTGCGTCGCGACCCTAAGGGGGCCAGTCGCGGCTCGCATACCCCTGGAGTTTGAGGCTGGTGCCTTGGACTTGGGGGCGCGCAGCGAACCCTAGGGTTAGGTTGCGACCCACCCAGGCAGCCTTTGCCAAAATAGGTCATTGGACTCGGGTTCCTAAACCTAAGTGCTCGGGACGAATTCTACTACCTGGTTTAGTAGAATTCGAGGTCGTGGAGGCTAGTATTTTATTCCCAAAGAATTTAATTCGATTAGATTTTGATAGTTATCCATTTTCGCTTGTGACTAGGGTTACCGTTAAGGCTTGAAATTAAGGATCGTGCTCGGGACCGCTATACATCATCAACTCAGGATCCGAGGTAAGAAAACTGCACCTAATTTTTTATTGGAGTTGAGATATACTGTAAATGAACACATGTGATATTATAAATGTAACGACCCAAATTCGCTAATAAGGCTTAAGGGCCTTGATTAGTGTGCCTGGAGGGCATAATGGGAATTATGTGTGATTTTAATGATTAAGATGCATGATTATGATTTAAAGCATGTTATATGATTACTTGAGTATTTGAGATGCATGATTATGTGTGTTAGTACGTATGTAGGCCCTGATTAGGTTAGAAGGGCATAATCGTAATTTTGGCCATTATGGGCATAACTGCTTTGTTATATGTGATAATTGTCGAGACCACATTATTATGTGGATATATCTGTGATCTGTGACTCGAGACGATCCTAGTGAGCAAAATAGCGAAAAAAGTCATGGCGGGGATTTATACCTGGCTCGGGGTGAGCTTAGGGGTATAAATGGGAATTTAGCGAATATACTGGAGTTTATTTTGACATTGAGGAATAATATTGATAACTAATTAGGTATCGGGAATTAAGCGGGAAATATTAGAGACACTCGAGGAATTAGCGGGAATTGGGTAATATGACTAAAATGCCCTTAAGTGGATTAAAGGGTTTAGACTTAATGGGGAGGGCATACTAGTCATTTGGCTTACAGAAGTTAAGTAATACCAAGGCTTTATGTTAGTGGGATTTGTAGAATATTGGAGAAGTCTGAAAAAGAAAGAAAAGGAAAGGAAAAGAAAGGAGAGAAAACAGAGAGAATTCTCTAGGTCGGTTTGTGCTTCCTTCACCTGTTTCTTGAGGATTTCTGGAGTAAAGCTCAGAGGAGAGTTGGGATTAACTAGGCATCAAGGATCCTAACCTAAGACTGAGGAATTGATAGAGGTTTAGCAAGGGTTCATCAGCACTTGAGGTAAGACTTAGAATTCTTCAGTTTCAGTTTCTGGTTTTTAAGTTGTGGTGTTTAAGATGAATTGGATGGAACCTTAGGGAATTCAGACTTAAGACTGAGGAGGAGCAAGCCAAGGGATTCTAGAGGCAGCTTGTGGTCGAAATTCTATCAAAGGTATAAGGTCTAAACTCTAAACTTTGATGTTCAACTGGTTTTTATTGGGTTTTAGAGCTTAGAAGTGATTATGGTGAATTCTGAGTTTGTGGGTGCATGTGCTTGGGTTTTAGGTGTTTTGGGGTGCTTGGGATGAGTGGAGTGTGGTCATGAGGTTGTTTTTGAGTTTGGGAAAGAGTTGGAAGAGTTTTGGTTCGAGTTGGTTTGAGGAAAATCGCAGAAGAGAAAAATGGTGCTGGGCTGTCTGTGACTAGCGCTACAGCGCTAGCCTTTGGGCACTGTAGCGCTAGGCCATAATGCTGAGGGGTTTTTGGCTTCTGTTTGTAGCGCTGTAGCGCCCTCCCAAGAGCGCTGTAGCGCTACCCTGCCTCCTGAAGGGGATTTTAGGGTTATTTGCAAGGGTTTTTGACCTAAGGTTTGGGGTTTGGTTCCACCACCTTGTTTGGTGGAACTAGGACTTCCCGAGGGCTCGGGATTGGCCCCGGGGCTAGGTTTTGAACTTGGGGATTTATAATGACTTTGGCCATGGTTGTGACTAGGTGAGCGCTAGGGCTCGAGGGGGATCGTGCTCAAGGAGTCGAGGGATCAAAGCTATTGAATTGAAAGGTAAGAAAACTGCACCCGGTTATATGATTGTGATGGGACTAAGTGCTCCCGAGAATTGTATCGTGTCAATGTTGGTATTACGCCATGGGACATGTAAAGGCGGCCTAAGAGTGCCGTACATGATATTAGCGCACAGGGCGCGGATTGGCCACTGGTAGCCAAGGACAACGGGATAACAGAGGGAGCGGCCTGTGAGCGCTAGCCCTAGTTGTCATTTGTAAACTGTACATGTAACTAAATTGATATGCCTAGTATGTGGAGTACTTGATTATTCTGATTGATTATATGGTTGAGGTTATGTAATGAAATGTGAGATATCGACTTGTCTGCTAATTGCTTGTGCTCTGTTGTTGTTGTTTTTTCTTGCTGGGCCTTGGCTCACGGGTGCTACGTGGTGCAGGTAAAGGCAAGGGCAAGCTGGACCAGGCCTGAGGTGGAGAGCTCCGAGGTGAAATGTACATAGCCAGCTGTTCGATCACCATGGTCGAGGAGTGAACCAGGACAGGGATTACCTAACTGCTTGTTTTGCCTTAGTATGGCTGGTTATTGTGTCTGAACCCTGTAACTTTTGTAAACGATCTTTAAACTTGTATTTTTGGGATCCCGTGTAAACAAATAACGTTCCTTAATGATAACGTGGCTTTTGAGACCAAAACGCTTTTAAACCTAGTTCCTTTATAGCTTCTGTGACACGGTTTTTAATTAAATGACTTGATTAGCAAGTCTGGCACTTTATAAACACACAGTGTAACGGTCTTGGCTATCCAGGGCGTTACAATAAATGTATTGTGATTGGAAATATCTGGACAGACAAGGTAGCTTGTGTTGCTTTCGATTGCGTGCTTTGCCACTTGTATGTATGTTATGTTTGACGCGAAAGTCTGACCTAAGGAAGCCGGAGAAGATGTTATGCGTACTAAACGCTACTTAGCCTAAGCGAGTCGGGGTCAGCTAAATAACTAGAGGGCTTGGCCTAAGGGCGCTGAAACCTAATTAATTTTATTAAGATTTATTTACATGTTTGGATTAAACTATTATTGTTTCCTAGTTTAGCACTTGTACTCCGCTGTTAATTGAACTGGTTGATCTAATGTTTACTATGTACACTATGTGGTTATCTATGCTTGTTGAATTTAGTTTTCTTGCTGAGCCTTGGCTCACGGGTGCTCCGTGGTGCATGTAAAGGCAAGGGAAAGTTGGATCAGCCATGTGTTGGATAGCTTTAGGGGCGGTGTGTACATTGGAAACTACTCAAGCACTATGACTAAGGAATTTACAAAGACTAGAGCCAAAATTTGTATTTCGCCACTTAGGCTAGCTGCGATTGTATTTAACTTTTGACGGTTGTAACAGCCTTGTAAACATTATTTTTGGGATCCCATGTCAACCATTTTATGATCAAAATCTTTTAACCCTAACCTGTTAGTTGACTTTAGAAACACATTTATGTTCGAACTAATTGATTAGCAAGTCTTGCACTATTTTAAACACACATTGTAACGATCTTGGTTACCTAGGGTGTTACAACTTTGTATCAGAGCAGTCTAGGTTTAATTTTTCCTGAAGACTAGCTGGGCATGTATACTCACCGCTAAAGACAAGCTTGACTCAGGGTTCGATAACCATATATGTGATTATATGTTTAAGTGTTTAAATAAAATATAAATGCTTTATCTGCGTGATTATCAAGAAGCATGAGATATACTGAGAGGGCCTGTCCCTTGACTGCTATGTGAATATGATAAGGCATGCTTATTAGCATTGGTATTGTATGCGAATGATTGTTTGAATGCTGGCTTGCATCATCACTGTGTGATGTTGGTTGAATTTCGGCGTTGGATCGTGGGATGATTATAAACCTGTTATTATTGCCTAACCAGTCGAGTCGTTAATTGCAGATAAATTTGGAGAGTAATGCCTCTAAGGCGATCAATTCGACTAGCCGGCATTAGGGTTGACGCTAGAGATGATGAGCAGGGCTAGAATCCTCTGCCAGTTCCTGAGAACTTATAGCAGCTACTTGCTGACATGCAAGCTAGACTTCAGAGTCAAGAGGAAGAGATTCACCTTCTGAGGCAGCAGGGTCCCCCAAGGAATGCTGCACCTAACTTGCCACCTGTTGTGGCACCAGTTGTACAACCGCCGGAGATTGGGAACAGGTGGGAGCTGCTTTACGAAAGGTTTAAGGAGCAGCATCCTCCAACTTTTGAGGGAGGACCAGATCCACTTGAGGCTGAACTTCATGAGGGTGGATGGTAACGACAGGGTGGCCTGTGACACCTATATGTTTCGTGATGATGCCAGCATCTGGTGGGAGGTAGTGTCACAGATTTGAGATATTTCTACCATAAGTTGGGATGGGTTTAGAGACTTGTTCAACCAGAAATACTACAATATTGCTGTAACGCCCTGGATAACCAAGACCGTTACACTGTGCGTTTAAAATAGTGCAAGACTTGCTAACCAAGTCATTTAAGTAAAAATGTGAATCTAAAGTCATAAACAGGTTAGGTTTAAAAGATTTAGGTCATAAACAAATAATTTTTATTAAAATAAGATGTTTAGTACATGGGATCCCAAAATATGGTTTAGAAGACATATTTACAAAATTTCCAAGTATCATAAATAAACAAAGCGACTCTAATGGAAAAATACACATTTTAGGTTTATGTCCCTGCACAATCCGTCAACCGTGGTGGTCGAGCAGCAGACAATGTACACCTCACCCCCAAAGTTCTCCAACCCATGGTTGATTCATCGTACCCTTGCATTTACCTGCACCACGTAGCACCTGTGAGCCGAGGCCCAGCAAGAAAACTATGACATCGTAGCACAATCAATATCAATAACTAAATAATTCACAAAGCATAACTGGATATTCAGCAATCCATAGTATTCACATAACCAGCGATAATAATTGACAAATCAACAGTCTTTTAACCAGGTATTCAACGTGTCATAATCAACAGATTAACAACAGTAAACATATCATACAATATTCAGGGTCGATGCCCTTAGGCCGTACCCTTTATATAACCCAATGTCGCTGGCTCACTTAGGCTGAGCCCAACGTTTACCCCACTGGCTCTGGCTCACTTAGGCCAAGCTCAGTGATTATTTAATTAATCTGAGCTACCACTGGCCGAGCCACGTCCTGTGTGCCAATATTATTATGGCACTCATATGCCATTAATCTCACGCTCACATGGCATAATACCATCATACAACATTGCATACAAGTACAAGGAACTCTTAGTCCCAACATAGCCACATAACCTGGTGTAGTTTTCTTACCTTTGATTCTGAGCGGAGAAGGTGATCTGGTTTCGAGCACGATCCTTAGCCTCGAGCCTTGGCGATAAACCTAGTCACAAGGCCGTTGATATCCATCAACTTTAATCACAATAAAATACCTGGGGAACAAAACTAGCCTCTGAGACCTCAATTTCTACTAAACCGGGTAATAGAAATTGTCCCAAGCCCCTAGGTTCGAACCCCCGAATCCTAACAACACTTGAATTACTTCCAAGACCAAACTACCTAGGCGGGTTGCTACTTGGCTCAGCAAGTCGCGACTTGCCCTAAGACAGAGAGCAAGCTCCCAAGCCAAATGAGAGGTGGGTTGCGACTTGGCCAGGAAAGTCGCGGTGTGCCCCCAAGTCAGAGAGCAACCCAGGCTAGAAGGGCCACATGCGCCGCGATTCCCCCTGCCTAGGTTGTGGCGCGCCCCCTTCCACCCAGAAAATTCTGGGTTTTTCCTCCTTCTTCCCAACCAAGAACACCCACTTAAGTCCATTTTTTCCCCTCAACTCAACACTAAACCAACTACGGTTTTCAAGATTAAATTCCATAATCCTAATCACCAAAAATCTAGCTATTACACCTTAATCATTATCCAACTTCAACCAGAGGTCATCACTCAAAAACCCAATCCAATTCAACTCAAATTCTATAAGTGAAACACATGTTCTAGGCTTAAAATCATTCAGTCCTATCTAGTAAATTCAAAGGTGGAGAACAAATGTTTTACCTCAATTTGATGACCGTAACTTCTCAGAAATCCTCTGGTTGTCTTAACCTTGCTTTTCCTCAGCTTGACCTAGCCTAGAACCAACTTAGTTCCTAGCTCTTAGCCAAAATTCAGCAGCCCCTTCACCTAAGCTTCAAAATACAGAGGGAGAGAGAAAACTGTAAGGAAGAAAGAGAGAGAGTTCTGAATATCTCTCTAGGTTCCAGCTCTTTCTAGTATATGGCTGAGTATATCCCTTAGTTCCTAGGAAAAAAACCACAGTGTCCTTCTTAAATAACTAGCCCTCAAGTTGACCTTGTGGGTAAAATGGTCATTTCTCCAAGTTCCCACTAATTCCTCAAGTGTTCCTAATATCCACCAATTAAATCTCATCATCCAGTTAATAATCCATGATATATTTTCTAAACTTCTGAAAATACCCCTAGGCTCCCCCGAGCCGGGTATAAATCATCGCCGTGACTATTTCACCAATCCGCTCGCTAGGACCGTCTCGAGCCATATGATGCAAATATATCCACATAATAATGTGGTCTCAACAATTTATCACATATAATTACATTTATGCCCTCAATGGGCCAAAATTACAAATATGCCCTTACAAGCTAAACAGGGCCCACATGCATATCTAATACTCATGAACATGCATTTAATCATATAATCATGCATGCCACATAATCATGCATTTTATCATTAATTCACATAAATACCAATTATGCCCTCCCGACACATTAATCAAGGCCCTTAAGCCTCATTT